>NC_047084.1:231345079-232545079 GCF_902459505.1 Geotrypetes seraphini
ACTTTTCCCTTGTAGATGTTCTCCATATTTTGGTGTTGTCTTTGATGATATTTTAATCTGTGTAGTGAGGCCCTGATTCTACAAAGTGTGTCCCGATTTTAGGCAGCTGTAGGCGTCCTACAGCTGTCTAATCAGCCAATCGGGATGCACGTTTTAAAAAAAAATGCTCCCCAGGTGCCTAGAGCCTGGGCCAATCAGTCCTTAGATTAAGTGGGGATGGGCCGGGAAGGGGCGGGCCCGCCTCATTTCGACGAGGTGGGCCTGCCGGCTGGATAGGCAAAACCTGTCTGGCCAACAAGTAAAGGTTAGTTTGGTAGAGGGGAGGTTTGGGGTCTGTTAGCGCAGGGGGGGATGCGGAGGGGGTGCGTCTTCCGGCAGGAGGGATTGGGCACCCTCCTGCCGGTGATCAGTAGTGTCGGGGGGGGGGGAGGGGCATCTTCCGGCAGGAGGGTTTTGGCACCCTCCTGCCGGCAATCAGACAGGCGGCTGCGGTTGCAGCCGCTACACTTATAGCAGCAGATAAGTGTAGCGGGCCGTGTCTAATCTAACCCGATTCTCTAACCGGCGTCTGTAACATGGACGCCGGTTACAGAATAGGGGTTTAGTGTAGGCCCGATTCTGTATAGGACACCTCTCCCGGGCGTCCTATACAGAATCAGGGCCTGATTGTATTGTCTTTGGTTGTTCTTTGGTGAAGGTAGGTGATATACAAGATTACACAGTATAATAAATACTAGAACATATTTGAAAGGTTTAATCCACATGTATCACATATCTGTAGGAATATGAATTCTTGAGATCATAGGATTATGAAACAAATAATATGTCCCCTCTTTTATGAGCACATAGTGCAGGTTTTAGCACCAACAGCAGCGGTAATTGCTTCGATGCTGATGGAATTCCTATGAGCATCAGAGCAGTTACTGTCACTGCCGGCGCTGAAAGCCATGCTATGCATTTGTAAAATAAGTGGATAATTTTTTTATTGAACTGATTCACATCAATTACTCAAATTTGTTTACATGTATAGTTAGACTACTTGAAACTGTTATTCTTTATCTCATTAGAGGGAATAAATATTCTATTATTATTACTATTATTCTCAGAGATGTAAAAATATACCATTAATATGGAAATCATTTTTATTATTTAAGGTAATAGGCCACATTATAGAGAACGACACGCTGCCAAAATTCATCACCATTCTCGTCCCCACAGATAGCTGCGGGAAACTATCCCGTGTCATTCTTTAGTGTCTATCTCAACCTCAGTCCTTCTACACCAGCATCCTTCAATGCAAGGCTTGAGGGTCAGTGGCTATTCCCATTCATACTCTGATTCTTACCTCTCTCCTTAAAGCACAGGTGTCGAAGTCGGTCCTCGAGGGCCGGAATCCAGTCGGGTTTTCAGGATTTCCCCAATGAATCTGCATGAGATCTATTTGCATGCACTGCTTTCAATGCATATTCATTGGGGAAATCCAGAAAACCCGACTGGATTCCGGCCCTCGAGGAGGGACTTTGACACCCCTGCCTTAAAGAATGACATGGAGATGGTTTTCAGCGGGGACGGGAGTGGTGATGAATTTTGTCACTGGGCAAGGTGTTTGGAATTGAAATAAACACATATGGACTCAAATCCTTGTGTAAAATACATTTAAGGATAGACAGGACTGCCTACAAATGGCAGGAACAGTGATTTTCGAAACCTCTATGTGAGGATATTGCAGGCTTAATTAATAGACTTCAGCTATAGTAATATGGCTTAGTCATGATTAATGTTCACTTTGTTTTCCATACACTATTAAAAGAGCCATTTTGTCTTTGTGGTAGATAAGATCTGCCATGACACATGAATCAAGAGCTAGCAGAACTGCTATCAAATATATTTTATCACTGATAGGAACATGGTGTCTCTGTTTGGAGAATCTGAAGCTTCAGGAAAAAGCCAGAATTAGCCGTCTCCTGTAAGTGTGAAGGAGTGGCAGCAAAAGCATCTGAAAGTTATTGCTTAAAACCTGACTGTTGGAAAAATCATTAATATTCCAAGCCTAAGCACTTGCATCAATTAATAGAATAAATGTGTCAATTTTTAATATTTCCAGAGTGTGAAAATGCTAAATTGAGCCGTGGGGAGTAAAGTTTATTATAAAAATGAAAAATATTTGTGTTCTGATCCTGCTTTCAAATGACAGTGTAATATGTTATAGATCATTTGATTTTTGCATGAAAAAGTAGCTCAACACCCTAAAAGGCACATGCTGCTAACGGCAAGTGTTTCAGTCTTTTCTTTATAGCAGCTGGCAACTAGCAAATGCCAGTCAAAACACAAAATGTCAAGCAGCAACTTTACCAATAGACATATTAGTTTGAACAATTGAACATAAATGAACTGTGGTGATTTGCTTTCAGTAATCTAAAAACAAAGTAGACGGCATATATTTACCTTACATCATATTTCACCAGCTTCAAATACTGCTTTCAGTAATGGTGTTTTATTAAGCTTTCAAACTGCAAATTTATTTCAGGCTTAAATCCTAGGATGAATATTATTGTAACACATATGCTTAGGTTTCACAAAACAAATGATTTATACAATAGTTTTTAAATAGCAGTGACATATATTTGCTTGCTTATATATTCATTAACTATTTAATTTAATATACTGTTTAAGTTAGACACATATAGGCAGTATATAATTCCTTGAATTATATACTGCCATTGAGGAGAATTTTCAAAACATATGTATAAGTCTGATTTGGACCTATGGCACTATATGTCCAAAATCAGCAGTAAGAAAATGCTTATTTTTGAAAGGCAAACACCATATGTCTAGAAGTAATTTTTTTTTTTTTTTAATCCACTATCTGGACGTCCAAGCCATTGGAATGCCCAGACTGCCAGGACATCTATCTTTATACCACATTTAAGACCAAAATTTTGTCCAAGTCACAAACACCCAGAACAAGACTATTTAGACGTGGGAGGGGCCAGTCCTATAATGGACTAGCCACCAGACATGGCAACAAAGCAGTAGGGCACCTTAGAGAGCACTGCTGTGAACTTCACTTAAAATGTACCAGAACTTCTGTATAAGCTATGGTGAGCCCCCCAAAACCCGCTAAACCCACCTGTCTATAATCCCAATAGCCTTATGGCTGCAGGTGGCACCTATATGGTAGCAGAGTAGAATTTGTTTGTTTTTTTAGTGGACTCAAATTTTCCACCATGAATGTAGTGGTTAGAGTGGCTTATGGGCTACTTAAGATACCTGTGTGCAGCTCTATTAGCTTTCCTATACCAGGTGCTGATGTTATGGAGACAGGTATGTGCATTTGTATTCTGGTCTTTGTGGGTGTGAGGGGGTCTGTGAGTATTGGGGGAGTGTAGGGGTGCCTTACCTTGATGCATGCAGTGGTCAGCTGGTCAGTTTGGACACCTAGACCCTTCTAAAACAGGCCTAATTCCAAACATATAAGTTCTGTCCAGGATGTCTTGCAACATGTTTGATTATCGCTGCAAGACGTCCATGTCTAATCCCCCTCCCCTTGAAACTGCCCAAAGTCCACCCATAACATGCCTCCTCCATGCCCATCTCATCTTCTGAACGTACAGAGACTGGAACACCTCGCTAGATGTACAGAAAGTATGTAAATGTAAACCACTTAGCCTATAAGTGGTGTATAGTCTAAGTGGTTTACATTCAAATATATAATAAAACTACATATAGAGGGGCATAATCAAAAGAAACATCTAAGTCCAATTCATATGTATGGCATAAGATGCCCAAAGTCAGCATCTCGAAAAATACGTGTAGAATATATATTTTTTTCATCTATCTGGACGTCCAGGCCATTGATCGTCTAGATACAACATTTTCAACCAAATATTTGTCTAGTAACATAGTAGATGATGACAGATAAAGACCTGAGTGGTATAGAAGCTTTCAATAAATATAAACAAGGAGCAATGTGGATGCTGAGGCTGTAGCTTTAACCACTGATCCATACCCCCCTACCCCCTTAATGAATGAAGGAAAAGGAGCAAAAAGCCATATTTAGTAATTGAAAATGCAAGTATAGGTGTTACTAGCAGAAACTCAGATTAGATGGTTGGAGTAGCAATGGTTAAAAAAAGTCCCAAAGCGAGGAAGTCCACCTGAGAAGATCTGGGAGCAGCAGCAAATGGTATTCTTCTTCTTTGTACTCCCTGCACTGCAGGCTGTGTAAGTGGAAATTACATCACTGATAGATGTATACATTTGGAACAGATTCCTCGGAGAGATGCAACCTTCATCTTTTAATTTAGACCAGTGTTCTTCAACCTCCATTCCATGGACCAGTGCAGGTCCGCAGAAATTTCCTGCCGGTCCACAGGGCCAGCACGTGTATCAGGCCCCAGACAGTGCTCTTCAGAGGCTGGTCCACAGTGCGATCGATGCGGCATTGTCTTCGTTCCGGCTCCCTCTTCCTCAGTGCTGCAGTGCACAAAGCCGTGGGCAGAGGCTCCTATGCACATCCTGCGCCTGAACTGGAAGCCTTCTGTCTGATGTCACAACGTCAGAGGGAAGGCTTCCAGATGAGATGCGGGTTGCACGAGGAGCCTCTGCCCACGGCTTTGTGCACTGCAGCACTTAGGAAGAGGGAGCCGGCCCAAAGATAACACTGGAGGTGGCATAAAACAGGAGGGAGCAGACCAGAAGGCAAGGCACAGCATGGAGGGAGGGAGACAACAACGGATGGGGGAATGATTTTATTTTTTAATTTAGTGATTGGTTTACATCTGCTGTCTGGTCAGGAAGAAATGCATTTGTTTCTTTTTCTCTGGGGTAGTACTGCATACAGTCTTGCATCTTAGGGTTTGTTTGTATATATTAGTACTTTTAGTTTTTGGTTTCGTAATTGCATGGGGTTATTTGTGTTCTGATAGGAATGAATATTGAGAATCATACAATGTGCTTTGATTAGTTTAATTTTGTGGTTAATCATCATGTGTTGTTAATACGATTATATTGTGTGTGTTTATATATGAAAAATGTATAGAAAAAATGGTGTTACAATTAGTACTAACGGGGTGGGGTCTGGTGCGGAGATTGGGTGGAGATAGGCGGGGTCTGGCCCACGACTTAGCCCAGTGTTCTTCAACTGCCAGTCCCGGACTGGTGCTGGTCCACAAAATAATTATTCTATTCCCGCCGGTCCATAGCTGTCAAAAGGTTGAGGAACATTTGTTTAGACCTAAATGGAAGACTGTAATAGCAATGATGTCCTCAATAAGTTTGTTTATGGGTCTTCTGTGTGACATGAGAAGTGAGTATATAATAATTTCAGATTTTGCTTTCATGTGTCAGCAGGGAACTTTATGAACATTGTTACCTAAGTTATTTATGAACTCCCAGATCATTTGTGCCACAGTCAAATTTGCCCTTACCATCTGGCATTGTTGATTTAAGTTCTAGCAAGAGGGATGTGAGTCATTTGGTTGTAAGTTTTTGCTTTTATGATTCTAATACCATATGACTTCATGGTTTAAAAAAAAAAAAGTTAGAATAAAGCATAGTTTTTCCATAGAGAGGTATAGTAATGCAATATAATGCTTCAGAAAGCTATATTTTAGAGTGCTGAATATCTCCATTTTCTTACAAATTGTGCAGAGAGAAAACATTTTTCAGTTGTTGAAAATGTTTGAATACTGTATCAAACTGTTAGATATATATTTTAATTAAACAATGCCTCAAATTGTCTTGGGTTTTATGATCTGATTATATAGTCCTTCCTGTAAGCTACTGAAAACCACAGGAGAGGCTCTGGGTAGTTAGAAGAAGTAACTTAGGGCTCCTTTTGCGAAGGTGCGCTAGTGTTTTTAGCGCACGCACCGTATTAGCACGCGCTATAGCGCATGCCAGCTGAAAAACTACTGCCTAGTCAAGAGAAGACGGTAGCAGTTAGCGTGCGGCATTTCAACGCGCTATTCCACGCATTAAGGCCCTAACGCGCCTTCGTAAAAAGAGCCCTTAGAGTACCCTATTCATTAGATGTAAATGTAGATGCTTTTTAAAAAAAATATCTACAATATAAGGCTGTACAAAATGCGTGGAGGGGAATAATAAAAAAAAGTCTAAGTCCCCTTTTGGCCTCGGCCCTAAACACTGAAAGTAGAAGCAGGGAAAATGTCCATTCTCAAAAAAAACTTCCAAAAGGAGTTTTTTTTTTATAATGGTCTGCCTCCACGTTAGCTGTTTAAACGCCCAGACCACCACTACGTCTACACTAACAACATATAATCAACAAAAAAGCCTAAGTCCCAAACGCCCAACACAAGAGCTTTTAGGCGAGGGAGGGGCTAGTCCTTTGCCTAAAAGCTGGATTCTCAAACCAGTGCCTGTCAAAAAGAACACCGTTTACAGAATTCCCCTTCCCCAGCAACGATCGTGGCAGGAGAGATAGCCAATCTCTCCTGCCGCGATCCACTCCCCCATCCGATATGATCAGGGCAGGAGAGATCCCAACTCCTCCTGCCCCGCCAAAACTCCCACACGCACCCACGACAAGATTGAGGCAGGATGGAGCCCAATCCCTCCTGCCCCACTGAAATCCCCTACCTCCACCCCCACTAAGACACGAGCAGGAGGAATCCCAGGCCATCTTGCCCTCGATGCACCCCCCACAATCATCCCCCGATCTCCCGTCAGCCCCCCTGAATCCTGCAAACCCCCACCTGGTGACACCCCCTGTACCTTAACAAAGTTGGATGGACAGACAGGTCCCAAGCCCATCCGTCCGGCAGGCCCGTCATCCTCAGAATGGCGGGACTTAGGGCATGATTGGCCCAGGTGCCTCAAGCCCTGCCCACAGATGGGGCCTTAGGCATCTGGGCCAACCAGAATTGCTTTTCTTTTGTCCCTTGATACTTAGATTTTGGCAATCAATTTGGAGTCAAATCAATAGAATACTGGAAAATCCAGTGGCATTGACATATGATACAGTGCTGTTTGGCACATTAATGAGGACCAAGAGTCCAATAACTTCCCATAACAACAAATTACTTTTTATCATGACGGGAGTCACTATACAACTTATTCTGAAAAACTGGAAAAATTGAGGTAGATTAAACTATAGTTTTTGGTGGGAATCCTTGTGCCAAACTTATAAATTTGAACATATGAAAGCAATAGAATTGGGATATTATAAAAAATTTAAGGATGTTTGGGATCCGATGACAAAGTTATTGTAAAGATTGATTATTGGATTTAGCCCTTTGATTAATATATGCATCCAGGATGGGTGGATGGGAGTGGGGTATGTAATTAATTTATCATTGGATTGCAAGGTTGTTTATCTTGTTCATTTGCATTATATTGAATGTTTTTACACTTTTAGGAAAGAGGGGTGTGGATGGGGAGGGGGTTATGTATTTATTGTATCAGAAGGAATTGAATGCTGTCTATTGAGTTGATTGATTGATAATATGTTGCACTTTATGGTGGTTTTAAAATGAATAAAGATAAAAAAAAGAAAAGAAGTGCTTACAATTTTCACTATATAGAATTAAAACTTATTATTCCACTAAAAAAAAATACAGAAATGAAAGAAAATTGATATACATTTAGTAGATGATGGAAACAGAATTTTACATTATATGCTACAGAACAGACAAAAATTGTAAGAATTTCAACACAAAATGGACAGGTAATATTATAGGTCCAGAAAAAAAGGAACAGGGTGGCCTAGCCACAAGATAAAATGTGGTAAACAAAGAAGAAACAGATCAGATGGAAAAGTTCTTTTAACAGATATTTATTAAGAAACTTCACTTAAAATAGACAATAGCCTGGCACGGCTATATTTCAACCCTTCCAGGGCTGTGTCAGGGAATATAATATATATAAAAAAATATGTTAGTATAAATTCATAAAAACTTAAAATATGCAAAATGAAAACAATTAAATACATAAATAGATAATTTGGCACTCACACTAGCATCATGCAGGCATTAGATGTTAATATTAACTGCTCAGACTCCAGTTCTTTAATGTGGAAAACTTGGCCGCAGCTCATTTATTAAATTTATAACATCAGTAGAACTCCTTGAAATTCAATATAAACATCCATTATATAACTTTAACCTTGAACTTCCCTCAAGGCTAGTTGGAACTTCCCTCAAGGCTAGTTGTTGATGACCTAGCCCAGGCTTCACTGGGCCGCATTGGCCAAAAAAAAATGTTTCTGGGGGCCGCACAAACTTTCAAACGCTGCAGCAAGACACATGAGGGAGCCGGCAAGATGGTAAACACCCAGGGGCAGCAGAGGAAAACACTGCATCGCCCTCGACCGGGGCCGCACAAAATACTTCACGGGGCCATAGGTTGGACACTCCTGACTAGCCCAAATGCCCCAAATCACTTTTAAACAGTCATATCAGTCCAGAACAGGTCTTGAGAGAGGATCTACTAAATGGAAGAAAAACTCCACTGGAATATCTTACTTGCTGGAATTTAAACTTTGGAAAAGTTGCCTTTCAGTTAAGCAATTTTGCCTGATTAAAGGGAAAAGTCAGTCAGGATGAATCATCCAGGATATGTAGCTGTGAGAGGACTTCCAGAGAGTTTGCTGGAAATCAATTACAAACTTGTAAAAAGGAAATCCTAAAGCTAAATAGATAAGCTCACATGTGAGGAAGGTGGGAAAAACAACAGGTGTCATCTAACCCTCTCCTTCCTTGTTCCTCACAGACTAATCCCTCAAGCCTACCAAAAATTTCCACCAATCCCTAACATAGACCACTTTATTTTGCTACTGTCTTAGAAACAAAAACACCAAAATATAAGTTGGTGTCTTTTTAAGGATATTTTGTTTTGGGGTTTTTGCTATAGTAATGTTGGGTTATCCCCATGGAGTTACCGGAGTGGCAGCACACCTTTTGCTTCTCAGTTGATCAAGTATCATCATGCAGTACTAGAACTTTCCTATTTCAGGAGAGTGGTGACACAGTATCTGCAGAGATTTTAGCACATAAGAATGATTGGCTCAATGTGCAGAGGGAGTTGATAAAAATGGAACTACATAGTATGTCACTAGTAGAATACATTAAACATCACTTTATTCCCAGGGGTTTACGTATGCACAAACCTCCTGGGATGTTCATGGGTCATGAAACTTTCCAGCACAGATGGGCAGCAATACTCAATAAATGTTCATTAGACCTCATGGTGCTGTTGGTGGACACTATGCAGGAAGCTACCACTGAGATTAAATCTAAGGCTGAACCATTATATAACATCCTTAGTACAGACCCCACAAGTTCTAGGCATTTTTGAATGAGTTACTCCAGATACAGCAACACCTGGAAGTTTACCAAGGAAAAATTAAACAGGGTAAAATTAAAAAATTTCACCGGGACTCAACGACTATGCTGTGGGCAGGGTATATACACCTAACGTAATATAACCCTGTGGTATTAGCTATAAATACAAGCAATAGGAGTAGAATACCACTCTATCAGACCCTACACCTCAGTATACTCAAACTATTATTATCTATTTTTTATAATTTTTATAGATTTTTGTACTTATCCAACTAAATAGCCTCAGAAATGGAGCCTACGCATAGCGACACAGTCATCAACTGAGAAAATCTGCGTAGTATACATGCTCCTGCTCCAATCATTGGCCTCTAAATCTAATGTTATCAAACATCTTATATACTTGCTGAATTTACTAAAACTTAATAGAGTAACCCCACACTCTAAAGTGCTATAGACTTAATGGCATTAAATTGGGTACTACATATCAAACTACTGTGTGTAAAGTCCAAATTTAAAAAACTCGACCAAGCAACTTATCTTGTTAGTTGAGTGTTCTTCATTGTCGAAGTTTAAGCAATAAAATTCTCAAAACATTCCGTTCACCAACGCGGCCAGCGTTTCGCGGGTATATTATACAACCGCTGCGTCAGGGCCATCGGAACATTCACACACACATCCTAACTGATTCTACTCCGCCGCCTCCTCCGACATAAAGTCTCTTTTTTTGCCGGCATGAGAAAATACTATTTGGCAGGAAATTTGCTCCTCACTCTTTGCCGCATTTATGCATTATTTGTGGCTAGTCTGGCGATGGTTTGGCCGAGCTGCACTCTCCATCCCGACGGAACGTCTTTCGGATGCACCAGTTTCCGCCATGTCTAACGCGTAGCGGTGATTTCCTGTTCGACACGCACAAATGTCCGTCGGGCCTTACCGCCGCCATGTCTAACGCGTAGCGGTGATTTCCTGTTCGACACGCACAAATGTCCGTCGGAAACTGGTGCATCCGAAAGACGTTCCGTCGGGATGGAGAGTGCAGCTCGGCCAAACCATCGCCAGACTAGCCACAAATAATGCATAAATGCGGCAAAGAGTGAGGAGCAAATTTCCTGCCAAATAGTATTTTCTCATGCCGGCAAAAAAAGAGACTTTATGTCGGAGGAGGCGGCGGAGTAGAATCAGTTAGGATGTGTGTGTGAATGTTCCGATGGCCCTGACGCAGCGGTTGTATAATATACCCGCGAAATGCTGGCCGCGTTGGTGAACGGAATGTTTTGAGAATTTTATTGCTTAAACTTCGACAATGAAGAACACTCAACTAACAAGATAAGTTGCTTGGTCGAGTTTTTCAAATTTGGACTTTACACACAGTAGTTTGATATGTAGTACCCAATTTAATGCCATTAAGTCTATAGCACTTTAGAGTGTGGGGTTACTCTATTAAGTTTTAGTAAATTCAGCAAGTATATAAGATGTTTGATAACATTAGATTTAGAGGCCAATGATTGGAGCAGGAGCATGTATACTACGCAGATTTTCTCAGTTGATGACTGTGTCGCTATGCGTAGGCTCCATTTCTGAGGCTATTTAGTTGGATAAGTACAAAAATCTATAAAAATTATAAAAAATAGATAATAATAGTTTGAGTATACTGAGGTGTAGGGTCTGATAGAGTGGTATTCTACTCCTATTGCAGGGTATATACACAACAGGATACTCCAGCACAGGATGGGATACCAGAGGCTCACTTACCGACAGGGGTTCCTACCTCTAGTGATTCCGGGTATGCATCCAGCCGATCCAGCTCACCACATTTTTTTCAGGGGAGCTCGGGGGGCTGATACCTTGGATAAGGCAACCGGCGCCCTCCATCACATAACAGCATGCAGAACACATCCAGATCCAGTGGAATCAGGGGACTTACTAGTGATGAACATCTCAAGTCAGGAATTGCCCCAGGCTCAAATTGAAGTTCTTCAAAAAGGACTATCTTTTGTTCCTATGACTAAACTGGATAGATTTATCATCCACCGTTCAAAAAAGCATGGGATGAACACAGAAAATCTAGAATCAGAAAATAATAGTAAATACTGAAGGACTAAGGCCAGTACTGGGCAGACTTGCATGGTCTGTGTCTGTATATGGCCTTTTGGTTGAGGATGGGCTGGGGAGGACTTCAATGGCTAGGAGGGTGTAGATGGGCTAGAGTGAGCTTTGACGGAGACTTCAGTAGTTGGAACCCAAGCACAGTAACCCCCCCCCCCCCCCAAATACTGGCAGGAGGGAGCATAGGCCCTCCTGCCAAAGATGGCACCCTCGAACCGTCCCCCCCTGTGAATGCCAGCAGGAAGGATCTCAGGCCCTCCTGCCGAGGCACACCCCCAGAACCCCCCAAAACTGACAGGAGGGAATCTCAGCCCTCCTGCTGAAGGTGCACCCCCCGTGAACCCCCAAATGGCCCCCCAAACCCACAAACAACCCCCTCACTAACCAGCCCCCCCTAACCCTGGACACTCCCCTTGCTTACCTTAAGTTTGCCGGAAGGTCGGGTACCAAATCCGGCCAGCCGGCAGGCCCGCCATCCTTGCAATGGCAGGCCTAGGGCCTGATTGGCCCAGGTGCCTGAGGCCATGCCCATAGTAGGGGCGTTAGGTGCCTGGGCCAACTGGAATTGGGCCAGTTGCCTAAGGCCCCACTATTTGGAACTTATACCTGTTTTGACTTAGTCTAAGTCAAAACTTATAAGTTCCGACTGGGCAACCTTGTTAAACTTTTGGTTATTCTTGCTGTACGACTAAGTCTAGGTCAGCCCACCTCCCACTCTTTCCCCACCTCCAAAAACATCTCTTTTCGCTCTAGGGGTTCAGAGGCAGGGGGAAAGGCCTAAGCTGGTTTTAGATATGTCTAAAACCAGCTTTGATTATTGGTACTTGGACAATCTGTCTTTTTGATCGTCCAAGTACCGATTTAGGTCACTTTTTGAACGTTTTTTTATTATTATTATTATGAGCCCCATAAGGTTTAGTTTAGTTTAGTTTATGGTAACACTTCAAAAAAGAAATCGTGGCAGCATTTTCCATACCTAGAATCTCTTTTATGTATTTCCTCCAAAGTATCTCAGGTGAAAGTAAATATGTGATTGGAAAATTCACCAAACATAAATTCCTAGCTCTATCTGCATTCCCAAGCATTTACATCTTTAAAATGAATATTATAATAATCTTTAATTACTGAAGCTGAGAAAGCCTAAAGAGCTGAAATTGTGCTAAAAACCTCTAGCTCAACTTGATAAAAGTGTGTGTGTGTGAGGGGGGGGGGTAAATGAGCTATACCACATGCAAATGCTAAACAGTTTTATATTTAAATGTAGTTGACTTCAGTGAGACTTCAGTGACTCATTGGTAATATTGGGGTTGGAAGGAGACCTGTTGATACACTTGGACTGGAAGTTTCTCTCAGTTTGGAAGTTCAGAATCCTTCAGCCCAGCTGTGTTGAAGCAATGGGAGTACATGTGAAACGGAGTTAGAGGTAGTATAGATCACTTGGGTATGCATCTCTGTGTGAAAACCAATCTGGGTAATGGCAGGCTGATGCTGGAACTGGAATGGCAATTTCTGTTATAGATCTTTCTGCTGCTTTGCATATTTCAGAACAAAGAGCAATGAAGCCCTCTTTGATAAGACCGAAAACCTTAAACTTTGAGAGCCTCTAGGAAGGTCTTTGTTCATAGGAACAACAGTCCAACTTCAATCTATAGAAAATAAGGGGCCCTTTTACTAAGCATGCCACCATCAGGAATGCTCAGGAATCCCGTGGTATTTTTTGGATCTGCATGTGCTTCCTACATACAAAAATTTTTTTTGCACTGGGGCATGCGTGAGAGCCCTTACCTCCTAAAAAAATAGGTGATGGTTAGTTAAGGCTACCCCACTAATAGCCTTCTGCTTATTGGGAAATTAGTGTGTGAGGAAATAGAAATGTAGCCATTTTACAATCGAGCTAAAAGTAGCCTCAGGAAACCCACACATTAATCATAGTGCAGGCCACTTTTTAGTGCACCTTAGTAAAAGGGGGCCTAAATTTACTGACTATTCAAAATGCTGCAGCCCAAGTTCAGGAAAAATTTGTAAGGAATCATTTATGAAGATTCAGCGGATATTCACAGAAAATTGAAGATTTTGGAAAATGCAGTTTGAAAGAAAAATCTTAGTGTGCTGAAATGTCCTTGTATCCCAGCTATATCTCTTCTGCAATTGCCTATCTCTAGAGCATTTTATTTGCCAGTGACAGTGAAATGAGATACTGTGGAACAGCTTCAAGCGCCACAGATTTTGATGGATAGTTTGGATTTAACAGAATTTCTAGAGAGATAAGAATCCACTGGCACTGTGCTGACAGCAAAGCTTTCGGTTACACTTATATTAGAGGCAGATAGAGATCAGTTCTTAAGGATGTTCTTTAAACTTAAGGATTGTGCATTTACAAACTCTAGAATACATCTATTTCCTGAGGTTTCCAAATCCACCCATAAGTGCAATCAGTTTTTGCTATCTTGTCCTCATATCCTACAATTAGAATGTCTTTTCTTTATTTGTTTTTCAAGTAAATGCTTGATTAAACTAGAAGGATCTACTTATATTTTTTTATGTCTTGATAATTATCTATATTCCTAGCTAATACATCTATTGTTAGTCCAGAAGTGGTTCTACAAAAAGCTATAGTTGACACACTTTGAAAGGGTAAAAGATTAACTAGGAGTTATGGGGTCCTTATATTAAGGTGCACTAATGGATTTAGTATGCTAAGTGGCACTTTTACTAAGGTGCGCTAGTGTTTTAGCGCAGGCACAGGATTAGCACACGCTAAACTTCTGCCTACTCAACAGGAGGCGGTAGCGGCTAGCACGTCCAGCAGTTTAGCGCGCGCTATTGCACGCATTAAACCACTAACGCGGCTTCGTAAAAGGAGCCAATAGTTATAAGACAGTTCAAAAATCCCACTTGATCCCAACAAAATTGGTCCAAAATGGATTGTGAGGCAACCACTCAAATACGCTTCTGGTCAGCATGAAGAAATTTGGGAACCCATTTGGCTGAAGACTTTCTCATGTCTAAAATCTCATGAATAATATAGCCAACTTGCTTGGGATATGTCCAGGGTTTCTGCTATATTTTTAGTGCATACTCATTCGGCCAGGATTATAAAATGAATAACATCCATGTTTTTTGGAATTGCCATTTGAGTTGGTTTCCCAGAATTAGAGAATGACACGGGGAAAAAATCTGTCCCCGTCACCGCCCCGTCACCGCCATTCCCTTCACCGCCCCGTCACCATCACCGCCATCCCTTTCACCGCCCCGTCACCGCCACTGCCATCCCATTCACCGCCCCGTCACCGTCCCCGCTGCATCCATATAAGCCTTAGTACTGTAATATTTAGATTATTCCTTTCTTATAAATCAAAGTTCCTGCTGCTGAACTAGAGAAAGAGATGTTCAGCTGGCAGGGCTTTTTTTTATAAATTTTTATCAACACAACTAATATACTATTTTATCCTAAAGCAAAAAATAAATAAATAAATATAATTTTTTTTTCTACCTTTGTTGTCTGGTTTCTGCTTTCCACATCTTCTCATTCAATTCCTTCCATCCACTGTGTGCCTTCTCTCTGCGTCTTCCACTTGCTGTTACTGTGCCTCTCCCTTCACCCCCCCCCCTCCAATTGGTCTAGCACCCATCTTCATCCCTCCGCTCCCCCATAGTCTGGCATCTGTCTTCTTCCCACTCTGTCTTCCACATTTCCCTTCGGGGTCTGTTCCTCTCCACCCTCCTTCAATGTCTGTCCTATTCCTTTCCACCACCACCCTTCCCTCCCTCCTTTACCATCTGTTCCTTTCTACTACCCTTCAGCTCCTCTCGCGTGGCCTATCTATCTACCTTCTTCCCTCTTATTTTCATGGCACGTTACAATGTAATTTGTGCAAGCCACTGGAGCCTGCAAGCTCGGACCCTGTCCCATCCCCACAAACCATCTCGCTTCTGTGCTCCTATTTTCTCCATTTCTAATATCTCCCCTATGTATCTGTCATTGCCCCCCACTGTGTCCATATACTATCCCCATGGCATGTCCCCTTTATGTCACTGTCCCTATGCCCCATGCACATAATTTTCCCTCTTTCTGTTACCTTCCTGTGTCCAGATTTCCCCTATCTTCCTCTTCCATACCAGTGTGTCTCTTCTTTTAAACCCCATCTAGCTTTTTTCCCTCTTTCTTCCCCTCCCCCCCCCCTTGCTTCTAGCATCTGGCTCACCTGCCTGTCCTTCCCTTTCTTTCCTGCTGTGGGTTTTTCTTTCCGTCTTCATCTCCTTGGCCCAGAATCCTTTTCCCTTTCACTCCCTCCTTCCAATTTGAGCCGGGAACACGAGCGATTGCACGGTCCCCGCAGCCACCACCCGCCTGCCCAATCTATCCTACTGTTTAGCCAGTTCTCTCCCTTCTCCTCACCTTAGTTTGTAGGTTTTGTTTTTCGGCGACATGCACGCTTTCCCAAAGAGCCGCGCACGCGCGGCTGCTCAGTGTTCAATCTTCTGCTCTGCTGCAACTTCCTGTTTCCGGTTGGGTCAGAGCAGAAGATCGAAACTGAGCAGCAGTGGGTGTGCGGCTCTCTGATAGCGTGCGGGTCGCCGAAAAAGAAAACCTACAAACTAAGGTGAGGAGAAGGGAGAGAACTGGCTAAACAGTAGGATCGATTGGGCAGGCGGGTGTGTGCTGCGGGGACCGCGCGATCCTTCATGCCTCACTTCGGGGACAAGACCATTCACCGCTCCACGGGCGGTGAATGGCCTTGTCCCCGTCGCCGCAGCAACTGCTAGTTTTCGTTCCCCGTTTCGGCGGGTGACCCGCGGCTAAAATGCGGTGGCTGCGGGTAAACCGCCACCGTGTCATTCTCTACCCAGAATCTTCTTTGTTGTCCATGCTCCAATATCTTGTTCTAAACACAGCAACCCATGTTTTGACTGTAGAGTATGAAGGGCAGTTATCCCTTAATGTAACTGAAATGTCTTTGTAAATTGGTTTGAACAAATTTCCTTTTAAGAAAATGTATTTCATCATTGCTCAGCACCCTTTTGAAGTGAAATCTCCATTGTTTTGCACTATTTTTACTTCATTTTTACCAATAAATAAATAATATGTGTTATGTTATATTAATCAGGTTTTCTATTCCGCCTTTACCTATATAGTTCAAGGTAAGATTACATTACAAGAGGTTTACTCAGGAAGTTACAGTGGACAGTTTAAAATGGATATTCACAACACTAAATTCAATTTAAAAAATAATAAAATAAAATAAATTAAAACATAAATAAATTAAATCCAAGCCGGTTATAATAAACTATTTTAAAATACTAAATACATTCACAAATACTAAATAATTATATAATATAATATAGTAATTAATATATAATATTGTTGTAATGTCATTAGTATAACTAATTTATAAACTCTAATAAAACATAACATTTATAATATTCAATGATATCTCTTTTCAATCATTGAACTAAGCTGGTTATAAGAAACTTTATTACTATGCCAAATTTTGCAATATATAATACGTAATGCATACTTAATAATTAATTGATTTAACAATACATAATTTATAATATGTAGAAATCTCTGGAGAGGGAATTGGTCTATTCAGAATGGAGTGTGAGTTATGAGGGAGTGATAGCCTTGAAAAAACCGTTGTTATTACATGGGTGAAACATGTCGGTTATCTCCCCCTTTCTGTGAACTGAGACCAGAAGTTAAATAATCTAAAGCTAAGTAAAACTATGTTTAACTAATATGTTTAAACTACTTAAGAAAATAAGAAAACAAGAAAATAAGAAAACGGAAAGTGTATAAATGCATAGAAGTACAAAGGATCCAATGATGATCTGAGGTATAAAGCCGCCCACTATGAGGCCCTGATTCTACAAAGTGCGTCCCGATTTTAGGCAGCTGTAGGCGTCCTACAGCTGTCTAATCAGCCAATCAAGATGCACGTTTTTAAAAAAAAATGTTCCCTAGGGAGGCCCGCAAGATGCCTAAGCGCACCTAAAGGCCTTAGGCGGGCCTTAGGCGAACCTAGGCTGCCCTACCCATCTCCCTAGTAGAGGAAGAGACGCTTAAAATGTAGGCCAGCAATCGGGTTAAATTAGACACAGTCGCTACACTTATCGCTGCAAGGGATCTCTCCCTGCTGCAATAAGTATAGCGGCCGCGGCCGCCTGTCCCATCGCCGACAGGAGGATGCCCAACTCCTCCTGTCGGAACCTCGAACCCCCCTCCCCCCCAAACTCGTAATCGCCGACAGGAGGATGCCCAACTCCTCCTGCCGGAAAGCCGATGACCCCCCGCCCCAACTAATCTCCCTCCCCCAACTAACCTTAAAATGTTGGTCGGCTGGACGGGTCTTGCTGCCGTTCAGCCGACAGGCCCGCCTCGTGGAAATGAGATGGGCCCGGCCCATCCCCGCTAAATCTAAGGCCTGATTGGCCCAGGCTCTAGAAGCCTGGACCAATCAGGCCTTAGGCATAGCGGGTCCGCCCATCCCCACTAATCCTAAGGCCTGTTTGGCCTAGGTGCCTAGCCTGGGCCAATCAGGCCTTAGGATTAGTGGGGATGGGAGGACCCGCTATGCCTAAGGCCTGATTGGTCCAGGCTTCTAGAGCCTGGGCCAATCAGGCCTTAGATTTAGCGGGGATGGGCCGGGAAGGGGCGGGCCCGTCTCATTTCCACGAGGCGGGCCTGTCGGCTGGACGGCAGCAAGACCCGTCCAGCCAACCAACATTTAAAGGTTAGTTGGGGGAGGGAGATTAGTTGGGGCGGGGGGGTCGTCGGGCTTTCAGGCAGGAGGAGTTGGCTATCCTCCTGTCGGCGATTACGAGTTGGGGGGGAGGGGTTCGGGGTTCCGACAGGAGGAGTTGGACATCCTCCTGCCGGCGATGGGACAGGCGGCCATGGCCGCTATACTTATTGCAGCAGGGAGAGATCCCTTGCAGCGATAAGTGTAGCGACTGTGTCTAATTTAACCCGATTCTCTAACCGGCGTCTGTACCATGGACGCCGGTTACAGAATTGGGGTTTAGTGTAGGACCGATTCTGTATAGGACACCTCTCCTGGGCGTCCTATACAGAATCAGGGCCTGAGTGTATACTGAGTGGGGAGGTGGCCTCAAAAAATTATTGAAGTGATTGAGGTGTGAAGGTGTATGGTAAATAGACCGTATATTTTGGAGCTATTGACATAGTATTGCCTCTTTCTTTAATATTTAAACAAGTTGAATGCCGTCTGAGCTAATTTAAAAAGGGTCTAAATAATGTCATAAAATGGAAAAAAAAATATTGTCATACTTAAATTCCAAACATCCAGACATAATTCTGTTACAAAAAACTCATCTTTTGAGGCTACTAAAGTAAAAGTCAAATGGGCTCATCAGCCTTTTTTCTCTCCTGCAGTTGGGATTAAAACTGGGGTAATCATTTTAGGTAAAAATCGACCTGATATCACAATACTATCTACAACTAATGATGATCATGAGTACAAATTACTTTGAATATAAATAACTCCATTATGACTCTACCTAACATCTACGCTCCCACAACTGACTCTACCAAGTTCTTTGAAGAAATTGCTAATCAATTAACTGCAACTAATGTAATGCATCATATTGTGGCTGGTGATTACAATATAATCATGAACCCCCTCATTGATAGAATATCAAAAGCATCTTATAGAACACCTAAGGCCAAATCTATTCTTATGGATCTAATGTCACACATGAAGCTGTTTGATATTTGGAGAGACCTTTACCCAACCAACAAAGAACATAAGAACATAAGCAGTGCCTCTGCTGGGTCAGACCAGAGATCCATCACGCCCAGCAGTCCGCTCACACAGTGGATCATCAGGTCCAGGACCTGTATAGTAATCCTCTATCTAAACCCTTTTATCCCCTTTTCCTTCAGGAAATTATCTAATCCCTTCTTGAACCCCAAATCCGTACTCTGTCCTATCACACCCTCTAGAAGCACATTCCAGGTGTCTACCACCTTTGTGTGAAGAACTTCCTAGCATTGGTTCTGAATCTGTCCCCTCTTAATTTTTCCGAATGCCCTCTCGTTCTTGTAGTTTTCGAACATTTGAAGAATCTGTCCCTCTCCACTTTCTCCAGGCCCTTCATGATTTTGTAAGTTTCTATCATGTCCCCTCTAAGTTTCTGCTTCTCTAGGGAAAAGAGCCCCAGTTTCTCTAATCTTTCAGCATATGAAAGGCTTTGCATATCTTTTATCAATTGTGTCACTCTTTTCTGAACCCTCTCAAGTATCGCCATATCCTTCTTAAGGTACGGTGACCAATATTGGATGCAGTACTCCAGATGCGGGCGCACCATTGCCCGATACAATGGCAGGATAACTTCTTTCGTTCTGGTTGTAATACCTTTCTTGATAGTACGCAGCATTCTATTTGCCTTCTTAGAGGCCGCTGTACACTGTGCCTACGGCTTCATTGTGTTGTCCACTATTACCCCCAAGTCCTTTTCTTGGGTACTTTCATCCATTACCAGCCCTCCTATCGTATAGCTGTACTTCGGGTTTTTGTTTCCTACATGCAAGACTTTACATTTCTCTACATTAAACTTCATCTGCCTTCTCATCGCCCACTCTTCTAGTTTGTTCAGGTCCCCTTGTAAATCTTCACAGTCCTCTTTAGTCCCAACTCCATTAAATAGTTTGGTGTCGTCTGCAACTTCACTTTTTATTCACCACCTCATTGTTCATACTTGTGCATATATATGTTTCTCATCAGCCATTCTATTCGCCACTTCATAAAAGATGCCACCATTGAATAAATTTCAATATTGGATCATGCTGCTATATCTCTTACTTTAAAAAAGTTTACCCAAGAGTCTGCTCCTATACAATGGGGATTTAATTCTAGCCTTTTACATGAAGCTGAATTTAAAGATCAAGTTATTACATCTATTAAAGAGTTTTTTCAGTTCAATAATCCAAAAGATACTTGCTGGATTATTACATGGGATGCATTCAAAGCATATATTAGAGGCATAATAATTTCACTTAACTCTAAATTTAGGAAATCACAAGCTGCAGAAATTCATGCTCAGTGAAAATGTTCAATTATGGTGATTAAGGAAGTGCCTGGAGCAGCTGTGATGGCCATATTACCACCATATACCAAGATAAGTCATTTCTGCTTCCTATTGAGGAGTTATTTGTGCTGTTAGAACAAATGTTCTATGGTTATTGGTGGGAGAGATGTGAACACGCTATGATGGTCTCTATACACAGCTACTCCGTGAATTTTTTAGTGGGTTATAGTTGTGGGTCTGAGCGTTCACTATTAAGCACATGTAATATTGTGAAGTGATGACCTATATACTTAGATATTTTGATATTTAAGGTGATTAATGAAAGTTGAGATAATATATCCACAACACCTGAGATTCTTCAGGAATTTCAAAGATACTATGAAAAACTTTATTCCTCCGAACTAGCTAATAAAAAAAATCTCACACTTTCTTACATGGAATCGACTTACCATCTTTACCTACTTCAGCCCAAGAGTATCTATCTTCGCCAATCACACAAAGTGAGATAGCTGACACAATTGTT
The DNA here is from genome assembly GCF_902459505.1 of Geotrypetes seraphini. Lineage (NCBI taxonomy): Eukaryota > Metazoa > Chordata > Amphibia > Gymnophiona > Dermophiidae > Geotrypetes > Geotrypetes seraphini. The sequence goes on from NC_047084.1 coordinate 231,366,062, forward strand.
GATATAGCCAAGAATAAATCTCCAGGCCCTGATGGGTTTACTACTGAATTTTACTCATCTTTTAAACATATATTTGCCCCATATATGCAACAATTTTATACATATTTGATATCACAAGGAGCTGCTTCAGGTATTTTTACAGAAGCGACCATTATAGTTATCCCTAAACCGGGAAAGGATCCTCAGTTTGTAACCAATTACAGACCGCTTTCCATGATTAATGTGGATGCTAAAATCTATGCCAAGATACTGGCAACTAGATTACAACAAGTAATACCACTCTTGATTACCACAGATCAAACTGGATTTATCAATGGTAGACATTCTTTTAACAACACCCATATGTTACTGAATGTTATTGCAGCATCTCAATCCTCTACTCAAAAATTTACACTAATAGGGCTTGACGCTGAAAAGGCGTTTGATAGAGTGGAATGGCCTTTTATTTATTTTTTTGCTACTTCAGCTTGTCTGCGGTGTTCTTTGCTTACATGTTTAAAGACAATAGACTGTGTTCAGTCCAATTCTTTATATGTGAGGTTACAACCCATTGGACCCCTGAGGAAGGCGTGTTCGCAAAAAAAACGGACTGTGTAGGGTCCGGTTGGATTTTTATCACAGTATTTTTTATCATTGTACTTTTTAAATTGAATTTTCATGGTTTTATATGCCAGTGATTAATAAATTATCTCCAGAACATCTGTATCCACAATTTTTGCTTTTATTTATGCTACATTACGTAAATTTGGTATTACTGATCATTTTATTACCATGATAATGGTGTTATACTCAAATTCCATTAATAGTCACCTCTCTGATTTCTTCAAACCCTCTAGAGGCACCCGTCAAGGATGCACATTGTCCCAGTTGCTCTTTAAGGTAACTGAGTCCTATGCGCAGGTCTCAGGCTATAAATTAAATACGACAAAGTCTGAATTAATGCCTCTGAACTGCAATGTACATAAACAAAATATTAACTCCTTTGGTTTTGTTTGGAATGCATACAAATTAAAGTATTTAGGATTTTTCATAGGTCCAACTTTGGGGGATACAGGAAAACTAAACGAGGATTACATGCTATCCATAATAAAGAACTTAACACATAAATGGTCACCATTAAAAATTACCTGGTGGGGGCACTTGGCCACGATCAAAATGATGATTCAACCCAAAATTAACTATGTATTAAGTATGTTGCCCTTCTTATTACACAAGAATGTATATCGTGTTATTGAAAAAATGTTGAGCAAATTCTTGTGGAAAAATAGCCAACCACGGATAGCATTGCACAAACTTAAAAATGATAAATCGAATGGTGGAGTCAACTTTCCAGACTTTTTAAAATATCATCAAGCCTTTATAATGTGTCAGGGCTCATTATGGCTTCTTAATAAAACTACATCTGACACACACCCCTCCCTTGGCTGTCTCTGTAAAAAATCTTATATGGTACCAACAATTTTGCTTGTATTCTGTCAATATCCTCCTCTCTGAAAAAATATAATTGTATTTTCCATTCAACATATAAGGTTCTCTTACATTTTGATAGCATTATGAAAATCAAATGGAAGGACACCGCATTGATTTCATTATGGAACAATAATACTTTGGCAAAAATGTGATATCTGGACACTGCAAGATCTTTTATGTAATAATCGATGGTTGGCTTTTGAAAAAGTGCATCATAAATTTAATCTACCAGCCAATCAATATATTAATTGGCTTCAATTAAAACTTGTGGTGTGTGCTTCAATTCCAGAACTTCTAAAATTGAAACCAATACCTGATCTCCTTCAAAATATTATTACTATAGCTCCTCTTAAAGGTGTTGCCTCTAAATGGTTCACTTTATTGAGACAAACTTCACCTGTGTCTATATCACTAATGATGAGTGCATGGCATCTGGATTAAGACATTTCCACTGATGATGAGGTTTGGCAGAAAGTGTGGACCAGAGTATTCAAAACTATTAGATTGGCTCCAGTCCTTCAATCAATATACTTTCTACTACATCGATCCCATTGGACGCCGCATAAACTCACTAAATTTTCCAAAGAAGGCTCCAATCTATGCTGGTCCTGTGGAAAATTCGAAGGTACACTGCCACACATATTAAATTGTATTGGGATAAAGTCTGGAGCACTATATCCACCATTCTAAATATTAATGAACCCTTACATCTTAAAATTATTATTCTTAGACATGGTCTCACATATTCTATGCCCTAACCCAATGCTCGTTTACTTAACATCTTATTATTCTTGGCTATTAAAAACATCTTGCACTGTTGGAAGGACTTATCTAAGGTAGAATACATTGTATGGTGGAACATGGTATGCATAACCAACAAATTTGAAAGTGCAATAGCTGAAAGGCATCATTCTATTAGTTTTTTTCTCAAAGTATAGAGACCTATTCAACTTTATTGTGACTTGAACCATTGACATAAATTATCTCAATGTAATATCATTGTAATATTTATAAAATATATTTAGAGTCACTTCTTGTCAATTAATTAAGTCACTTGGGATGCTCAGTATGATGCTCATTGGGAAATCTCTTCTATGCTATTGACTTATAATTAATACTATCTTCGCGCTTATTAACTGTGATATGTGCAGTTAGTATGTTTTATGTTTATATTATCTTTTGTATATTTGCATATATGTATATTTGCATATTTATAATAATTATTTGTATACTTTATATATTTATTTTGAAAAAGAAAAAAATTATGAAAAAAAATGGACATTTAATAAAGAAGGTAGTACAGGTAGATCAGTACAGTTATTAATATAGGGCTCCTTTTACTAAGGTGAGCTAACCAATTTAGCATGTGCTAATGCTTACACACCTATTATATTCTATGGGCACCCTAGCATTTAGCATGCGCTAAATAAGTTAGCACGCCTTAGTAAAAGGACCCCTTAGTTAGGCCATAGTTACAAATACATAGTTACAAGTTCAAGTAGGTCATTGTTGACTCACCATTATGTCCCAGGAATTGTATTAGCCAGTTTAGAAATGCACTTTTACAATTATCATTTCAATTTTTCATCACAAGGAAAGATTGTTTTATTATTAACTAGCTGATGCCCCGGCGTTGCACGGGTATTTAATTATAGCAATAACACTGTAAATGGATTCAAATAAAGATACTTTATAGTGGTGAATGAAATTATTTTTTTACAGCTTAATAAAAAGTACAATATTCAAATTATAATGTGAAATATTTGACAAAATGAATACAATACAACTAACGCAAAACGTGATTATAAACAACAATTTTAGTTTCACCTCCTGGAGCAAGAACATATAAATTCTTGGGTGAACCCACCCTTGAGCAAGCAACATAGAGTTGTGGGCCGCGAGACCCCCAGAACATATCATCCCAGGTAGTGAGGGATCTGCATACCAAGTTTTGTTCAAATCGGTCAAGCCGTTTTGAATTACTGTGAGAATGGCAGCTTTTTACATTTTTTCCATTGACATGAATGGGTGAAATCTGATTTTCTGTTTGTAGCTCCGCCCACATGTGCAGGTGGGCCACGAGACCCCCAGAACATATCACCCCAGGTAGTGAGGGATCTGCATACCAAGTTTCGTTCAAATCGGTCAAGCCGTTTTTGAATTACTGTGAGAATGGCAGCTTTTTACATTTTTTCCATTGACATGAATGGGTGAAATCTGATTTTATGTTTGTAGCTCCGCCCACGTGTGCAGGTGGGCCACGAGACACCCAGAACATATCACCCCAGGTAGTGAGGGATCTGCATACCAAGTTTCATTCAAATCGGTCAAGCCGTTTTTGAATTACTGTGAGAATGACAGCTTTTTACATTTTTTCCATTGACATGAATGGGTGAAATCTGATTATATGTTTGTAGCTCCACCCACGTGTGCAGGTGGGCCGCGAGACCCCCAGAACATATCATCCCAGGTAGTGAGAGATCTGCATACCAAGTTTTGTTCAAATCGGTCAAGCCGTTTTTGCGTGATCGCGGCACATACACACACACATACATACATACACACATACATACCTCTGATTTTATATATATAGATAGAAGATAGATTGTGCGCAGAACTTCATGGATAGGTGGTTATCAATTTCTACTCCTAAGATTTGAGATTTTAGTTTTAGTGGAAAATAAATGTCATTTGTTGTAATCCTTGGAGTGTAGTGTGGGTCAATTGAGGATCCTAATCAAAGGAATTTGGTTTTGTTCTTATTAGTTTGAGGCAGTGGGTTGAGGTCCAGTTTTATATGATATGGAGATAGTTTTTGACAGTGTTAGGGGGTGTTGGTTAATGCAGCCATTACAGGTAGCATGATTTTAATGTCATCTACTTAGGTGAAATGTTTTATTCATGTAAGATCTAGGTTGGCTCCTGACTACATTAGAAGAGTCAACACTGATGGTGAAAGTAGGTGTCCTTGGAGGAACCCTGCTGGGAGGATGCCAGCTGTCAGAAAGTTCACCATCCTTACTTACAGTATAGTGCTGAGTGGTTAGGAAGCTTTGGAACCAGGAAAGGACTGGACTGCTAGATCTTGGACATTTGCTTGAAGTCTACTAAGTCAAATGTGGTGCTTAGTCAAATTGGATTATGATTGTGCTGTGACCTTGCTTAGTAGTTCTTTATGTTGCTAATTAGTACTTCTTTATATTACTAGTTAATAGTACTTTATGTTACTAGTTATATTAGTAAATCTTTATGTTACAAGTTTTGTGACCTCAGTGCTGTGATTTTTCCTGAATCCCAATTGTGAAAGGTGGATGATATTGAAGCATTGTAAGTAGCATTTGAGTAGTTTTGTGACATATTCTTTCATCATTTTGATAAATAGGGGGATGGAAGCTACTGTCCAATAATTGGTCACATCTGAGGTGCTGAGTTTTGAGTTCTTGGGAATGGGCATTTAAATAATTCCTCCACCTGATTTGGAGAAGAGGCCAGTTTTTAGGTGATAGAACATAAGAACATAAGAATTGCTGCTGTGCCCATTGTGGTCCATTGTGGTCCAGTGGTCCATTGTGCCCAGCAGTCCAATCCCGCAGCAGCCCTTAGGTCAAAGACCATTGCCCTAACTGAGACTAGTCTTACCTGCATACGTTCCGGTTCAGCAGGAACTTGTCTAACTGTCTTGAATCCCTGGAGGGTGTTTTCCCCTATAACAGCCTCCGGAAGAGCGTTCCAGTTTTCTACCACTCTCTGGGTGAAGAAGAACTTCCTTACGTTTGTACGGAATCTATCCCCCTTTACCTTTAGAGAGTGCCATCTCGTTCTCTCTACCTTGGAGAGGGTGAACAACCTGTCTCTATCTACTAAGTCTATTCCCTTCATTATTTTGAATGTTTTGATCATGTCCCCTCTCAGCCTCCTCTTTTCAAGGGAGAAGTTTCTCTAACCTCTCACTGTACAGCAACTCCTCCAGCCCCTTAACCATTTTAGTCACTCTTCTCTGGACCCTTTCGAGTAGTACCATGTCCTTCTTCATGTACGGCAACCAGTGCTAGATGCAGTATTCCAGGTGTGGGCTTACCATGGCCCGGTACAGTGGCATGATAACCTTCTCTGATCTGTTCGTGATCCCCTTCTTAATCATTTCTAGCATTCTGTTCACCCTTTTCGCAGCCGCTGTACATTGCGCGGACAGCTTCATTGACTTGTCGACCAGTACTCCCAAGTCTCTTTCCTGGGGGGTCTCTCTGAGTACCACACCAGAAGTACTGTATTTATATATAAGATTTTTGTTATCGACATGCATCACCTTATACTTATCCATGTTAAACCTCATTTGTCATGTCGTGGCCCATTTCTTGAGCATGTTTATGCCATGTTGCAGGTCTTCACAATCCTTCTGCATCTTCACTACTCTGAATAACTTCGAATCTTCCACAAATTTAATCACCTCGCTCGTCGTACCAATTTCCAGGTCATTTATAATTATGTTGAAGAACACGGTTCCAAGCATCGAACCCTGTGGCACTCCACTAGTGACGCTTTTCCAGTCCGAGTATTGTCCGTTTACCCCCACTTTCTGTTTCCTATCCGCCAACCAGTCATTGGGTTATTTCTCCTATGATTGTTGGGGTGGCTGCTTTGATCAGGTAAGGCGGGCAGCTGTTGAGCTACAGTATACTTTGGATTATTTTAGGAGAAGCTGTTTTGTGTCTTTGAATGTAATCTTTTCAAAATCATCCCAAGATCTGTCTGTGGTATTTGCATAGATGGTTATTGTTACAGTAGGCTTAGCTGGATTGGTTGGGTGTCTCTGGTCTTGTGTGGATCGAATCTTTGATTTACAATAGTTAGTTAGTTAGTTCTAGGGCTGTTGGAAAAGAGGGGCTGTTGCCATTTGTGATCTTGTTCTTGTTGGTTAGGTTATCTAATATCACTATTTGGTAATTTGAATTTCCCTAGTATATAGTGTTATTATCTAATATTGACAACAGGATTTTTTATTTTATTTTAAGATTAAAATCTGTGTTGATCTGTTCAGAGTAGTACTCTATCTTCTTTTATGTCAGTAGTAGTGCTGCACATCGATTAATCATGATTAAAATTTATAATCACATAAAGTATCCCCCCTCACACTTCCTGTTATACTTATACAGTGGCAAATATAGCCGCATTAGAGGTTTTTTTATCGCCAGCCATTGCGGTAAAAGCTCCAACACTCATAGGAATTCTAATGTGGCTTGATAAAAGGGGGCCATAAACAGCAGAAGTGAATTCTCAGAACCAACATGTTTTAATTACTAAGATTAACATAAATCATTTTTCTTACCTTTTATTGCCTGGTGATTTTAAAGATGTAAAATAGTATGCAGCAGATGGGACATTTGGAAGAGTTGCTATTTATTTCTACCATTAGTAGTTCTAGTGAGACATGAGTTATAGATTCCATGATTTTTATGTGAAAAGTTGATTTGTGCAGTATTACCAGACCACCACCCCTGTGACCAGTCCTCAATAAGTGGGTGATTTTGTAATCTATTGGGCAGAATAGTTGTAATCTGGAGTCATCTTGCATTGGTATCCATGTTTCAGTTAGGAATAGGAAGCCAGGTTATAATTCATCAAACAGATCTTTAATAATTTCAGTCTTGTTGACCACTGATCTCACCTTAACATATCCACATGGGATTGAGGTGAGTAAGTGGTTGGGATTCTTATTAGGTTGTCCAGATTTGGTTTGGTGATGCCATTATGGTGCAGTTTTCGGTGTCTGTGTGGTTCAACCAGTATTGGGATTACACATTGCCTATGGTCAAAACAGTTTATCATAGGGTGACTCCATGATGGGACTGTGTGTTCTGAGGGGTTAAAATGATCTACTGTTGGGAGAGGTGGAGTAGGCTTTGTTTCATTTGGTTATGATCAACAGGCAGAAAATTGTTATGTGATACCAACTCATTTTAGTTAGTTCACTGTAGAAGATAGATTGGGTGGATGTTGGTAGATGTATTTGAGTGAACTCACATTCAGGGATTAGTGCCCTATAGCAGGTAAGTTTGTTTAGATGCTGTAATTGTATCTGAGTTGGCTCACACTCAGAGGTTGATTCTCTCTAGCCTGTAGGTATGATTAATTGGTATAATTGTGCCTGAGCGGGTACTGTGAGTGACATCGACATTGAAGGAGGAGTGGGGGGGGGGGGGCAGATCAATTCTCCTAAGCCAGTCCCAACTCTTTCCACTCTTCTGATGCTTTTTGAGCCACTGCAGTCAGTGGTTCAAAATTTAGGACAGACACATAGAAAAATAAAAACTTTGATGTGATGAAAGTATTATTAGCCTAAACGTAATTGAAATTGGAAAAGCCAAAGACTTATCAGCACCCCCTACAGATAAGAGTATGCTTTAAAATTGACTTCTTTGGTGTATTTTTCTTCAATAAAATGTATACATACTTTTGAAGATTTCAAAAGTATGTACTGAAGTTCAAATCCTGCCCTGATCCTGCCCTCGAGAGTATACACAGATTGTAATAGTCTGACTTTATTCACACAAAGGGTGAGAAATACTGTAAACACTTATTTCTATGACTAAAGCACTGCTTTACACAGAAACATGACTTTGAAAGTAACCCTGAAGTATATTTTACTTATGCAATCAAGCAGTTATATTAAACTCAGCCACAACTTTTTTTTTTTTTACAGTGTCCTGGAATCAGCATACCAAATGTCATACAAGGCAAAGGAATTTGCATTTGTTTGCAATTAATCAGAAGTTGTTTAACATCTACTAGCTTGTTAATTTTATACCATGTCATTATAAAGAAGACACTGCAGAGAAATGTATGATTAATTTAAAGTCACTGGAAATCAGTGTATCGGTACTGAAACACTAGCAAAGTTGGTCTGCTGCTAGTAAACATAATCAGTTTCTGCATTTTAAACATGCTGCAACAGACTGTATATACGATCAGTAAGTTTATTTTCCTAAAAGCATTCAGTTTCAGTGAATACGTCGGACAGCAGAACATAGTGACTTATCCAAAGTCACTAGAAATGTTAGTGGGAGAAATAGCTAATTAATTCTAGTCTTGTGGTTGATTACTTAATATTCTATTAGGCTACTCTCTAAATTGCCTAGAATATCTGAAATGTGTACCTGAAAACCTACTATTGGCTTGTAACAAAGCAGATGCTGGTTGATTAAATATCAATTGGGCTATACTTTATGTTCAGTCATTCCAGTTCCCAGTAATAGGGATATATTCCAGCTGTAAGCCATAAAAGATTGATACGTATTTTTTTGTCCAAACATTTTCTTGTCTTTCTCTGATACTCTATCATTCTGGGTAGGTATTCCCATCCATAATTAATTAAACCTTGGTTAAATATGTCAGGCTTGCCCTTGGGTACCTCAAAACTACATTTACATTTACTACCTTTTACAAAGGTGCACTAGTGTTTTTAATGCACGCACCGGATTAGCGCATGCTAGCTGAAAATCTACCACCTGTTCAAAAGGAGGCAGTAGCGGTAACCGTGCGTGGCAATTTACCGTGCGCTATTCCGCGCATTGAGGCCCTAGTGCGGCTTTGTAAAAGGAGCCCTTAGTATTTCCCTGAAGAGAATGCCTGCCATTGCTATTGCAATCAACAACCATCGCTACAGCAAGCCCAGCTTTAGAGGAATCTGAGACTTCTTCCTGACAGAATAAAGATGAGAATGATGAGAACATTTTGTTTTCATGGATTATGGGATGATTTTCCAAGGGTCCCTGAGATAATATTCACATATCAAAGAGTAGAAATGTCTTCCATAATAGACTCAACAAATACTGGAAAAAGGGAAGAGACAAAATTTTTTTTAAAAAAAACTCCCCTATGCATGAGAAAGTAATGCTGGGGAGATGGTTCTCCAATAATAAATAGCTGAAAGTTCAAAATTAATGAAAAAAAAAGTGAAAAAGAGGAGGTTTCAGTGATTGAAAGTGCACACCAGGCACTAATTGTGAGACAATGAGCCTCAATGGACTTGGTTGTCAAAAACAATTTACATCATTTTGCTCCTCTGAAAGTACATATCTCAATGTGTATTTATGTAGTTCATAAGAAACTCTGTGACACTAATGAATAATTAAAGGAGAACCATTTTCTAAGAGAAACAATTCAAAAGAAAAAGAACACTATTATCAACGGATATAAATCGAATCACAAAAACTGTTGTTCATAAACACCATGAAAATAAACAACTCATCTTCTTTAAAGCTTCGATGTCAACATCTTATCTCCGAATGTAAGCATGCATGTGATGAGGTCCCCATTTTAAAATTTTCATCAGGGATTCATTGCAACTGCTTATAGGAGAAAAATAGCTTTGAAAATTCTATAGTGTCTAAATTATGAATGAAGGAAACAGTGCATTTAAACTGGGAAACCGCTGAGGCTTAAACTCTTTGCTGACGTCACCACGGAAAACAATGTGATGACGTCAAATTCAACAAGATTTTTTTTTTTAAACCCACTTTGTCCAAGTGGTACATCAAATCCCATTCCCTTTCAGAAAAACATAGAAGGGTGGATGAGTTATAGTTTCAAATGGGCATTTGTATGCACATTTATTTTTTATTTATTTATGTTTTTATAATCTTTATTCATTTTAAAACACTTTCAATAAGTAAAAATAACATAGATTATACATTTAACACTTTAGACAACACTTATAATTTTACAAGATTCATACAGAACATTACCCTCCCACACCCCTCCTAATCTTTATCATTAAAGTAATTATAAAATTTATCATATGTCCAGAGTTACATTATACATATTTTAAACATAAGTTATACATATGATTAATCAGACTTATTTATCAACCTCAAAAATACCACCCTTCTCTCCTATTATCATCTTTATAAATATGTAATTTGTAATTATGTAATTTATTTCTTATATACCGCTAAACTCCGTTAGGATTCTAAGCGGTTTACAGAAAATAGACAATAGTGTGCATTAAAATTATAAGTAATATAGGTTTACAGAGAAATATACATTAAAGGATACAATAAAAATAAGATAAATAAATAAAGAATAGGTACTTAGGAATTCCCTAATAATCAATTAAATAATTAAATAATCAATTAAAAGACCTTATAATCATCCCCCCCCCTCCCTAGACACAGGTTGAGATGGGAGTGGAAGGAAATAGTTTCATTTGCTATTGGTGGGAAGGATAAGGAAGAACGGAAGAGATAGGGGAAAAATAAAAAGTCATAAGTTGGTTAGGGTGAGTATTAGATTTATGGCATGGATTTTTTTTTTTGGTTGGTGTCTGCTTCTTTTACGAGTCGGCGGCCCCGAGGCCCTTTAATTTATTTTTTATTTATATTAAAAATTTATATTCCACATATACCTATGCAAAGCATACTCAAAGCTACATAATCTCATCAGAGCAAAATGATACAATAAATTCACATTATTTAGAATGCTTGTATAAACAAATAAGTCTTCAGAAGTTTCTTACAACTATTTCTGGAGACATAAAAACGTACTACACTTGGAAGCTTATTCCATATCAGTGGTGTTGCGCAAAAAAATGTAGCTGATTTTGTGTGTTGATAATGAGCTGCATGACATTCTTCCAGAGAGAGAATCATTCCTAACTCTGATCTTAAACTAGGAAAATTAAGAAATTAAGAAAATGTTTGGAAATTGTTGGAAGCTAATGTATGGAGTGTAAAGGAAAAGTTATTTACCAAATAGATCTCTGTGTTCTGAAAACTTAGGGCTCCTTTTACTAAGGTGCGCTATGCTTTTTTGCGTGCGCTAACCACACACTAAACACTATCGGCTTCTTTTACAAAGCCGCACAGCAATAGCCCCGAAGCCCTTTAAATCTCTATGGGCTTCGGGGCCATTAGAGCAGCGCAGCCGCTAACACACCTTTGTAAAAGAGGCCGTAAGGCATGCATGTTAGTCTGTGGACGCTTTAGCGGTTACTACACATGCTAAAATGCTTAGCGCACCCTAGTAAAACAGGTGGGTTATCTTTATTAAAAACAAACGCTAATCCAAAATATGTGGAGACCAGTAAAATTACCTTCTGCTATGTAGGGGTTAAACTGTGAAACTCTACAAAAATGCTGTGAAAAGGGCAGTTTTAGAAAATTACTCAAACCGCACTTATTTGTAAATGCATTTTTCTAGATACTGATTCCTTATGATTGTTTTTTGCTGAAGAATTTTTATGATTCCTTGTATAAGCCTGATATGGCTTTCATTCTTTAAATTGGGACTCGTAATTCAGCCATTCACTAACATACTTCCTTTACTACTATTAAATAATTCCATGACAATATTTACATGGGCAAAAGTTGGCCGCAGCTTTATTTATCATCAACATCTTCCAAATTAACTTTATAACTTTTATGAACATACAACAAAGATCCAACATTTTCAACCCATTTTAGCGGATGTATCTCCTGGAGCTATCCGGTATCAAAACTAGCTCCATTAGCCCCCAACCCTTTTCTCGCATAACCTTCAGTGACTTACGGTGTCATCAAGCCACCTCAACTCATGGCGGTGCTGCCCATAAGGATCTTTAAAATTCACCCATTATATATCTTAAACTTCAATCCGTTTTCTGATAAATGTTCTTTTCATGGCCACCCCCACATCAGCTGCGACTGCCCACCACCACCCACACACTAACCAGAGATTTTCAGAAAAAACCCCATCCAAAATTGTTTGGGCTGGGATGGAAGGAATCACTAAACTCCCCAGTGTTTCCTCTACCTCCTTTCTTCAAATAACTTCTTCCCCGCCAATTCTTCTCAGTCTTCTTTTCTGTTTAAACTCCTCTTACTCCCCTCTCTCGACCATGACTTCCTTCACCTACTTCCTTCACCTATCCTTCTCAATCTCCTTGTTGCTACCTATTTTTTTACTCTACCTCCTCTCCCCCCTTACTCATTTTCTTATATAGTAAATGGCTTCTACCTCACCTAATGTTACTGGCCACCCAGTTAAACCTGTGTGGCTCTTTTTATAGTCGATCTTCTGAGGATTATTTGTTTGATCTTATTTGTGTTAAATTTAGATTTAAATGGTTTAGAAATTTTTAAAATAAATAAATGATTTTTTAGGTATGCTGTATAAATGATGAAGGTAAGCTGTTTTAAAAACAGTAAGAAAAGTTTTAATTATACACTACATTAACAAGTAGTATGTGAATGAAACAGTGAGAAGAAATCCAAGCAGACATTTTGTTGTAAATGGTTTTAAACCAAATATCATTCTGTCAAGCCCAGAACCTGTAGCTATAGGCTTAGTGGTCTTAAGATAAACAACCTCCCATTAAAGGAAGGGGGAAACAGATATGCTGGATTGTATGAATTGGATTAGTGAGTGTGTCAGTTTGCAGTAAAAAGTCTGAATGAAAAACACAGTTTGTAACAAGTTCATATCTCCTAGCATAGGGAAAGCAGTTAGTTTAAGAAGCATAAGATGGGATTCTCATTTATTCAGTTTTTCATACTGTTCTCCCAAGGGAACTCAGAACAGTTTACATTAATTTATTCAGGTACTCAAACATCTTTCTCCATCTGTCCCAGTGGGCTTACAATTTATCTAGTGTACCTGGGGCAATGGGGGGATTAAGTGACTTGCCCAGGGTCACAAGAAGCAGTGTGGGTTTGAACCCATAGCTTCTGGGTGCTGAGGCTGTAGCTGTAACCACTGTGCCACATTCTCAGTTATTCTTTCTTTCAATTAGTTAGTAAGCCCATAATGTGTTTAAAAGTAAGTTGAAAACCCACTTTTTTGAAATAACTTTTAACTCAAAACTTTACTCCCCACTGCCATCTGTACACCACCCCAGCGAGCAGTTTAACCATCCCCCGCTGACTGTATCCCCTACCCTGGCATCTCCTTTGTAACTCTGTACAGCACTACATACGTAGCGCTCTAGAAATAATTATTAGTAGTAGCAGTAATAGCAGAAGGAAGATTTGTGTTTCCTTTCTATTGGTAAAGGCAGGTTAGTAGGAAAAAGTATAAGAGGAACAGAAGAAGCTGGATCCCACCATCAAGAAATACCAAAAATTGGGTTCAAGGAGAATAGAAAATAAGAGATATATAGTCAACACAAATATTGCAAGAAAAGACATTAAAGGAACTGATTGAAAATGAAAATGTTTATTTTTCTAAGAAGTAGACATGGCAATGCTGTGCTGGTTCTTATGAAGCTCATACATTGATGCTTTTGAATCTGCAGTTGGACTGTCATAGTCTTCATTGCTGGTTCACAGCGAGAGGAAGAACTGCGTACATTTTGCCATGGCAGATGAAGGAGATGTGTATGTGAGAGTACGCCATGGGTATGTGATTGAATTTTGTGTTACGCTTGGAAAGAGCAGCAATGAAACTCTTGAAATGTTATGGCAAGCATACGTAACTGCGTGGAAAGAAGTTCTTTTCAGATGATGAATGCCTCATCGACAGAACTAAAAGTGATGTTGCAAAACAGTCTATTGCACGTCCTTTAATCATTTTTTTAAAACCCTGCAAAAAAAAAGTATTGAATGCGAAGGATGCTAATTTGAAAAAGAAAAATGTTCAGATCCTGTGGAGTTATATGATTCTGGATAAAAATAACCCAGTCTCAATACTTTTCAATTAGCCCTCATATTTTAAACAAAAGGACAGTAATACTTAGCCGAGTTGAATGTAGTCCATGGTTTTCTGCAGCTAGGGATAAGTTATAGAAAACAGAGAACCCCCTCCCTAAAAAAATAAAAAAATCAATTATAATAAAAGAGAAATTGAACTGATATTAAATTGTATGGGAAAAGAAAAAAAGTACCGAGCTTTGTTTTATCACAGACCTGTCATCTGTGAACATATACGCCACAGTGTGCCTTGATGCAGGCGTTCCTCAGATGCCGAAACAGTGGTGTGTCAGGTCCACAGCTTCTGCTTGTGTCCTTTTCTGAAATAAACAAATTGGTCTTATATCAGTGATCTTCAGTGGAGTGCTCATTGTCCATTCCCACTTTCTTTTGTACTGTTTTATACCCGTGGGTTCTCTGTCCTGTTGGACTTTTGGGTGTTATCTTATAGAATGCTGCACTGGTTTTATTTATTTATTTAACACTAGCTGATTACCTGGCGTTGCCCGGATATTTATTTATCCCAAAATGTCCAACTCCCTACATGTCCCACCCCCCTATGTCCCACATGTCCCACCCCCCACGTTACCCCCCCCCCCCCACATGTCCCATATGCCCCACCCCCATGTCCCAACCCCCTACCCTCCACATGTCCCAAAGGAATGTCCCTCTCTATGGGGCTGAACTTAGACTTAAACGGCATCGGGAGTGTGGGTATTCATCTCTGCGAGCCCGAAAACTATGGGTTGGACATTAATATCTGTCGCTTTTGATAATTTTAACATATCACCCCATTCCCACCCCCACAGTATTTCACCCCGAGCAACCTGCACAATATTTTTCCCCAGATAGTAAGTCATATGTGTACCAAGTTTGGTTGAAATCTCTCCATGCGTTTCAGAGTTATGCTGAGTATTCATCTGTGAGCCCGAAAACACCATGGGGTAGATACTAAAATCTGTCATTTTCAATCATTTTTACATATCCCCCCCTTCCCACCCCCACAGTGTTTGTCCTCAGATAGTAAGTAATGTGTATGTCAAGTTTGGTTGAAATCTGTCCATGCATTGAAGAGTTATGCTGGAACATACATACATACACACACACACATATATTCAAATTATAATGTGAAATATTTGACAAAATGAATACAATACAACTAACGCAAAAAGTGATTATAAACAACATTTTTAGTTTCACCTCCAGGAGCAAGAACATATAAATTCTTGGGTGAACCCACCCTTGAGCAAGCAACATAGAGTTGTGGGCCGTGAGACCCCCCAGAACATATCACCCCAGGTAGTGAGAGATCTGCATACCAAGTTTCGTTCAAATCGGTCAAGCCGTTTTTGAATTACTGTGAGAATGGCAGCTTTTTACATTTTTTCCATTGACATGAATGGGTGAAATCTGATTTTCTGTTTGTAGCTCCGCCCACGTGTGCAGGTGGGCCGCGAGACCCCCAGAACATATCACCCCAGGTAGTGAGGGATCTGCATACCAAGTTTCGTTCAAATCGGTCAAGCCGTTTTTGAATTACTGTGAGAATGGCAGCTTTTTACATTTTTTCCATTGACATGAATGGGTGAAATCTGATATTCTGTTTGTAGCTCCGCCCACGTGTGCAGGTGGGCCGCGAGACCCCCCAGAACATATCACCCCAGGTAGTGAGGGATCTGTATACCAAGTTTCGTGCAAATCGGTCAAGCCGTTTTTGAATTACTGTGAGAATGGCAGCTTTTTACATTTTTTCCATTGACATGAATGGGTGAAATCTGATTTTATGTTTGTAGCTCCGCCCACGTGTGCAGGTGGGTCGCGAGACCCCCAGAACATATCATCCCAGGTAGTGAGGGATCTGCATACCAAGTTTCGTTCAAATCGGTCAAGCCGTTTTTGCATGATCGCGGCACATACACACACACATACATACATACACACATACATACCTCCGATTTTATATATATAGATTTTTTATTCCACCTAAAAACTAAGCTAGAATCAGTATTCCATCCATTGGCCAGAAGTAAGGCTGCCATATTTTAGAGATAGTTGATTTGTCCAATGTGGTGAGATCATTTTTGTATACCACTTGGTATTATCTTTTTTTTTAAAAAAAACTTTACTTAGTTTTTAATGCCAACAAAAAGTGCAATACAATTTATATACAAATAATAATAATCAACCAAGCACTTATAATCAATCAGTATCTATACAAAAATAAAATTCCCTCCTCCATCTAACACAGTATCCTCTGGGTATACATGTTCCTGAACCATCGACTCTCTGTCGACTGTCAACTTTCTCCTTCTTCCTAGTTTAAGAACTTTTCAATTTCTCTCTTGATGTTACTTGCAAATAGTCTCATTCCATCTCCACTGAGGTGGAGTCCATCCTTCCTGATTAGCTTGCTCTTTCCCAAGAATGTCGTCCAGTTGCGCACAAAGTGGAATCCTTCTTCACACCAGTGCCTCATCCACGCGTTGACTGCTTGTAGCTCCATCTGCCTCTTCTCATCAGCCCTGGGTACCGGTAGGATTTTTGAGAATCCTACCTTCGGCGTTCTGGTCTTCAGCTTCCTTCCTAGCATCCGGAACTGGTCCTTCAGTCCTTCCCTGCTGTAATTCCTGTGGCTCACGTTGTTTGTCCCCACATGGATCACCACCACCGTATCTTCCTCTTCCATGCTGTCGATGATCCTGTTGATGCGGCTCACTATGTCTTCTATCTTGGCTCCCGGTAGGCAGGTCACCAGCTGATCCTTTCTTCCTCCCGCTATGTGGCTGTCGACTTGTCTGATGATGGAGAACCCCAAGACGATCACTGTCCTCTCCGTCTTCTCTTGTCTATCCAGCCGCAGGTCCATGACCCTGGTATATGACCATCTCTCCAGCCATAGGTCTGTGTCCTCTGTGCTCTTCCATCTTCCCTCTACCTGGTGTTGGCTTGTACTGGACTTGTCTTCCTGTGGGTTTCCTCTGCTGTTTCCAGGAGTCACTGTTGTGTCACTCATTTCTTTCATATGGTTGTCCTCCAGATGGTGTTCATTCACTGTGAGTATATCTTGGCATTTACACTGTTGCTTGTGATTTTCCACGGCCTCCCTGTATGCCTCCTCGATGAACTTCTCTAACTCCCAGACTTCTTCCTCAATGGTTTCCTCTGTCTTGAAATTTTCTGCCTCTCTGTCCTCCTCTTGCCCTGCTCGAAGTGCTTCTAGTTCCAGTATTCTGTCTTCCAGGAGTCTAACTTGTTTCTTCAGGCCCTCCAGTTCCTCTCATCGAGTGCATACATAAGACTGACTACCAGAGGGGGAGGTAGTCATACATATGGCAAACGGTGCAGAAAACTGGGTAGCTCAACATCCTGCTTCTATCTGCTGCTTCCATTGCTGTCCGCTTGTCGGTCTGCTGTCTGAAGTGGTTTCTCCCTGCTTGGTTGTTTCTTGAGTGTCCTCTGTGTCTGCTGCGGTTGCCCTTTGCTCTTCTATGCAGTGACTCATCCCTCCTTAAGGCCCTTCGCAAAGGTGCTCTCGCTAAGGTGAGCGCTTTTAACGCTCGCCTTCGACGTGTGACGAACGGCTGAGCACCGTTGGCCCCTCCCCTTTTAAGGGAGCGCTCCGGTAGATGATGTCAGGGGTGGGCAGAGCTAATTCTCGCCGCTGCCCTTGCTCTCTCCTGACTTCTACTCCTGCTTCCCTTCTCTCCTGATTTTCTCCTCTGTTCCTCTCTCCTTTTCTCCTCTTTTCCTCTCACATTACAAAGCATACTTTTTTTTACTGTACTAACTACTTCATATCACCTTTCTTTATCTCCATGTCTCTCACCCTCCTCTCCCCTCCCTCTTCCTGTAAGACTGTCATTTGAATACTTTGATGTTTTACTCATATATTCATAGCTGTCTTAATTTGCTTATCTCTGATCTGAAAAATAAGGATTACCTTTAAAAGTTAAACTAACCATGTTCTAGTGTATTACTATTTAAAAAAGGCAATAAAAGGCCTTCAGTCACTTTCCTCACTGGACAGAATGCCAGGAGATCAAAATAGTATACAAATAAAATTTTATTACATAATTACAATATTTCGAGCCATAATCATTGATTAAGTACAGAGTTTGAATCAATACATTACCGGTTATTGCATCATCACTCCGTCGGGGGACCACGATCAGGAGGCTTACTCAAAAAATGTCATCACACAGCTAGTCAGCAGTGGAAAAGTCCCTCCTTTTCTTTCTAGGGGAAGCAGTATTTATCCCCCTCTCCTTGTGGATTGAGCTAACTGAATGCCGGGGTGATGTTTACCAATCAGTATGTGTCAGAAACTCCTAGCCTGCCTCATGAGCTGATTTCCCATCCCCTCCTTGTGGAGGATGTTTACCAATCTGACTTCCCATCCCCTCCTTGTGGAGGATGTTTATCAATCTGACTACACATCCCCTCCTTATGGATTGAGCTAACTGAATGCTTGTGGATTGAGCTAACTGAATGCCGGGGGGATGTTTACCAATCAGTATGTCTTAAAAATATCTAGCTTAGCTCGTGTGCTGACAGTGACCTGCTCTCATAATAGGCAGTTTATCAGCAGGTGCTGAAAAATTTCTGGCCTTGCTCGTTCTCATAATACTTGTGTTTCCCTGTAACAGCTATCATGGATCCTAGGCACTGTCATTCAATATTAATAATTCTTTCATACCATCCGTTTCACATTCGTATCACATCTAGTTAGTCCAATAAAAACAGGTATTGGTTTATTTTTGTTCTGTTTTATTTCTACATTGAGAAAAGTTAGAAAAATATAAATACAACATTGAAGCATGATATTAGTCCAGCAGAAAAAGGAATAAAATGAATATATACATTGATGGGTCCTGCAAACAATGTCCAGAGACAGCTGAGATATCTATCCACATGTTCTTGCACAAAACTATGCACTCTACTGGAGAAATAATAGACAGAATAATATCAGTAAAGAAAGATATTTATGTTTTACCAGTTCTGAGATAAAATAAGCAAAACATTTCATTGATATCACTTTGTTGCAAGCAAGTGTATATTGACAACCTAGAAATCAATATGAAGGCTATCCTCACCTCAGTGGATTAAAGAAGTGAAAAGTAAATTATATGTGAAAGAAAGGGAAATGTGATGCTAGAGTTCAGCAACATTTTGCATCAATGCTTAAGAAGCTTTGCCAAAACATTCAGAATATGAGAGGGTGCTGAAAAGTTTTCATCCCAACCATGAAAAAATTGATGTGGATATGGTTCAATCAATGATCTGAAACAATGTCAAAACATAGAATTTTGTTTCTGCAAATTGACACTTCATGAAATAAGATAACACTCCTTTCAGCTACAGTGGCATAATAATGTTCAGAATTTAGGAAGTTGGTTGGTTGGGCTGAGAATCTTTCAGCACCCTATCAAGCATATTGGTTAGATCAACAGGAAACATCAAGAAGCATATAAGGCTTGCTAGAAGAGAAACAGAATATATGAAATGTGTTTAAAATTATACTTGAAACCTTGTGCATGATGTTGACTTACATCATTGCAAGAATGAATACTACTGTTATTAATACAGTTAGGTCGTAGTTACAAATACATAGATACAAGTTCAAGTAGGTCATCGCTGGCTCATCCTTATGTCCCAGGAGTTGCGTTAAATGGTTTAGAAATGGGCTTTTACAATTACCATTTCAGTTTCTTCAGGGTTGGCTCCCTTTCTTGGTATAGAAATGCTTTTTTTTTCTGTTCAGATATCTTTATTGAGTTTCTGAGACACAGAACAAAAACAATAACCATCATTGCATAGATAGAGAAGGGACAACAGGTCCCACCCAAAGGTACAACACTAGCTATATATAACATAATAAGAACATAGGAACATTCAGGAAGAAAGATACAATATCAAGAGTAGGGGTGCCCAATAGGTCGATCGCGATTGACGGGTAGCTCGCCAAGGCGAAGTGAGTCGATCACCCAGGACTCACTTTGCCTTGGCGATCTATCGGGCCGATCAGTCTTCCTCTCCCCGACTTCAATTCTGCCATCGGTGAGGAAGTTCGGGCCAGCCAATCGCTGCCTGGCAGGGCGGAACTTCCTCTCCAACGGCAGAATTGACGTCAGGGAGAGGAATGCTGGTCGGCCCGAAGCAGGGAGAGCATGGGGCAGCGTCGGCTTTGGGGCCTGTTATCCATTGGTGGCAGTTTGGATCCTGTTCCCCGATGGCAGCAGCAGCAGCAGTGGCAGTGGCAGTGGCTTGAGGAAGGGCAGGGAGAAAGAAAGAAAGAAAGGGGGCAGGCAGGGAGACAGAAGGAAAGAAGAGAAACAGAAAAAAAGAAAGGGGGCATGAAGAGAGAAAGAAAGAAAGGTCAGGGAGAGAGGAAGTAAAAGTTGGGGAAGGGAATGAGGTGTGGAGGAGAGGAAGCATGCAGGCTAAAAGAAAGATTGGATGCACAGTCAGAAGAAGAAGGTGAGACTCATGGTTCTTAGTTTCCATAGAGTCCATAGAGTTTCCATAGAGTCGAGAAGCCTATTTTAATCAATAGCTCAGTATACGCCTCAAGAGTAAGGTGTCGGTCCAGGGTAACTCCCAGACCTGTCAGTATTTAACTTTTGTGAAAGTTTTTGCCTGTGATGTCACGGTGGAAGAGTGTGGGTACACCTCTCTGTTGATCTGAGGCATTTCTTTCACTTTAATATCATACTTACTGGTTCATAGACAAAACCGCAGAAGACAAAGGCGCGCGCCGACAACTGAGTGCAAGACGGAGGCGAGCGCCGAAGAAAATGACAGTTTTTAGGGGCTCCGACGGGGGGTTTTGTTGGGGAGCCCCCCCCACTTTACTTAATACAGATCGCAGCGGCGTTGTGGGTGGTTTGGGGGGTTGTAACCCCTCTCATTATACTGTAAACTTAACTTTTTCCCTGTTTTTAGGGAAAAAGTGAAGTTTTCAGTAAAATGTGGGGGGTTACAACCCCCCAAACCCCCCTCAACACCCCCACAACGCAGCGCGATCTGTATAAAGTAAAGTGGGGGGTTCCCCCCACACACCCCCGTCGGAGCCCCTAAAAACAGTTATTTTCTTCAGCGTGCACCTCCGTGCTGCGCTCAGTTGTCGGCGCGCGCCTTTGTCTTCCGCGGTTTTGACCTGACACCTACTTACTGGGGCATAAATGGTGTATTTCTACATTGGAGTGATTTTATATTTTTTTTATTTCATTTCCCTCCAGTCCTCCTTTTTGTCATTTAGTTTAAACTTGATCCTTACAGTTATGGGCAACCAATGTAGTTTCATATAGTATACCTGTAGGTGTTCTGATTTCCATAATCCATCTATGAGTCTTACTGCTGCAGTTTGAACTAGTTGTAGATACAATAGCAATGTTTTAGAGCAAAGAACTAGTGTTATATTACAATAGTCTAGTCAAGGTAGGATTAGGGATTGCACAAAAATTCTGAAAGCCTATATTTCAAAGTATTTTCTGATGTATCATAGCTTTCTCATCACAAGGAAAGATTTTTTATTATTGATTTTGTTTTATTATTGATTTTATATTATTATTTATTATATATTATATATTGTATATTATTGATTACATATAGCCCTGCAATCAGATGGCTGAACACGTTGAAAACAACCATAGTGATGAAAATGGAGGACCTTTCCAGACTAGCACAAAACCAATTTCTTTTTAGATCTTAATTCATCAAGTCGTTAGGACTCGAGCACAAGCCGATGGCACCTAACAACAACATGGATAGGTGGCTATCGATTTTTACTCCTTTGATTCGGAATTGTAGTTCTGATGGAAAGTCTGTGTCATGTACTGTAATCCTTGAAGTATATGCGGGTCAGTTGAAGGTCCAAGCCAAATGAATTTGGTTTTGTTCTTATTTACTTTTAGGCAGTGGGTTGAGGTTCAGCTTTCTTTTATGTGGACGCATTTTTTGACAGTGTTGAGGGTGTTGGCTACTGCAGTTATTACAGGTAGCATGATCATTATGTTATTTGTATAGGTGAAATGTTTTATTCTTGCGAGATTTAGATTTGCTCCCAAAGATTGCATTAGAAGGTTGAACATTGATGGTGAAAGAAGGGCTCCTTGAAGGGCCCCACTGGGAAGGTACCAGCTGTCAGAAAGTTCCCCATCCTTGCGTACAGTATAGTGTCAAATGGTTAGGAAGCCTTGGAACCAGGTGAGGACTGGGCCGTTAAATGTGAAATCACTGAAGATCTTGGACATTTGATTGAAGTTTACTAGGTCAAATGCACTGCTTAGATCAAATTGGATTATGATTTCACTTTTAAAACCAATAGGAGGAAATATTTTTTTTCACTCAGAGAATAGTTGTGGTAAGAGTGGATAGTGTAGCTGGTTTTAATAAGGGTATGGACAATTTCTTGGAGGAAAAGTCCATAATTTGTTATTGAGAAAGACAAGGGCAAGCTACTGCTTGATAGATCAATGAGACAGGGAGCAAGATGTTTTTTTTTTTCCTCTCTCTTTTCCCCCTTTGCTTAAAGACAGCAGCCAGTAGGGTGCTTGCTTCTGCCTTGGGGGAGAGACAGGGAGGCATGGATGAGCACAAAAGTTTAAACCAGAGGATCCTTACTTTTAACTTAGGGTTGAGAAGCAGAGGACTGTCCAAACTACTCTCCCACACAAAGAAACATCTATTGTATTCCTACTCTACACAAAACTTCCTGTTTCTCATTCCTACTTCTTTACAAGAGGATATACAGTATGCACCAGTATATATTATTCATTTGCTACTTAGCTACCAGAAACTCCCCAACCCTGAGATGTCCTGTGTCTGTCTGTCCAAACTAGATTGTAAGCTCTTCATAGCAGGGAACGTCTATTGAATGTTAAATGTACGGTGCTGAGTACGCCTTTCAGCACTATAGAAATGATATATAGTAGTAGTAATAGTAGTTATAGCTCCCAGCTCAAAACCCCACCCAGTCTGCAATCTCCAACTCTTTTAGATTGTTAACAAAAAATACGACAACTTCAAATCTCACCCCATGTCATCTATTGGGCGTTTCAGATAGAAGCAAAACAGGACAAGTGCCCCTCCGTATAGGGGGTGTGTGGTGACAAAAGGTCCGAGGCAGTTGCCCAGTGAGGGACTGTGAGGAGTCGAGGGGGAGGGGAATAGGCAGGGAGCCAATCAGGGGCAGGGTTATGGGTACCGGGCAGGGAAAAGGGTGACCAGAACTGAGGCAGAGGCTTCAGTTTGAACTTTTCCAGGGGAGCGTCTCAGCGTTTTTCCTTCCTGCCCCCATCCCATGTGCTCACCTGAGGTGTGGTCACTTTTTTGGCCCGAGGTGGCTGTTCCTGGGTGGTTCTCCCTCCTAGGTGGAAGCTGAGACCAGTGAGCATGGGGAAGTTCTGGGCAGGCAACGGGGAAGGAGAGAGAGGCCGATGGGATGTGCGCGTGGAGCATCGCGGCGTTCCATGCGCTCTTCTATCTGTGGCCTGGTCGCTCTGCCTGCTCATGTGCTTGGCCCTTGCTCGGGGAGAGTGGAGCAGCACATTCCTGGTCGTGCTGCGGGCGTAAGGGGAACTGAGAAGTGACATCCTCCGCCTGATGGGGCGTCAGCTTCGGGACAGGGCAGCAAAGCTGAAAGCGGCGCGAGAAGTCCGCGGTCCGTTGAGGCATGCTCTGGCTTGTGGGGCGGGTGACTCCTTCACAGAGTACGTCGGGGCCGGCACCGCTGATAAGGCAAGGGAAGAGGCCTGTGGTAGGTGCACCAGAGGAGCAGGGGTGTGGTGCGGCTGAACCTGATTGTGTGTGCCGTGTTCCGGGCTTCCGGGTTGATGGTCTCCCCCCAGGGTGGACAAGAACGTCCACACAGCATGAAATACGAGGTATTTCGGTAGGCATTAGTGGTGTTCTTTTCAGAGGCCAATTGCATTGGACAGGTTAAAGAATGCTTCAGAACAGAGAACAAGAGATATGTTTTCTTTTGCTTTCTGAAGAAATACGACACTAAGGGGGAGCACACAGGTAGAGTGCCAGCTTGGGGGGGGGGGGTCACATTGTATCCGGCATCTGTGTAACTAGCGCGGGCCCAGTCACAGTCGGCTAGGTGAGGCTGTGGAGCATGCTGGCATTCATTTTTCTTATAGTATTTCATTCTATTTTTCTTATAGTATTGTTGCTATTTCTAGGATTCTAAGGATTCTCAGTATTGTTTCCATTTCTTTTAGTATTGTTTCCAGGAGTGCTCTGCGAAGCAGCCAGCCGGAGAGGGGTGCAGGAAGCAGTGAGTGCAGGTGCGCTTCGATCGTGCGTTGGGTGTACACGCTGCTGTCCAATATGGGATGGCACCACGGTTCAGGCGAGGAGCACAGTCGTCCGCTGAAGCTTCGGAGGAAGTGTAAGTAGACTTTATGGTATATATATCATGCAAATAGGATGGTTGGATAGGACATGATAAGCTCTGATGTCAATAGAATATTTAATATGAGGATAATTTGGGACAGCACTGGTAGCGCAATGGAAATCATTAATAATAGTGGCAGACTTAGTGCTATAGAAATAATCAATCGTAGTGGTCTTCATGCAAATTGGATGGTTGGATAGGCCACGGTGAGCTGGGATGGCATCTTTAGCATAGAGAGGTATGACTGTGCAGCGCTGCATGTGTTTGGTAGCGCTATAGATATAAGTAATATTAGTAGTACGCTTTGCATTGGGAACTTGCAATATCAGAGTTTACAGTTCTACTATAAGATGGAGACAAGTTAATTTAACCACAGTTAATTTAAGCATGTAATACTGTTTGGATCGCTTTGATTATATGCCGTCCTTTACTATTATACTTGGCTGGCAACTTTGAATCTGGTAGTTCATGGCACACTTAAGAACCTTTGGGCTTCTTCATGGTAGGTGGCCTCCATCATTGACGGAGGAGCACAAGGGATACAGATACTTGTGACTCCTGGTCACATGCAGGCTCGGAGCCAATTCTAAACCACTTGGGCTTTGACTTTCTCAGCAGACTCAAGCTATTAACTGTGAATATGACCCCCTGGCAATTATATGGTTTTATATGGGTCGCCAATTAAGGGAGAGCAAATTATTTCCTTTAGGTGCTATGGAGGGCGTAGACACCTTTGAACTGGTAGGTTGCTCTGCGGTGATTTCTGTCCGCGATGGCTGGTGATCAATGTTGCTATTACGAGTTGTAGCCATCTGGTGGAGCCCGAGCTGGCCTTCTGGTACTTTTAGCTAATCATTGACTGTTGGCAGGGGAGTTTAGACCATCACCTACATAGAGGCTTTCAACAGATCGCTGGTAGCGGTGCCATAATTTACTTCCTTTTCCCATTTTGGGGGTGCCTCACAGTGAGTGAGGGGTTATCGCCCCTGCAGCACACATTCTATTGACTGAGGTCACGAGAACACAGGAATCTCTAAATAAGCTATCTCGGGGCCAGTCAGCTGCTGTGGCAGTGATATTTTCTGCCCACAAGGAATCATAGGCTCTGGATCTTGAACATGGAAATCAAGCACAGTTCTGGGCTGGCCAGGGTTCACACGAAGCTGTGCATGTACCAACCTTCTTCCTTACCTAGTAAGGAGGGAGCTGGTTCTGTCCTTCCGGTAGGGATATTATTTTAGTTATTTATTCACTTGCCTCTGCAGCTTCCTAGATTCCGGTTATCGCATGATCTCTGTAGCCTCACCGGAAAGAGACGGTTCATAGTTTTCATCCCAAGCCAGGGCAGGCTATGCACAGAGCATCAGCTGGTTTCACCTCCATCTCAAGCTCAGCGGCTGGCGATGGGGGTGCAAGCGCGACCGTGGGTGTAGAGTAGAGAGCTGCACGGGAATGGGGACGACGGGAATCCCGCGGGTTCCCCCTTCAGGTCACGGGGATCCCGTCGGGATGCCCCCTAAGGTCGCGGGGATCCCGTGGGGATGCCTCCAAGGGTCGTGGGGTTCCTGCGGGGCTGGATGTATTCAGCTGCGAGGCTCGTCTCCCTACCTGCCCTGCCGCACACAGCCGAACGGAAGTCTTCCTGATGTCTGCGCTGACATTGTGAAGACTTCCGTTCGGCTGTGTGCTGTGGCAGGGCAGGCAGGGAAAAGGCAGTGGTACAAGGTGGGGGGCGGTCCGCCCCGGGTGCAGCACAGCAACCCAGGTCCCCCGATTGACCGACAACAGGCCCGATCCATCAAACCTCCCTGCCCTGTAGCCGCAAATTTAAATTACTTTCTTACAGCAGTTTCAATACTCCAGCTGCTGTAAGAAGGTAATTTAGATTCGTGGCTACAGGGCAGGGAGGTTTGTTGGACCGGGCCTGTTCTGTTGTCAGTCGGGCGGGTAAGCGCCACAAAGGTAAGGAGCAGGGAGGGAGAAAGGGAGGAAAGGTGAAGTGGAGAGGAAAAGGCGCTTAAGGTAAAACTGAGGGGGGAGAAGGACGCTGAAAGCACTAGGGAAGACAAAGGGGTGGAGAAGGACGCTGAAAGGACATGGGGAAGACGGGGGAGAAGGACACTGACAGGACATGGGGAAGACGGGGGAGAAGGACGCTGACAGGACATGGGGAAAATGGGGGAGAAGGACGCAGAAAGGAAATGGGGAAGAGAGAGTGGGGAGAAGACGCTGGCAGGGAAGAAGACAGAGATGCCAGACTATGGGGGGAGTGGAGGGAAGAAGATGGGTGCCAGACCAATTTGAAAGGGGGGAGAAAGGGAGGCACAGTAACAGAGCAAATGGAAGACGCAGAGAGAAGAGAGACAGTGGATGGAAGGAATTGAATGAAAGCAGAAACCAGGCAAAAAAGGTAGGAAAAAAATTATATTTCTTTTTTTTTTTTTTTTGCTTTAGGATAAAGTAGTATATTAGTTGTGTTGATAAAAATTTATAAACATTAGAGGCTTTGGTAGAAACCCATTTACAAATTAATATTTCCAATTAATATTTCCAAATTAATAAAGTCTTTTTGCTTATTTGTAAATGGGTTTCTACCAGAGCCTTTAATTCAGTAGCATAATTAAATGAAATAACTATTTCTATAGTTTATAGGGACGGGTGGGGACGGAGGGGATTCCTCGCGGGGACGGGTGGGATTCCTCACAGGGACGGGTGGGACTTTGGTGGGGACGGGTGAGGACGGGTGGGATTTCTGTCCCCGCGCAACTCTCTAGTGTAGAGCAGGAGTCTCCAAAATCCCTCCTTGAGGGCCAAATCCAGTCGGGTTTTCAGGATTTCCCCAATGAATATGCATTGAAAGCAGTGCATGCACATAGATCTCATGCATATTCATTGGGGAAATCCTGAAAACCCGACTGGATTTGGCCCTCAAAGAGGGACTTTGGAGCCCCCTGGTGTAGAGTATGCATTCGGTCACATCCAATCTGCCATCTTGCTCTGTTAGGGGCAGCAGTTCTGCATCGGCACCTCGCTTTCTGTCTGGATACCATCCACCGTGCAGGATGTGAGGTGATAGGGGCAGCAGGGCCCTGGAGAAGACAAGGATTCCAAATTTTTGTACTCGTGGGGAATAATGATATACGAATGTGGCAAATTAATAGACTCAGCAGTATGGCAGTAACCTGGATGCTCTGCTGTACATGGAGAGAACCTCCCTTCCATTGCACACCTATACCAGACCATTGTCCTTGAGGTAATACGGCAGCTGGTCTATAACTCTATGTCACAAGGAGAATCTATTTGACATGAAGTCTCCTTATCTTTTGTAGACTGTTTGAAACAATGGTAGGTTTCATTGATATGGAAGGTGAGTGAGGTGCTGAATGGAGAAGAATAGAGGGAGGACCTGTCCTTTACAGACAGGAGTCAAATGTAATTTCCAGTATGCCTATGACAATAGCTTCTGATTGATCTTAGTAGTCTGTGCACCTGGACGGACCCATTGCACATTCTAAGCTGTCCATTCTAAGCAACAGTCATTAATACATCTTAGCACCTCTTAGCTGAGGGTCAGATATGAAGGCAGGGCTGACACTAAGCTAGGGATAGCATCGAATTGGAGAGGCACACTAAGAGCCTAACGCTGGCCATCAGGGTGGTGGGGGATTGTCGGAACTTAATTATTTCTTGCTTTCTTTTCATTGCATAAATAGTGCACCAGTCTTCCTTGAGGTAATACAAGGCATTTGCTGCGTCAAGCCTGGATTATTCAAGTCATGACCTAAAGCAAGGCGTAATCTTTTATTCATCTGGCCAACCTAAGACAAGTCGTGATCTTTTATTCATCTGGCTCATCTTCAACCTAAGGTAAATCTTATTCTTTTATTCATTTAGCCCATCTTCCATGTTTATAGCCAAGTTGCACCACCAACTCTGCTCACCATATGCAGCGTTAGATCTGAAGATCTAGGGTTTGCGTGTGTGTACCGTGTCTCTTTCCTGAACATAAGGAATGCAGACCAGGGATGGGGAGCGTTGAAACATCATGCATGTGCTTGCTCACGTGGAGGGTCTTGAGCATGGATTGACCGATTTAGAGGGCTTTATCTAACCTTGGTGTAGAATGTTGTTAAGTACTTGTCTGCAGGGCTACGTTAGGTGAGTGGCATCACCTTTCACCAAGGCTACTCACCATGAATATCTGAGGTTGTGCGTGGAGTCACTTGGGAGTAGCGTGTCTCTTTCCCAATCGGGAGGAATGCAGACCAGGAATGGGGGGCGTTGATGCTCAAGTAGAGGGTCTCGAGCATGGACTGACCCATTTAGATGGCTTTATCTGATCTTGGTGCAGAATCTTGTTAAGTACTTGTCAGTAAGGCCACGTTAGATGGCACGGGGGTCGCAGCCATATGCCTAGTGGGGAACCCGAGATAAGCAAGGTTTCGCTATCCCGGGTAGTGGCGGGAGATCATAGTGGGGTCATACGCACAGCATATGGCCAAGAAAGCACTCAGCATTATATTTTGGTGATAGCAAAGAAGTAGCAATGTATAGACCTGCAGAAGCAAGTCAGGTAAACACTCTGAGGTATGTCTCCCTGCTTGGACGGCGGGGAGGCCCTGTGGCATTGACTTCGACAATTGACAGGTGAAGGGCCCCTTCCTTGAACGCGATGGGGAGAAGGCAGGGACAGCTTGAACAGCTCTCCCAGGGGAACCACGTTAGCACGGCCAGATAGGCTGGACAGTCTACGGATGTGTTGCGTACTGTAAGAATCGATATAAAACAATATTATATTGTACAATGGTATCAATGTTCATTGCTGTCGAATATGATATTATGTATTAGTATCAAAATATACATCGTTAATGATTGTTGTATGTTGATGTTTACTATTGGAAGATGTTTGTAGTTGGGCATTTATGGCTGCGGCCACTAATAAATCCACATTTGTTGAAGAACAGTGGGTCTTTGTTGTGCTTTGGGGGAGGGCAACAAAGGCCAAGTGCCAATTTTGCCCAATTGCTCAACCTCTGGTTTTTCATCATTCAAAATTGTACTGACTGATCTACATGCAGGTCTAAGGGGTGCTGCAAACCAGCATACATAATTTTAAATAACAGTGATGGTCATACTGGGAAGACTGGGGATTGAGTCTATCTTGTATAATCAACCATTTTTCAGAACAGCATCACAGTAAGTAGAAAGGTGTTAAGGGGATTATGTCTGGATTAATAGGTTAAAAGAACAGTAGACTTTAGCATAGGGAGGAGGAGCAAACTATACTGGGATGGGGATGGTGATGGTGGTGGTGGTGATGGGGTGATTTTCAATTGAATGTGCATTTGAGTAGCATTGAGGGCAGAGATTGAGTTTCGGGGGGGTGGGGGGGAGAGATTATAGCTCTTGAGCCATGAATAAACATGGATTGCAATGTTTATTGCCATCCACACCACTCTGTTTTAATACTAGAGCTTTTCAAACATTTATATGTGCCATTGCTTAATATTTTACTCATGTTGAGCTTGCTTTTCCTAATGTTATCAACAATGTTCATACAATAATAATTTTAGTATGAATTGCTGCATTATCACAGTTTAATAGTTAGTGTCCTTAAAATGGTATATTGGGGCGATGATGTTCCTCTGAAAAACAACCATTTGCTCCTGTTAACAACTGATTTTAATACAGCTTAGCTTAATCCCACCCCCATGACCCCCTGGCATTATTATCCTATATGGATATGTTAAGCACAAAATTTTAAAATGTGGAATCCAATTTTTAAGGAATTTGATTTTATGCATCTTCTGAATTCACTCTTACTAGCATAGGGCAATTGAATATACAGACAGAAAACAATTTTGAGATGCACAAGCTCCCTGCGGGGAATCAATTATTTCCTCAGAGGCTGTTATTATCCTCATCGTGCCATGGAAATCATGTACGTTAACAATACAATCACAACTGCATATTACTTGTAACACAGCCAACAATCTTTCACAAAGTTCAGAAAGCAAGATATGTGACTATTTCTAGTCAAAGGATAATACTATACCTTGAAAACTATAACATATTTCAAATGTTATAACAGAGAGAAAAAAAAGGCAATGAAGAAGAGTAACTGATTCTGAATGTTTATACAGGCAAGCACAATTTTAATTTTCTTACTTCTAGCTATATAGATTCTGGACATTACTAAAATATAAAGTATACTTCACAATTCCAAACCCATCTTTACAGTTATTTTGAATCATAACAGACAACATGATGAAGAAGGATTATCCTATTTCTGCTACTAAATATTTATAGAGCATTATAACATGTACATAGTATATTGCAGAGACATATAAAAAAACATTTCTTCATTCTTGTGCCTTTTGGCAAAAGCCAAAAGAATACTAACAGAGTCATAGAGAAGTATATTCAGCAAAAAAAAAAAATTGAATACAGTGATAAAATCTCTGTATAAATCAATGGCGAGACCTCATCTGGAGGCCATATTGCTAAAAAGAATAACATCAGAACAGAGTAAGATAAGAACAGGGGGTGTCAAAATAATGGAGAGGGAGGAATGAGAGGAATATGATTGAGATGAGAACAAACACTGGCAAGTTAGAGGTAAAATCACAGTGATGATGGCTAAGGGAAATGCAGATTCAAAATCTAATATTAAAAGCTTTGTCAAGCAAAAAAGGCAGTGAGAGAATTGTTTGGACCAATGGATATTCAAGGGGTACGTCAATAATAGGAATTTGAAAGTGATGATTTAGAGAAAACTAAAACACCTCATTCTAATGTTAGAAGATGTAACTATCTCCAAATGACTGATACCTGTAGATTGGAAGGCGGACAATTTATTTATTTAAATATTTATTTACCAGTTATACCCCCCCCATCATGCATCTGGAGTCTATTGTTTTCTTCTGTGCCTTAAATGTAAGTGAGTGTCTATGTATCCATATCAGTAATTCCATAAAAAAGCTCCTTGATGCAGATATGTGAAATACCGTACTCTTATAATTCAATATGAACAGAAAAACTTTATTGAATATAATTCTTAAAAGCTCCAGAATTCTAATGTCTCAATCACTGAAGGGCTGACAGAAATAATCCTTTAACAGCCACAAATAATGCAGTAACTATTTTGAAAGACAGAGTACCATACTGTTTGGGGTCCATTCCATCCATTGTTAAAGTATGCTTCAGTAATGACACAAATTAAATTTAATGGTGACCCATCTTTATGTACTAGCCCAAATAAATATTTTTTACACTTAAACTGTAAAAATACCCTAGCAGTTCAGATTGGACAAGTAACTGATTCTGGCACCTTCTTCAAAAACTCCCTTACACCTCACTTGATCTGTTTTGACCTCCTTATCAATAAACAGACCCCTATCCACCTCCAACTTCACATCCTCATGTTTCAACTCCACATCTCCCAGCAAATATTTTACTGAGGCTTCCATTTCACTTACACATAAGGCAGCAAAGGAGACAAATGAAAATGCCATGCTAAACAGTGCAATATCAACAATAGTTTAACAAACCTAATACAACACTGTTACAGCTGCACTAGTGTTTCAGGCAATATTGACTGCCTGAGGTTCATATATGATACCTCAATAATCACTTGAAAGGCCTTTCACTAGCTGCTGTACAACAAATGGTGTAGTAAGATCATACTGCCAATGAATCTTAGTTTACAAGGCAAAACTGGCCAATGAAATATGCAAAACCAGAGGTGACATATTGCATCTGTTAGTATACACCATACAATCAGAAAAAAATCATGATCAGGGGAAGCTTGCAGGAAATGAGTCCAACCGGGCTGTTATGCTTTCCAAGTGTTATCAGCCAAAAGTTTTCTCGGTAACCCTCTAAGATGTCAGTCAACAGAATCCATAACTGTTTTGGCACTGAAATTATAGTCTCCTCTACTTCCGGTATTCATGCTTAGAATCAGAGTTAGTTATGACTTTGAAAAAAACAACTCACAAACAAAGCTAGCAGCTATAGAATTTAAACAAATCTTGCCTGGAACTCAAATTTATTTATTTAAAATTTATATACCGTATAAATCCTATTCGGTTTACATAATAATAGTCATAAATAGTAGACAGTACATGCATGCTCAATACATAAAAAAACGTTGCTATAAGATTCAGAATAGCTATCAAAAATGCATTTTCAGTTAATTACAGGTAGTGAGCATCCCTCCTGCCTTTTTTGGGGGGGAGGGGGGAGATTGTTCCTAGCATGAGGGAGTGGACATCCCTCCTGCCATTTTGCCGCAGGGTGGGGGGTAGGGGTCAAACAGAATGGTAGGAGAGATTGGACATCCCTCCTGCCATCTATTTTGGAGGGAAAGAGGTCCTTCGTGGCAAGAGGGAGTGGGCATCCCTCCTGCCATTTGTTCTAGGTTTGGGTGGGATGCCACATTTGTTGGGGGGGGGGGTCACTGCATTTGTCAGGAGCACGTGATTGTCAGGGTTCATTGGGGAGTTACGTCTGCGGTGGCAGTGTGAGATTTTTTTCATTTTATTTTTACAAGACAGATATTTTGCATATATGATACATGCAAAATATCTGTGACATTGAAAAGAAACAAAAACAGGGAGACCAATCAGTAACACAGTTACCGACTGGTCTAGAGCAATCGGGTTTTATGATTGGTAAAATCCGAAGCAATACAGCCAAGCGATGCTAGTGCATCAATTACTTGGCTATTTTGCATGGGGTTTTACTAATTTGCACGGGTTGGATTGGATCATAAAATGGGTGATCTAGGAGAAAAACACATGGTGGGAAGTTTTGTACATTGGGGAATCCAATCCGATCGATGGCTACACTGATCAAACCGGTTTAGCGACAATTGGGACACAATTGGTAAGTTTAGTGCATCCCCCAGTCAGTCCAGTGTATTGTCAAATGAGCTGTTACATCACCTCTATAGATCTTACTCAAGTGCTATATTATCTGCAAAGTATGTCATGCAGGAGGGATGCCAATTCCCTCCTGCCCTCGACCCACCCCTCCTTGAAGTACACCGGGCAAGATGGATGTCCACTCCCTCCTGCCCCCAAATCCCAACCCTCCAAGATACCTAGTAAATCAGAGTCTTAGGCCACTCCTAGTGCATCCCGAATGCACTGGGAAGGAGGCCTAAGACTCCGGTTGGCCCAGGTGCCTCAGGCCCTTCCTATGTCATTTGCATCTTGGAATTGTGTTCATCACTCACAGCTATTTCCCTCAGATCTCAAGATTACCATCAGGACCCCTGAGGAAGGCAAAATACTGCTGAAACATGGCCTGTATAGGGTCCTGTTGTCACGGGATATTCTGTGAGCTAAAGCAAATGCTGTAATTAATGTTATAGTCTTATAACAGATTTTCTGTATACAAGAGAGTTCTGTTTGTGAATTTACCAAATTATATTTTGACAATAAACATTTGCAGTTGGAATCTCCTGTACATCCAGGATCTGCTGTTCCACCGTCCTTGTTGTTTGTTTCATCATAAATCATGTGGAACATTGGTCCTTTTCTTCCAGTGTTGTTTTTTGCTTTTGACCAAAGAATGACAGCCAGACACAAACTGTAGTTTAAATATCAATAATAATAATAATAATAATGACAGTTTATTTATATACCACAAAGCCGTAAAGTTATATGCAGTTTACATCATTTAAAATACATTTAAAATAAAATAAAAGTTGAAGATTAGAGAGTTAAGAACCAATGGCTAAAAACCCTAAAAATTTAATAATTACATAGTCTAAAATTTTACAACTACCTAAATACTTCAAAAATAAATTTGTTTTTAGATGTTTCCTAAATTCCCCATACATTTCAGTAAAAAGGAGTACCGTAATTGGTGATCTACTAACTGCTAGAATAGCAACCAAGAATCTCCCTGAGCCATGGGTGATAGCCTATTTTATGAGAGTTATGACATCACGTGGCTAGAACTAATGCCAGCTCAATGCTGGCATTAGCATCTAGCACGGCTGGCAGTTTATGCGCATTAAACTACTAACGCGGCTTCATAAAAGGAGCCCTTATTTATCGCATGCTATTTAATTTTGCACATGTCAGCATTTACATTTAATCTAATCTACCATATTTTTTGCTCCATAAGACACACTTTTTCCCCCCAACAAAAGTGGGTGGAAATAAGGGTGCATCTTATGGGGTGAATACCACAACCCCCCTTACCTTAATTCCTCCGGCAGTCCAGCGTCAGTGTTCTCCCTAGCATATGACATACTTCCTTCCCTCAGGGCGTCTCTCACACTCCCTTTGCAACACAACCAAGGGCCCTGCTTCGGGGTCTGTACGGCTGACTTGCTTATGCGGTACGGTGCCAGAGCTTCCCGATTCCTACTCAATGGGTTTGGGTAGAGCAGAGGCAGCTTCACAACTAAAATCTGCTGCATGTCCAAAGCAGTGCCAGCAAATAAGGATCCACAAAGCTCCAAATGGCGCCCCAGAGCTGACCATGCTGCTGCAGCGATGAGCCATACGAAACAGTGCTACTATGGCCACCGCCCCCATGCTCTGCCTATATTTGCAGGAGGAAACCATGGGAGATCGGAAGAGCCATGCTGGCCCAGGACAGGGCCAAGACTCGGAGGATCCAGAGATGGAGGCTGAAGGTGGCCCACCCCTGGGCATCACTGGCCCCATTCTGCACCTGATCAGCACTCAGGAGCCCAGTCCAAGCCAGGAAGAGGATGAGGCAGTGATGGTGCCCTATATTCCAGCTGCTGGGCTGGAGGAAGGGAGTGAGGAGTCTCCCTGTTTAGACAGTGGCTGTGGCAGCTCTCCTCTGCCCACGTTCTTCCTCCGTAAGCTCTCTAGTTCCTTTACTATTGCACCACTTCCCTTCCTCTTTAGTAACCAGATCAACAACAGTACTGGCAGGTTTGGTGCCCCAGAACATATGAAGTGTACACCCTGTATCAGTATCTGCTCTTCCTCCTCCTATGCTGCGAGGACATGTTCATACTTATTGGTCTCTCTGCTACTCTGCTACTCCTCTGCCTTTAACAGTGCACCCCAAGAAACTGGGAGGAACCTGAAGGAGAAAACAAAGGGTAAACTAATGTGGCAAGTGATTAAACAGGAATCCAAAAATGGTATTCAGGCTATTGAGACTTTTTTGTAGGAAAAAGGAAACTATGTGCCCTACCTCAGCCTGCCCTGTGCCCTGTCCAGACCTACTACTAGATCACCAGAGGGTGGGGGGGCAGGATGCAGAGCCTGGCAGGGAGGGGGAACAATGGTGCAGAGCTTAGCAAGGAGTGTGGGGTTGGGTGCAGAGCCTGGCATGGATAATTTGGTTCAGAATGTTTTTTTTCAACTCTAAATCTAGGGTGCGTCTTATGGTAAGGTGCATCATATGGAGCAAAAAATATGGTAATCAGGATTTCTTAATCACACATATCCAGTACAGGTTCTAGGCAATTTACAAGATAAGAGGTCCATGTAGCAGCATAAGGAAAAAGTTACATCACATTGTAGAAGAAGGTTACATTGTTGCAAGGGGGAAGTAGTTATATCATGTTGTGGAGGACAGTCACATTGTCATGGAGAGATGGCAGTCACTAGGCCAAAATGAATTTATCAAATAGGTATGTTTTCAATCTTTAATCCTGAAGGTGAGATAGTTCAGTTCAGTTCTTCTTGATGTAAGAAGGGTGTTCCAGGTTCTTGTAGAAATATATGTAAAAAGGGTATTGAATATTCTTTTGTATTTCACTCCCTTGGATGAGGGGATAATCATCTGGTAGGCTTTATTGATCCTAGTTGAGGTGAAGAGGGAGGGTAGAGAACAGGTGGGTTATCTGTTCCAGTGGGTTGGAGTTTAGTGCAAGGTATAAAATGCAGGAAAGTTTAAACAAGATTTGGGTATTTACAGGCAGACAATGAAGCACACGGTATTATGAAGAGGCAGGGTCGTACTTTTTTATGCCAACTATCAGCCTGATTGCAGTGTTCTGAATTGGAGTTTGTACATTTGGGAGGAGGCATTGCAAACAAAGAGAGTATTGCAGTAGTCAAGTTGTGTTAAAACTAGCATTTGAACCAGAATTGCAAAGTGGTTGCTATAGAAGTAAGGCTTGATCAGTCTCAGTTGCTTTAAACTGTAGAAAGTTCTTTTTTTTCTAGATGTTGGATAGCTGAGGTTGATAGGAAAGTGTGGAGTCAAGTAGGATTCTATGGATCTTGGAAGTCTTATAAACAGAAGGTAGGGTTAGGCCCATGGGTGCTGACTGTGTGGCATTGTGAAACCAAAGAAGTTTGGTTTTCATGGTATTTAGTTTTAGTATTTTGGAGAGAGCCCAGAGGTGGATTTTTTTCAATGCCTTTGGAAACTTTTGTGGAGGATTACCTAGCATCAGTATTAAGTGGGATTAAGAAGAATATATTGTCTACATAGAATTGCCATCAGAGAAGGTAAGGTTGGCCAGGGTGCTCATAAAAATATTAAACTGTACCGGTGAGAGTGGGGATCCATGAGGTACTCCAAAGACTCTTTTCCAGCTTTGGAAGAAAATGCCATCTTTCAGTATTCTCTGTTTGTCACACACTCTTTGAACCAGCTGAGGACAGTTCCAGTCGGACATAGTTCATTGAGTTTATTCAGTAGGAGCTTATGATTGACCGAGTCAAATGCAGCTGATATGTCAAACTGTAGGATTGATTGGTGCCTTGCTGAGCATCTGTTTGATTTTGGTGGCATTTAGACTAGCTGAGATCATTATTTATTTCAATGCATTGGATATATTGTAACAATGTGTTAGCTTAAAGCATAGTGACCTGTTCCCTATTCTAGGACTCATATATGTCCCAATATTACAGGAAGTAGCAGCTGGGATAAACATATATTATATATATTGGAGTCTTTCTTCAGGTATCACAGGCAAAGGGTGCCTCAC
This sequence comes from Geotrypetes seraphini, assembly GCF_902459505.1. Lineage (NCBI taxonomy): Eukaryota > Metazoa > Chordata > Amphibia > Gymnophiona > Dermophiidae > Geotrypetes > Geotrypetes seraphini. Next base: position 231,403,539 of record NC_047084.1, read on the forward strand.
ACATATTAGGTAATGACCCCCTCTCCCTTTTATATTCTGCTTAACACTATTGGCTGCAAGTGCCACACATAAGACACAATGGAATTGATACTCAAAGTGATTCAACTGGACAGAAGAGGCTCCTGACAAGATTAAATTGTCTGTGTCTGGCTGTTCATTTATATTCAGTGACAAAATTGGGTAATCCAGCTGAATAGCTCTTTGTGTCACTAAAGTGATATAAGAACACTTATAAATATATTTTTGACCCCTAAACTCTATCCAGGTAGTAATGTGATGGTGTAAGGCATAGCCTGGGTGAAGCCTGCACTTCTCTGGGTACTGGTGATTTTCAGTGCTGGTGCCTGGATAACTAACTGAGTTGATAAGACTGCATACAAATTTATCCGGGCACCAGCTCCAATCTGAAAATGGCTGCCTTTACCTCCAGCAGTTTTGTGAAACAGCCTTTAGAGATCATAGCAGCCATTTTGGTTGCAGAGACAGCATTGGTAGGAGTGACTGAAGATCAATCCTGCTCAACTTGCTGCTAGACCACAAATGGATGTACGATAGGCTCATAGACTTATAGTGGTGAGGGAGTAGGGTGCCTTCTGCTCATGGGTAAGGAGGGAGAGTGACATCTTATTATCAAGGATGAGGGAGAGAGAGCTATGAGACACAGTATGAAACTTTGTTTTCAGATGAAAATTAATTATTTTCAACCAAAACTGAAACAAGGCCAAATACAAATTTGGGCCTGGTTTTGGTGCAGAATTCAAACCCAGAATTTATTCAGCATCTACTGGGGCTGCTCACTTGACATCTCACTGGGAGAAGATGCTAGAGACCCAGCCTAGGGAACAGATTTCCTTTTTTAACTGTAACTTTCCTTTCTTTGCATCTTGGAGATCTTAGCCTAGTATCTGCACTGTCTTTGAACCTAGCTCACAAAGGTACTGTTTCTAGAAACACATAAACATGATGACGTATGATAATGGAGGGGTGGAAGAGAGAGTTGCTGCATTGAGGGGAATAGAGAGGTTTGACCCATGCTACAAGGCAGGAAGGGAAAAAGAGATGGTAGATAGTGGGAAAGAAATGTTGGATATGGAAGAGAATGTACATAGATGGAAGATGGATGGTGAGCATGGAGAAAGAAGAAAACATCAAATGGATAGGAGACCCTGATAAGTGAATTAATAGAAGACAAACACACCAGAGCATGGGACCAACATGCTTTGAATAATAAAATGACCATACAATAAAAGGTAGAAAAAAATAATTGTATTTTCTGTTTTGTGATTACAATACGTCAGATTTGAAATGTGTATCCTGCCAAAGCTGGTGTTAGACAGCAAGCATGAGCTAGAACCTAAAAGAGAAAGGAAAAATATTTTTGTTTCTTTTTTTATATCACAGCATAGACATGTGGTTGAAGAGGTTGTAACCCTATGTAATGTTAAATTGTAATACTGTGAATGGTTAGCTGTAACCCATTTTGAGCTCTCTGGGGAGGATGGGATTTAAAACTAAATAAATAAAAAAATAAAAATATATATTTTTATATGGAGGTGTGTGTTAAAAAATGATCAGCCCCGGGTGTCATATCCCCTAGGTATGCCACTGTGGCACACAAACTCTGTTTCCCAAAGCAGATTTATTCCTTGGATTAAAGCTTTTCTCTGTATAAGCTAATGTCCTTGGTGTGTAAACAAAAATGTAAACATCCAGCAAACAGTCCAGAAACTCAAATAAGCTTCTTCATAGTAGCATAAACATTTATTTCACTACAACTGTTCAGCTCTCCTACAGTCATAAACATTTCACTCAACTTCACAGTTCAGTCTCTTTACCTGAGCTTTATCCATCAAAAGAAAAAAAAAATTGTCCAACATAGACCCTACTCAGGCCAGAGCCTGGGCCTTGCCCTAGGTTTCCCGTAAGCAAGAAAAACAGCTTCTGCTTCCTTTTATACTCTTCAGTTTGATTTCACACAAACAATTCAAGTAGCACCTTGAATTAATCTTCTACTGAGCTCTTCACTAGTTTAGCCCATGGAGTGGGAACAAGCCGCCCATTGCAATTGGTATCACATTCCCTCCCAATTCCCTTTCAAGGTTTACTACAGTCCTTTAAAGCCCAAGTTTGGGTTTCCAATTCAAAAAGGTCAAATGTTAAACACTTTTCTGTAGATCACAGCTTTGACTACAGAGTTTTAACAATCATATTGTCCTTTTCAGCGCTTATGACTCACTCAGGTTTATCAGCAGCTCTATTAACTTGGCACAAAACTTGTTACTCACAAGCAGCAGAATATTTACCCTTCTCTCAGGTAGTAGACAATTAAATCATTTCTTCTATTTCAGGAACATCAAAATAAATCTCTAAACAGTCCATGGGTTTTATTTGTTCCCTTATATTGACATCCTCCTCAGAACAAATACATAACTGTTCCTCAATATTTTCTGTTTCATTGTAACTCACACTCAGCTATGAAGTTTCTCTAGACTCGCCTAGCTTCTTTAGTGAGCTAGACCTTGGAGCAGGAACTGGCTTGTTTCTTGTTTTCCCACTAACTTTCTGGACTATGTGGCTGCTTCTTCCCTCTGCCTGAACCCTAGTCTGTTTAAACACCCTCCCAGGTGTACTCTGACCTCTGATTGAATGGAGTGTTTTCAAACCTGAGGCTTGGGCAAAACTTATCTGCTGATTAGAATAGGGTATTCCCTTTGATATATCTTTCCTCCTAGGACTTCCTATTGTGGTTTGGAGTTCTGAAGCTTTCTTTAGCATCTTAGTATCATGTTTTGGAAAGGATAAATAGATCCTTGTGTCTGCTACTCGTCTTTCCAGTAGCTGCTGTACTTTACTAGGAACATAGTGACATGTTCTTGATTGAGGCATTGGCTTGCTCTCCCTGGGCTTTGGAACTAGGGCAGGGACTACATTCTTCAACATGTGCTTTGTACTGGGCACTGCTGTGATTTCTGCCTTTCCCCTGCCACACAATACTATATTGGAATTGGAAAAGTCTACTCATTAGCATTCTTCTTCCTCAAGTAGAAGTACCATACACCAAGTACTCAGCTTTGACTGAGCCTGACTGATGAGGGGCTTCTGTTGGGTGAATTTTGAACTCAGGGATATTCCAGCAAAATGATTAGACACCAGATATCACATTTGCATGTAAGCTTCCTCTACTGTATTCCAACTATGCTATGCATATTCATTAGGGATATCCTGAAAACCTGAATCATTTGTGATTCTGGAGTACCAGAAATGCCTACCACTACACTAAGGGCTCCTTTTACTAAGATGCACAAGTGGTTTTAGCGCGCGCTAAAGATTAGCACGCGCTAACCCCGCGCTACATAAAAAATACTAATGCAAGCTCTATGAAGGCGTTAGCGTGTGCAGCAATGTAGTGCATGCTAAGCACACACTAAAACTGCTAGCGCACCTTCATAAAAGGAGCTCTAAGGATTTTCTACCGTTCTGTATTTATATATATATATATATATATATATATATATATATATATATATAAAGTTAATGAACCAGGCTACAGAAATAATAGAAAATGAAAATTGATTTTATTTAGAGTATATACATTTCTAAATAAGAATGATTTTGATATATTGTCCATTCGGAAAACCTCAGTTTTTGTTAATTAAAATTAACAAATGTAATGTCATACATAAGACTCTTTTGCATAGCGTGTGCCCTCATTTATAACTTTGGCAAAATTATTTTTAAAATAGGGACTTGTTGTAGACCATATTACTGGCAGACATCCAGGAACCCAAACAGAAGAAAGCCAGAACAGCTACAGTGCCCTCATTTGTCCATGAAATGTGTTTGTTCACAGACCCAGTTAAATTCAGCCTCTCCTGTGAAGCTACAAAAGTATAAAAATATTTCAGCAGGCACATATTAATCCTAAGCCTACATGCACTCAAGTAAATAATGCAAATTCAACAGGAAAGAACATTAGAAGCCCTAAGCCCAGCAGTTACCTCTTTGCAGCAAAATCTAAGGCGGAGATTTACACAGCCCCTCTGATGCTCATTAGCCCAACTTTCCTCCCACAGGGAGCTGACAAGAGGAAGCTGCCTGCTGCTTATATAGGCCCTTAAGTGGACTCACCTGGGCTTATTAATTAGTGACTGCAGTGCCAGCAGAAAGCTTTTATTAAGGTAAATAAAGTTGTAACTCTTTCCTACCTATATTTTTTGTTAGTTACCAATGGATTCTAGCTTTTCAGAATAGACTGACCCAGTCTTGTTTTCTACCAATTTATCCACAGAGTGCTGGTCCTCATGGTAGATGGGCAATGTTTTTTGTTTTTTTTTTAAAGAAACATCAACATTATGTCTGTGTTAAGAGAGGTTTCTGCATTTTTGAGTGCAGACATTATATTTGAGGCTATACCCTACAACTTAGGTGTGATTATAAGCATACTTGAGTCCCCCCACAATTTGAAGTGATCAAGTCTTAACTGGGATTAAAAAAAGGTTGAGGGGTATGCTCTGACACAAATGAGTAACTCCAGAGATCATAGCACATCTTAATGATCCAGCAACCATTCAATAATTTCATTAGCTGGTGGAAGCATTTGTAGAATCAGCCCACTTGTCTGATAATATTCAACAACCTTGTAGTGAATTACTGTACTTTATTATTCATCATCAGAATTTTTCATCTTAAACACTAGGTAGAGACAATAGTAGATTCCTAGTAAAAAAAAACCCCAAACCTATTATGTAGTCAATATTGAACTGGCAACAGTTTAGCAATAGGTTTAAAATAAATACTGGGTACAAGCATTGACTATTGGCATTTGTTTTGCTTCATGCAAGCCACACAAGCTTATCTGGGTCACAACTAATATTCAGCTGGCACCCGTATAAGACATAAGAACATCAGAACATAAGCATTGCCTCTGCCGAGTCAGACCATCGGTCCATCATGCCCAGCAGTCCGCTCCCGCGGCGGTCCCTCAGGTCAATGACCTGTAAGTGATCGTTTACTTAAAACATTTTGTCCTGTATAGTATCCATCTAATTATACCCTTCAGTCCCCTTTTCCTCCAGGAACTCGTCCAATCCCATTTTGAAACTCAAAATCATGCTCTGCTCTACCACCACCTCTGGAAGCGCATTCCCGGTGTCCACCACCCTCTGAGTGAAGAAGAACTTCCTAGCATTTGTTCTGAATCTGACTCCCTTCAATTTATTTGAGTGCCCTCTTGTTTTTGTTGCCGCTGCCAGTCTTAAGAATCTGTCCCTCTCTACCTTTTCTATACCTGTCATGATCTTGTATGTTTCTATCATGTCTCCTCTAAGTCTCCGTTTTCAAGGGAAAAAAGCCCTTTATCATTCTTGTTGCTCTTCTCTGGACCCTATCAAGTATCGCCACATCCTTCTTAAAGTACGGCGACCAGTATTGAACTTAGTACTCCAGATGTGGGCGCACCATCGCCCAATACAGCAGCAGGATAACTTCCTTCATTCTGGTAGTGATACCTTTTTTGATAATGCCCAACATTCTGTTCGCCTTCTTTGAGGATGCTGCACATTGCACCGCCGGCTTCATTATATTATCCACCAAAACCCCCAAGTCCTTTTCTAGGTCACCTTCCTCCAGAACCATCCCCCCCATCGTGTAGTTGTACATCGGGTTTCCTTTCCCTATGTGCAAGACTTTACATTTCTCTACATTGAAGCTCATCTGCCATTTATTTGCCCACTCAGTTTGTTCAAGTCCCTTTGTAGCTCTTTACATTCCTCAACAGTTCTAACCCTACTGGAGAGTTTTGTGTCATCCGCAAATTTTATAACTTTGCACTTCGTCCCTGATTCCAGGTCATTAATAAATATATTGAACAGCAGCGGTCCCAGCACTGACCCCTGCAGGACGCCACTCGTGATCACTTTCCAGTCAGAGTAGTGTCCCTTCACTCCTACCTTCTGTTTCCTGTCTGCCAGCCAGTTTCTGATCCATCTGTGTACGTCTCCTTCCACCCCGTGGTTCCACAGTTTCCTTAGTAGGCGCTCATGGGGTACCTTGTTGAAGGCTTTTTGGAAGTCCAGATATATGATGCCTATGGGGTCACCTTTGTCCAATTGTTCGTTTATCCCCTTAAAGAAGTACAGTAGGTTCTTTTGGCATGATCTTCCTTTACAGAACCCATGCTGGCTTGTTTTCATCAGATTATTTTTTTCTATATGCTTATTGATACTGTCCTTGTGCAAGTTCTGGATGAATATTGCTTGGGACCCATCTAAAGTTTGCATGCCACTCCCCCCCCCCCAAACAAAGTGTCCAATGTCCCTCTCACTCCTTGACACAGTGTTTGATGTCCCCTCCCATCCAATTCAAACATAAATAAGAACACAATAATTACCATACTGGGACAGACCGAAGATCCATCAAACCCATCATCCTGTTTCCAACAGTAGCCAACCCAGGTCCCAAGTACCTAGCTAGATCTCAAGTAGTGAGTCGTGGCTCGTGTTTATGGGACGATATTGAGATGGATGTCAGAAGCATGATAGTGCAGTATTTTTGTAGCGCCAGTTTTTCGTATGATTCTGGGTAATTCTAGTTAGACAAACATCTGTGTTAGTTAAGGACCACGCCCAAATAGAAGCGTACGGAAAAACAGGTGAATAAAACATTTAAATATAATGTAGCTAAGGCCAGAAGAAAAAACACACTAAAGATTAATATAAGGAAAAGAATGGTGTTTTCTTGTGTACTTTGCTGTTGAGCTAAATCATGGTGGAAATCATGATTACATGATTACATGGAGCCCAGTTTAGGTTCTTTTGTATGTACTATGACTGTCCTGTCTTAGGCCAGCATCTTGTGCCAGTGAATAGTTTCTGTTCTTTGTTCAGCTTCCCGCCTTTAGCCTCGTGGTTCTAATTGAAAACAGATGTGCTTAGGCCAGTAGGAAAAGCATATTAGATTCCATATTCCAAACTGAGATATAAAATGTATGAAGTATGAATGGCCAAGATATGAATGAAATTATGAATGTTTGGGGCCCATGAAAGTTATATGTGGTAATATATAAATGTTTTATAAGCAGAAACACTAAGAAAAAATCCTGAGCACGACATCTGGAAATGATTAGAGTCAGTCTCAAGAATAGGGAGAAGGGGGGCATTGGAAGCCCACGCTTCAGGGAGAGGAGAGGGGGATTTAACCCCCCCTTTTTCTCCTGAGTAAGATTTCTGTGTAAGGCCATGCAATTTGAATCTGTCAGCTTAGGAGTTTGTTTTTTCTTTAAGACTCAGAACTTGTCAGCATGGAAGGGCTGAGAATTTATCAGCACCATGTTAATAATTATAGATTCTCTTGAATGTTATAATGTTAATTCAGAAATCAAAAGTAATTTTCTGAAAACTTTGTATAACTTTTAAACATGGAGGAATGTTTCTTTGTCTAAACTTTAAGACCACCCAGAGAAATGTTATTGGTCGTCAAACTTGATGATGTCACTAAACCAAAAGTTATATAATAGACTGTAATGAGATAGAAAAAACGAGACCATTGTGAGAAGGCCAGCCTTTGGCCACGATGATGATCTCCCATGAGCGCAACGTAAGCAATTATGCTATTATTTTGATCTAATAATGGGAAAATAGAACCAATAATTCAATAAATCCTGGTTATAATTTTAAAACCTTGCGCTGGTGTCATTTTGCATGTAGAATTATTTTCAAACCTGAAGCTTTCACAAATGGCGTCAATGCCCCATGCTCAGTAGTAAAACAGATTTTATGCTGCTTATCCTAGGAATAAGCAGTAGATTTCCCCAAGCCATCTCAATAATGGCCTATGGACTTCTCGATTAGGAAATTATCCAAACCTTTTTTAAACCCTGCTAACTTAACTGATTTCACCATATTCTCCATAATGAATTCCAGTTTAATTTCATGTTATATGAAGAAATATTTTCTTCAATGTGTTTTAAATCTACTTAGTAGCTTCATCTCATGCCCCCTAGTCCTAGTCATTTTGGAAAGAGTAAACAGGCCTCTCCAGTGATGGGTGGTCCAGTGAAGTGATGGGAGCAGGAGTGAATCCCATTTGCTCCTGCCCCTAATGGCTCCATTTTTTAAATGGGCTGCATGATCCCTAGCAATTCTCTCACTCCTGCCCCCTATCACTCCAATATACCACAAGGGAATAAGATATAGTAGGTCTGTAGGGGTTATTAGGCTCAGTGTCAGGGATGAGAGAGGTACTGTATACTGTGTCAGGAAGGCAAAGGTGGCATCGGGCGTTGTGTTAGGAGCTTATGGAGGATCAGAGGTTGTATTGTGGATGAGAGGGATGATTGCAGCTTGCAGGGAAGGGAGGACATTGTACTCTGTAGCCTGGGATCCAGAAGTGAAGTAAAATCTGACACCCTGACCTTCCCAATATTCAGCAGCACTATCTCAATATCGGCAGTTAGGCAGCTAAAATTGATTTAATAGGGCAGGAACCTCTCCTCCCTGGTTAAATCGCTTTGACTATTGGGCAATTTGTTTTAAAAATATTAAATATTTATAAATATGTGTAAAATAAGCAGTAAGCTGAAGGTTTGTGCAAATAGCCTCATTTAGTGCATGTTAAATACTAAGTTTCGTCCACTATTTCAACTGTGCTTTTTATATCAGAACCTTTAATTTATTCAATAAGAACATAAGAATTGCCGCTGCTGGGTCAGACCAGTGGTCCATCGTGTTCAGCAGTCCGCTCATGTGGCGGCCCTTAGGTCAAAGAGTCTAGCCTTATCTGAGCACTGCACTGTGTGTGGATGAACTATCCAACAGACAATGAACGAGTACATTTGTTGCATTTCCCTAGCTCTTATCTGCTTATTGAATAATTTAACAATTGCCTTTAATTTTTGATTCACCATCATATCAAGTCAATATCTAAACTTCACAGTCACTGTTTCTTTTAAGGTAAGTGTTTAAGTACACTTTATGGAGGGTTTCCACTGCAGATCAAATTGATTCCAAAGTAATCTCTGATGATCTCCCCAGTGGCTATAGCATAGACAGATCTTCTAAGCCTCCTCCCATAGTTAGGGCACAAGTTAAACCATCCTGAGAGGCTTCACTTAGCTCTGGTGATACAGGTCCAACTAGTATGCTACTTCCAGTTGTAGTAATATAAAAACACAGTGAATTTATACCACAAAACACAATACATTATATATAAAATATAACATTAAGAAATTATTAACTTATCTAGAATATACATATTTATCAAACAGATAAGTTTTTAACGATCTTCTAAAGGCCTGGTAAGAAGAAGAATTTAAGATCAAACCACTAAAACTTTTGTTCCAAAGTCCTGCCTGAAAGGATAAGGTTCTATTAAGAAATCCTTTGTATACACAACCTTTTATTGAGGGGAAAAAAATAAGGTTGTGTTTCGTGAAGAACATCTGTTTTCTACTAGTTCAAAATGATCTAAAAGGTAACTTGGTATAAGCCATCTAATGTTTTATAAAAAATACAGGTCAATTTAAAAATTATTCTTGCCACTACTGGAAGCCAATGAAACTTTCAATAGTATGGTGTTACAAGTTCTGATATTTTTAGATTGAAAATTAGACACACAGCTGAATTTTGGATGATTTGCACCCTCCTAATGATTTTTTGATAAGAACCTAGATAAATGATGTTACAATAGTCTAAAGTACTCAGAACCAAGGACTACACAATCAATCTAAAAGCTGGAAAGCCAAAATAAGATTTAATTGTGTGAAGCTTCCATAGTGTGAAAAAAACTTTTCTTTACTCATCAAGTTGAGCATCAACAATAAGTTTTGGTCAAGATATACTCCTAAGATTTTAATAACTGGACTGATAGGATAATTAATTCCATTCAACGTTAAATAATTAAAAAAAATCTTATTAGCTGGAGTTGCCAAAAAAATTTTATCTTTCACAGAGATTTGCTCCCTACTGTTGAGCCAGAGTTGCTTCTCTCTGGCAGTTCCACCAAAACAATTTCCAGCATACTGAATGAACCTAGGGTACAGGGGAACAGAGGTATGCAGGTTCAGCAAAATGTTGCTCTCCATTTGAGGCCCCTCACTGTATCAATGTTGACAGAGACTCCCTGAATCTGGTTGATGTGTGTTTGCTAACACTGCTTGATCGTTTTATTAGGTCTCACAAAGGCAGCTATTGAGATCTTTCTAAGGGCAGGAACCTCCAGAGAAAAAGGAAGTTTTGCTCTTGATTTTCCCTTTGCGCTTAAGAATAGTGAAAAGTGGAAAATGACCAGGTGTATTCTTCTTTAGAGCTGCTACACAAGCACCTTACTCAGATCTTGATCACAACCTTCCCTTTTCTTTTTACCTCCATTTTGTTTTATTTTTATGTCAACTGCTCAGAAAGAATTTTTCTCTAGGGTGGCATATCAAATTTTAATAAACCTGAAACCTGCTTCCAAAGCTAATTTTCCATATTCCAAAGTAAAAAATAGAATTGTTGCAAGAAACTTGCCTGCCAATATTTAGAAATGCAGAGAGTACCAGAAAAGCTGTATAAAAATCACCTGATATATCTATACCTATATTTCAAATGCCTGGAATAATCTGGTTATTTTTCTCAATATACCTGGTTAGCTATCTATATACGAGTATATATATAGGCTCATAAACAACCTATAACCCCATTATCTAATATTGGCCTCATGGCTTACAATCCAGGTAGCATTGAAATTCACACACCAAACAGCAATGTATTGAACATTCAGCATTGAATATCATTTGGGACACCCATTGAACCATGGTAAATATGTCACAAAGAGCCCAACCTTGAATCTAATCTAATCTAATCTAAACCTTAAGTTTATATACTGCATCATAAATAAATAAATAAATAAATGAATAAATAAGGAAGTGGACAATGAGTTTTCTAGCCACATATATGGGAGCAACAAGTATTGTGACCAGATATGTTTCTGCTTATACCCATATGCCACATCCAATATAATTGGGAAAGTGGTGTCCTGTACTCAGGTGCAGGCTGCTTGGTAAAAGAATGTATGCCATATATCTGGGTATGTGATGTCTCATATCTGGATTTATGTGGCACTCCATGGAACTCTGTTGTTCTTGAGATCTATACCAAGTTATTCTTTTGTAATGATTGCTAGGAGGAGGTTTTGAAGCTAAGCAGGCTGGTCTCCAATATGAGACAATTCTTTACCAGAAAAATTGAAGCACCGGTCTACAGACTTCCCAGAATTTATGAAGAAGGTTTCAGAGCAAGCTGGTAAGGTAAGACAGATACCCACACTATGGGAAGGGATTGGGACACAGAAAGGGAGACATTAAAGGGCATGATAGACACAGGGAAATGCTGAATACAGGGGAGGATAGGGACAGGATCAGAGGAGAAATGCTGGACAAGATGGATAGGGATACAGAGTGAAGAAGAATGGTGGGCATCCAGTGATCACCATATGATGTTGTTTAATATTAAATGCACAATGTCTAGTGGATGAAGACAGCACAGCTCAGGCTTAGATTTAGTTATAAAATGCAATTGAAAAACAGGAGGAAAAAGCCTCAGACTGGGGCCCTCCCACCGCCACAAGAGATGGTTAAAGGTGGTTAGGCATTAACCTCATTGGCAAAAAACCTCCATTTCAATGGAAAGAATAAAAGCCTTATGCAGTGCTGTTTTGTGCTTAAAGGATAGAAGAAAAAACCTTCAACTTATCTTCTTTCTGATTGATCGGTACACCAATGGTGGCCAGCGTTTCACAAGTCTGCTGCCTCAGGGTATAACGTATCAGATCAAACTGGAACCAAAACAAAACAAGAATCTTGTGATTGAACTGGACCAATGCACATATTCCAAAGATTAAAGTAATATCCAAGAAGACATACCTTCAAATGGGATGCCAAAACGCCAATCTTCACCCCTGACCAGTTTCATTTCCTTTTGACATCACAAACAGCTGATCCCCCAGTTTAAATGCGATACCTAAATATCAATCATCAATGCAGAAACGCCCACCACTCCACCTCCCGGTTTGCCAATGGAATATCCATGACTGCTCTCTTTTCCATAGCCACGCTTGCTTATTCCCACCTCTCTTTAAATGTGGAACTTCCAATATCACAAATTTAAGATCTTCCAGCTTATGAGATTCAGTCTGCCAATGTTGAACCAATGGGGCCCAAGTGTCTTCCCTGCGGATCTTGCTGAGATGTTCCATAATCCTAACACGAATGCTCCTGATGGTATGTCCAATGTATAATAAATTGCATGGGCAGGAAATCATATACACGACCGCTTGGGTCTCACAATCTGTATGCTGTTTCAAGACATGAGTCTTAGACAGGCGGGGGTAAGAAACTTGTAAATAGCATTAGGAACTCAGGCCATACAAAAAGAAAGACTTCCACTAGCAGGGACCTTGACCGCCATGCTTTGTCCATAGGGGAAATGGCCACTTCTGACCCAAATGCCACTCAGGGACCCCCCTGTCCCCTGATGTCAATGGGGCAGCAGTCCTAGTCCTACCAAAGCCAAACCGAGATAGCATCATCTCTGCCAACCACAGATCCATGTCCCGCACTCTCCAACAAACAGATTTATCCTGAGCTACACTGTTCCTAAACTGTTTGTCAAAATTAAGCCAGGACCACCAGCCATACATTTTAAGCCTGGACAATAAGATCTGAGTACAGTAAAAGACCTGGATGTAACTTGGGACAAACCTCTCCAAGAATGCTGGCCAAGACATGAAATCCCAGAAACCAATTAAATATAGTTTTGGCCATCCTCCCTTTTTTTCTTCTTATCTTCATCCTTACTCCCATCCTTGTTTTGTCTCTGTGCTCCTGGTCCCACAACAGCAATTCAAAAAGATCAATGTAACTACCTTTCAAAATGCACTGCCTCCACTTTTATGAAATAAAACAATCCAATGAAGCGATAGTGCATAAGGTGTGCCCTTTCCACAAACCCCCAGAACCAACTACGTCACCTGCCTGGCCACCAGGACCAGCCAGTTCCTCATCCAAAGAAGAGGACTTCAAGGCATCCAAAGAATTGGAAGACTCCCAAACCTGCAATGGATCACCTGAAGCTCCCCACCATCTATGTTTGTCCACCTCGAGTTGCTTAACAACATACCGCTGACACTTTAAAAATTTCTTATCCCACAGACTCCTCTGCAACCACCCCCTTCCCTGCCACCTTACCCCAGTCCTGGAATATCCCTCCCCAGCCCCTTCCTCCTGCAATAAAGTAAGCAAGTCTTGCATCAACTCACCCATTGAGGGTTGCACTGAAAGACCCATACATGCTGCCACAGGAGTAGACAGGGGTTTAACAGAGGTTGATGGCTGACACAAGGATGATGCACCTCACAGCATTGGAAGAGTGTCTGCTTCCCTGCTGCAAGACTGAGTGGCAGGACCTTCTGGTCTAGCCTAATCAAGCCTAGCTCGTACAGCTTGAACCCCATATACTAACTTTGCTCCCCCCTCCACGAGGTAGAATGTTGGTACACAAGAGGGTGACTCTGCGCACCAACCATTGCCTTTTTATGACTCCAGCACCAGACCCAGACTCCCACACACATAGTCATATAAAGGGTCTCCCTTGCCCTCTGACCTGCCACCCAGCAAAGCGTACAGGATACATTGGTTGTGCTCTTATTTTTTTGTCAGTGATTACAGGGTTCCCCCTCCCCATACCTGCTCTTTTCCCTTAGTTCCCATTTCTTCTCACCCCATCTTGATAACTCCCTCCCTCCTCTCCCACATTGTACCTTCCTCACAAAATAGAATAGGACAGATAGGTGGGTTGGGCTGCAAAGCCATATTAAGACACCCCTGCTATAATCAGTAAATATAATGTAATATGGAAGTAAGTTTGGTAAAAAATAATGCACACAGTTTTCCTATAGATATTTTTGGAAAAATATAATCTGTAGCTCAAGAAGGCTTCTCTTTTTACCAGCCCCAATTAGTTTTTTTTTAAATGTTTATTAAAACTCTTGCTATACTGCTTTTTTTTTTCAACATTACATGTATAATTTGATCATATCACAGATGCATGTATTATGTTATTTACCCTTGAGAGGCCAGCACAATTTTGGACGAATGAAACCATATATTAGTTTAAAAATCCCAGCATAGTATGAAGCACTATCCAGTCTCACTTTCAGTACTGTGATTCTTTATTGAAAGCAACTGGTTTCTACTTGAAGCCCTGAATATTTGCATTTTAGACACTGGCACTGAATCAAATTAATCATATTAGTATATCTCAATGCAAGTAATGGATTTTCTGAGCGTTCATGGTCCAGCAGAGTTTAAAAACCAGATAGATTATTTGTTGTAAATTCTTCTAAATTGCTCTGTTCAAGGTTCTGCATCAATGGATTATGGTTTCATTTTCTACTAAGCAAGTACTGTATTTTTCCTTAAACTAGAGGGCAATGCCCTGGTGGTTCAATATGCTAGAGCAGGAAGTTAAAAGAACATTCCGAATAATTGAAGAAAAAAAAAAAAAAAAGACAGCAATTGTAAAAGGAATAATAACATGCTATTTGATCAGAACTATGGCTATCATTCCTTACAAAATAAATAAATTGAATAAATAGCCACAATACTAATAAAAGGTGAGAAAGGCCAAGAACAAGTGTCTGAATGCCATAACAATACATAAGACCATATCAATTAATTCTAAATTATTGTAATAAATCAATTAATTATAAATGTATTGTAATAAATCATTTGATAGCTAATAGCTACATTAAAAATTCTGATTTTGTTCTCAGAAGTGAAGGTAATCCCATATAATTTTCAGTTCCTTTAGGGTTTTGTTCCAAAGATTAGAACTGATATATGTGAAGGATATATATGAAGGCCTTCCTCTGTGCTATACTAATCTAACCTTCTTTGGAGATGTAAAGCTATGGACAATTAATCAAATCTAGTTCTTATAGAGCATAAATACGCATGAGGTGAGTCTCTTTCAAATGAAAGAAAACTCCAGAATGAGAGGGCATAAGATGAAGTTAAGAGGTGATGCTCAGGAGTAATCTAAGGAAATACTTTTTTAACAGAAAGCGTGGTAGATGTGTGTATAATAATAGTCTCCCGGTAGAGATGGTGGAGACAAAGATTGTGTCTGAATTCAAGAAAGTGTGGGTCAAGCACATGGGATCTCTTTTTTTTGTTTAAATCTTTATTGATTTTCAAACTTTGATAGTGCAATACAATTGGTAAATCATAAATACTGCATAGAACACACTAATAACTATACAATTATTACATTAAACAATTTACTCCCATCATCCTCTTAATTATTAATACAATAATACATGTGATGTGATTTCAATATTATAATTAAATAATTTAACTCCTCAACATACATTTCCCTCCTCCCACCCACCTACCCTCCCTGGATGTATAAAGAATTTAATGAAAAGGGAAAAAACATGACCCTTACTGTAATGCAACAAAAGTAGTCAGTGGACTCCATACATCATTAAAGGACTTACACATGGGATCTCTTAGGGAGAAGAGGAGATAGTGGATGCTGTGGATGGGCAGACTGGATGGGACATTTGGTCTTTATCTGTCATCATGTTTCTATGTTTCTATCACTTTGAAAACAAAAGAACATAGAGGCTATTTTACTAAAAATGCCTGTGCTTTTTTTTTTTCTTTTTAGCTTTTTTTCACTCAAAGAATAGTTAAGCTCTGGAACGCATTGCCAGAGAGTAGAATAAGAGCGGATAGCGTAGCTGGTTTTAAGAAAGGTTTGGACAATTTCCTGGAGGAAAAGTTCATAGTCTGTTATTGAGAAAGACATGGGGGAAGCCACTGCTTGCCCTGTATCGGTAGCATGGAATATTGCTACTCCTTGGGTTTTGGCCAGGTACTAGGGATCTGGATTGGCCACTGTGAGAATGGGCTACTGTGCTTGATGGACCATTGGTCTGACCCAATAAGGCTATTCTTATGCTCTTATGTGGGTTTCCCATGTGCCGAGGCCACATTTAGCGGGCCTAATTTTAAAATCATTGTATGGCCATTAAGAGAGAAAGCCAAATTGCTGACATTTTAGAGTCACTCTTAATAAAAGTGGCCTCAGAGCGCTGGAAACCCACAAGCAACAAATAGTACAGGCCACTTTTTAGCACAACTTTGTAAGAGAGCCCCGTGGTATATTGTTATTTTGAAAATACCTTTATCTTCAAAATGATTTATTTCTTCTTCAGTTTTTGGGATCATGCCTAATATCTGCTATGCAAAGATCAAAATTTGTTTGGGTAACTTGAGCCACGCATGTTTGAAAGGAGGAATTTAAAGGCTTCCTTTTTACATGACAGAATAGTACTATATATGCAAATGGAAAACCATGCACCTTTCTCAGTTGAAAAGTAGCAATGTCGAGTCATAGAATAGATCATGTTTTTGCAGTTATAATCAGGTCAGATTCACTAATATCCAAATTGCTATCAACCTCAATAACCCCATCTAAAGAAAATCAATTTAACAAGAAGAGACTTGAGCTCTTATCATGAAGTCATTTGTATTCATAGAAGATTATGTTCATCCCAGGAAATTATAGTTTAGCAGGTTACACTGTTAATGATACTTCTATTCAAAAGCACCTGTTCATGTCTAAACTAGGGATAGCAGTTTTTATATAATTCATTTTAATCAATTCAGAGATCACCATCTTCATGGAATGCTATTCTCATATCTTGAAGGGTGCTTTCTACTATACCATCGAGTCTAGAGAAATAATTATATTTAATTAAATTTTTGTTAGTTTTGTATTTGCTGGGATCTTTTTAAGACTTGTATTCAAATATATTATGAAGATATTACAAATGTGTTTCTGACTATATACAACAATCTGCTAACAGATATTGAGGTTAGAAGGTCAAAGTAAAGGAGTGTGTTGCAATTCAGGAAACGTGAAATAGGAGGCATTTTTCAAAGGCTTTATAACAATAATGAGCCCACTTTGGCTCTCATTTTTCTTCCTAGATTTTTTTTCCCCCTGGAGTGTGCTGAGGCTCAAAAGAGAAAATCACAGGCATCACAGAGTAAGCAAAACAGGAATTTGAAGAATGTTAAAAGAATATGAAGTGAAACTAAGGTGATAAATGATGGAAGGGGAATTAGTCACAAAACCCATAGTTTCTCTTAAAGTTACCATTAACTGTTCTTAGAAATGAATGTTCATTTACAGTTTCTTCAGGAGAGAGATTTCAATTTTTTTTTAACTTAAAAGGGAAATTTACATTTAGCTATATGGGTAAGAATATAGAAAAACACAAAAAAAACCTTTGCTAGAGCTTGTTAGTGAGCAAACCCCTAGGATGTGCAGAAATGTGGAGGGGCATAATCAAAAAAACTGTCTAAGTCCCCTTTTGGCCTAAGTACTTAAACGTTCAAAGCAGAAGCAGGGAAAGTGTCCATAACCAAAACAAACGTCCTTGTTTTGATTATGGCCTGCCTCTACTAAACGCCCAGATCACCATTACATCTACAAGTACACCCCCATGACGTCTACACTTTTTGCCCATAATGAACCAAAAAAATGCCTAAGCCCCAAACGTCCAACACAAGGGCTTTTAGGCGAAGGAGGAGCCAGTCCTTCGCCTAAAAGCTGGATTCCTTAACCGGTGTCTGTCAAAAACAACACCGGTTACAGAATCCCCCCCCCCCCCACAACGATCCAGGCAGGAGGGTGCCCAAGCCCTCCTGCCCTGTCAAACCATGAACCTCCCCCCCCCCAACAACATTGGGGCAAGAGGGAGCCCAAGCCCTCTTGCCCTGTTGAACCACGACCCCTCCAATGGCATCGGGGCAAGAGGGAGCTCAATCCCGGCGATCGTGCCCCTCCCCCTGACTCGATATGGCCAGGAGGGAGCCCAAGCCCTCCTGGCCCAGGCAACCCCTCCTCCAACATGAACGCGGCAGGAGAGAGCCCAAGCTCTCCTGGCCCCGGCGACCCCCCCCCCCCTCTAACACAACGGACCAGGAGAGAGCCCAAGCTCTCCTGGCCCCGGTGACCCCCCCGACTGGATTGGGCCAGGAGGGAGCCCAAGCCCTCCTGGCCCCGGCGATCCCCTACCCCTCATCCCCCACTACAATACGGGCAGGAGGGATCCCAGACCCTCCTGCCCTCGACCATCCCCCACCCAGAACCCACGATCGGACCCCCTCGCCGACCTGTGACCCCCCAGGCTGACCCCACGATCCCCCCACCCCTAAAAGATAAGTTTTCTGAGTTCTTTCAAATAACCAGACGTACACTTTTTTAAAAAGAACTTTGTAGCCCTTATGGGCTTTTTACAGTTAACATTTTTAAAAGACATGATATAATCTGCTGTCTACCTTTTCACATGCGATGATTGGGCGGTGAGGTGGTACTTTCTGGGGTTCTCCCCAGTTACCCCTCCATGATTCTGAGCATAAAAATTTTTGTAGACCTAATTATACCATCTCCATTGCATAATTTATAAGCATTATCTAGAGTGGTTTTTTCATTGTATTAAAACACAAATGGAAAACTTACTAGAAAATATAAAACAAAAATAATATGAACAATTCATTTAGAGGTCCTTTTATTAAGCTTCACTAGCTGATTTTGCACGCACAAAATATTACTTTTTTGAAGGCGCAAACTCCAGAATTGTACATAATGTTCTAAATTAGGTGTCACCAGAGTCTTATATAGGGGCATCAATACCTCCTTTTTCCTACTGGTTATACCTCTCCCTATGCACCCAAACATCCTTCCAGCTTTTGCCGTCACCTTTTCAATCTGTTTGGCCATCTTAAGATCATAATACACCTCAAAAATTTCTTGTGAAACACACTAAATTATTATCAAAATTAGCTAAAACGCAAGAGAAAATATCCCAATGGATGTAAAGGAGAAATACTTAAGGATCTCAAGCGCTCACAGCTAAAGGCTCGATGTATGTTACGAGCCAGTAACCATAGGGTGAGCTATCTTTGGTCTTGTATATTCTCCTATTTTCTCAATTTTATCGAAAACTACTTTGTTAATTTTTTATTTTTTATTATTATTTCTTCTGATATTATTTTATCCTTATTTTATTTTAATTTTTAAAAATCCAATTAAATATTGTGCATATCTTATTTGCTTATTTGCTTATTTGCATATTTACTGCATCCAACATTTTTCAAATCATTCCTAAGTGTTGTTAACGTGGTGATTTCTTCATTTATCAAATAGTACTTTCTCATTCAATAATATATGAATTCTGAAGTACTTAGCTTCTTGACATGACTCTCATTTAACAATATATGAATTCTGAAGTACTTAGCTTCTAGACATGATGATGGAAGATCTCCGTTTCGCTCAAAATAAAAGAGCTTCGTCAGGAAAGGCACCAGTATTCAAACTACAAATAAAACAAATAGGATTTCAATTCAAACTTACAATATATAAATGACATGAGAGCTCACATTCATACTCGCGTTAATGAACGTTTAATGGCGAAAACTTGCGGGAACCTGAATTAAATATTCATTCTTTTCTGAAAGGCTCCTAAATGGAGCTATCTAATATTGTGTCATTTTATATTTCAGCTACTCTCTACTATCAATTTAGATAATTTTGATGATAATTTAGCATCTTAAGATCATCACATACTATCACTATTACACCCAAGTCCTGTTCCTCATACACAAAAGTTCTTTATTCCCTAAACTGCATCTTTCCCTTGTTTTTTTGCAGCCCAAATGTATGATCTTGCATTCCTTAGCATTAAATCTTAGATGCCAAATTTCAGACCATTCTTCAAGCTTCATCAGGTCCTTCCTCATGTTATCTACACCATCAGGGGTGTCTGCTATATTGCAGATTTTGGTATCATCTGCAAAGAGGCAAATCTTACCTGATAACTCTTTAGCAATATCACTTACAAAAATGTTAAAAACAAAGAGGTCCAACAACTGAACCTTGAAGCACACCACTAGTAACATCCCTTTCCTCAGAGTGATATCCATTGACCCCCCTACCTTCTGTTACCTTTCACTCAACCAGTTCCTCACCTAGTGCATCACTTTGTGGCCCATACCAGGAACACTCAGTTTATTTATTAGACATTTGTGTGGAACACTGTCAAAGGCTTTCCTAAAATTTAAATACAGCACATCTAGCACTCTCCTTCTATCCAATTTTCTGGTCACCCTGTTAAAGAAATTGATCTGATTTGTCTGAAAAGACATGCCTCTAGTGCAGTGGTACCCAACCCTGTCCTGGAGGACCACCAGGCCAATCGGGTTTTCAGGCTAGCCCTAATGAATATGCATGAGAGAGATTTGCATATAATGGAAGTGGCAGGCATGCAAATCTGCTCCATGCATATTCATTAGGGCTAGCCTGAAAACCCAATTGGCCTGGTGGTCCTCCAGGACAGGGTTGGGAACCATTGCTCTAGTGAATCCATGTTGCCTATAATCCACTGATTCCAGAAACATCACTATTTTCTGTTTTAAAAGAGTTAACATTCATCTGCTTACCACAAAGTCAGACTTACTAGTTCATAGTTCCATACTTCTTCCTTACTTCCACTTTGAGGAGAGTAACCATATCCACCTTTCTCCAGTCCTCTGGTACCACTCCCAACTCTAGAGAAGCATTGAAAAGGTGAGCCTGTGGAGCTGCCAGAACTTCCATAAGTTCCTTCAATACCCTTGGATTTACACCTTCCAGCCCCATCACATTGTTCTCCTCTAATTTAGCTAGTTCCTCACAAACACAATCCTCTGAAAATCAGTCATGGTTTACCACACCTCCAGCCCTACTTGCTTTTCTCTTCTTCAATTCTACTCCTGGCACTTTGGCTGCGAACACAGAACAAAAAATATTTGTTGAGCAATTCAGCCTTATCTTTATCAGTTTCTACATATTTCTTCCTTTAATTTTTGAGTTTACAATGCCAGTTTTGCACTTCTTCCTATCACTAATTTATCTAAAAAAAATATCTTGGTCCTCCATTTCAATAGTAGTAGTAATTCAAGAAATAAAAATAGCAAAGCAGTATGAATTCATCTATACAGTGAATTTACTTGGTGGGTCTAAAGCTACAGGATCTATCACTCCTTCCCTGATGACAATCAATACATTTATCTGAAGAAAATCATTAAAAAATACCTCACAGATTAATATTTTATTACACACTTGCAAAGATAATTTAATCAAAATAGTTCATCAATCTGGAGTACTCAAGGTCTCAGCAGGAAATAAATGTTTTTGCCTTTTCTGAGTGGATCTAGATACATCTGAGAATACCTTGACCCTATAGTTCAAAAAAGGAACCTGATAATTATGATGATTGTGATGAAAAGAACTGTAATATGTAGTTATTATTCAGTTCCAACACAAAATGAGCAATTAAGGTGTCTGGAGAAGCCACCTCTTCTTCTGTTTCAATAAGTAGGGGTCACATTCAGAACATCAGATGATATAGCAAGGCCAGAAGGGACCAGTAGTCCTGCTTTTCTTTTTGTGAAGAGGAATATTGTATGCTCTTGCAATCAAAGGTCAAGATTGTTCTGGAATTTTTAATATTTCCCAAAAAGTATCTTTTCAAAGTTAGTTTAGAGATGTCAGCTGCAAGCATGGGAGTTGGCATGCCTTCTTTTGAACTTCCTTACAGCATGACACTATAATCCTGAGCATTGCCAGTAACAAATAGTCTGGATGTCAAAGGGACAGATGCTACCACAGGCAAGAAACAAGAGGATACCAAACAGATGGAATTTTTAAGTGAAAAGACCAACCAAACAGCTTCCCTTTTGCTACCTTCTATCTTCCATCTTTCTCGCTTTCACCTCTTGTCCCTTACCAAGGTGACTCTATTCTACCTGGTTGGCATGCTCCTGGCACTGTTCCCTCTAAGTTGAGTGGGTATCCTGCAACTGCACTGCTACCAGGAGGGGGTGCTACTTCAATATTGTGTTTTAGTTGCTAGGGACAGGCTGGTTCTCTAGAGTCCTGCAGAACTTGAC
Source organism: Geotrypetes seraphini (assembly GCF_902459505.1). Lineage (NCBI taxonomy): Eukaryota > Metazoa > Chordata > Amphibia > Gymnophiona > Dermophiidae > Geotrypetes > Geotrypetes seraphini. The sequence continues at coordinate 231,425,581 of NC_047084.1, forward strand.
TATTGAAAATGTGATAGTGAAAAAGCAACACCCATTGACAGGAGTGTAGATGGAGGCCTCTTGCTCAGCTAAGAAGGAACAGTGGATCCTAGGTGATTAAACATCTGAATCTCAGAAGTAAAGAATGGAAGTCTACTGCTCAAACATGACAAGAACAACAGTGGAGATGTTCTATGGTTCAAGTGTGCCAATATTATTATTTCAAAAGTTCTGCCTATTGCTGTCTTTGCTCTCAAAAATTTGATTGCTGTCATATGTTTACAGTCACAGGTTTTTTTTTTAATTTTGTTTGCTGTCACTGCTTGGGTTTAAACTTAACCACCATCATTGTTTGATTAATAGCTTGTCATGAGCCCTCACAAAATACTCTGTCCAGCCTTGCTCTTGCTCTCAGTTTTTAAGTCTGTCTGTTTTAATTCTGACCAGTGGCGTACCTAGCATATGTAACACCCGGGGCCCATCATTTTTTGACCCCCCCCCCCCCCATCTGTATGAAAAATATGATTTTTAGTAACAAGCCACGTCACACATGAGTACCTAGGAAAAGGCAGCATCTTACATACTGCAGTGAGCAGTACAACATCAATACACCCATTGTAAAACAAAACAAGCAAGACTGGTACAGATTAATCCTGCAGTCAATCCTAACAAAAAAAACATGTTTTTCAAACACACAGAACACAGAAAACATCTTCGCCTAGTATGGAATATGTAATCACAAACTAACTCTTCCCTCTTTTACAAAATTGTAGTGTGGATTTTAGCCACGGTGGTAACAGCTCTGATGCTCATAGAATTCTGAGCATCAGAGCTGCTACCACCACGGCTGGCACTAAAAAACGGGGGGATAAAATAGAAATACATAGACAAAGGTTAAATTAAACCAGTAAGAAGCTGGACTCTGCATACAGTGCACCACAGAAACAGTGACACAGGTCTCCTAAAGCAATAAATAAATAGAAAAATTTTTCCTACCTTTGTCTTCTGTGGTTTCTGCTTTCCTCATCTTCTTGTAACTCTCTTCCTTCCATCCACTGTCTGCTGTCTCTCTTCCCCTATATGGCATATTCTCTCCTTCTATGTCCCTTCCAGAAACTGTATGCCTCCCCCTTCCATCTCTCCTTTCACCCCCATTGGTCTGGCATCTCTCTCCTCTCCTTCCCTCTCCCACACCTCTCCTCTGCAATCCCTTTCCCTTTTTTCCCTCATTTTCCTTTTTAATTTATTTTCTGCATCTGTCTAGATTACGTTCTTACTACCCTCTCATCAATGTCCTTTTTTACTGTCTACCTAAAGCTTGCCACCTCTTTCCCTCACCCCTCCAGTGTTTCCCTAATTCAATCCTTTTCTCCACATTATGTGCCCTCCTTTTATTTATCCCCTCCTTCCATCATGTACCCTCTTTCTCCAACCCTTCCATCTAGTACCTTCTCCTCTCTCTGCCACTTCCATCCAGTGCCTGCTCTTTCTCTCCTCCCATTTCCTTCCTGCATTTGCTCACTTATCTCTCCCATCTTCACTTCCATCCAGCATAGGCTTCCCACTACCATCCAATGTCTGCTCTTTCTCTCATCATCCACCCCTCTTAAATCAGCATCTGCCCCCTTTCTTTCCCTCCAATATCCTTCCCCCTTATGTCTCTCCCCTTTCTCTGTACATCAATTCCATTAGCACCACCCTTCCATACCAACCTGCCCCCTTCTTTCCCTACACCACTCTTCCATTCCAGCAATCCTGCTCCTTTCTCTCCCTTCATGCAGCAAGGTCCCACGATGACTGTAGCTGCCGGCTGCCAGTCCACTCTATTCCAACGTACTTGCTCTGGAGCGGACTCAGCAGCCGCATGCTGGAAGGTCCCGCGATGACTCGCCTGCTGGCTCTGCTCTGGAAGAAGTAAGTTATGTTGGAGGGGGTGGACCCGGCAGACGCAGGGAGTTGTGGCAAAGTCCCACAATGACTGCGTCTGCTGGGTCCACCCCCTCCGAAGTAACTTACTTCTTCCGGAGCAGAGCCAGCAGACGAGTCATCACGGGACCTTCCTGCAGCTCAGCGTGGCTACCGACTCTGCTGCAGAGAAAGTAAGTCAGAGGTAACATGACCATTTATTTTTTTCATCAAAAGAGGACATCTATTAATTGGCTGTGTATCTTTTTTTTCATTTCTTTCTTTCTGCACTCAGGCCCAACAATTGTCCCTTTCTATTCCCTCCCTCCTTCCTTCTCATGTCCTTAGTGCCCCCAGTGTCTCCTTCCCTTGTCGTTAGTGTCCCCAGTGCCTCCGTCCTGTGTCCATAGTGCCCCTAGTGCCTCCTTCCCATGTCCTTAATGCCCCCAGTGCCCCCGTCCTGTGTCATTAGTGCCCTTAGTGCCTCTGTCCTGTGTCCATATTGCCCTGAGTGCCCCCGTCCTGTGTCCTTAGTGCCCCCAGTGCCCCCTTCCTGTGTCTATAGTGCCCCCAGTGCCTCCATCCTGTGTCCTTAGTGCCCCCAGTGCCTCCGTCTCGTGTCCATAGTGCCCCCAGTGCATCTTTCCCGTGTCCATAGTGCCCCCAATGCTTCCTTCCCGTGTCCATAGTGCCCCCAGAGCCTCCTTCTTATGTCCCCCCACTACCTTCCAGATTTTGTCCACTCGAGCCAGCCTGCCTGCCTACCTACCTATCTCCCTCCCTCCCTGCCGTGCTAAAGCCAGCCAGCTCTCCTGCCTACATCCTTCCCTCCCTGCCGCGGAAAAAAAAAGCGCCTCTCTCCTTCCTTTCCACCGGTCCGCACGCTGCAATCTTACATTAAATTACATTAGTTACTTCTATTCCGCCTTTACCTTGCGGTTCAAGGTGGATTACATAAGAATTGTTATGATCTTAATACATAAGCTTATATGGTAAGGTTTTCTAATTTGCTAAGGCGTAGGATGTAGGTGTTGGTGGAGTTTGGAAATTTGTTGGTAAAGTTATAATTGGTTTTATGTGTTTTTTGAAGAGTAAGGTTTTTGTTTCTTTTTTGAAGGTTTTGTAGTCTGTGGTTGAAGTCAGCTGATTGGTGAGTTGTCAGTCCAGGGTCGCTGCTCTGGTGGCCAATAGATTGTTATATATTTTTTTCATTTGACCTTTTTGGTTGGCGGGTGTGCGAATATTGGATGGGTTCTCCTGTGTCTGATTGAAGTGGAATGAGTTAGTCAATTGTTCCAGTAGGAAGGGCTGTTTCTGTTTATGACTTTGAAAAGTAGGCAAAGGAATTTGAATTGTATTCTGGCTTGAATTGGGAGCCAGTGTGAGTCATGGTAGGCCTCCGCGATATGGTTGTACTTTTTCAGAGAGTAGATAAGTCTTAAGGCTATATTTTGTACTGTTTGGAGTTGTTTTATCTTTGTTGTTGGACAGGGGAGATATAGAATGTTGCAGTAGTCTATTAGGCCTAGGATTAGAGATTGAACTATCAGTTGGAATTGTTTTCTGTCGAAGAATTTTCTGACTTGTCAAAGGTTTCTCATAGTGGCGAATTATGTTTTTATAATTTTGTTGATTTGTGGTTGCATGGTGCAACTTCTATCTATCAGCACTCCAAGGAGTTTTAGCGTGGGAAGTATGGGGTATGAGATCAAATTAATTTCTATGTTTGTCAAGGTTGGAGTTTTGCAGTTTTCAAGGAGGATGAAGTTTGTTTTGTCCGGGTTAAGTTTTAGTTTGTGTTCTTTCATCCATGTTGTTACTGTTTTAAGTGTTTCGTGTATTGTGCCTATCATGGATGGTTCAAGTTGGTCGAAGGGGATGAGTATGGTGATGTCCTCTGCGTAGCTGTAGGAGGTAATGCCTAGTTTATCTAGGTAGGAACTTAGGGAGGCAATGTATAGGTTGAAGAGTGTGGGAGATAGGGGAGATCCTTGTGGCACTCCACATGGGTTGGGCCAGGGTTCCGATTTTTCTTTGTTTGTTTTTACTCTATAAGTTCTGGATTGTAGGAATCCTTTAAACCATGTTAGAACTTTTCCTGTAATTCGTATTGCATTTAAGTTTGTAAGAGGATGTCGTGGTCTACTAGATCAAAGGCTGCAGAAAGGTCTAGTTGTATGATCATCATTTTTTTTCCAGTGCAGAGGTGTTGTCTTGCGATGTCCATGAGTGTTCCTAGTAGGGTCTCCGTGCTGTAATTGGTTCTGAAGCTGGATTGCGTGGGGTGGAGTAAGTTATGGTTATCTAGGTATATGTTTAGGGCTTTAGCTACTAGGCCTTCCATTAGTTTGACATATAGTGGGATTGAAGCTATAGGTCTATAGTTAGATGGTTGGTCTGTTGCTCCCTTAGGATATTTTAGGATTGGAGTTATGATGATTTCACTGAGGTATTGTGGGAAATGGCCATCGGTGAGTAGGGTTTGTATTCATTGTAGGAGCAGAGTGCGGAATATCGTACTGGAGGTTTTCAGTAGGTATGGTGGGCAGTGATTAAGATTGCAGGCTGCATGACGGTATTTGTTATATAGTTTGTTGAAGTCTGACCATTGTATAGGTGAGAAGTGGGACCTGGTTCTATCTGCTGCTATCGATTCTTTTTCTGTGGGAGAAGTTGAGATTTATTCTAGGTGAGTCAGTGTATCATTGAATGTGGATCTGATATTAGTGATCTTATTTTTGAAGAATGTTGCTAACGCGGTGGCTGAGGGAGGGGGGAGTTGTTAGTGGTCAGATATGGTGAGGTGTCTGTGAGTTCTTTTAGTTACTGGAATATCTTTTTTGTGTCTTGGGATCCTTCTCCTATTTGCTTTGTGTAGTACGTATTTTTTTTTTCTTTCATCTTTTGTTTGTAGTTTTGGTGAGGTATTTACCATTCTGCTTTTGTGGAATCTTGGCTACTTTTTCTCCATTTTCTTTCTAGTTGTCTGCACTTTCTTTTGAGTTGGAGTAGTTCATTGTCAAACAATTTGTCGGATTTTCTATGTATTCTTGTTTTGGATTGTTCCGGGGCTAGTTCTTCTAGGGTTGTTGTACTTAGGATGTTCCATTGTGGGATGAAGTCTTTGCGGTTGTAGTCTTGGATTATGGCGTCTGTCTTTGTCCAGAATTTGGCGTGGTCAACATGTGGACATGAGATGTAGGGTTTTTTGTGTGTAATTGGTTTGCTTTGTTTTCGGTCCAGTTGATTTTGAAGGAGTACGTATAATGGTCAGACCATATGGATCGGTACCAGTATCCGTTAGATGTGTATATTTTTGGCTGAGTGGGTTGTTGGGACATTGTAGGCTGCAATGTCGAGTTGGTGTCCTTTTTCATGAGTGGTTTGCGGGTCTAGTATCTTGTATGTTAGGGCCTCGAGGTATGCTAGTAAGTTTTCCACTTGTTTGTGGGATTGGTTATCGAGGTGTAGGTTGAGGTCTCCTAGTATTAAGTTGTATGTTGTCGTTAGTGAGTTTTGGTAAATGAAATCTTCGAATTTTGGTTTTGCTGTGTTCCAGTTTCCTGGAGTTATATAGCAGAGCATACATGTTAGTGTTCCTCTAAGTGATGTGCTTGAGGTTGACATGCTAGTAGATCCATGTATGGGGTAGTTGACTTGTCTTGTATTTTTAGGTCTAAGGTGGTTTTAGCTATTATGGCGATACCTCCTCCTCTTTTGTTTTCTCTGCAGACTACTATTATTTTGTATCTCTTTGGGCAGACTTCCGTTATTCTGGAGTCTGAATCTGAGGTAAGCCAGGTTTCTGTGAGGAAAAGGCAATCTATGTTTTCTCCTACTATCCAGGTCTTTATGTGTTCAGTCTTACCTCCCCGCTGCTGCTGCTAATCGCTGACAAGAAGTCTTCTTTCCGACGTCAATTCTGACAACGGAGAGGATGTTCTGTGCCAGTCAATCACTGCCTGGCTAGCCTGGAACGTCCTCTCCGATGTCAGAATTGACGGCGTGGATCGGGGGAAAGGAAGGGTAGGAGGACCCGGATCTGGCAGGAGGACCTGGGTAGTAGGGCAGGAGGACCCGAACCTGGCCGGCTGTGCACTCCCGCAAGCCGTGCACCCAGGGTGGACCTCCCCCCGCCCCTCCCTTGGTATACCACTGATTCTGACTGCTGTCACCGTTTGCTTTTTAATCTGTTTTGCTATCACTGATTTTTCACAGTTTATAATGAGCTCTTACAAATACTCCATCCTCCCTCACTCTTGCCTTTACATTTTAAGTTTATCTGAGTATATAGTTTCAGGATAATCTTATCTATATTTAGGTCTTTTTCAAGACTACCTGAAATAGAGATACTACTGTAGTATCCTGTTATCAGGTATGTTATCCTTGTTTTAACATTTTTCAATACCTCTTTTGACCATGATTTATGATATTTACCACATTTTTTATGTATACAAATGATTTCCTTATGTATACTAATTATGGTTCTGTACTTTAGATGTTTTAAATATATTTTGTTTGTGTTAATCTTTTATATGATTTGTTTATTATATTCTGTATGTTTTATCATTTTAATAATTGTTTTATTATGTTTATTTTATTTTGGTATGTTCTCTGAGGAAGGCAGTGTTCTGCCGAAACCAGGATCCTAGTTGGGACTTCCCACAGAAACTTTCAATAAAATCCCTTGTGTTGTATTGTGACATCGGCTTTGCCTTTCTTTTGATTGAACCATATCCATGTTGTTCTCTTCTTGGTTGGGCTGAGAACTTTTCAGCACCCTTTTGTATGCCAGAAAACAACTCAACTGAAAGTCAGGTTTGCTAAATATAAATATTGGTTATATAGGAAGAAGCTGGGCAGCCAATGATTTTCCTTTGCACTGTAAAAAACTTTTTAGTATGACAGATCAGGTACAAAACAGTTTACTAGGAGGTGATTGAAGAAAAGCCCTGTTGCACCTTAAACAAAGATATATTTTCACTTGAATACCATTGAGCCATAAAAATTAAATAACCTGTGGACCTTTTAAATTATTATTTTGAAATTGATATTTTTGATTTAAATAATTTATACCAATAGAATTTTATTACATATCATTCTAGCAGTTTCTGATCGATTCTGTGTTAATTCTGTCACTAGCTATTTTAAATCCCAAAAGCTTAAATATTAAAAAACTCTGCACACCACAACAGTCTTTGACTGCTTTTAAGGCTTATAAGTTATCAGTTAAATAGCTGTAGGGCATTAGACCTTTTGACTTTCTTTTCTCCTCAATTACATCTTATATGCTCTTATAGGAAAAGGTTTATCTATCATTCTTGACTATATTGTCATTTTCACTGTATTTTTCATATGTTTCATTTCTCCTGTTTGTGCACTTACACCGAGTGCTCCTTTTACTAAGGTGCGCTAGCGTTTTTAGCACGCGCTGCATTGCCATACGTGCTAACCCCGTGCTACATGCCAAGAACTAACGCCAGCTCAATTTTGGCGTTAGCGTCTAGCGCACGCGCTAAAAACGCTAGCGCAGCTTAGTAAAAGGAGCCCTGAGTGAAGCTACTAAACATTTTTTTTTATTATTTTTTCACTATATTATATATAGGTAGTTATTTTGTAAAAATTAAGGAGCTGCAGCTGGAATTGAACTCAGTTCCCCAAGTTGCTGCATTAAGCACTAGGCTACTCCTGGCTGCCCTACATAGTTTCAAGTTTCAAGTTTTATTAGGATTTTATATACCACCTATCAAGGTTATCTAAGCGGTTTTTACAATCAGGTACTCAAGCATTTTCCCTCTCTGTCCTGGAGGGCTCACAATCTATCTAATGTACCTGGGGCTATGGAGGATTAAGTGACTTGCCCAGAGTCACAAGGAGCAGCACGGGGTTTGAACCCACAACCCCAGGGTGCTGAGGCTGTAGATCCAACCACTGTGCCACACACTCCTCCTCCTCCATAGGCCCATTCTTACTATCAGAAGCTAAGCAGAGGTGGGCCTGGCTAGTACCTAGATGGGAAACCACCTGTGAATACCAAGTGCTGTAGACTGAGTGGCTCTATGTTGGGCAGCAGCAACATAGTGGAGCCACACACTGCACAGGAGAAGGCAAACTGCTCCTGTACTCTGCCGTGAAACATCAGAGGGTGGATTCCTCACTGTGTGTGGTGGCATGATCCATCCATTTTTTTCACTATTTTATTTAAATTTTTGATGAAGTTTTCGACTCTATCGCTGGGTTTTACTAAATGGCGCTAGAAGTTTCTAGCACAAGCATTGGAGCGTTTACCTCACTGGCCCACACTAAAAACCTCTAGAATCATTTTGGAAAAGGAGACCTACAGTATATAAATTACCATTAATTAAATAAAAACAGTAAAAAGAATAAGCCTTCCTAAATTATTTGAATTGAGTAGAAAATTATTGAGAATTTAGTAGAACAAAATAATGAAGTGAGAAAATATACAAGAGAAAAAGTTTGAAAGCCCTGCATAGAGTAAAGAAAGGAAGCATATCTGTCATTTACAAATGCTTCTATAAATGTCAAACATAGAAGAAGCTATTTAAATATCTCCTCACAGTTAACAGCCATTTATAAACAAGTGGGTGCATGCAAGGCTCTCATTAGGCACCTGTCACTTAATTTTCCTCATCGCTATGACTGGATGATAAATGCAACAGCAAGTACCTGACTAATCCCGCAGGCTTTTCCTTAATCTTTAGCTGATGGGATCATTACTTGTACCAGGAGGATTTAATCCAAAGATTCCTTCAGTTTAACCTCTCAGGTGTTATTTTTGTGTTGTAAGACTTATTCTTTAATTGACTACAATGAAAGTGAGAACATTATTCAAACCTCCTAGGATGGTATGCAGTTTAACACAATTTGTACTAGAAAATGATTTGATCCAAATATACTACTACTACTATTATTTCTAGAGTAGTACCAGATATACGCAGCACTGTACAGAGTCACAAACGACAGTCCCTTCTTGAGTGAGCTTACAATTTAAACAATCATGACAGGCAAACATGATGCCTGGGTAGGGGCTTGCAGTTAGAGGGGATAGTTATACTGCTGGCTAGGGTGGTGAGCAGAGGAGTATAGGGTTATGAGTTGAAGGGAGATGTATAAGGAGAGAGAAGAGAGGAGAGATACTAAGGAACTGTAGAACAAACACACTTGTAGGTTAGTAACAGAAGTTTGAACTGTATGCAAAGGTGGATAGGAGTGATGTGAGGACAGGGGTGATGTGAGTGTAGTGAGCTTGTCAGAAGATAAGTCATGCAGCAGAGTTTTATACAGATTGCAGGGGGGAGAGGCGGTTCAGTGGGAGACCTGTTAGAAATAGATTGCAGTAGTCTAAGCTTGTAAAGGCCTATTTCTAAATTGTCTAATGCAACTCCTAGGATATCATGATGAGCCAACAATGACCTACTTGAACTTGTAACTATGTATTTATAACTAACTGCAGTAATAACTGTACAGTGTTCCCTACAAATTCATGGTTGACGAATCACGGACTCAGTAATTTGCGAAATGCTCCAACCGCATCTTCCTGTACTAAAGTCAGGCTTCACCAATCAGGAGATGCATGTCAAAGCAGCTTCTGATTGGTGAAGCCTGACTTTAGTAACAGGAAGAGGCGGTCAGAGCATACCGGGTATGATTTAGTGCACCTGCCGACACCCCAGCTGCCCTATCCTGCCTCTTGACATACTCAAAACCGCATTTGCAGTTTTTCAAAATCCGTGGGTGTTCCTGGAATGGAACCCCCACAAATTTTGGGGGAGTACTGTACTGATCTACCTGTACTAGCAACTCTATTGAATGTCCATGTCAAACTGTTCATTGTAACTTCCCTGGTAACTGACCCATGTTCTTGTACTGTAACCCAACCTTGGATAGAAAACCTAATTAATATAATATAACATACTGTATAACACAGAAATTTAACTTGTGGCAAGCCCAGAACTAGAGCTATATTAAAAAGTGGCTTTCCCAGTATTTATTTATTTATTTATTTATTTATTTATTTATTTATTCAATTTTCTATACTGTTCTCCCAGGAAAGCTCAGAATGGTTTACATGAATTTATTCAGGTACTCAAGCATTTTTCCCTGTCTGTCCTGGTGGGATCATAATCTATCTAAAGTAACTGGGGCAATGGGGGGGGGGGGGATTAGGTTATTTGTCCAGGGTCACAAGGGACAGTGTAAGTTTGAACCCACAACCTCAGGGTACTGAGGCTGTAGTTTTAACCACTATGTTAACATGACCATACTGAATTTGATATATCTCAGACCCGGGGAATGGTTATTCTCATATGCAGATGATGTTTTTCTACTAATCCAGAAAAGGGGAAGTCATGAGGCAAAGGATGCCAAACACTCAGTGATGGGTTGTTCAAAAGTGTACTCTATTGGAGAACAGCACTCTGTCAAACATGTGGACTCGACACTGGCAGTGTTTCAGCAATCCTGCCTTTGTCAAGAGTCTAGTATTGCATCAAAAAAACATAAAAATATACATAAATATGCATATAAAAAACTAATAATAAGCATAAGTTAAAACACCAAGTTGTGCTTAGATAAGAACATGATATCATTAAATACAATAATATGCATGAAAAAAGAGATACAATAAAATATTGACATATTAGTCAATACTAATACTATTCTTAAATCAAAGAAAGATAAAACTAAGAAATGACCTTAAATAGGGACTGATATTGCATTAAAAATAGATATAAAAATAGATATAAATGTACAGAAAAATGCATATAGAAGACAATAATAAGCATACATGAATACGCAAAAGTTAAAACAACAATATCTGCATTAGTAAGAACATGATATACCTTAAATATAATGATATGCATAAATAAAAGCACAATAAAAATGATAAGCGTAAAATGTTAAAATGACACACTAATACTGTTCAAAATCAAAACTAGATAAAACAAAAAGAGTTATACCTCTATTATGCTAAAATAAAATGACCAGTAGTCATGATGGAAATAAAAACAATCCCTATTAGTCTGAACCAAGCAAGTATGGCAAAACATGCTGTCCAGAGTGATAACTGAAGTGCAAGAATGGGCGATGAGATATCATCTCAAGCTAACCCCTCCCCCCCAAAAAAAAAACTTATGGTCTGGGTGTCATATACATCTAGGGCTCCTTTTGCTAAGGTGTGCTAGCTTTTTTAGCGCACGCACAAGATCAGCGCACACTATAGCACGCGCTAGCCAAAAAATTAGCAGTTAGCGTGCATGGCATTTTAGCGCATGCTATTCTACGCATTAAGGCCCTAATGCACCTTTGTAAAAGGAGCCCCTAATCTCAACTTCCATTGATCTAACAACAGGCACCAGCTTCAACACTGAGAAAACCTCAAATATACTGGAATTCACTTCGTACAGTTCACTAAGTTTAGAAATTCATATAAAACAATTTAGTCCAGAAATCCTTTCTTACTTTACAAAAACTAAGAAGAACAAGAACTTATTTCTTCCAATAAAACTTCAGAATACTAGTACAGACAGTCCCTGGGTTACGAACAAGTTCCTGTGGCTGACCCAGAAGTCTTCCCTCTCAGCACAGAGTAGTGGAAAACATTTGATCCCCCTCCCAAAGTCTTATCCTAATATTCTTCTCACCTTCTCCACCTCCTTGAGGCCCTTCTTGCATCCCTTTCCATTCATACCACTGTTCCCGCTCTACCACCATATCCAACATTTCTCTTTCTCATCTCTTTCTTCCCTATACATCTCTACCTCACTCCTTACCTACCATCATTTCCAATAATTCTATCTCCCTCCCTATATCCTTTGACCAACAATTCTCCTTTCTTTATTTCCCCATGTCACCATCTATCTTTCCCTTTCACTCAGACACACATCCAACAATTCTCCCTTTCTATTCCCTTCCCCACCTCAGCATCTATTTCTCTTACTCCCCCCCCATTCTTACATCCTATGTCCTAAGTTTAGACTCCCCTTCCTCCCTCCATTTTGTGTCCCAAGTTCATGCCCTCTCCTACTACTACTATTTAATATTTCTATAGTGCTAAAAGGCATATGCAGTGCTGTACATTTTAACATACAATAGACAGTCCTGCTGAGAAGAGCTTACAATCTAATTTAGACAGGAAATTTCAGGTTTGGGGAGGTATCTAACAGCAGTGAGTGGGAGTTAAGAGTTGAAAACAGATTTTAAAAAGTGGGCTTTTAGCTTGGATTTGAACACTGTTAGGGATGGAGCACAGCGTATTGATTCAGGCAGCCTGTTCCAGGCATACAGCACCACAAGAAAGAAGGGACGGAGTCTGGAGTTGGCAATGGAAGAGATGGGTACAGATAAAAGGAGCTTGCTCAATGAACGGAGATCACGGGGAGGAGCATAGGGTAGATAAGTGAAGAAAGATATTGGGGGGCTTCAGAGTGAATGCACTTCTGAGTCAGCAAGAGGAATTTAAATTGTATTCAGAAATGGACGGGGGCAATGAAGTGACTTGAGGAGAGGGGTAATGTGAGAATAGCAGATCTCATGGAATATGAGTCTCTTTCCCTCCTTCCTTCATTCCATTCTTTGTCTGAAGTTTGTGCTCCCTCCCTTCCTTATGTGTCCCAATGCACCTTCTCTCTCTCATGTCCCAAAGTGCCCCTCTTCCTCCCTGCCTCCTTTCTGTGTCCAAAGTTCGTTCTTCTCTTACCTGGGTGTTTACCCGTTCTGACCAGCTCCCTCCTCCTCCTTCCTTCCAGCCAAACTTGTGTCTCTGCACAAAGCCATGGGTAGCGGTTCCTACACGTGGCCCGCAGCTGACCCAGAAGCCTTCTCTGTGATGTCTAGTTTTATCCTACATAGTAATCTAGTATAGTATTATTCTGCTTGTAACCCACCTAGAACTCTGATTTGAGAGGATTTGGTGAGAAATAAGAAAGAACATAACATTACATTACATTACATTACATTAGGGATTTCTATTCCGCCTGTGCCTTGCGGTTCTAGGCGGATTACAATATAGAAAATATCTGGGACATTCCAGTAGAGTTACATTTCAGGATAAGAGTAAGTTACAGGAACAGTAATGAGTTATGATACTACAATTTCACAGAAGATAATACTTATTACAGAAGATATTACATATAGTAGAAGATAATGCATTTTACAGAGGTAATACATGTCAACTCGATCGGTTAAATCGGGTGTAGTGTAGAAGAAATTACAGTACATTCTAGATCGCAGATAAAAAGATGATATAGGTGGGTATTTCCGAAGTCGTTGATTGGGAGCTCATTGGGTGGTGGTTAGAGTGATGGAAGATATTTTTTGAACAGTAATGTTTTTATTTCTTTGCGGAATTCTTTTATGTCTGTTGTTTTGGTCAGTAATTTTGAGATGTCAGAGTCTATTTTAGCTGCCTGTGTCCCCAGGAGGTTGTCGTAAAGTTTCTTACGACAAGTACCGTTGAGTGGAGGGTAGGTGAAAAGGTTCTGTGTTCTTCTTCTTCTTGGTGGGAGGTAGTGGTGAAAACGGTTATTTAGGTAACTGGGTGCCATGCCGTGGGTTACTTTGAAAATGAGACAGTAGAGTTTGAATTGTGTTCTTGCTTTTATTGGTAGCCAGTGGGATTCAAGGTATGCATTGGTAATGTGGTCGTGTTTGCTGAGTGAGTATATGAGTCTGAGGGCTGTGTTCTGGATGGACTGCAGTTTTTATATCGTGTTGGTCGGGCAAGGTAAGTAGAGGCTGTTGCAGTAGTCTACAATACTTAGCACAAGGGATTGGACAATGATCCTGAATTGTTCTTTGTTGAAGAATTTTCTGATTTTTCTTAGATTTCGCATTGTGAAGAATGCTTTTTGGGTGATTTTTTGGATTTGTGTTTGCATTGTGCATCGTCTGTCTAGATGTATACCTAGGATTTTGAGGGCGCTCTGTATAGGGTACTTGATTGAGTTTACTTCCAGTTCTGTTAGGGATGGTTTTTTGTCCTTCTCTAGTAGTAAGAATTTAGTTTTGTCAGAGTTCAGCTTCAACTTGTGATCTGTCATCCATTTTTCCACTGTTTCCAATGTAGTTTTCAGGCGTCCTGAGGAGATTGGGTTGTTTATGTCGAATGGGAGGAGGATGGTTATGTCGTCCGCATAGCTGAAAGAAGTAATGTTTAGGGCATCCAGGGTGGTGCCTAGGGAAGCTATGAATAGGTTGAAGAGTGTGGGAGAGAGGGGAGAACCTTGTGGTACTCCGCATGGATTGGACCATGGTTCAGATAGAATGTCTTTTGATTTGACTCTGTATGTTCTAGTTTTAAGGAAGCCTTGGAACCAGTTATGAACTTTACCTGAGATTCCTATTGCGTTTAGTATTTGGAGAAGTATGGAGTGGTCCACCAGATCGAATGCAGCTGAGAGATCAAATTGGATGATTAGCAGTCTGTTTCCTTGGCTGAGGTGACTTTGAGCTATGTCTAGTAGAGATACCAGAAGGGTTTCTGTACTGTGGTTGGTTCTGAATCTGGATTGGGATGGATGTAGGATATTGTGGGCTTCTAGGTACATGGACAGTTGTTGTGCGACTAGTCCTTCTATTATTTTGATGTATGTTGGGATAGAAGCGATTGGTCTGTAATTTGATGGGTTATTTGTTGGACCTTTGGGGTCCTTCAGTATAGGCGTAATTATAATTTCTCCGAGGTCTGGTGGGAACTGGCCTTCCCTGAGTGTGGTTTGCAGCCATAATGTGTAGCTGGCTTTGAAGTTAGTGGAAGCAGTTGCTAGTAGGTATGGTGGGCAGTTGTTCAGATCGCATGATGATTTGCAATATTTTTTGTATAACCTGTCCAGTTCAGTCCACTGGGTTGTAGGGAAGTCGGTCCAGATCCTGTCTGCTGGTATTGCTTCTGCTTATAAGTCCTAAGACCCAGCCACCCTCCCCATATCCTACCCAGCTCTGGGTTTGATACTGATATATAGACAACCCAATAATCATGAATACTTTTCAGTCAATTCCCATACAAACCAATGTGTCTGAGTGCCAAAAAATCACTCCACATTGAGACAGTTACCCCAGGTGCTTTTAATCCCTTTTAAATATAGAAGGCCGTAATGTTTTCACTACTGAGTGTGTATTGGGACTGATATCTGGAATGTGAGATCTATTATACCACTTATGTAACTTTTGTCTTCGAAACTGGTGTATGAGTACATCTTTATCAACAACTCTCCCTGAGAGAGAATTAAGTTATATAAACCAGACTTATTTTGTATGGACAGAATTCTGACCCATCTTAATTATTACAAGTTGATTAGGGCTCCTTTTATAAAGCTGTAGTAGAGGTTTCTACTATGGACCAGGGTGGTAAATGCTCCAATGTTCATAGGAATTCTATGAGCGTCAGAGCATTTACCTCACTGGCCCACATTAGAAACCTCTTACACAGCTTTCTAAAAGTCAGCGTTAATTTGTCATCAATTATTAAATGGATTTTGGATTAAGGATTTGGAGTAGCTCATTAATAGAATACAGCCTTGGTGCAACCACAGGTTTAAACTTCAAAAGATATGCTTGAGTATAAGATTAAACAGAAGTTGATAGAGCCAATGAAGTGACTTAAGAAGAGGGGTTATATGAGAATAGTGACATTAGTGAAAGATAAACCATATATCACACTATCAATAAATATTGGAGGAGGGGACACTCTACACAATAGTAAGCCAGTAAATTACTGGCTTACTATTGAAAGATAAGCCATGCCATATATTTTTAAATAGATTGAAGGGTAGAGAGATAGTTCAGTGAGAGACCTGTGACAAACAGGTTGTAGTAGACTAAGCAGGAGATGATATAAAAGAGTAAATAAGGATTTTTTGACAATGTGTTCAGAAAGAAAGGGGCACATTTTGGTGATGTTTTAGAAATGACAGATTTTAGCCATCTGTTGGATATATACTTGAAAACTTGGCTAGTTTCAAAGATGTAAATTTCCGCTTCCCCCTACCACCACTGTACTTCCCTTTCAATTTTTGTAAACCATGTCGAGCTCTATATTTATAGAGAAGATGTGGTATTAAGTATAAGCTCAAGGCTTAGTTTAGTTTAGTTTAGATAGAAGAAGAAGACAAGGATGACCCAAATGTTACAAAAGGTATGGAGATAGAAGGATGGCAGTTATCTATAGACATAGAGAGTGGGGAGAGAAAAAAAGGTAAGTTTGGGAGGGGGAGATATAGAAGTTCTGTCTTACCCATGTTTAGTTTCAGAAAGTTGTGGGACATCCAGGCAGACAAGCAGGCTGAGACTTCAGTCTGGACTCCTGGTGAGAGCAGTAGGTTTGGGAATCACCAGTATAAATGCATCCAAGACAGAGTCATAAGAACAAAATAATAGTCTTACTGGGTCAGACCAATAGTCCATTTAACCAAATATCCCATCTTCACAGAGGCCAATCCAAGTCACAAGTACCTGGCAAACCCCCCCCCAAATAATAGCAGTAGTCCATGCCACCGATCCAGGGCAAGCAGTGGCTTCTCCCATGTCTGTTCCAATGACTTTTCCTCCAGGAACTTGTCCAAACCTTTTTTAAAGCCAGATACATTAACCGCTCTTACCACATCCTCTGGGAATGTGTTCCAAAGCTTAACTATGTATTCTCTGAGTGAAAAAAATATTTCCTCCTATTGGTTTTAAAAGTATTACTCTGCAAATTCATTGTGTCCCCTAGTCTTTGTAAATCTTGATGCAGTAAAAAAAAAAAATTGATCCACTTGTACCTGTTCTACACCACTCATGAATTTGTAGACTTCAATCATATCTCCCCTCAGTCGTCTCTTTTCCAAGCTAAAGAGCCCTAACCTCTTTAGTCTTTCCTAATGCAAGATGAGTTTCATCCCCCTTTATCTTCTTGGTTGCTCTTCTTTGAACCTTTTCTAGTTCTGTTATATCTTTTTTGTTATAAGGAGATCAGAACTGAATGCAGTACTCAATGTGAGGTTGCACCATTGAGCGATACAGAGGCATTGTAATATTCTAAGTCTTGTTTCCCATCCATTTTCTAATAATTCCTAGCATCAGACCACTTCCAATCTTTAATTTAGGAAGATGCTAAAAATGCATCTGTTTTCCTTATAGTCTTGCTATGATTCATAATGTCTATGTTGCTAACCTTATTAATCTTATGTAAGCCACAATGATTCCCAGGTGACATTTGCAGGGTATAAGAAGCATCTCCTGGTGGGCAGGTCCCGGCTAAAGGATCATTTCCTGCATCACCAGAGTGATGTTCTCCTTTTAGGAGTCCTCCCTCCTCAAAGGCAGCACAAGGGCTGCCAGACTGGAGGTGGGACTTTTCTACAACATTCCTGTTGGTCTCCTCTATGTACCTCTCTGTATCCCATAGTTCTTCCAAGTCTGCAACTCTAGCCTCAAGGGAATGGACAAGTTCTCTGAGAGCCAGAAGCTCTTTGCAGTGAACACTTACATATAATTTCTCACCAACTGGGAGATAATCATACATGTGACATTCAGTGCAAAAGACTGGATAGCTCCCCTCTTGCTGCTGGACTACTGTCTGCATCTTATTATTGAGCTGCTTAATTAAATCCTATTAATGTACTAGGGGCTAGATTCACTAACCTGCCTGATCGTGACCGATCCATGTCCGATCCGGGCAGATCCGATGGATTCACAAACCGGCAATATTCAAATGGGGGTGATCGGAGGAATGCCCCCATCTGCCAACACGGATCGCTAGTGTGCGATCCCAACACATGCGCAGACCATCGGTACATGATCGGTTTGCTTAATGAATCTAGCCCTAGGTATGTTAGATTGGTATAGAGAGCCTTAGGATAATTTTTATGCTTTATTTAATGTTTGAGTCTTAGCAAATAATGAAATGAAGTCATAAAGTATAACAACTCATAGTGGGGTAGTAATGGAAAAGGATCTGTCAGAGCATGTACTACCGTGTTTCCCCGATGATAAGGCAGGGCCATCAAATAAGACAGCCCCCCCTTTTTAGAAAAAAATGTAAAATAAGGCACCCCCCCGCAAATAAGCCACCCACCGATACCTGCGCTTACCCGAATCGGGTGGTACGGTGGGTGACTCCGTGTGGTCCCTCCGTCTATCGTATTTGCCTCCATGGCTGCGTGCCGCGCCTCGTCATGAAGTGAAGAGGAGGAAGTGACAGGACTGCAGCGCGCGCACATGACTCCGCGCAAGGAAACACAGGCAGCTTCCCTCATCCCTCCCTAACGGAGACTGCAGGAGTTTGTTCACGGCCAGAACATCCAATACAGGTAATAAAATTCTGTTTTTTTTTCAACAATAACTGTGTACTGTAGTCTTCTTCATGGGTAAATAAGGCATCCCCCCGAAAATAAGCCCTAGAGCATATTTTGGCCTTCCAAAAAAAATAAGACAGTGTCTTACCATCGGGGAAACAGGGTAACAGTAGGATAGGCGAGATAAGAAGAAAACTAAGACAGAACAGAGCCTCCATAACCAAGTAAAGACAGAGTATCAAAGATAAGGTGATGATCAGCATTGTGAAAAGCAATGGATAGGTCTAGAAGGGTCAGAATTGAGGTAAGATACTTGGATCTAGCCAGGAACAAGTTCCTGATGACTTTGGTAAGAGCTATTTTTCTATAGAATGTAGAAGGTGAAAGCCAGACTGTAGTGGGTCAAGAATAGTGTGAGAAGAAAAAAGTCAAGGCAGTTGTAGTAAATAGCATGTTCAAGTCACTTGGATATGAAAGGGATAAAGAGATGCGACAAAAGTTTGAAGGGAAGGTTGAGCCTAGTGAAGTATTTATAAGGAGTTGTTTAATCACAGCATGTTTCAAAGCATCAGGGGAAATAGCAATGGAAAATAGTAGGTTGAGGATATAACAGTATGGGGAAAAAGAGCTGAGTAGATGAGTGGCAACGGGGTCAGGGGAACAGGTAGTGAGAGTTTGGAAAAGGAAAAGAAGATGAGCAGTTTCCTCTTCTGTGATTCTAGGAAAGAAAGAAGAGATGGCAGGGTTGAATGAAAGATGTGAGAATAAAATAGGGAAAGGAGAAATGGATGTAAAAAAAAAATAAGATGTGTTTATGGCAGTTGGGACAAATTGTTTAAATATCAATACTGGAAAATCAAATCTAAGAGTAAATCAACTAGTAAAGAATTGGGTCTTACAGCACAGTCTAGAGCAGGGGTAGGGAACGCCGGTCCTCGAGAGCTGTATTCCAGTCAGGTTTTCAGGATTTCCCCAATGAATATGCATGAGATCTATTTGCATGCACTGCTTTCAATGCACATTCATTGAGGAAATCCTGAAAACCCGACTGGAATATGGCTCTCAAGGACAGGAGTTCCCTACCCCTGGTCTAGAGTTAGAAAGGCACAACTAAATGCTATTCATTCTACCAAAGTGTGCTGTTCAACTAACTGATATTTTTAAAACTAGCTTGGCATTCAACATCTGCCCTTTTTTTTTAAATTGATAGTCCATGGAATGAAGGAAACTGTTTACTCAAAATCAGAAGAATGTGTGGCACAATTTCTGGTCTGCTTGTTCTTGGAAGAAGTTTCTTGTTGCGTTGTATCATCTTGCCTTACTTCTAAGCCAACTGGTTTGCTCCTTACCTCTTGTGATTGATTCTGACAGTGATCCTGAGAGTTTTGTGGTTTAGGCTTATAAATAATCCATGTACACCAATGAACTGTCATTCAACTGACAGGTTAGCAATCTTGACGTGCTCCAACACATTTAGTATGATGTATTGTCTTGGGAAGCCTTTTTATAAAAGCATGCAGTAGTACACCATGGCACTAGACCATCACTCAGAGATGTTCTTGTAACTCCGGATTCTAGCCTTAAATTGTCAATATCTACCAGCTCTTACAGAACACCAGGCAGCTTGAAGACTACTTGAACTTTAGCCTTTAGTTTAAATTAAAAGCAGATTTTATACCACCCATATACAACTTCCACCATTATTCAAAAACTATTTTCTACTTTATAAGTAGTTTTTCTTTGAACAGTGTGCCTGTTTCTTCTTTTCTTTCTTCTTTTTTTTTTTATAACATATGGGAATAATTCCCATCATTGCAAATATTTATTATATAATATTAACAAAGATACACCACCCAAGGGTGTATCTAAATACTTTGCAAAGACAACATCATCAGGGTGACAGATATGGAAAATCAGAAATGGGTAGTCAAATGAAAAATCCATCTCTTAATTAGTCTGTTTTTATTTGTATAATAACTCATCATAATGATCAAATCCATTTCATTTCTGCTGTCATTGTTTTGTTTTGTTTTTTTCCTTTGAGTATCATTCATCTTTTTCTATACTTCTTATCAGCATAGGTTATGCTATCATATTAATTCTTTAATTGTGATACCAGCTGGGATCTTTATTTCAGGGTAAGTGTGGTGTAAGCGCTGCAGGTAGGTGCCCAAGCTCAGTAAAAAAAAAACCATTTAAATTATGTTTATAACTGAGTTTCAAGGAGCCTATCAGTGCCTAAAAAACTGGCACTGGAATCGTATAGGTGCTTTAGGCTGCTTAATGCAATTATGGGCATGGATAAATTCTAGAAGTTGCGTTATACGGCCTAAAGAGCCTACATAGGTACGATTCATGACAAAGATAGGCTCCAGAAATGTAGGCCTGGAATACCCTGGAATACATTTCCTATGCCGATCTTGACGTGATAGCGATATCCGAAACCTGGTTCACGGAATCGCATGGGTGGGATATGGTTATACCAGGGTACAACCTATTTCGTTGCGACCGAGTGGGTAAATTGGGAGGAGGAGTAGCGCTATACACTAAGGAAAGCATCAAAACCACCAGAATCACAGATGTTAGATACACTGGGGAATCCCTCTGGGTTAATCTGGCCAGAGGGAATGAAAAATGTCTATACCTTGGTGTGATATATAGACCTCCCAGGCAACAGGAGGACAAAGACATGGAATTAATCGAGGACATAGAGAATATCACACTGCGCGGGGACTCAGTAATGCTAGGAGACTTCAACATGCCAGATGCAGATTGGAACACACTTTCCGCGACTACGGGTAGCAGCAAAAGAATATTAAACTCCATAAAGGGTGCACATCTCAAGCAATTTGTGTTGGAACCCACCAGAGACCAGGCATTACTAGACCTAGTCCTCACCAACGGAGATAGTGTCACTGAAGTCTCTGTAGGAGACACACTGGCCTCCAGCGACCATAATATGGTATGGCTCAACCTCAGAAAAGGATTCCCAAAAACAAGCACAGCAACAAGGGTTCTCAACTTTAGAGGCACAGACTTTAACCGAATGGGAGATTTCGTCCATCAGGAACTACATAAACAAGCACAAACTGACAACGTGGAGGATATGTGGTCGTCCCTGAAGGCCATACTACATGAAGCAACAGACCGATACATAAAGACAGTAAGTAAAAGTAGGAGAAACAAAAGACCCCAATGGTTCAGTAAAGAAATTTCAGAACTAGTTAAACAGAAAAAAGACGCATTTATCGCCTACAAACATTTAGGTAGAGAGGGGGCAAAAGAGGACTATCTAGACAGATCCAAAGCTGTCAAAACAGCAGTCAGAGAGGCCAAACTCCGAATGAAGGAAGAGCTAGCACGGAAAATTAAGAAAGGGGATAAATCTTTCTTCAGCTATATCAGTGACAGGAAAAGAAACAAAGATGGGATAGTATGCTTGAAGCAATCGGACGGTAAATTTGCAAAATCAGACTCTGAGAAGGCAGAATTACTAAACCAATACTTCTGTTCAGTATTCACTCGCGAAGCACCGGGAGCTGGTCCTCAGCTTCAGACGGGAGATAACCGGAAAGACCCGTTTCAAGATTTCGAATTTACGCCCAGTAGTGTCTACAATGAACTATCAAGACTCAAAGTAAACAAAGCCATGGGACCGGATAATCTACACCCCAGAATGCTCAGGGAGTTAAGGGAAGTCCTGGCAGAACCATTATCTGTTCTTTTCAATCTTTCCCTAAGCACAGGAAGGGTCCCCTTGGACTGGAAAACCGCCAATGTAATCCCACTCCACAAAAAGGGCTGCAGGACAGAGACAGCAAACTACAGACCAGTGAGTCTCACGTCTATAGTGTGTAAACTCATAGAAACACTGATCAAACAGCATATTGACACAATCCTAGACGAAGAAAAACTACGTGATCCACACCAACACGGGTTCACCCAGGGTAGATCATGCCAATCTAATCTGATTAGCTTTTTTGACTGGGTTACTAGACAACTGGACGCCGGAGAGTCACTGGACGTGGTATATTTGGACTTCAGCAAAGCATTTGATAGCGTCTCTCATCGAAGATTACTGAACAAGCTAAAATCGATAGGATTAGGAGACATTCTAACTACATGGATTGGAGATTGGCTGAGCGGCAGACTTCAGAAGGTAGTAGTGAACGGTACCCCATCTGAAGCGTCGGACGTGATCAATGGAGTGCCGCAGGGATCGGTCCTGGGCCCGATTCTATTCAACTTATTCATAAGAGATATGACGCAAGGACTTAGAGGAAGGGTATCACTGTTCGCCGACGACACCAAACTTTGCAACATAGTAGGCAGATGCTTATTACCTGATAATATGACACATGACCTACTGCTGCTGGAACAATGGTCAAATACTTGGCAGCTAGGCTTCAATGCTAAAAAATGCAAGATAATGCACTTAGGCAAGAGAAACCCGCGTAGAACTTATGTACTAAATGGTGAGACCTTGGTTAGGACCACGGAAGAACGCGATCTAGGAATGATCATTAGCGAGGACATGAAAGTTGCCAATCAAGTGGAGAAGGCTTCCTCCAGGGCAAGACAAATATTGGGGTGTATCCGCAGAAGTTTCCTCAGCAGGAGACCTGAAGTTATGATGCCGTTGTACAGAGCCATGGTGAGGCCACACTTGGAGTACTGTGTTCAGTTTTGGAGACCACACTACCGAAAGGACGTGCTGAGGATCGAGTCGGTTCAGCGAACGGCCACCAGGATGGTCATGGGGATCAATGATCTCCCGTATGAAGAAAGACTAAAGAAATTGTGACTGTACTCACTCGAGGAAAGAAGAGAACGGGGAGATATGATTGAAACATATAAATACATTACGGGACGCATCAAGTCAGAAGATGATATCTTCTGGCTCATGGGACCCTCGACCACCAGAGGGCATCCGCTGAAAATCAGGGGAGGGAAGTTTCATGGCGACTCCAGGAAGTACTTCTTCACCGAAAGAGTGGTAGATCATTGGAACAGACTCTCACTCCAGGTGATAAGTTTCATGGCGACTCCAGGAAGTACTTCTTCACCGAAAGAGTGGTGGATCATTGGAACAGACTCCCACTCCAGGTGATAAAAGCCAGCAGCGTGACGGATTTTAAGAAAAAATGGGATACTCTTGTGGGATCTTTAAGGGAGTAAATTCAGGGGGGGGGGGATACTTGGAATGGGCAGACTTGGTGGGTTATAGCCCTTTTCTGCCGCTTTTTTCTATGTTTCTATGTTTCTATCTTTCCAGGAGGTATGATTCTCTATATGTAACCGTTGCATGATTGGCACGTGATTTGCAGCTGCTTTTTAGGCCGCTACCAATTTTGGTGCCATATAAAGAATCATGGCCTTAGTTATACAATCTTGTATGGAAAGACTCCTGATAGCTTCCCCAGATTCATTGAACTACTAGGCAGATAGATCTATTGAACATCGCATCTCAGACCATTGATATTATTTTTTTCCATCTCTGAAAGATGCTAGATTTAAGATGATTCACTGCAATTCATTTAAATATTAATCTGTAAAAGTATGGAATTTACTACCCGTAGAAATTTGTACTGCTTCTGTGGGCTCCTTTTACTAAGCCGTATTAGGGCTTTAATGCGCGGAATAGCGCATGCTGCATTGTCGCGCGTGCTAGACCTTAACGCCAGCATTGATTGCTGTTAGTTCTAGAAGCGTGAGCATACAGTGTAGCAAGCGGTAATTTCCTGAGTGCGCTAAAAACGCTAGCGCACCTTAGTAAAAGGAGCCCTGTGTATGCCCTGTTTTGCAAAAATGTGAAAACATGGCTCTTCCAGAAATCTTGGTTAAAGGTTTAGCTTGACCCTGTTTTTGAACTCATGTCTTCCTCTGTTGAAGCAAATATGCTATCCGTAACTCACTGAATCCGAAGTATTTGTTAGGAATCTAAACTGAATCTACTCCATCAAAATTTACAAAGACTAGGGGACACTCAATGAAGTTATAAGGAAATACTTTTAAAATTAATAGGAGGAAATATTTTTTCACTCAGAGAATAGTTAAGCTCTGGAATGCATTGCCAGAGAATGTGGTAAGAGCGGTTAACGCAGCTGGTTTGTTGTTGTTTTTTTTTTAAAAAAAGGTCTGGACAAGTTCCTGGAGGAAAAATCCATAATCTGGTATTGAGACAGACATGGGGAAGCTATTACTTGCCCTGGATTGATAGCATGGCATTTTGCTACTATTTGGGTTTGGGCCAGATACTTGTGTCCTGGATTGACCACAATGAAGATGGGATACTTGACCCAGTAAGACTATTCTTAAGTATGCTCTTATGTTGCATTGTATATTTATTTCTCTATAGCGTTAATGCTGTTGTGACCTACCTCAAACGCCATTTTGGAGGATGTGGAGAGATATAAGATCATATATAGGAATGTGAAGAGCAGTGGCATAGTAAGGGGGGGAGTGGGAGCTGAACACCCCAGGTGCTGTCTTCTTGGGGGGCACTGGCACCGGCACCTTTCCTTCTCTCCACCCCTTCGTGTACTTCTTTAGATGTTCGCAGGCACGAGCAGCATCTTCCAGTTGCTGCTCACACCAGCCTCAGCTCCCTTCTGACATCACTTCCTGGCCACAGGACAAGGACGTGATGTCAGAAGGTAGTCGAGGCTAGCGCAAGTAGCAGGAGGAAGCTGCTACTCAAGCTAGTGAACATTTCAAAAGTTATGTGGGGGGGGGGCAGGGGCAATCAAGTGGTGGGGAAGAGTAATAAGGCGCTCAAGTGTTGAAAGTGGGGATGAATGGCATGGTGATGTCTGTGCCACTGCCCTGGGTGCCAACCTCCTTTGCTATGCCACTGGTGAAGAAAGTCAGATTTTCATATACTGTAAGTTAGACAAGCTGCAACTACAACATGTCTCATACTTCACTAGCATGAAAAATTGTTAAAACCTAAAAATTACTTCTCAATTAATTGAAGGGGAGTTGGAAGGATGGAGTCGGTCCAGAAGAAGGCTACTAAAATGGTGTGTGGTCTTCGTGATAAGGCGTATGGGGACAGACTTAAAGATCTCAATCTGTATACTTTGGAGGAAAGGTGGGAGAGAGGAGATATGATAGAGATGTTTAAATACCTATGTAATGTAAATGCACATGAGTCGAGTCTCTTTAATTTGAAAGGAAACTGTGCAATGAGAGGGCTTAGGATGAAGTTAAGAGGTGATAGGCTCCGAAGTAATCTAAGGAAATACATTTTTACAGAAAAGGTGGTATATGCATGGAACAGTCTCCCAGAAGAGGTGGTGGAGACATAGACTGTGTCTGAATTCAAAAGGGCCTGGGATAGACACATGGGATCTCTTGGAGAGAGAAAGAGATAATGGTTACTGCAGATGGAAAGACTAGATGGGCCATTTGGCCTTTATCTGCCATCATGTTTGTATGTTTCTTACATGTTACAGCTTAGGGGCCAGAATATATACAAATCTAGCCATGAATATGAACATCCTACCATGAATAAAGGCATTCCAAGATCTGTAGAATTAGATAAAAGCTCTAACAAGAAATAAAAATCTTATAGGTTACAAAAATATATTTACCAGGGCTTAAAATTTCCAAGTATGCTTAAGTTTTGTGCTGAAAGATTGAGTGAAATTATTGCAAATGGAAAAGATAAACTTCAACATGCAAAAGAAAATTATGGCCCCAATTAAGGCTTTTGCAGATAGGTTAGTACTTTACCTTGAAGAATTGCATTCTATCCCAGCTAATCAAATATTATTTATTTTATAATTAGTAATCCAAAAGAAACAATCTGTGTTAGGGTGTTGTATAAATAATTCTTTCATAAATGATATTCAGCTGAACTGAACTACTTTATCACACAGCCAGAAAGCTAAGGAGAAATGGCAACCATCAATTTCAGAAATATGATATTTAAACTCAATTTTACAGTACATATAACTTTAGACAACGTCCATTTATTGAAATAAGAAATCTTCAAATTTCTTCAAATAAATCCAGGTCTGCAAAGTTTTGTTGTTTTTTTCTTATAAATACAGTGTATAGTATTTCCCATATACTGTATATAAAACTTCCATAAAAGTTTCAAACCCTGATTTCATTTAGCATTTTTAAGCACTTAAAAAATATATGTTCTCTCTATACATTATTGGAATTTAAAGTGTTTATTTTAATAAATTCAAAATACAAATATGCAAATGGGAAATTATAAGCTGATTATTGTAGTTATTTTAGCAGTTCTGTTCTTGCACTGAATGACTGAAAGCTGCCATTTAGATATCCATATTGTATGGATGTCAAAATCTTGATTATATAAAGCCAGGATAAGAACATCTGCAGTATGGTCTGGGTGTGTTTTGGGCAGGAATAGGAAGAAGACAAAATTTGACCATCTAACTGTCTAAAAATATGAATGTTATTTGGACCTAGTATTTGACATACCCAGGTTACAGAAAGTGTTCTAATTGAGCTGTTGTGCACTGGAGGGATTAAAGTACAACATTTTCTTAACACCTCCACCCCCGAGTGGTTACAGTTCCTCTTCTTCTCTCTCAAATGTGAAACTGATAAGGGATACCAAACTCTATACCCAGATAACATGGACATTTTATTTATTTATTTAAAATATTTACATTCTGTATTATCTTTAACATTCTAAGCAGAGTACAATGGTACAATTACAAATTATAAGCACACACACATAATGTAAATCAACATTTAGGGCTTCTTTTATCAAGGTACGCTATGGGGGTTAGCGCGTCGGACATTTCATCACGCGCTAACCCCCGTGGCAAGCCAAAACACTAACGTCTCATCAATGGAGGTGTTAGTGACTAGCGCGGCAGGCGGTTTAACGCACGGTATTCCATGCATTAAACCCCTACTGCACCTTGATAAAAGGACCCCTTAGAATATAGAAGAACACCAGATTCATCTGGTGTGATATAACATTAGCTGAGCTGATGTCACTGGCTGGTAATATTTATTAAATGATGGTATGGGTAAAATGGGAAGGGGAGGGGGCAGAGGGTGAGGGGAATATATGAGGTATGGTCAAGGGTCTGTAGAATAAGGATTGACAAGTTTATAAGAGGAGGTAAGAAAGGGTTAATAGAGCTTGTAAGAAAGAAAAATGATTAGGGGAGGTTTCTAAAGTGATGGGGTGGAGCAGTCACGTGATTGGTTGGATGTTGTGGCAGTCTGGAGTGAATTCTGTGAGGAAAGGGGAACAGTAGAGTAGTCTCTTCAGGAAAAGATTATCCCTCCCTCCCTCCCATTTGTGCTGGTATTATGTTTTGTGTCAGTGTTGTGGGGTGGAGTGGGGGGTGTACATTTTATATATCGACTTGGGTGGGTTTGGGGGATCTTATGGGGTTGGGGGGAGGTGGTCGCAGCTTTGGGTGGGGTGGAAAATGGGGTTTGGCCCAGTTGTATCTAGGAGATGAGCAGTTAATAAATAAATGTAACACTCATAGGCGATACCGCTGCGAGGGGAAGCATGGCCTTGCGTCACCGTGGATCATGTTTGGGGGGAGGGGAAGCATGGCCTTGCGTCACCGTGAGTCATGTTTGGGGGGAGGGGAGGGGAAGCATGGCCTTGCATCACTGTGGGTCATGTTTGGGGGAATGTTATAAATTTAAAGACTTAACAGGAGCTAGTTTTGACACCGAATAGCTCCCTGGGGGTGTGTGAAATATGCATTGGGGTTTGTTGGCTTTTGGACACAGATTGTATTGTAAGTGGAGATAATATTCAGACACATAATAAAGCTGCGGCCAAATATTTCTTCCAATAAAACTGAGTTGTGTGATTATTGATTGATGGTGATTAGCTTTCAGTTGCAGGTGACGGGAATGCGAATGCTAATGTTAACACCATAACAACTCCAGTTATAAATTCCTATTGCAAATCATTCTATAATGCCAGTTGTCCATACCATAATTCTCAAATAAATTTTGTATTGACCAACAGGATTCATACAGTTCTACAATGCTTTTGAAAAAAATAAAGGGCTCCGTTTACAAAGCCGCGCTAGCGGTTTTAGTGCACACACCGGATTAGTACGCACTATAGCGTGCGCTAGCCGAATATCTACCGCCTGCTCAAAAGGAGGCAGTAGCGGTTAGCACGTGCGGCACTTTAGCGAATGCTCTTTCGCATGTTAAGGCCCTAGCGCCGCTTTGTAAAAGGAGCCCAAAATTTTCAATCCCTTCTTAAAATCTTTCATAGTTTGCACCTTATGCAGTTCTGAATAATAAGAGTTCCATAATTTTGGGCCAGCAATACAAAAAAATTGTTGAGTGATATTTTTCCAATCTAACATTCTGAGTAGTCGTAACATCCAATAGACGATCTTGGGCAGATCTCAATGCAGGTAATATTTGATGGATCTTGAGATTAGTTGCTAGCATTACAGATGCATTACCTGATAGAATTTTAAAAGTCAAAAGTAAAATTTTAAAATCAATCCTATATTCAATTGGTTACCAAGGAAACATTCTAACAACCGGTATAATATGTGAAATTCTAAAAATTACCCTTGCATTCACATTCTGAGCAACTTGTAACACCTTTAACAAGTGTGTGGCACAGTGGTTAAAGCTACAGCCTCAGCACCCTGAGGTTGTGGGTTCGAACCCACACTTCACTGTGTGACCCTAGGCAAGCCACTTAATCACCCCATTGCCCCAGGTCTATTAGACAGATTATGAGACCACCAGGACAGACAGGGAAAAATTATTGGGTACCTGAATAAATTAATTTAAACTGTTCAATGGTTTAGAAAATTAAATAAATAAATAAATACAAACAATTGCAATAATCAGAATGGACAAATCATACATTGTACATAAATTTTCAAAAGATAAAAAATCCTTGATTCCTATGCACCATTCCTAATCCAACCTTTCACAATAAACCATAGTGTGGTTTTTAGTGCCAGTCGCGGTGGTAATAGTACTGACACTCATAGGAATTATTTGAGCTTCAGAGCTGTTTTCGCTGTGGCTGGCGCTAAAAACCATGCTATGGTTTTGGAAAAGGGGAGGGGGTTAGTATAAAGAAAATAAACTATTACTTTTAAATATGTTTTCTAATTGATAGTGAAGAGTCAAGTATAACAACCCAAATCTCTAATAGATGACACAATAGAAATAGTAGAAACACCCAACAGTAACATCTGATGAAACATCAACCGAATCAATGGAAGCTAACAAAATACATCTGTCTTTTGGCAAAGTTTAGTTTTAACTTTTTCCCTTGCATCCATTGTTCTGTACTTGACAATCAAACACAACATCTGAAAACACATCTGAAAAGATTGTTCCACTTCTAAAATAAACTGTTCATCAGCATATATTCTGAACTGAACCCTTAAACCAGGGTGTCCAACCTGTGGCCCGAAGGCCACAAGTGGCCCCATGTAGTATTTTGTGTGGCCCCGGTCAAGGGCGATGCAGTGTTTTCCCTTTGCTGCCCCTTGGTGTTTACCGTCTTGCCGGCTCCCTCTTGTGTCTTACTGCAGTGTTTGCACGTTTGTGCGGCCACAGACACATTTTTTTTGGGCCAATGCGGCCCAGTGAAATACAGCCCAGTGAAGCCAAAAGGTTGGACACCCCTGCCATTAAACAATACATTACCTTACATAATCTATATATATAAAATCGGATGTATGTATGTATGTGCCGCGATCACGCAAAAACGGCTTGACCGATTTGAACGAAACTTGGTATGCAGATCCCTCACTACCCGGATGATATGTTCTGGGGGTCTCGCGGCCCACCTGCACACGTGGGCGGTAGCTACAAACAGATAATCGGATTTCACCCATTCATGTCAATGCAAAAAATGTAAAAACTGCCTCCGCAAAACCGGTTTGCCCGATTTGAACGAAACTTGGTATGCGGATCCCTCACTACCTGGGGTGATATGTTCTGGGGTCTCACGGCCCACCTGCACATGTGGGCGGAGCTACAAACATAAAATCAGATTTCACCAATTCATGTCAATGGAAAAAATGTAAAAAACTGCCTCCGCAAAACTGGCTTGCCCGATTTGAACGAAACTTGGTATGCGGATCCCTCACTACCCGGGATGATATGTTCTGGGGGGTCTCGCGGCCCAACTGCACACGTGGGCGAGCTACAAACATAACTTCAGATTTCACCCATTCAAGTCAATGGGAAAAATGTAAAAAGCTGTGGTACCGATTTGAACTAAACTTGGTATGCTGATCCCTCACTACCTGGGGTGATATGTTCTGGGGGTCTCGCGGCCCACCTGCACACATGGGCTGAACATACAAACAGAAAATCAGATTTCACCCATTCATGTCAATGGAAAAAATGTAAAAAATTGCCATTCTCACAGTAATTCCAACTACCTGGGGTGATATGTTCTGGGGGTCTCACGGCCCACCTGCACACGTGGGCGGAGCTACAAACAGAACATCAGATTTCACCCATTCATGTCAATGGAAAAAAATGTAAAAAGCTGCCATTCTCACTGTGACCAATTTGGACGAAACTTGGTATGCAGATCCCTCACTACCTGGGGTGATATGTTCTGGGGTCTCGCGGCCCACCTGCACACGTGGGCGGAGCTACAAACAGATAATCGGATTTCACCCATTCATGTCAATGGAAAAAATGTAAAACAGCTGCCAACGCAAAAACGGCTTGCCAGATTTGAACGAAACTTGGTATGCAGATCCCCTCACTACCTGGGGTGATATGTTCGGGGGGTATCGCGGCCAACCTGCACACCTGGGGCGGAGCTACAAACAGAAAATCAGTTTTCACCCATTCATGTCAATGCAAAAATGTAAAAACTGCCTCCGCAAAAACCGGTTTGCCCGATTTGAACGAAACTTGGTATGCGGATCCCTCACTACCTGGGGTGATATGTTCTGGGGGTCTCACGGCCCACCTGCACATGTGGGCGGAGCTACAAACATAAAATCAGATTTCACCCATTCATGTCAATGGAAAAAATGTAAAAACTGCCTCCGCAAAACCGGCTTGCCCGATTTGAACGAAACTGGTATGCGGATCCCTCACTACCCGGGATGATATGTTCTGGGGGTCTCGCGGCCCAACTGCACACAGTGGGCGGAGCTACAAACATAACTTCCAGATTTCACCCATTCAAGTCAATGGGAAAAATGTAAAAAGCTGTGGTACCGATTTGAACTAAACTTGGTATGCTGATCCCTCACTACCTGGGGTGATATGTTCTGGGGGTCTCACGGCCCACCTGCACACATGGGCTGAACTACAAACAGAAAATCAGATTTCACCCATTCATGTCAATGGAAAAAATGTAAAAAATTGCCATTCTCACAGTAATTCCAACTACCTGGGGTGATATGTTCTGGGGGTCTCGCGGCCCACCTGCACACGTGGGCGGAGCTACAAACAGAACATCAGATTTCACCCATTCATGTCAATGGAAAAAATGTAAAAAGTTGCCATTCTCACTGTGACCAATTTGGACGAAACTTGGTATGCAGATCCCTCACTACCTGGGGTGATATGTTCTGGGGGTCTCGCGGCCCACCTGCACACATGGGCGGAGCTACAAACAGAAAATCAGATTTCACCTATTCATGTCAATGGAAAAAATGTAAAAAGCTGCCATTCTCACAGTAATTCACAAACGTCTTGACCGATTTGAACGAAACTTGGTATGCAGATTCCTCACTACCTGGGGTGATATGTTCTTGGGGTCTCGCAACCCCCCTGCACACGTGGGCGGAGCTACAAACAGAAAATCGGATTTCACCCATTCATGTCAATGGAAAAAATGTAAAAAGCTGCCATTCTCACAGTAATTCACAAACCGCTTGACCGATTTGAACGAAACTTGGTATGCAGATCCCTCACTACCTGGGGTGATATGTTCTGGGGGTCTCGCGGCCCTCCTGCACACATGGGCGGAGCTACAAACAGAAAATCAGATTTCACCCATTCATGTCAATGGAAAAAATGTAAAAAGCTGCCATTCTCACAGTAATTCAAAAACGACTTGACCGATTTGAACGAAACTTGGTATGCAGATCCCTCACTACCTGGGGTGATATGTTCTGGGGGGTCTCACGGCCCACCTGCACATGTGGGCGGAGCTACAAACATAAAATCAGATTTCACCCATTCATGTCAATGGAAAAAATGTAAAAACTGCCTCCGCAAAACCGGCTTGCCCGATTTGAAACGAAACTTGGTATGCGGATCCCTCACTACCCGGGATGATATGTTCTGGGGGTCTCGCGGCCCAACTGCACACGTGGGCGGAGCTACAAACATAACTTCAGATTTCACCCATTCAAGTCAATGGGAAAAATGTAAAAAGCTGTGGTACCGATTTGAACTAAACTTGGTATGCTGATCCCTCACTACCTGGGGTGATATGTTCTGGGGGTCTCGCGGCCCACCTGCACACATGGGCTGAACTACAAACAGAAAATCAGATTTCACCATTCATGTCAATGGAAAAAAATGTAAAAAATTGCCATTCTCACAGTAATTCCAACTACCTGGGGTGATATGTTCTGGGGGTCTCGCGGCCCACCTGCACACGTGGGCGGAGCTACAAACAGAACATCAGATTTCACCCATTCATGTCAATGGAAAAAATGTAAAAAGTTGCCATTCTCACTGTGACCAATTTGGACGAAACTTGGTATGCAGATCCCTCACTACCTGGGGTGATATGTTCTGGGGGTCTCGCGGCCCACCTGCACACGTGGGCGGAGCTACAAACAGAAAATCAGATTTCACCTATTCATGTCAATGGAAAAAATGTAAAAAGCTGCCATTCTCACAGTAATTCACAAACGGCTTGACCGATTTGAACGAAACTTGGTATACAGATCCCTCACTACCTGGGGTGATATGTTCTGGGGGTCTCGCGGCCCTCCTGCACACATGGGCGGAGCTACAAACAGAAAATCAGATTTCACCCATTCATGTCAATGGAAAAAATGTAAAAAGCTGCCATTCTCACAGTAATTCACAAACGGCTTGACCGATTTGAACGAAACTTGGTATGCAGATCCCTCACTACCTGGGGTGATATGTTCTGGGGGTCTCTCGGCCCACAACTCTATGTTGCTTGCTCAAGGGTGGGTTCACCCAACAATTTATATGTTCTTGCTCCTTGAGGTGAAACTAAAAATGTTGTTTATAATCACGTTTTGCATTAGTTTTATTGTATTCATTTTGTCAAATATTTCACATTATAATTTGAATATTGTACTTTTTATTAAGCTGTAAAACAATAATTTCATTCACCACTATAAAGTATCTTTATTTGAATCCATTTACAGTGTTATTGCTATAATTAAATATCCGTGCAACGCCGGGTCATCAGCTAGTGGTTTCATAAAGATATTGAATAATACTGCAGACAAACAAGATCCTTGTAATACTCCTGAAAGACAAATTCTGATGACCTTGCATTGTTCCATCCCACTCTAAATTTTCAGATTGAAAGGAGTGAAATCACAATAATACATTTATTTATTCAATCGGTTTCCTATACCATTCTCCCAGAGGAGCTCAGAATGGTTTACATGGATTTATTCAGGTACTTAAGATTTAAGATGATTAAACATCTCATGACAGAGGCTGCAGACACATCCAGTGTAACCAATAAATAACATTTTTCACTATCAAAACCTATCTTTACAGAGTCAAGAAATGAAATCAATAATGTTTCTGTGTCATGATGTTCACAAACATCAAATTGGGGTTTTTTTTGTCTAGTATATTATGACTGTCTAAATATGTCACTAATTGAGAAAACAACCCTTTCAATAACTTTTGCAAAAAACATTAGGAAAGACACTGGCCTATAGTTGTCTACTTTCTAAGTATCACAATCGTTGCCTTCAATAATGGTGTAGCTAACACAGTTTTCAATTGATCAGGTAAACCTTCCTGTAAGGATCCATTCACAATACACAAATAAACACAGACCAAAGGATCCTTCGATGTCATAATACCTCCTTTTTCTACTGGCCGTACCTCTTCCTACTCATCCTAGCATCCTTCTAGCTTTCACCGTCAGCTTTCCAACCTGTTTGGCCACCTATAAATCATCACATACAATCACACCCAAGTCTTTTTTGTTTTGCTTGTTTTGTGTGTTTTTCTTTTGGATAAGTTTTGGGTTTTTTTTTTTTGGGGGGGGGGTTCCGAAGAGGGTTCAAAAAGTCAGATGCATTGAGAAGAAACACCTAGCCAATATACCATCTGAGAAATAGTCATTTTTGAATCAAAAAAGATAAATATTTTTCTAGTTCAAAAATGGTCATGTTCACTACTGGATTTTTGTGCATGTTCTGCAAAACTTCCAAACTCTACTAGAGAACATGCTTTCTTTTGGAAAGCTCCATCACTTTGAAATTCTCTTCCTTTGACAATTTGTCTTGAATGTTCTTACACTAAATTTTAAAATATTGTTAAAGACTCACTTGTTTGAGAAGGCCTTTTGCTTTTCAAATGTGTTTTTTTGTGGGTTTTTTTTTTTCTTTCTCATTTTAAAACTTTCAATAAGTACAATACAAGAAAAAACATTTTACACTTTAAGATCACTTAATATTCTAGCAGAAACAAATTCAAATAAAATATCCCACCCCCCATAGTTAAATGCGTGTCTAATGTGACTCCTAATATTTTTATTGTTTTAGTTATCGGGTAATCATGATCTTTTAGATGCAACGTTGTTCTAGTAATTTTGTCTGTTGGGCTTACTAAGAAGACTTTTGTCTTTTCTGTATTTAGTTTCAGTTTGAAGTTGATTATCCAATGTTCTATTTGCTCCCCTCTCCCAACTTTCCTCCAAAGTATACAGATTGAGATATTTAAGTCTATCTCCATACGCCTTATGATAACCACATACCATTTTAGTATGAATGACTCCATCATTTTTATATCTTTTGGAAGGTGTGGCCTCTAGAATTGTTCACAATATTCTAAATGAGGTCTCACCAAAGTCTTATAAAAGGGCATCAATACCTCTTTTTTTCCTACTGGCCATACTTCTTCCTTTGCAACCTAGGATCCCTCTAGCTTTCTCCGTCACCTTTTCAACCTGTTTGCCCACCTTAATATCATCACATCCAAGTCCCACTCTTTTGTCGTGCACATAAGTTCTTCATCCCAATAAAGCTATGGTCTTGAATTCATTGAAAACATGTATTCTGACATATTTGTAAACACTGTAGTGTGGAAAGATGGTTGAATGATCAAGTGATTCTGCAGGTCTTGGAAACCACAATTTTAACATTATAATCTTTAAGGGTCCATTTATAGTCAGGTACCAATAAAGAAAATTTACAAATGCACATTTACTTCTGATCCAAGGCAGAAGTAATTGTGTTTGTATATATTGTGACAGGCACAACATCTCAGAAGCTAAGATGGAAGGAAGGAAATTACTGGAAGCCCATAGGTTATATACCTTTTATGCCCAGTAAGAGAAATAAACTTTCAGGCTTATATCTATCAACCCCAGCCTAGGCAGGTGTATCAAAAAGACTATTAATATATAAGTGCCTGACTATGAATCCATAAGCCTTATGAGAATGTGCTAGCAAGAATAGACACATGTAGACATATTTTAAAATCTAATCAGAAGTGTTAATCCTGTCCTCACATATTCTCTACCCCTGGAAACATTTATGCAAATATCATATAAAATAGATGCTATGGGGCTCATAATCATAAAATATAAACATCCAAAAAGTGTTCCAAATTGGCACTAGGACTTCCAAATCGCCAGGGCATCCAATTACCGATAATCAAAACCACCTTTCTGAACATCTAGCAAGATGTTCCAGCCTCTGTGTGTCCAGAGCTTGAGTTGGGTGTGTTGGAGGCATGTTATAAATGAGCTCTGGGCATACTTAAAGATGGGTTAGACTTTGATGTCTTGCAGCGATAATCAAATGTTTTACAAGACGTCCTGAACAGAACTTAGACATTCATAGATAGACCTGTTTTAGAAACATCTAAATGCCACAAAGTTGTCTAAACTGACCAGAAGACCACTGCATGCATCAAGGTAAGACACCCCTACACTCCCCCAGTGCTCTCT
Source organism: Geotrypetes seraphini (assembly GCF_902459505.1). Taxonomy (NCBI): domain Eukaryota; kingdom Metazoa; phylum Chordata; class Amphibia; order Gymnophiona; family Dermophiidae; genus Geotrypetes; species Geotrypetes seraphini. The sequence goes on from NC_047084.1 coordinate 231,461,875, forward strand.
GACCCCCTCCTCCCCTTCCACTACACAAAAATGAGAACAAAATGGCAGATAGCTGGCTGTAGAATAGCAGTATGGAAACCTAGTATAACATCACACAGGTATGCAGAGTTACTTGGTGAGTGGGCTAGTGAACCATAGCGAGGATGACCCAGGCCCATAAGCCACTCTAATCACTACATTTATGATAGAAAGTGTGAGCTCACCCAAACCCTACTATACTGCTATATAGGTGCCACTTGCAGCCATAAGGGCTATTGGGATATAGTAGGTTTTGGGAGAGTTTTGGGGGGGCTCACCATAAATTATAAGGGGGTTCTGGTGTGATATACATCTGGCACTGCTTTACTGAGGCCAGCCCATTACTATTCTGGCCCGTCCCACGTACAAATGATCTGCATTTGGATGTTTTCAACAGATGTTTTTTCTGATTGAAAATGGGATATTAAAGTTAGACATCCCAATGGTCAAGACGTCTAAGTATATGATTTAAAAAAAAAAAAAAAAAAAATATATTTGGACTTCCAGCAGTTGTCATTCAAAAAAATGGTTGTTTCTGTTCCTCTGACTTTGGACGTCCAACTGGAAATGTTCAAGTCAGACTTAGACATTTTTTTCCAAAATGCCCTTTCTTGCTTTTGTGTATCTACTGTTATTCATCACCTTAGGTAAACTTATGCATCGATTTTAGATCTCAAACACTGTTCTATAGCATATTCTCAAGTCCCTTACTATACCCACCACCTGTTTCTTGGATCTAATTCCCACCCGCCTACTCAGAGCTATCGCTCCCACTGTTATCCCTCTAATCCAGTGGTCTCAAACTCGTGGCCCGGGGGCCACATGTGGCCTGCCTGGTACTATTTTGAGGCCCTCAGTCTGTTTATCATAATCACAAAAGTAAAATAAAACAGTTTATTGATCATATGTCTATTTAGCTATAAATGACAATATTATTATTAAGACAGCCAAAAGGAAAGATTTATAAACTATAAAGAGTTTTACCTCATGCAAAATTGTCATTTCTTTAATAAGACATTAACTATTTTTTTTTTCTGAGGCCCTCCAAATACCGACAGATCCAAAATGTGGCCCTGCAAAGGGTTTGAGTTTGAGACCACTGCTCTAATCTGTCACATCCTCACCCTATCACTCTCCACTACAACAGTTTCTGATGTGTTCAAACATGTCATAGTTATGCTTCTCTGTATGTTCCTGATGTTTTGCTGTGCTGTATTTTGTCATAAATAAACAATTGCAAGGAAAAAAAAAAAAAAAAACTCACTAGACCCCTCATCCCCCTCCACCTTTTATCCTATTTCTCTCCTCCCTTTCCTATCCAAACTACTCAAATGTGCTGTTTACCGCCACTGCCTGGACTTCCTTTCTTCTCATGATATTCATGATCCACTTCAATCGGGTTTTTGCCCTCTCCATTCTACAGAATCATCCCTCGCTAAAGTTTCTTATGACCTGTTCCTGGCCAAAACCAATAGTCTCTACTCTATCCTCATCCTTCTCAATCTGTCTGTTGCCTTTGATACTGTTGATCACCACCTGCTTCTTGACACACTTTCCTCACTGTGATTCCAGGGTTCTGTTCTCTTCTGTTTTTCTTCCTATCTCCCATCACACTTTCAATGTATGTTTGAGATACACTGTCTGTCAGTGTATCTCAAAGTTCTGTCTTGGGCTCTTCCCTCTTCTCATATACATCCACTCTCTCAGTACACTGATCTCCTTCCATGGTTTGAATATAACCTCTATGCCAATGACTCCCAGATCTACCTCTCCACGCCTGACATCTCTACAGGAATTCAGGTCTGAATTTAAGCCTGCCTGTCTGACATTGCCGCTTGGATGTCTCATTGCCATCAAAAACTGAATATGGCTAAAACCGAAATCCTTATCTTTCTGCCTAAATTCACCTCCCCCTATTGCCATTCTCTATTTTTATGGATAACGCTTTCCTTCTTTCTGTGTCGTCAGCTCGCAACCTCTGGATGATCTTTGACTCCTCTCTCTCCTTTTCCGCTCAGATCCAACAAACTGCTAAAACCTGTAGCTTCTTCCTCTATAATATTGCCAAAACCCAACCTCTCTTCTCTGAGCTCACTACCAAAATCCTTATCCATGCTCTCATCACCTCTCATTTAGACTACTGCAACATACTTCTCCAAGGTCTCCCGCTCATCTGTCTCTCATCCCTCCAATCTCAAAATGCTGCTGCTTGACTCATATTCCATGAGAGCCATCATGCTCACATTACCCCCTCCTCAAGTCACTTCATTGGTTCTGCATCTATTTCCAAATACAGTTCAAACTCTTCTTACTGACTTACAAGTGAATTCACTCTATAGCCACTGAATATCTCTCCTCACTCATCTCCCCCTATGCTCTCCCCGGTGAACTTTGTTCATTGAGGAAGTCCCTCTTATCTGTACCCTTTACTTCCACCGCCAACTCCAGCCTCCATCCCTTCTTTCTTGCCATGCCATGCCATATGTCTGGAACAGGCTGCCAGAGCCAAAATGTCATGCTCTGTCTCAAGCAGTCTTAAAATTCAAGCTTAAAGCCCACTTCTTTGAAGCTGCTTTCAATTCTTAACTCCCACTCACTGTCAGATATTCATACTCATTGTACCATTTCTTCTACCAGAAACTCCCCAATCCTGAGATGTCCTGCCTGTCTGTCCAAATTAGATTGCAAGCTCCTCTGAGTAGGAACCATCTATTGAATGTTAAATGTACAGTGCTGTGTATGCCTGTCAGTGTTATAGAAAAGATAAATAGTAGTAGTGCACTCCCCCTCCCCATTCACGGTTTCGGTAATCACGGTTTCACATATTCACAATTTTTGGAGGGAGGGGAAATAAGAAAAAAAAACCATCGTTAAGTCTTCCCCCCAGCATCCCAGCCTTACCTGGTGGTCTAGCGGGCTTTTGGGGCAGGAGCAATCTTCCTACGCTCCTGCCCCGTGCAGATCGACATTAGGAAATAGCTGTAGGGAGTTCCCGTCGTAGTCTCGAGAGACTACGGGACCTCACAGCAGCCCTTTCCTAATGGTGATCTGCATGGGGCAGGAGCATAGGAAGATCGCTCCTGCCCCGAAAGCCTGCTAGACCACCAGGTAAGGCCGGGAAGGCGGGAGGGAGGCAGGGGTGGGTCAAAGCCGGATATTCGTGGTTTTTCGCCATTCGTGGTCCGGCTCTGCCCCTATCCCCCTGAATCCGGAGGGAGAAGTGTAGTTCTTTTTCTTCTCTTAGGTTTTTAACATGTTCAGGATACTAATTATTTAAATGACCTTCAATTGCATAGTAAGTAAATGGAAAGTCATAAGAACATTAGAATAGCCTTACTGGGTCAGACCAATGGTCCATCAAGCCCAGTAGCCCGTTCTCATGGTGGTCAATCCAGGTCACTAGTACCTGACCAAAACCCAAAAAAGTAGCAACATTCCATGCTACCGATCCAGGGCAAGCAGAGGCTTCCCCCATGTCTTAATAACAGACTATGGACTTTTCCTCCAGGAATTTGTACAAACCTTTCTTAAAACCAGCTGCTCTATCCGCTTTTACCACAACCTCTGGCGCGTTGCCAGAGCTTAAGTCAAACTATTTGAACCTGAAATAAGAGCTCTAGTTTCTACAAGTAGTTAGCATCAAATATAAATTGCCTAATTTTACAACATAAAAAGATACCCATAAATATCTAAGGGGCCTTTTTACCAAACTGCAGTAAAAAGTACCCTTAGTGTATCCTTTCCACATGCTAAGGCTACTTTTACTGCTGGGGTAAAATGACCATTTTTTCTATTTTCCCTATTAATGGGCATGCACTAATTTTTCCATTAGCTCATGACGATTAGTGCACATCCAAAAAGTAGCAAGGGCCACCTCCTATATGTCTGTCTATCCAAGTTAGACTATAAGTTCTTCATAGCAGGGACTATCTACTAAATGTCAAAATGTACAGTGCTGTGTATGCCTTTCAGTGCTAAAGAAATGATAAATAATAGTAGATACTGTCCATCAGGGAAGTAGTTCACAATCTAATCAGTATTTCTCCTATTGGTCTGAGCAGGCTCACTATCTGGCTATTATACCTCAGTTCGCATAGCCTATAGAGTCATTTTAATAGCCCTCTGAGGATCAAAAATTTTTATAAATAATTCTTGAAAATAACTAAAAGTATTTGCTGGAATTTTGATGTAGTGTTGAATACTGCCACGTTCCTGCATTGGAATAGCCATAGCTATATAATAACTGTACATAGAATTCTTACGAGCATCAGAGCTTTTATCACAGCGCCTGGTGATAAAAAAGAACCCTAACACAGCTTGATAAATGTGAGCCTTAGTAAACTGTCCCCCTAAGTTTTTTTTATTATTATTGTTGTATTTTGTACTTCTCAACTGCTCCCTTAAGTTACAGGGATATTCAAAGCAGCAAATACTCTTAAAAATGCTGAGATTACACAAATTATTCTTACAGCATGAACAGTCATTCATAATCATTACAGTGGCTGTCACAGAAAGGAGGAAAGGTAAAGTCAACATCCGTTACACTATAGTGTACAGGTCTATAACATTTTTTTATATGCAAGTATTACACTGCAGAATGTAGTCAAGAGTTGCTAAGAAAAAAAAATCACATCAATAAAGAGTACATCATATACTTTAGAGCAGTGGTTCCCAACCCTGTCCTGGAGGACCACCAGGCCAATCGGGCTTTCAGGCTAGCCCTAATGAATATGCATGAGAGAGATTTGCATATGATGGAAGTGACAGGCATGCAAATCTGCTCCATGCATATTCATTAGGGCTATCCTGAAAACCCGATTGGCCTGGTGGTCCTCCAGGACAGGGTTGGGAACCACTGCTTTAGAGCAGTGTTCTTCAACCGCCAGTTCGTGGATCAATGTTGGTCTGCAGAAAATTCCTGCCGGTCCGCGCAGGGCAGGCTAGATTGATGCACTGAAATTTCCTGCTGGTCCATGCAGGGCTGGCGAGATCAGGGGGCCCGATTCAGTACTTTCCTGCAGCAGTGCAGTGATTCACTTTGGCAGCCTTGGGACTTTTGCTGAGTCGCGGCCCGCCTCTGATGACGCAACTTCCTACTTCCTCAGAGGCAGCGCAACCATCAAAAGACTGCCTAAGTGAATTGCTGCGCTGCTGCAGGCAAGTACTGAGAGCTGCCGGGAGGGGAGTGGAGGGAAGGGGAGGAAACCACTGTTGGAGGATGAGAAGCTGCTGGACAAGGGAAAATAAAGGGAGAGCTGCTACTGGACCTGGAGAGAGGGAGAAGGAGAGATGCTGCTGGGAGGGGAGGAGGGAAAGGGAAGGGAGGAGAGTTATTGCTGGACAGGGGAAGAGGAAAAAAGGAAGAAAACTGCTGGCAAGGAGATTAGAGGAAGGGAAGGGGTCAGGGTGGAATGGAGAGATCAGATGAGGGAAAGGGGAGAGATGGAGGAATGAGAAAGTAGAGAGATTGATGATGGGAAGGGGATCAGCAGAGAAATAAGGGGAGAGGGACAAAGATGCTAGATCTGGTGTAGGAGCGATAAAAATTAAGAGAGCAGAATTAATCATGTAAAAAAGAGAGAGGGGCGCAGGCTGGATGGAAAGAGGATAGAGGCATAGAAAGAAGGCAGATATCATATTGAAGGAGGAGAGGACAGACAGTGAAAGGAAGGGGCAGATGCTGGATTGAAGAGACAGAGAGGGCAGATGCTAGAAGGAAGAGAGTGAAAAGAAGATGAAAGCAGAAACCTGAGACAACAAAAGGTAGAAAAAAATAATTTTATTTCTATTTTGTGATTAGAATATATTAGATTTGAAATATATATCCTGCTAGAGCTGGTGTTAGACATAACTGTCCCCAGCAAAGCCCAGGCAGTGCTTCTTTAGCTTCCAGCTGGCTCAGGATTCTCTATGACCAAAGGAAAGTTGCCTTAGTTGCACTCCCCTAACACTATTCCTGTCATGTGTGACTGCGGTATTCTGTTAACATGATATTTCTTTGTAGCATTCTGTAATAATTTGGCTTATTCAATTTTCTTGATAGTAAAGGGGATATATGTGAAGGGGAGGGGAGACAGGGGTTTTGTTGATCCTTGCTCTATATTATTTGTATTTATAAAATGACAATTGTACAGAATATTGTTTCTTTTTATACTTTAATAAAATACGTTTAATATGAAATCATAACTGAGGCTTGTGCGGATGGGATCACATGGTTTGCGGAGACCAAGCTCGCGGAGACGGGGTTTTTTTATTTCAGTCTTAGTAGTTTGCTGGTCCACAAAATAATTATTTTATTTCCGCCGGTCCATAGGTGTAAAAAGGTTGACAAACACTGCTTTAGAGAGCAGTTAAATACACAAACCTGAAGGAAGTCAGCAGCATTTCCTACAACTTAAGAGCACAACTTGTATAATCACAAGAAAAAAGTGATGCATAGGAGATTAAGGGACATTAAACAACTTAGTGTGTGATAACCGAGTTAGCAGGCACTAATGATTAGTGCACGTTAAACACAAAGATTCCCATAATACAATGAGCATCTTAGCGTTTGGTATGTGCTAACCATTAGAACACTAACATGGTTAGCATGCACTAAATTGCTTACAGCCAGATTATTTATACAGCGCTGCTATCGGTGGCCGCCAATCGAGTATCAGTCACGAGGTGGTGCCATCTATAGAATCACACTTCTAGGCAAGATAGGCGCCAGAAATGTAGGCCAGGTTTTTCCGGTCAAGATAAGGAAATTGGGTCATTAGGGCATAGACAGGGGGTGGGTAAGCAGAGTGAGCAGACTTGATGGGCTGTAGCCCTTTTCTGCCGTCATCTTCTATGTTTCTATGTTTCTATATTCCCAGTGCCTATCTATGCCGTGAATTGTGCCTATATAGGCACTTTCCAGAGCCTAATGCCACTTCTGGCCTTAGCCACACTCATAATGATGTTAGACAGGTAGGCGCAATTCCAGCACCTTTTATTTAGGCGTTGATAGGCACTTGAACGTTGGGATTATTTTTACTATTTCTAACAGCATGTCAATTAACTTAGGCACCAGTAGAGCAGCTAGTGTTGGTTATAGAATTTCTCCCTTAGTGCCCATTAATGAATTCCACCACCCCTCCTAAGTATTGTATTTATCTTATACTAGCTGATGCCCCGGCGTTGCATGGGTATTTAATTATAGCAATAACACTGTAAATGGATTCAAATAAAGATACTTTATAGTGGTGAATGAAATTATTTTTTTACAGCTTAATAAAAAGTACAATATTCAAATTATATTGTGAAATATTTGACAAAATGAATACAATACAACTAACGCAAAACGTGATTATAAACAACATTTTTAGTTTCACCTCCTGGAGCAAGAACATATAAATTATTGGGTGAACCCAGCCTTGAGCAAGCAACATAGAGTTGTGGGCCGCGAGACCCCCAGAACATATCACCCCAGGTAGTGAGGGATGTGCATACCAAGTTTCGTTCAAATCGGTCAAGCCGTTTTTGAATTACTGTGAGAATGGCAGCTTTTTACATTTTTTCCATTGACATGAATGGGTGAAATCAGATTTTCTGTTTGTAGCTCCGCCCACGTGTGCAGGTGGGCCGCGAGACCCCCAGAACATATCACCCCAGGTAGTGAGGGATGTGCATACCAAGTTTCGTTCAAATCGGTCAAGCCGTTTTTGAATTACTGTGAGAATGGCAGCTTTTTACATTTTTTCCATTGACATGAATCGGTGAAATCTGATTTTCTGTTTGTAGTTCCGCCCACGTGTGCAGGTGGGCCACGAGACCCCCAGAACATATCATCCCAGGTAGTGAGGGAGCTGCATACCAAGTTTCGTTCAAATCGGTCAAGCCGTTTTTGAATTACTGTGAGAATGGCAGCTTTTTACATTTTTTCGATTGACATGAATGGGTGAAATCTGATTTTATGTTTGTAGCTCCGCCCACGTGTGCAGGTGGGCCGCGAGACCCCCAGAACATATCATCCCAGGTAGTGAGGGATCCGCATACCAAGTTTCGTTCAAATCGGTCAAGCCGTTTTTGCGTGATCGCGGCACATACACACACACATACATACCTCCGATTTTATATATATAGATTTAGTGATGAATTTTAGAGGTGAAGGGTCTACTTGCTCCATATTTATCTTTCTGTTCTACAAATTGTCCAGGGTTATTTCCTTCTTCAGCTACTTCTTGAAAATATAAAGACTGCTTATGGAGAAAATAGCATTAGATGACATCACATGGTAATGCAGTACTTTTAAAATATTTTTTCACTCAACAAATAGTTAAGCTCGAGAACTGATTGCCAGAGGATATAGTCAAAGCAGTTAGCATATATGGGTTTGAAAAAAAGAAAAAAAGTGTTGTCAAGTTCCTGGAGGAAAATCCCATAAACTTCTATTAAGGTAGATACAAGGAAAGCCACTACTTATCCTTGGGGTCAGTAGCATGGAATTTTGCTACTCATTGATACTCTGACTTGACTTGGACACAGGATACTGAGCTAGATGGACCAACAGTCTGACCCAATATGTCAAGTTGTGTGTGTACCATACCTTTCACAGGACTTTGGAAATTCACCATGATGGTAGTGGTGTATTCTCTTATTTGACTGAAACCCAGCATTACTCCAATAGTGTGTCTGGAAGTTGTCTAGCTTTCCATTGGAACTGTCCTTTCTTTCAATGGTGTACTTTAAAATTACTGTACACTCTGTGGAAATCCACAGTAGTACCAGGTCTTACTTTCCATGCTATTTGTTTTGCTGAGCCATGTAGAAAGATGGTGGGTGGTATATTCTGATAAAGATCACCTTGGATAGTAACCAAATTATTGTAGGGATTAGAAAATAGCTGAACTTATTTGGGAGATGTATGTATTTAAGTATTTTCAGTTAAGGGTTCTTAGGATGTCTCTTTCACAGGCTACTGTGCAAAAGAACAGCACAGAAACCCTACATCAAGAAGAACCAATTCACAAAATGTAGGGATGGACCACAGGCACCAACAAAAAAGAAGCACTAGAGGTAAAACCAAAAATATGTTTTCTTGTAGGTATAAAAAAATAAAAATAAAGCAATTCTACCAAGGATTTAGATAGAGCAAAAGAGACCAGACACAGATCCATGTTTCAGTATGAATGCCTGCCTCAGGGGTCATGAGCTCTGTGCTCTATGGTATTAAAAATAATGTAACACTGAACACCTTAGTAGTCAGTGGCACTCTCCCCCACCCTCTTCTCTGCCCCTTCACCTCCACATGCTCCTTTCCCAACCCCTCCTGCTGAACGTGTGCTACTTCCCTTCCATTTCCCCGTACCTCTGTAAAGTTCCTAGGTGCGGAACCAGGAAATGACATCAGAGGAAGAGCTAACACTGGTGCGACAGCAGCTTGGGAGTTGCTGCTAATGCTAGGGACGTTACAGAGGTACGGGGAAAGGGAAGTGGTGCACACGCATGGCAGTGGGGGGCAGAGAGGAAGCCATATGCCTGCGCCCTTACCAAAAAGGTGCCTGGGGCGGACTGCCCCCCCTGCCCCCCACCACCACTTACTATGCCACTGTTAGTAGTTGCTACAATTGACTAAGTCAATAATTGAGTCCAGTGCCGCTTACCATAGCGTACAGGTTTCACTTCCAAAGTTAATAAAGGGCAATAAAATCCAGAACACCATGTATGTGTGTGTCTACTTAAGTAGCCCCCACTTTTATGGAGAGGGACCACATCTGCCCTTCTCAAGTCCTCTGGTACCAGTCTCATCTCTAGAGAAGTATTAGAGAGGTCAGCCAGTAGAGTAGTCAGAATTTCCCTGGCCCCATTACTTTGTCCAGTTCCTCAGGAACATAATCCTCTGAAAATTATTAAGGGACTACCACACCTCCATTCCTATTTGTGGTGGTGGGGGTTGTGGGGGTCTCCCCTCTGTGGTCCTGTTTCTGGCCCTTCAACTGTGAATACAGAACAAAAATATTCATTAACCATTTCTGTCTTATTGTTATAACCTTCTACATATTTCTCCCTTTCATTTTTGAGATTCACATGCAGCTAATCATTTCAGCAGATGCTGTGGATGGACAAACTGGATGAGCCATTTGGCCTTCATCTGTCATCATGTTTCTAAAATATTAAAGGTGTACACAATGCTATATACATTATATGCAGGTACTTTCTCTTCCCAGGGTCAATAGGAGCTGCAGTGGAAACTGAACACAGTTCCCCAGGATCTCAGTCTGCTGCACTAACCATTAGGCTACTTCTTTATTCACAATGCCATTTTTGCCCATCATCCTATCACTAGGGTTACCAGATTTTTGAGTATGAAAATCTGGACCCATGGCTCCGCCCTGTTCCGCCTGAGTCACGTCCCGTTCCTTCCAAGTCACACCCCGTTCTGCCAGGTTTTGAAAATCCATCTGGACCCCCGGACATGTCCTTGAAAAAGAGGACATGTCCGGGGAAATCCGTACATCTGGTAACCCTACCTATCACTAACTGGGGTGGCTCAAGGCAATCTGCTGCCTGAAGTGATGGATGAGTTGGCACCCCTGCACCCTCAGCATCCAAAATGAAGGTAGAGAAAGGGCTGCCCCCAACTACTATGCAAGACTGACCAGCTGCCTAGGGAAGCAACTTTATAGAGGGCATCAGCAAAGCAAAACAATACATCCTGTCTCTGGTTGCACTTTCTTCTTCTGACTGTGCATCCAATATTTCTTCCCTTTTTTCTGCCTCCTGCATGCTTTGTCTCCTCCAGACCACATTCCATTCCCCAACCAACATCTCTGTCCTTCCATGAGTCCGTTTTCTTCCTCTCTCCCTGACCCCCTCCCCTTTCTTTCTTTCTTTCTGTCTGTCTCCCTGCCTCTTTCTTTATTTTTCTCTCTGTCTGTCTTTCTGCCTCCCTACCCTTTTCTTACTTTCTTTCTCTCTCTGTCTTTCTTTCTGTTTCCCTGCCCCCCTTTCTTATTTTCTTTCTCTCTGTCTTTCTTTTTCGTCTCCCTGCCCCCCCTTTCTTTCTTTCTGTCTCCCTGTCTTTTCTGTCTCCCCTTTCTTTTTCCCCAAGCCACTGCTGGGGCTGTCATCTGGGAACGGGCCCCCAAGCCACCACTGACTTCAGGCCCCCAAGCTACCACAGATGCCACCGTTGCCGAGTTCTTCATTTTCTGACGCTGTAACAGGCCAGCAGCCTTCTCCCTAACATCAATTGTGACGTTGGAGAGGAAGTTCCGGGCCATCCAGGCAACGATTGGCTGGCCCGGAACTTCCTATCCGATGTCAGAATTGATGTCGGGGAGAACGCTTCTGCAGGGAGATCTTAGGGCGGTGGTGGGGGACATCAGAGAGAGGAAGGCTGATCGGCCGAGTAGATCGCGAAGGCAACATGAGTAGATGGGCTCCCCGATCAACTCGCTTTGCCTTCGAGATCTACCGGTTGATCGCAATCGATGTATTGGGCACCCCTGTTATAGAGAAGTCAGTATTTCCTTATTTCTAGAAGACCTCACAATAGGGTTAGTCCAATAAACACCAGGCATATTAAGATCACTTATTAGTAATACTTCTCCTTTTTCTGATATATTTTGAATGTCTTCAATTAAATCTCCATTCATTTTTTTTTTCTGTCTGTGAAGGAGGCCTCTGTATCACACCAATGCAAATACATTTTCCATTCCCTTTTTCCAAACTGACCCACAGTGTCTATTCCTTATCCAGCAGGTCCTACAATTGTGTGACTTTAATATTATCTTTAGCATATAATGCAACTCCCCTCCCTTTCTTCCTATCCTGTATTTTCTGAACAGATTATAGCCTGATATAACTGTATCCCAGTTAAAGTTCTTTGTGAACCATATCTCTGTGATTGTCACTAAATCAGACTCTTCCAACACAGCCTCTAGATCCAAAATCTTATTTCCAATACCATGTGCATATAAACTGCTTTCCAGACATTGCCTGCAGGACTGATAGCATGATTTTACCTGCCCTTGAACTGAAGAACCAGTATATAGCTCTGGAAGTGGAGGAAGTGAAAGCATTCCAGTGAGAAGAGGAATCTAAGCTTGAAATCCTCAAAGTTTTCCATTGGAAAAACTGACAGAACTAATTTGTGTGACAGGCAAATGGCCCATGCCCCAGTGCTCAGTGCCAGTAAAGAAGCCAACCCTCATGTGGAGAAGAGCAGATTAACAAGTCATTCTAGGTCTGGCACTGAATATCGGGGCTCAATTCAACCTCAGCAGTTAGCAATTAAAAAAAAAAACATATATATTGGCACTTTTCTACTCAGCTGCCTATGTCTCAATTTAACCTTGACAGCTCAGTAATGTTAATTTGAAATAGAAAGTGTAAAAATATCATTAAACAAAACAAAACAAAAAAACCCAGCAACACTGAATATTGAAATACAGCAATACTGAGAGACTGAAAAGTCTGAAGAGAAAGGAAAGTGGACCAAGTTTTCTAAAGCAAATGCAGACCGGCATTGTTCTATAACAGATTTTCTTCTCATTCAATTAAAAGTCACCTTCAGATTTTCTAACACTCATATTATTTGACCAAAGTTCATGAAATAATTATAGCAAACCACAACAGGAGTTCAGTCTTCTAAAAGAATCCTACTGTTCTTGTCGTGTAATAAGTAAACTTTTTAGCCTGAGAATAAAAAAAAGGTACCTTCAAGAGAACCATACCTTTGTCTCTATACTCTGTAAGTATGTCATCTGATTTTACAATTACGTTTGATGAAATCTTATAATTACCCCCAAAGGAGAATGTCAGAATCAAGATTTAGCCAGATAGAAAGACTTCATCATAAAAGCCTTTTTACCTTATAAAGATAAAAATACACTGCAATTATATTATTCTGATCTATCCTGACTTTTTATGTTGAATATTTTGAAAAAAAAAATCAAACAAAAATCTGTCAGCCAATTTTGTGAGACTTTTAATAAAGTTTTGTATGTAGCATATTTTAACAGCAAAAATAAAAATGTACTAAGTGCAAAGGCTATACAGTAATTGTTGGGGGGCATGCCCCGTATGTCCTCTGCAATCACTGCACTGAAAACCTCATTAATGCATCTAAGAGTTGCAACTAGGGGATGCACTTCTGCCCCAATTCTATAAAGTCTGCCTAAACTTAGGCGTCTACATTAGCGCCTAACATAATTGATTAATAGGCCAAATTGGCACCGATAATTAGCAAGTAGCACCTCATAATTGGCATTACTTGAAGTTAATTGAACATTAGGTGCACAGTTTGATAGGCGCTTACACACCATTATGGGTGTGTTTACAGGTTAGGCACCTGTTTTTCACTTAGATGCTGTTGTGCACACAACATAGGTGCATGCATTTAAGCCAAGAAAACCCTGGCATATATAGGGTGTGCCTAAGAGACAGAAAGTGACCTATTTTGGACATGTGATGAGGGCAAATTCACTAGAAAAGGAGGTAATACTCAAAATGGTCAGTGGTAAAAGGAAGCAGGGGAGACCAAAGGTCGTTGGCTGGATACCATCAAAAATAGCACGGGAATGAACATCAAGCAATTGAAAGAAGCTGTGGAAAACAGGGAAGCATGGTGAGAACTGGCCTACAGAATATCCAAGGGTCAGATACGACTGAATGGATAGCAATAGTAGTAGTAGCAGCCTAAAAGTTAAGATGACTAGCAATACCTAAATGGTGTTAGGTGGTGCTAAGCATGATTCTATGCAGTATACTGTATAGAATTGCACTTAGCTCCACACTAGTCAGTGCCATTTTTTTTTAGCAACATATATAGAATTGGGGCCTTAGCTTCTCCTATTGAAGTTTAGCTGTATATGGTAATGCTTTTCAGTTAACCTGTGCCCATTTCTGGAGACTCTACCTTCAAAAAATATATATAGTCCAGAGAATAGCTACTAAAATAGCCAGTAGTCTTTATCATAAAGCAAATGGGGACAGACTTAAGGATCTCAATATGTATACTTTGGAAGAAAAGGAAAGGAGAACTATAATATAAATATTTCAATACTTATTTGGCAAAAATGCACAGAAAGTGCATCTCTTTCAATTGAAAGGAATATTTTGAATGAGAGGTGTAGAGCGAAACTGAAAGGGAACAGACTCAGGAGAAACATAATGAAATACTACTTCATGGATGCGGAAATGTGATCAGAAATTAGGGAGGCCAACAACCTGGGTAGCACAATAATAATGGGTAATTTCCATTACTGGGAAAATGTAACACCGCATGCTGGGGAGGTAAAATTCCTTGATGACGTCAAGGACTGCTTTATGGAACAGCAGGTTCAGGAACCGAGAAAAAGTAAAGCAATTCTAGAGCTAGCCCTAAGTGGAGTGCACGATTTACTGCAGAAGTTAATGGTGTTGGGGCAAATTAATAACAGTGATGATAACGTGATCAGATTTAATAAATATCTGGAGTAAGTACACAAAGGAAATCCAATATAATAGCATTTAACTTAAAAAAAGGAGACTATGGGGCTCATAATCAAAAAAACTAAAATGTTGATTGGATCCAAGATGGCCGTTACTGCCTGACCGCTAGCAGACATCTGAAGATCTCTCAGTTTTTCCTTTACCTTTGATTGGAAACTCTTTTGTGGATGCCAAAGAGATGGGGGAAAGCGCCGGTGAAGCCTCTCGAAATTTAGAAGCCCCTCTTACTACAATTGATAAGTTTCTCAGAAGACTTCAACAGGAGCCTGCATTGTCGGGAAATTGCCCGCTGAAGATGCTGCTGGGGAGTAATGCAGTGGCATCTATCCCTGGGCTTGACGTGACCTTGAGCCCCCAACTCCCATATAGCTGATGCCACAAAGGGCTAGCTCACCATGAGAAGAGAGCACTCCCAAAGCGGAAGTGTTCCCGACTCTAAAGCTTGGTATGTCTATGAATGCGCAGTTGGAGATCTCCTGGTGTGAAGTAATCCCCGGTGATGAACCCGTGGCCGGAACATCACAAGTGGTGGAAGAGAAGGCCATTTGTGAGGTAAAATCAGCAGCAGCTTTTCCACTAACAATGTCTGCTTCCTCATTTAACCCAACTAAACCCCTGGAGGTGAATCTAGGGCAGGGGTGCCCACACTTTTTTGACTCGCGAGCTACTTTTAAAATGACCAAGTCAAAATGATCTACCAACAATAAAATAAAAAAAAAAACACAACGTACACTGTACGCATAGAATTGTTAATTATCATTCCTATTCCGGGTTTTTTTCAAAGAGGTCAAAGCAGATGACTCTATGCACTGTCACCTCAGTAACAACCATACAAAAATAGACAAATACTCACCCCTTCCCTTTTTACTAAACCACAATAGCAGTTTTTAGCGCAGGGAGCTGCGCTAAATGCCCAGCGCTGCTCTCGACACTCATAGACTCCCTGCGCTAAAAACCACTAGTGCGGTTTAGTAAAAGGGGACTATATTGTAAAATATAGACAGCAGATATAAATAAAGACACATTTTGATCACTAAATTTAAAATAAAATCATTTTTCCTACCTTGTCTGATGATTTCATGAGTCTCTGATTGCACTTTCTTCTTCTGACTGTGCATCCAATCTTTCTTTCAGCCTGTATGCTGCCTCTCCTCCACACCTCATTCCATCCCCCAACTTTTTCTTCCTCTCTCCCTGACCTTTCTTTCTTTCTCTCTTCATGCCCCCTTTCTTTTTTTCTGTTTCTCTTCTTTCCTTCTGTTTCCCTGCCTGCCCCCTTTCTTTCTTTATCCCTGCCCTTCCCCAAGCCACTGCCACTGCCGCTGCCATCGGTGAACAGGACCCAAATGCCACCAATGGATAATGCTGACGCCGCCCCATGCTCTCTCTGCTTCGGGCCGATCAATCTTCCTCTCCCCGACGTCAATTCTGCTGTCGGAGAGGAAGTTCCGCCCAGCCAGGCAGCGATTGGCTGGCCCGAACTTCCTCTCCGACGGCAGAATTGATGTCGGGGAGAGGAAGATTGATTGTCCCGATAGATCGCCAAGGCAAAGTGAGTCCTGGATGATCGACTCACTTTGTCTTGGCGAGCTATCGGTCGATCGCGATTGACCTATTGGGCACCCCTGATCTAGGGAATTCCTTTAGTCCACAGATAAAAAGTTTGGAAATTGAAATGAAGATACAGAAGGAAGAGATTAACGTATTAAAAAATGAATTTACTCTATATAAAACAGATATTCAAAAAATGGACAAAGTTAAAACATTCAAGCAAAACCAAGATATGATAGTCAAAGATAATATAATTCTGTGGAGAAAACTTGAGGATCTTAAAAATCATAGCAGAATTAATAATTTAAGACTGATAATCTTTCCCAAGTTCCTCTCTGTTCTTCCCATAGATATGGAAAAACATTATTGTCTCAAAATCCTTAATATTCCAGAGGGTACTTTGCCTCCTCTTACAAGGGCATACTACTTGTCAACAATGGCTCAAGACTATTGTGAAGAACAAGAAGACCGAGAGACTCCTTTAGATATTTCCGCAATGTTAGAAACTTCTGACCATGAGGTAGCTAAACTAGCTACTCTTTTAATTACAGTGACACTATTCCCGGATAAAGACTGGATATTGAAGTTGTTCTTTAAAAATAGAATGAAGGACTTTCTTGGTTTCCATATTCAAATTTTTCCAGATGTTTCAATGGAAACTAAAAAACAACACCAGTTTCTTTTGTTGAAACCCAGGGTGATACAGATTGGAGGATGTTTTTTCCCCTGCTACCCATGCAAATGCATTGTTAGGTACCATTCTTTCAAAGATGAAATATTAATAATGCATTTATGGAAAAATTTCAGCTTGAAAGAGGGGTACGACAAGGGTGCCCTTTATCTTCTCTTCTTTTTGATATAGTTCTTGAGCCTTTATTGCTGGCTATTTGTCAAACAGAGGAGATACAGGGTATCAAATATGCTAATCAAAGCTACAAGATCTTGGCATATGCTGATGTTTTACTGCATTTAATAAACCCTGAAATATCAATCCCTGCTCTGCTACAGTTAACTGAAAGTTTTGAGAAAATGCCTGGATACAAAATGAATTGTAGTAAATCCGAAATCCTCCCTTTGAATGTTCACTATGCTAAAGGCTTGTTTGAGTCTTTTCGCTTTCTTTGGAAAGAGGATGGTATAAAATATTTAGGAATCATTATCAAAAGACCATTGGATGACACAATGCTTCATAATGAAAAGTGACTATTGGGTTTGGTGAAGGACTTGTGTATATGGTGGAATCCACTTCATCCTTCTTGATGGGGTAGGATACAAACCGTCAAAATGGTGATTGCTCTGGCAATATGTTATCAGATGAGCATGATTCCAATCTATTTTCAGGCATCATTTTATAAAAAATTAAATAGAACTCTTACAGAATTTCTATGGATTGGTAAGATACCCAGAATTGCCCTGGCTTCTTTACGATTGCCCAAATCTATGGGAGAAGTTAATTTCCCAGATTTTTATTTATATCATCAGGCTTCCAGAACTAATTGAAAACCTTCCAGATTGGCTAATCCTTGAACACCATCTCATGGCTCCTCTTAGTCTAACTAACCCAGTCATGTAACCCAGTACCATATTAAGCTAAGTATACAATTTATTTGAATATGTTTAAATAGAATAATCTCAAGGAAACTTCTAAAACTTCTAAAAAGATTATGGTGGATAAAAAAGTTAAAAAAAAGTTTACCTAAATAACTGCAATAAAAGAATGTGGGCCAATGAGAAATAAAAACATTGGTATCCCTACCGCTATTGAACATTACTAAGGGTGTAGGAGGTGTACCTGAGGCCACATTTTGCCAGATTTGAAATATACGAGAGCATGTGGAACAACTTGTAATTTTGTGGAGAGGGATGTTGGATACTGTGGAGGTTGAGTGAAGTATTGGAGACTCCTCTTAGTCTAAAGCAGTGAGTATTAAGCTTCCAAACATTTATAAAAACAATAGATTATTCCATTCAACTTGGAAGACCTTAAGGTCCTTAGATGCCAAGTCACCAGTTCCGGTAAACAGATCAAAAAGTCAGTCATTATGGTTAAATTCAAAATTTACTATTGCAAATTCATACATTTTATGGAAAGAATGGATTAAGGCAGGTATTAGGACAGTTGAGGATATATGCTCTAATGGTGAATTGGCATCTTTCTCCCATTTGCAAGGTGCATTCGGATTAGCAAAATCTCAATCTTTTAAATGGCTGCAGCTAAAACAGGTGATCTAGAAGGGAATTCCCCAATAGTGAACATTATTGGATCAACACACCTTGCCATTCTTGTGCTTCCAGGTAGATTTGCTAGGACATCATGCATCTACTTGATACAAAGTATTGCGTGAATACTTATCTCTAAAACCTAAATCTGGGTTACGTGACATTTGGGGCTCCTTTTACTAAGGTGCGCTAGTGGTTTTAGCGCACGCGCTACACACTAATGCCTCCATAGAGCTTGCATTAGTATTTTTTGTGTAGTGCAGGGTTAGCATGCACTAATCTTTAGCACGTGCTAAAAACGTTAGCGAACCTTAGTAAAAGGAGTCCTTGGAGTTTGGAGATAAATTACAATATTTCAGCTGCATAATGGCCAATTTTATGGAAGCACAGAATGCAATGCACTGCCTCAGCTTCAATGAGACAGTCCTTGTATTTTTTGTTATATCAAATTCCTTGGACTCCTGTAAGATTGCATAAAATTGACAAAACAAGATCTAATAGGTGTTGACATTGTAACTTGGAAGAGGGTACCTTGGATTATTTTTTATTTTTTGTCTCTTAATTTTTTCATTTTGGAAGTCTATTTGGAGTAAGATAATATACATTCTTGAGGTACCCATACCATTATCTTATAGAACGGTCTTGTTTGGTACCTCACTCATGACTAAATTACCCACTTAAAAAACAGGGATAATCTCCTGCTAATAATGACGGGTGTTGTCTTGCAGATGATTATGAGAAACTGGAAGCAATGGGATCAATTAAATTTAACCTTTTGGTGGGAGTCTTTTTGGGCTCCTTTTACTAAGGTGTGCTAGTGTTTTTAGCACGCGCTGAAGATTAGCGCACACAAACCCCATGCTATATAGAAAATACTAACGCAAGTTCTATGGAGGTGTTAGCATCTAGCGCGTGCGGCATTGTAGCGCACAATAAGCGCGAGCTAAAACCGATAGTGCACCTTAGTAAAAGGAGCCCTTTGTTTATACTACCATTATGAGAAAATTCTGGCGGAAGAATCAGGGGACTCCCAGAAATTTAATAACATTTGGGGCCCATTGGAGTCTTACATTAAAGATCTCTAATAAGGTTTTACTTAGTTCTTGTCTGCTTTCGTTTATTCTATTTTAGTATCCAGATTAGGGGATAAAGGGGAGAGTGGGGGAGGGATTTTGACATTTTGGGTTTTATGCTTAGACTATAAGTGCTTCTATGTATTATTGTATCATATTTTTTGCACTTGTTGTATGTTGCTCATAAAATTAAAAAAACTATATTTAAAAACTAATAATAATAAAATAAAATATGTTTTCTTTGATCCAAGTCAGCTCCTGAAATTTTTATTTCAAAAGTGACTGGAAAATGGAAGAATAATAACAACCACTCAAGATTAGAAATATTTGCTCCTCATCTAGCAAAGGACAGTTATTTTTCTTTATTAATATAATTTTAGTTAAATATTAATCAATAATTATTGGATCAATATTGAGGACTTGAGTGAGATTAATGGATGTAATAGTTTCAAGTTTCAAGTTTAATTAAAATTTCTTATACTTCCTAATCAGCCTTCGAGGCGGTGTACAAAATCATAAAAGCATATAATAGCTAAAATACAAATATTTAAAGATTATTATTTTGCTTTGTTTGTTTTTTTAAGCTTAATTGTGATTCCTATAATTATTCTTATGTGTTAATCACACTATCTGTACAATATTTTTATGCTTGGAAGATATTTGAAATTCAATAAATAAATGATAAAAAAACTAAACTAAAATGTTTAAAAATCTGCCTGTCAGCACTTGGACATCCTAATCACTGGGACGTCCAAGTATCAATAATCAAAAACATTTTCCTAGATGTCTAGCGAGCCATTTCATCCGCTTTGTATACAGAGATCCAGGGGACATGTTATGGGTATATTTTAGGTAGGCTTTGAGCAGACTTAACTTGAATGACTTATGGCGATAATCAAACATTTCCCAAGATGTCCTAGATGAAACTTAGATGTATGGAGCTAGACCTGTTTTAGAAGCATCTAAGTGCCACAAAGGTACCCAAACTGTCCAGATGACCACTGGATAAATTAAGATATGACCCCCCCTACATACACAGTACAACACTGTTCTCTGACTCCCCTCTGACCCCAAAAAATGTGAATGAAAGAGTATACACCTGTCTTTAGAATAGCAGCACTTGGTATGGGAAAGCCTAGTAGAGTATCACACAGGTGTCTTAAGTAACCTGGTGGATGAGCTAGTGACCCATATACAGGAGGAACCAGACCCATAAGTCACTAACCATTACATTTATAATGGAAAGTGTGAGCCTACTAAACCCAACAAAATCTTACTCTACTGCCATATAGGTTCCACTTGCAACCTTGGGGACTCTTAAGGTAATAGACAGGTGGGTCTAGTAACATAGTAAATGATGGCAGATAAAGACCTGTAATGTACATCCAGTCTGTCCATTAGTTATACTCATTAAAAATAAATGATTAAATTAATTTATCTCTTTTCTTTGATATTTCTGGGCCATAGACTGTAAAGTCCACCCAGTACTGTCCTAGGTTCCAAATGCTGAAGTTTCTGTCCAAGCTCACTCTAGCCTATCCAACCTTCTCATTGTTTGCAGGATATCTACCATAAAGTCTGGCCAGTAGTGTCATCATGTTCCAAGTTAGTGGAGTTCCCATTGATGCCCTCCCCAGCCCATCCTACACAGAATCAATATATGGGACACAGACCATGCAAGTCTGTCCAGTAACAGCCTTAGTTCTTTAATTTTTACCATTCGTTTTCTAGTTAGAAATCCTTTGTGTTTATCCCATACTTTTTTGAATTCTGTCACTGTTTTCCTCTCTGCCACCTTCCTCAGGCATCCACCACCCTCTCCATGAAAAATAATTTCCTAACATTACTCCCAAAGTATGGGATTGGGGAGTTTTGGAAGGCTTGCCATACATTATAAGGGATATAAGGTGAGATGTACTTCTAGCACTCTTTATGTGAAGTTCACAGTAGTGCCATCTAAGGTGTTCCACTGCTTTGTTGGCATGTCTGTGGGGCCAGTCCATATCAATGATGGCCACTCCCACATCCAACTGATCTGGATTTGGATGTTTTCAATTTGGACATTTCTGTGGATAAAAAGGGCTATAAAGTTAAGCATCCTACGAGATGAATATCCTGTCAACCTAGACATCCAAGTAGGTGATTTTCAGAAAAAAAAAATATTTTAGTTTGTCTAGTGGTTCAGCTTTCAAAGTGGATGTTTTTTTCTTCTGACTTTGCACATTTAGAGGGAAATGTCCAAACTGGACTGAGACGTCCTATCGAAAATGGTCCTCCAAGACAACATGAGTTGAATGCTAAAATAGAAACTTATAGCAACAGCTGCAAAGGTCATAAATTTACATCAAGCCTTGATGTTATTCAAAAGTCTATATATTAAAAAGAAGGAAGGAAGATCAAATGACAGTTGGTACAGTTAACAAGTGAAGTAAAGGAAGCTATTATAACTAAAATAAATTCCTCAGAATGTGCAAAAAGAATCAGACTGAAAATTAGAAAGCAGTATAAGTCAATGCTTGAAAAGAAGATAGTGAAAACCTTTTAAGGTATATTAGAAGGAAAAAGCTGAGAAAAGAATTGGTTGGACTGCAAGATAATAAATATGTTATAGCTATATACATTCTTTTTGGGGATGAACAGTAAAATACAACAAATGAGCAAACTTTTGGTTTATATACCTTTAAACAAACAAAACAGGTGAATGATTATTTAAACCAAATCCTCACTATTTCTATTGATGGCTGATATTCAGTAACAGCATTGAATGTTGGGCTAAATGTCATAGAAATTGCCACCAGGGACTATGTAGATCCCAACCAATATTCAGTTGGGCAGCTGAGATCTAGGTAGGTCTCTCGGCCTACCTAAAGCCCTTTGTGATTCATGGGGATCATTGGAGGTAGGATCAAAACCCTTTTGTTCCTGCCCCTTGTGACAGTACTTTACAAATGATTGCCACAACCTCTTGTGTCAGCTTTTGATACTACATAAAGTACTATGAGCTACTGTGAGAGGACACTGACAGTCATTTGAAAGGGACCTCACTCCTGCCACCAACATTCCCCATGGGTCCCAGGTACTTCAGGTAGGCTTGGGGGACTTCCTAGATCTTAGGGAGTTTGGAGGGCCTCATTTAGGGAGGAAGAGAGAAACGTTAGATCTCATGGACTGAGGTAAGCAGTAGGAAAGAGAGGGCTCTTAAGAGGCTGGGAAGTGGAACTAAGAGGCTTTCAGGGCTAACAATAGTTATACAGATCCTTGCTGATGTTCAGTGCCGTGAGCTCATAGCTACAGTATGTAGGTTACTTTGGGACAGCTTTTGCACTGTCCTAAATCAAACCTCTTAGCTATGGGGTGCCAGCACAGAATATTTCTGGCACCCACATAAATCTCAGCTCCTCCATAATGCTACTCCCAGTTTGATCCCTGACCTACCCATTTTTTTTGGGTGGAGGTTAGAGACAATATTCAGCATTACTGCCTGCTTTATTATCGCTGAATATCAAGGGTTAAGCAGTGACAGATTAATTGTTTTATGGGAGCTAGTAGAAAATGTGTCTGAGCAGCTGGTTACCTCTACACATATAGCTCTGGGGATCAGTGTCTCAGAATCCTGAATGTACTAGTAAAGGAGGAGTTTCTTTTTGTCTTATTTACCCTCCTTTTATCTGATAGTGTTCTTCTGGCCTGCTTCCTATGGGATACACTGGAAGTGGCCTAAGATTCCGATTGGCTATATCCCTTAGGCCCCATCCATGGGAGGGGCCTTGGACACCTGGACAAATCTTGGCTTTAGGCCCCTCCTCAGTTTATCAAAAATGACATTAAAAAAATTATACAATGTCTACAATGCAACCCATTTTTAAAATAAATCAGATTTTACCCGACGTCTAAAAGTTAAATACGATTCAGTAAAAAGAGAATGATCAATTAGTTCTTTCCAATATTGTACCAATTGATCGGCCAACAACTTCTCAAAACAGCCAAGAGAGGTTTCTGGCCATTCAAATTGCTTGTCCCAGGGCTCCATTCTAGTCTAGATGTGATCTCAACTATTAATAGCATTAAGGTATTTGCTGCATTATTCAAGATACTATTCCACTTATTGATACATGCTGTATCGTACATAAAGATCTTCAACTCAGTGGACATCCATAGCCTTCAAGGAATCATATGACTACATATATATGGTGCTAGGCACTATTGTATAAATGGTGCCCAACTCAGAGCATTGTTTATGGAATATTGTACTATACTAAATTATATAGGTCTTAAATTCCACAATTTTTCAACAAATGATTCATTGTGGCTAATAAAAGATTTGTACAGCATTACAGTTGGAACAGTTAATGATGTGATAGAGATCAGTTGAGACAGATGTAATAGCTAGAGTTATCTTATCTTATAAAGGAAAGAGGTATATCTTAAGTGCCTTCTGATAGCTGAAGTACGAGATCTGTCATAGAGATGTAGGGAGTTTATTCCAAATATATGGAGCTTGGAATTTTAAACTGAACTCAAACATCTTCTTTTGATGGACTTGTTGAAGGGAAGGGAAGTAGATCTTGAACCGTTGTGTTAATGTTGAGTTGAGGAAGGAGGATGTGACCTTGATGTTTGTGGTAAGCCCATGGGAGTTTTTGCTGTTAAATGGCTTTGTAGATCTTGAATTGTATTCTTTTCTTTATAGGTATCCAATGTAGTTCTTGTACTATTTAACACTTATTTTTTTAGCACCAATTTTTTTGGCATCATATATAGAATTTGGTCCACATGTAAATGTTAATGCCTAGTTTATAGAATCACCCTTAAATGCCTATCATTCAACTGTACTACAAATACCATGATAATGGAGTGTTAGTAGTATAAATCATCAAGCTGGCAAGAATTATCTTTCTTTGGACAATTTTCTGTTGCTTGGTTAAATCAAAATATAATCATATTTATAGTAATCTTCATTATAGCATTTCATTAAAGACACAACCCCTCAGTCACATCAAAGTTAATCCATTAACTGCATTCATATTTTTTTTCTTAACCCCCCCTAAACATTTAAGTTCTTAATATCAAAAAATAACTATGAAATTATAAAATGGCATAGTTGTGCATGTCACATGCCATAGGTTCAGGAAAGTTAGCAAAGGATTTTCCATTCCAAGTCAAACATGCAGCCAGAGTGCAACTTCTTGCTGTCAAGTCACATAGATATGTTAAGGTCATCTGAAAATATAATGTCCTTGGTTTGACAGTATCATTTGATGGAGTCTATACCATAAAGTGCATAATAAAATGTCTTTGAGAGTAATACATTTACAAAGAATTGCTCAGTTTTAAATATCCATTACCGATTAAGTGGCATACAAATCAAGCAAAAACACCATGCAGTCTCAGATACCTGCATACTAAAAGGTAAATTAGGTGCCTTCCAAAATTATGCACTTAGCACTGTATTTTCTGCATGTTTCTGTAAGGTTTTACTGTACTATGTTAATGAGATGATCCACTGAAAACCATTTATAGCTAGCCCATGTCTGCATTATAACAATTTTTCATCATAATCTCTGAAAAACAGCATTGCACTCTGAATGAGACTAAGGGGTCCTTTTATCAAGCTGCGATAGAGGTTTAACGCGCGTTAAACCGCCTGACGCGCTAGCCGCTAATGCCTGCATTGAGCAGGCGTTAGTTGTTTAGCCAGCCGCGGGGGTTAGTGCGCGATGAAATGTCCGACGCGCTAACCCCGCTAGCGTGGCTTGATAAAAGGACCCCTAAGGGCTCCTTTTACTAAGACGCGCTAGCGTTTTTAGCGCGCACTAACCCCGTGCTACATGAAAAATACTAACGCAAGCTCTTTGGAGGCATTAGCGTGAAGCATGCACGGCAATGTAGCGTGCGCTTAGCGTGCACTAAAACCGTTAGCGTACCTTAGTAAAAGGAGCCCTAAATGATATAGCAGATAAATATATATTTTTTTATCATTGTACAATTATTGCATATTTTCTTCCCTGTGTCTTGCAATGAAATTAAACTGTTCATTGTAACACAAATGGCTAATTTCACTGAAATGCAGTTGATCCTAAAAATTGCTTTCCTGAGGGTAAGGACTCATAAAAGAAAATGCAAGAGATTGGAAAACCTTTCTTTAGTCATTTAAAGAACAAATAATAATAAAAAAAAAGAACAAGAAAAATGGGTACCACACAGACTATCGAGAAGTTGGTATAAATAGTATTGTATGTCAGAACAATAGGGTCCTTTTACAAACCTTTTAGTGTGCGCTAAACGCTAACGCATCCATAGACTATAATGGACGCGTTAGCATTTAGCGCATGCTAATATTTAGTGCATGTTAAAACGGCTAATGCACCTTAGTAAAAGGACCCCAATGTGAGCATAAACACTTTTACGGCATTGATCAGAAGGCATGTTAATATAATTACAGCAAAAATCTGCTTTCCTAGACTGGGCTTGTAAAGATCTTAGCTTTTTAAATGAAATTAATAATGAAGCTGAATACAAAGGCTATATAAAACACATCTAATTCACTAAAGATGCTTGGAGTTGATAATGCTAAACAATGTCATACAAGCAACACACCATCAAACTCTATTGCCAAACTGTGTTAAGGTAATTAAACATGACAGTAAGCGACAGTCTAATTAATAAAAGTGATCACAGTACATTTTAGAGATCATACAAATATATATTTTTAATAGTTCTGTCTAAAGAGCTTGAGAAGTACAGTTTGCAGAGGAATTTGGAAAGGTAAATCAAGGGGCCTGTTACTGAACGGTACTAAGAGGTTAGGAGATAATCCTATAAGTGCTAAAATTATGCATTATTTAGGTGTGTAAGTGATTAGAATAATGCCTGTATGTACATATGTACTATACACATAGAGGAGCATTTACAATAGTGTATCTTAATCTGATTTGGATGTCTTGAGATGCCAAAAGCTTCCATTTTTTAAAAATGCAAGATGTCCATTTTTTTTTTTTTTTAATCACCTTTTTAGATGTCTTGGCCGTCAGCACATCCAACCTGAGGACCTAACTTTTTTGATCATTTTCAACCACAAAATCATCCAAGTTCAAAATATCCAAATCTAGACTATTTGGATGTGGGAGGGGCCAGCAATGAAATGAACTGGTCACCTTAGAGGGCACTACTGTGAACTTCACATAAAGAGTTCCAGAAGTACATCTCGCCATAATCCCCTTATATGTATCCAGATTAGGCTTTAAGAAACTACTGAAGCCATATTGGTTTGTCAATGAATTTATGTAATGGAATGTGGCTGAGGTTTGGATGTGAAGCTATGTGGTAAATTAAGGATTTGGATCTGTACATTCTGATGTTATTCTAAAATTATGTAGGTTTTGGCTATATAACAATTATGTTTGTATTGTCAAAATTTTATGTATGTTTTCCTGTAAACTGCATAGGTTGTATGCGGTATATAATTTTTATAATTAAATAAATAAATAATGTATGGTGAGCCTGCCAAACCTATTATACCTACTTGTCTACTACCCCGATAGCCCTTATAGCTACATGTGGTACCTATATGGCAGTATAGTAGGATTTTGGTGGCCTCCCACTTTCCCACTGTAAATGTAGTATTTAGAGTGGCTTATGGACCTGGGTTCTCCTCTCTATGGTTAAGGAAGGGAATAGGATTTGTATAATACTTTTTTTGTGATTGCACATTAAAAGTGGTTTACATTTATTTATTTTTATTTTTTATATACCATGTATAGCCCGAGTGGTTTACATTCAGGTACTCAAACATTTTTCCTTATCTGTCCTGGTGGGCTCACTCTATCTAATGTACCTGGGGCAATGGGGATTAAGTGACTTGCCCAAGGACACAAGGAACAGTGGGGTATTTGAACCCACAATGTCAGGCTGTAGCTCTAAACACTGCACCACACAATCCTCACACACATATTGTAGCCGGCACCAGAGTCTTCCAGTGGGGCTCTTCAGTGCCTCCAGTGCCTACAGTCCGAAATTGCATCAGCGTGTGACCCAGTAAAGAGTTCCCCTGCAGGGACTGCAATAATATCAGTAAAACAAAAACAAAACCAAAACCACTGCACACAGTTCCAGGTTCAGTTTCCAAAAGAAAATTCAAAAGCAAACAAAATGGAATTTCAAAAGTATAAACTTCAATGAAAAATCCTGTATGACTCTCAGGATTTCTTCCCACAATCCATTTAATTCCAACTGTGGTTTTACCATTCAAACAGCTTTTCTTCCCTAAAGTTCTTTCCCCAAGCCTATACACTGCAGGTCTCAGGTAAGTCCAGTGTTACTGTTTTAATAGTCCCACACTCAAACAGCTTCAAATAAGAAAACCTCCAGCAAATATTCAGCACTGCTGGGCTTTGGAGAAGTGCCTTAAGTTTGCCTTAATAACAGCAGAAAAACAGCTTACAAAATCCCTCCCAGTTGTTGGCAAACTTCTCTCCACTATAAGCACTCTCAGCTTTCTATAAAAAGAGCTGGGAAACAAAACAGAAAACCAAAACTCCACAGTTCTGGCAGTTCATGCAAAAACTCACAAAGGAAAAAAAAAAAAAAAAAACCATTCCAGTTCTCCAGTGTCTTTCAAAATGGCAGCTAAACCCACTTCCATAAGTTCAGGGTCTGCACACAAATCTTCAGGGGCTAATTCAGCCTGAAGTTCCATCGGCTCCACTGAGTCTGAGGTCACAAATTCTGAAGTGGCTCCAGCTTCTTGCACTTCCATCGGGTCACAGGCATTACCTGTGCTTGAGCCAGAAAGATCGTTAGGGAGAGCCCTGAGCTTTCTCCCTAACCTGCTTAACAGCTTGTTCAGGTTTTTCAAGGGGAAAGCCACACCCTGATATGCCTGAGACTGCTTTCAGCTGATCTTGTCTTTGGTGGTCACCTGGATAAAATCCATTTTCCTTATTTTCAGGTCTGGCTTTATAATCCAAGTCACTAGCATACTCAGGAAGGTCTAAACAGTGACAGGGCTGGGCCCTGGACACCCCCTTTTTGGGTTTCTTGCCCCCTTTTCTTCCTGCATGCACAGGGACCTTGGCAGGCATGGAACATGACTGGTCACAATATATAGATACTTATTTTTTAAACCTGGGGTAATGGAGGATTAAGTGATTTGCCCAGGGTCACAAGGAGCAGCACTGGGATTTGATCCCACAACCTCAGGGTGCTGAGGCAGCAGTTTTGTCATTAGGCCACTCACCAGGCTACTTAATACACCTGTGTACTGCTTTACCAGGCTTTCCTATACCAGGTGCTGCTGTTCTAAAGACAGTTATATACTGTTTATTCAGATCTTTGTGGGGTAGGAGAGGTGAGTGACCACTGGGGAAAGGAGGAGGGGCAATACTTAATACCTCTTATGATCATCTGATCAGTTTGGGTTACTTTTTGACACTTACCCCCTCTTCTATAAGTTGCGCTGCAAATTAGCGCGTGCTGCCCCCGTGCTACGTGCCAAGAACTAACGCCAGCTCAATGGTGGCATTAGTGTCTAGCACGGGCAGCAATGCAGCGCGCTAAGCATGCGCTAAAACCACTAGCACAGCTTAGTAAAAGGAGCCCTTAGACATTTTTTAAACAGGTCTAGCTCCAGATGTGTAAGTTCCATCCTGAACGTCTTGGGAAATGTTTGATTATAACTGCAAGATGTCCAAGTGTTAACCACGCCCAAAGCCACCCATAGCACGCCTCCAAATTCCCACTTGAACTTTGGATGCACAGAGGCTAAGAAGCCTAGCAAGATGTTTTAAAAATCTTCTCTTGGACATTTTGATGAGAAAAAAGTCTAAGTGCTGATTTATGCCGTTTTTTGGATGTCTTAGTGTTTTGAAAATGAGCCCTATGTGCGAATAAATGCCAAACACCTGCTTAAGCATTGCTCTGTAAATATACACATATCTCACATAGTATGTATTTTGCAGGTAAGCATAGACACAGGTGGAGTCTGGGTGGATTGTGGGAGGGACTCTCATGCACATTATCATAAAGTCTACTATAAATTATATACAGGTCTCCATTATTTAGGCGTACACACACATATGCCTGCTGCAAGGTTGGTATAGGTATGTACACCTAAAAAGTATATGCAGATTAGCTTGGAAATCCACTTGCACACCTAGTTATAGGATAGTGCCTTTGAGTATCCATGCACAGCTGCAAAGGGGTGTTCCCATGAGAGAAGCATGGGTGAGTCAGGAGCATTCTAGAAAATTGCACTTGGTATTATAGAATAACACAGATGCACGTCCAACTTGTATGTCAGGATTTACACTTGGTTTCAGTTGGTGTAAGTCCTCGTGCCCGAAAGAGCACTCATCCCAGAGTACTGCTTTTTTTTTTTCCAGCACTCATATTTAGATGCCATTTACTGAATCTATGCAAAGTAGTGTGTGCTATTTTGATAAAAGCATAGTAACTGTTACCGTGCGAGCAAGACGCCATATGCTAATTCATACATTATTTGAATGCTGTATTAAGGGGCAGGAACTGAGTAGATTATGGGTAGAGAATAGATGTGGACTGTACATGGCAATTAGCGTACGACACTTACTGTGGAAGAGTATTTGATGCTGATTTCATCTGCAGTAGGCGGCATGGAGGAGATATTTTAAGGCCAGAAATTCACATTGTCTTGTTCAGTAACAAGAATACTTTTCCAACCATAGAAATATTCATGTTGGAAACGCTATAGGATTCACTAAAAGCTTAGTGGGTATTAGTGCGCTAAATACTTCATACCCTATTTTATACCTATGGGTCATGCTACTATAAGCATGTGCTAAGCTTTAGTCAAAGGGCCCCTAAATTTTAGTTTAGCCATATTTTAGTAAATGCCATAGGACCTTAATTTTATTAAAATATGAAAGCACATTATAAATAGTTTGTACATGTGAAGAAATCCACATAGAAGTCTACAGTAAATGTGGAACCAGGAAGCATTATTTTAGAAGAACAGTACAGCACATACAGTGTAGGTCCAATATAAAATTGCCATGATGAGGTCTTCAGCAAGACAAAGCAAAACCAAGAGACCTATGTTCTATACTATGACCAACCAGACAAAATGAAAAGAGTGGAACAGTAGTCTCTGGATGATGCAGGAAAAAATTATAAAAAAATTTATTTTAAAATATGGGATTTAAAAATTCCAAATTAAAATACCAAAACTTAAAAATACTCAGGGGCTCATAATCGAAAGAAACAAATGTCCAAAAACCGGCCTAAGTCGACATGTGGACAATCATCAGTCAAAAACGTCCAAGTGACAATAATAAAACCGGGTTTTGGACGTATTTATAAATGACCTAGGCTGAAAGACCATAGCTAAACAGGGCGTGTCAGGAGTAGTGTCAAGGGCGGGATGTGGGCAGGCTTAGACTTAGTCATAGTGCATGTATAACCGAAAGTTATACAGTGTTCCCCCAGTTTTCGCCGACAAGGAGAGGGCAGCGGGAGAGGCAGGAGAGAGCAGCCGGAGCGCCGCGAGTGCAGGAAATCACTCGCGGTTCACTCCGACCGCCTCTTCCTGCATGAAGTCGGGCCTTATCCAATCAGGAGCTGCTTTGACATGCAGCTCCTGATTGGATAAGGCCCGACTTCGTGCAGGAAGAGGTGGTTAGAGTGAACCGCGAATGATTTCCTGCACTCGCGGCACTCCGGCTGCTCTCTCCTGCCTCTCCCGCTGTTCTCTTCAGGCTCCCCCCATAAAAAAACATATTCGTGGTTTTTTGAGATTTGCAGGGGTTCCTGGAACGGAACCCCCGCGAATCTCAGGGGAGCACTATACAGCACAGGATCGACAGAACTTGGACTTTGTGACTTAGACCATTTAAAACATGGTCTAAGTCACAAGAACCCACCTAAAGTCACCAGATAAGCACTGCAAACACATAATACAGACCCCCACACACTATCCTAGTGATCACCGACCCCCCCCCCATACCCCCATAAAAATATTAATCACAACTTGAAATTGTGCCTCCAGACCATCATCACCTGGCAGCCTAGCATAGGAAAGCCTAGTGTAAGGTTATGCACCTTGGTAGCGGTAACCCCAGCAGAACATACACCTTAAATGGTGAAACCTTAACAAGAACTGTCGCAGAACGGGACCTGGGTGTAATCATTAGCAAAGATATGAAGACTGCCACTCAAGTGGAGAAAATTTCGGCCAAGGCTAGACAAATGCTGGGTTGCATCCGAAGAAGTTTTGTCAGCCAAAAGCCTGAAGTCATAATGCCTTTGTACAGGTCCATGTTGACACCTCATCTGGAGCTGTGTTCAGTTTTGGAGGCCACATTATCAAAAGGATATGAAGAGAATGGAATCGGTTCAGTGAATGGCCACTAAGATGGTCTCAGGACTCAAGGATCTCCCATATGAAGAATGTCTAAGCAGGCTGCAGTTGTATTCTCTCGAAGAACGCAGAGAGAGAGGATACATAATAGAGATGTTCAAATATATTACAGGCCGTACTGAGGTGGAGGAAGATATCCTTTTTCTTAAGGATCCTACAGCAACAAGAGGGCATCCGCTCAAACTCAACGGTGGGAGATTGCATGGTGACATCATGAAGTACTTCTTCACTGAAAGGGTGGCTGACCATTGGAATGGCCTTCCACGTCAGGTAGTTGAGGCCAGCAACATTCTCGACTTCAAGAAACGATGGGATAAACATGTGAGTTCACTTTGGGGAATTGCTTAGAGGGAGTGTTCTTTTAAGGGGAGGTTCTTTTGAGTGGGCAGACTTGTTGGGCCGACGGCCCTTTTCTGCCATCATACTCTGTTTCTATGTTTCCATCTTAAGCCATCTTGGGGGTGGGTTAGGGACCCATGGAGAGGAGGACCCATGCCCATAAGCCCCTGAAATCACTGCATTGATATTGAAACATGTGCATGCCCCTATACACCCCCAAAACCCTTTTTTACTGGCATATAAGTGGCTCCTGCAGCCATAAGGGCTATTGGAGTGGTAGATAAATGGGTCTAGGGGATTCTAGAGGTGGTTTGGGGGGCTCATCATGACCTATAAGTAAGCTGTAGTGAGATGAAGACATGGCACCCTTTTTGTGAAGTTCACAGCAGTGCCCTGTAAGGTACCCCACTATTTAGGTGCCATGTCAAGGTGTTCAGTCCATCGCTTTGCAGACCCCTTCCACGTCCAACGGGGCTTGTTCTAGGCGTTTTTGACTTGGATGAAATGTTGGATGAAAATGTGGTATAAAGATGGACGATTTAGCGACTTGGACGATCATATCGGCAGGGCGTATACTTAGACAATTTTCAAAACGAAAAAAAATGTGGACGTATTTTTTGAAAATGTGTCCTAAACTGTTTTTTACTTTGGACGACTTGCGACTTAGACGAAAAAGGACTTAGACTTTCCTTTCGATTATGATCCTTTCATATAAAACAACTAGATTCAGCGAAACAGATTATTTCACCACTATATCAGCTGGTTGAGAGTACCTCTTGTATCTTCAATGTGGAGTTATGTGTCAAGGAGACTTCTACTAAAAGCTTTACTACTACTACTAATTATTTATTTATATGCAGCTATATCAAGGAGGTTCTAAGCGGCTCACAACAAGATTTAACTCTTTTTGAAAGATTTAGTAGAAGATATTTAAGGCTCCTTTTACTAAGCTGCGATAGCAGCTTTAGCGCGCACTAGACACTAACGCTAGTATTGAGCTGGCTTTAGTTCTAGCCACGTAGCACAGGTTTAGCGTGTGTGATAATTCTGTGTGTGCTAAAAACAATATTGCAGCTTAGTAAAAGGAGCCCTTAGTTATGTCACAAGATTTATTCGTTATAAAGCCTTTTGTTTTCCATGGCATTTTTTCTGTCCAAAGATGTGTCTTCTCCTTCAAATTCATATTTGAAGTAGGTTTGTCTCTAGGATTGGCTGTTTTGTTCATCTGGTGGACACTGAGGTATTTTTCTCCGTGTAGGCTCTTTGTAGTGCAGTCCCTCTCACATACAGTGTATGTAATTTGTCTGATTTTTTTTTATATTTGAACATTCAATTGGTGGCTATTTTCTTTTTTATATAAATAAAGAACCAATATGGTCACAATGAGAACCAGTTGAGATCAAACGAACATATAAGACCAATGTGCTTAAAATAATAATAATAATAATAAAAACTACTGCTGGGACAAGTGCTATTCAACTTATTTATAAATGATCTGGAAATTGGAACGACTAGTGAGGTGATTAAATTTGCAGATGACACTAAACTGTTCAAAGTTGTTAAAACGCATGTGGATAGTGAAAATTGCAGGCAGACCTTAGGAAATTGGAAGTGGGCGTCCAAGTGGCAGATGAAATTTAATGTGGACAAATGCAAAGTGATGCACATTGGGAAGAATAACCTGAATCACAGTTACCGGATACTAGGGTCCACCTTGGGGGTGAGTGCCCAAGAAAAGGATCTGGGTGTCCTCATAGACAATATGATGAAACCTCTTGTGGAGTATTGTGTTCAGTTCTGGTCTTCTTATCTCAAGAAAGATATAGTGGTGCTAGAAAAGGTTCAAAGAAGAGTGACCAAGATGGTAAAGGTGATGGAACTCCTCTCATATGAGGAAAGACTGAAAATATTAGGGCTCTTCAGCTTTGAAAAGAGAGGGCTGAGGGGAGATATGATTGAAGTCTACAAAATCGTGAGTAGAGTAGAACAAGTACAAGTGGATCAATTTTTCACTCCATCAAAAATTACAAAGACTAGGGAACACTCGATTAAGTTACAGGGAAATACTTTTAAAACCAATAGGAGGAATATTTTTTTTCTCAGTGAATTGTAAAGCTCTGGAATGTGTTGCCAGATTTTTTGGTAAGAGCAGATAGCACAGCTGGTTTTAAGAAAGATTTGGACAATTTCCTGGAGAAAAAGTCCATAGTCTGTTATTGAGAAAGACATGAGGGAAGCCACTGCTTGCCCTGTATTGGTAGCATGGAATATTGCTACACCTTGGATTTTGGCCAGGTACTAGTGACCTGGATTGGCCACTGTGAGAACGGGCTACTGGGCTTGATGGACCATTGGTCTGACCCATTAAAGCTATTCTTATGTTCTTATGTTTTTATTGCAAGCACATTGTCCAAAACTTTGTGTCTTTCATACACACAGAACACAGATACACCCTCACCCAGTGTGGAATAAGTAATCAAAAACTAAAAATAGAAATATGTTGATAAAGGTTAAACTGAACCACCAAGAAGCCAAACTGCATACAGTGAAACACCACAGAAACAATGACACATAACCCCCTAATATTCTGCATGATCATACTCTGCATAATCAGCTGAGTGTCTGTGGCAGGGAACCTCTGACCCCCCCTAACTTGACTAGCAGGAGTGAGGCCAATTCAACCCACACCACCCCTACCTGACACTGTCCATGGCAGGAGGGATTCCCAATCTCTCCTGCTGCAACCCCTAAACCCCCTCTTGAAGTCCCTCAAAACATACCTGACACTCCCTAACACCTCCCTGATACTCCCCAACACACCACAATACTCCCTCACACCTGACAAGAGGAATAACTGTTGCTCCTGGCTGGCAGGTCTGCCTCTTCAAAATGGAAGGCCTTCCCAGTGCATTCTGGGATGAACAGAGGAGGGGCTTAAGACTCTGATTGGCCCAGGTGCCTAAGGATTTCTTCCAAAGGAGGGTCCTTAGGCTCCTGGGCCAACAGGAGTCTTAGGCCTCCTTCCTAGTGCATTCTGGGATATACTGGGAGTGGCCTAAGATTCTGATTGGCCAGATACCAAAGGCCCCTCCCATGGGCATGGCTTTTGATATTTGGCCAATCAGAGTTTTAGGCCACTCCCAGTGCATCCCAGAATGCATTGGGAAGGAGGTCTAAGACTCTGGTTGGCCTAGACACCTAAGACCCCTCCCACAGTGGGGGGCCTTAGGTGCCTGGGCCAATTGGATTCTTAGGCCCCTCCTAGGTCCATCCCAGAATGCACCGGGAAGAGAAAAGCCCACCATTTTGGAAGAGGCGGACCTGTCAGCAGGAGGGAGTGGGCATTCCTCTTGCTGACTATCTCCTAAAGGTATGGGGGAGAGGTTGGGAGGTGTTAGGGGGAATGTTGGGGTACGAAGGAATGTTGGGGTGTGTTAGGAAATGTCTGGTAAGTGTCAGGAAGTTGGTGGTCTGTTAGGTGGGTGTTGGGGAGTATCTGGGGTTTGAGGGATCAACAGGGCCAGTGGAAGGAGGAAGTGGGCATCCCTCATGCAATTGGATGGGGGAGTGTCGGGAGTGTCAGGAGATCAATGGGGGTCAGTGGCAGGAAAGAGTAGGTATCCCTCCTGCCAGACGACTATGTGGGGTGGCAAGTTCCCTGTCACGGCCGCTCAGCTGATTGTGGCAGTGAGATATCTTTGCTGTGATCAGATAATGGCCATGTCTATTTGAAATGTAGAGCAGCTTTTTGTTGACCTATATTTCAGGCGCCTATTGTGACCCTAGGGAGATGCTTAGGACTGCTTAAGCTTGCCCAAGGCCACTTTCAGGCAAAACAAAGCCCACACCCAACCCTGGACAACCTTAAGCATCCCTACACATCTCCCTCAACTGCGACAGACACCTACAGTGCAGGTGGCCTTCCTCAGAGTATTTTTTAATTTTATTTTTTAATATGTGTCCCGATTGGCTGGTTAGACAGTAGAAGGACACCTACTACCGCCTTCAATAAGGATTCCATTTATAGAATTTGGCCTTTAGTTTCTATTTTATAAAGACACATAGACATATACAGTATAGGTCTTTAGAAAATACTAGTATATGAGGTAGAAATCATACTTTGAATGTGATTTTCTTAGAGTACGTACCCCAGCTGTACCTACAGGCAAAGTATGCACCATCTTGATAGGACAAGTGCATTTACTAGAGTCAAATATTTTACTGCAGCCAATATTTTATAAAAAGCCTATTGTACACATACGTGGCCACACATATGAAATAATGTCTTTATAAAAAGATGTCCTATGTTTGCAGCTTTAGGATTGTAAATTTATAGATTTCAAGTGCACAGTCAGTTTTAAAGAAAATGTCTCAACTGTCTGATGAATATATGTGCTGTAAAGGGATTCAAAGTAAAATAAGTTAAAAGATTAGAGAAAAGGGCTGCTTTCTGTAATCCAAAATAATTTTTTTCAAACTATTTCATAAACATTTGCAAATGCACTAATCAAGCTCTTTTAATCTGACTGTAAAGGCTATTTGTAGAATATCTAAGTCATAGGTGAATCTAGCTTGATCACATCAGTATTTATCAACTCTTTCAAGTCTCAGGCAATTGCAGTGCTGATATGTTAAACTATCCATTTAAATGCATATAGTAAGACAAGTGTGTCTCTTTTCTAAGGATGATACAAAGTAGTTCACACAACGCAGAGCTTCAGGTCATGGTCTGCAAGCTTCAGTACTAGATTTAGAGAGCTAATCTTTTAACCCTCATTGCTAGTGGATCATTATTAGCCACAGGCAGTGCCTTTTACTTCTAGGCAGTGGTGATATCTTAAGCATATTTTAATGAAACTTCCATACAACGTTGAAAATATTGTTGCTTTGTTCAGTGTCTAAAAGTTCAAACTTTGATGTAAGCTTTGCATCCTGAGATTGATTAATACAGAAACCTTGAGCTAGAGTCCTATGCTAATTCCTTGTTCACGGCTTCTTAATGCAAGAGTAGTGCTGATGTTTTGTTCCTCAATGCAGTAATGCAAATGGGTGGGTCTTTCACAAAAAAACATAGGTCAATATGAGAAATTGCACTGGAAGCATGCACACATAGGTGCATTGTACTAACGGAAGCTGCCTTGCACACAAATTGACATCTGGAATGTACTGTATATAAACACACATCTGTAGGGAAACAAGTCTAACTTTAGGTAGGAGGATTTAGACCAGGGCTGCCCAAGTCTGGTCCACGAGATCTACTGGCAGGCCAGGTTTTCTGGATATCTGCAATGAACATGCATGAAAGAGATTTGCATACCAAGAAGGCAGTGCAGGCAAATCTCTCTCATGCATATTCATTGCGGATATCCAGAAAACCTGGCCTGCCAGTAGGTCTTGAGGACCGGACTTGGGCAGCCCTGATTTAGACTAGCTAAATCCTGGTGTAAATCCTTGAGCCTAAATTAGGCACAGATGCCACTGCTTGCCCTGTATCGGTAGCATGGAATATTGCTACACCTTGGGTTTTGGACAGGTACTAGTGACCTGGATTGGCCACTATGAGAACGGGCTAATGGGCTTGATGGACCATTGGTTTGACTCAGTAAGGCTATCCTTATGTTCTTATTCTATAACAGCATGCATAAATTACAGAAATGCCCTTCGGTCTGCCCATGACTCTCCCATGATCATTCTTTTTGGAACCACATGCAAAATTTACAATTAACAACCGATTATCAGTGCTAATTGGCTTGCTCTTCAATTAAATTGGGCATGGCCATTGGATATGCCCAAATTTCCATGCATAATTTTTAGTGACATTTATAGAATTAGGCAGTTTGTGGTTATTAACACCAGGTTATCAACCTATTGGTGTGCATCACAAGATGATACAGTCAACTCTGCTTAAGTGCAAGGCCTCCGGACCGGACCACAATGTGCACTTAAATGTGCACGCAAACAACTGAAAACTTGGCTTTTTACCAAATTGTAACTCTATCCTCCCCCCTTTTCCTCCTCCTTTCTACACATAAGTTCCATGTAAACCTTCACCCTTCTCTACCTATTATTTAAGTTCTTGTAAACCGTGTCGAACTCCATATTCGTGGAGATGATGCGGTATATAAACTTAAGGTTTAGATTAGATTAAATGGAGTGTGCGCTTAATCAGAGTACCACTTTTTAGTCATGAAAAATCACAGTATGCTGTAGTCAAATAAATTAAAACTTTTATTCAGCAAAAAACACACCGAATACAATTTAACACGGTTCAGTTATAGAAACAGCACTGTTCCGTCTAACGCAATACACTGTAACCTTTTTTTAAACCAACATTTTACTGAAATAATCAGTAATTGTTTTCTGCACGCAGATTGCATGATTCAGGCTGTGTATTTGACTACTGATGCTGTAAAACTGTTGTCCATAGTCCTGACATCCATTTATCTCCAGATAACAATGCAGCGTGTGTGGGGACTTCAGCGCATCCGAGAAAGAAACAATCTCTCCATCTTTCTGCACCAAACTCATCCGCGACTTGTTTTTCGCCCTGCTGCTTCTTAAATTTTATGCCGTTATGAACGTTTCACCTCTCCAATCATCCATTTGTTGCTTTGAAGTCTTCTATGCCCAGTTCTTCAGAAAGCTGTACTGCTTTCTCCATCAGCACAGGCCCACTGATTGGCAGTTGTCGACTTCTAGCTTCAGCAAACCATCACAGCAAATCCTGTTCAATGTCTCCGGCCTTCCCAATTGTGACACGTATGTGAAACGTATGATATGAAAGAATTATTAATATTGAGTGACACTGCCTAGGATCCATGATAGCTGTTACAGGGAAACACAAGTATTATGAGAACGAGCAAGGACTTTTCAGCACCTATTGATAATTATGAGAGCAGGTCATTGTCAGCTCAGGCAGGCTAAGAGCACAATCCACAAGGATTCAGTTAGCACAATCCACAAGGAAGGGGATGGGAAATTAACACATACTGATTGGTAAACATCCTCCCGACATTGGGATGGGAAATTAGCTCACGAAGCAGGCTAGGAGTTTCTAATTAGTAAACATCCTCCACTAGGAAGGGGATGGGAAATTAGCTCATGAGGCAAACTAGGAGTTTCTCACACATACTGATTGGTAAACATCCTCCACAAGGAAGGGGATGGGAAATTAGCTCACGAAGCAGGCTAGGAACACATACTGATTGGTAAACATCATCCCGGCATTCACTTAACTCAATCCACAAGGATAGGGGGATAAATACTGTTTCCCCTAGAAAGAAAAGCAGAGGGGACATTTCCACTACTGACAGAGAGGGACATTTCCACTACTGACAGAGAGGGACATTTAAGCTGTGTGATGACATTTTGTGAGTAAGCCTCCTGAACGTGGTCCTTCGACAGAATAATGATGTAATAACCGGTAACGTATTAATTCAAACTCTGTACTTAATCAATGATTATGGCTAGAAATATTGTATATATGTAATAAAATGGCTAGAAATATTGTATATATGTAATAAAACTTAATATGTATACTATTTTGATTTCCTGGCATTCTGTCCAGTGCGGAACGTGACTGAAGGTATTTGGTAAGCCTTTTTAAATAGTAATACATTAATTGGCGTAGTCGGCAGGATTTCTCTAAAGAAAACCTGAGCGCTCTTGTGATACAGGAATGTTCAGGAAGAGAGAGAAATCCTCAAAAGAACCTACAGAGGTGCCCAGTTGGACCGAGGCACCGTATAATTTAATAGCACAAGAACTAGCCAATAATCATGGATTAGCAGAGTCATGGGAAAAGGTTCTGGGAAGTGCAGAACCAATTGATCTTGTACAAGTTTAGAAAAATGCCCCGATAAATTGGGTGATGTAGTTGCCCCGATAAATCAGGTGATGTAGTTGTTCTGGGTTCTGGGAAGTGCAGAACCAATTGATCTTGTACAAGCTTTAGAAAAATGCCCCGATAAATTGGGTGATGTAGTTGCCCCGATAAATCAGGTGATGTAGTTGCTCTGGGTTCTGGGAAGGGCAGAACCACTTGATCTTGTACAAGCTTTAGAAAAATGCCCCGATAAATCAGGTGATGTAGTTTAGAAAAAATGCCTTGCTGCCACAAAATATAAGATGTTGGAGTAAAAGTTCCTTTGTTTGAAAGAGCGAACTGCAAAGGGAGGGATTTTCACCCCCACCTTTTTCCTCCTTCGATGCTATCATGTGAGCTTGACGGCGGGCTTTTTTGAGTTTCTACTTTGTTTCCCCAGGCAGAGGGGAGAGGGAAGTGGGAGGAAAGAGAAAAAAGGAGAGAGACAGCATGGGGTCTGTCTGCAATTCTACGAATGTTGCAAAAACAGGGATCGATATTTAAAATATGCTTAAATATTAACAAATTATGGATTTAAATGTAGGAATTTGTAATGAAATTAATAATGTAAGCAAGGAACCAAAGGGTTTATGGATAAAACTTTACCAAGCCTTATGCTATTTGGAGTTCCGATTAGCCGATATAAGCTACTTGAAGTTAATTGAAAGTTGTTTTGCTGTTCAGGAAACAAAGAAAGTTTATTTAAGTTTGAAAGAGTTTCTGTAGGGTAGATCTATGCTGTTAAGAACAATGGAGGTAATTTAGAAGCTGTTTGCCTGATGTAGCCTGAATTTTTTTTTCTTTTCCTTGTTTCTTTAAGAGATGGTTAAAAGCAGGGAGATAGTCTATAGAACGAACGTACAAGAATGTGGAAGAAAGCTTTGTGAGACGTGTTAAGGAAGGATGTGCCTTTGGTTGTAGTAACAAGCAGGCTGACTAGTCACTGTCTGAAGACTGGCCGCGGACTTTTCAGCAGTCCGAAATAAGTTTTTAAGAACGATAAAAGAATATTGGAAATGTTATAAAATGTTAATGTATATTCCTGTAAGTAGGTTTCAGGTTTGTTTGAACGTGCCCAATCTACTTTTACTAGGCTACCACAGGGATGGTTACATAGTCCTACCATTTGTCCTCAAATAGTAGCGGAACATTTAGATAAATTTCAGAAATTCACCTCTATACAAATTTCTCATTATGTTGACGACATATTGATACAGGGAACAACGAAGGAAGAGGTGAAAGGGCAGTTGGATTTATTAATTGACCATATGAAAAAGAAGGGAAGGGAAATAAATCCAACAAAAATACAAGGACCGGCAACGTCGGTAAAATTTTTAGGAATTCAGTGGAATAGAGGATATTAGGGAAATCACATAGAAAGCAAAACGAAAAATATTAGATTTTCCCACTCCAAAGAATATAACTAGTAAAAAATATGAGTTTATGTGGGGAGAAGAACAGCAGGTTGCTTTTGAAAATGCTAAACAAGCCATACAGACCACTGTAGATTTGTGGCCCATGAGAGAGGGGGAAGTGGAATTACATGTATATATTCCCTTCGAAAAACAACTTTTAGCATGTTATTGGGCGTTGGCTGAGACCGAACAGATTACTATTGCGGCCACAAATTCCAATTATGCAATGGGTAATGTCTGATCCCAAGTCAAATAGAGTAAGATATGCTCAGGAACAAAGTATTATTAAATGGAAATGGTACATTTCTCAAAGAGCTAAAATAGGTGAGCATGGGGTAGCTACTTTGCACGAAAAAATAGCTAATATTCCTAACGAAGAGCTGGAAATCATAAAGCCAGTATATGCTCATGAATCCCCAGTGAAATAGGGAGTGGAATATCTTTTTACTGACTCCTGGTCGGTCGCTAATGGTCTTGCTACATGGTTAATGGGGTGGAAGTCCCATAATTGGTTAGCTGTGGGGTAAAGAATTGTGGCAAGACATAGAAAAAATTGTACAGGAGACAATAGTGTCAGTATTTCATGTAGATGCACATATGCCTGTTGATTCAATGGAACGATTGTTTAATTCCCAAGCAGATGCCGCAGCTACCATTTCTGTAACAACTACTAATGAAATTCCTAAGGTGGAAGAATGGTTGGAAGGTACAGCCATTTGGACACCTCAGAAAAGTGGACATCTTGGAGAAAAAGCTACTTACAGGTGGGCTCAGGAATGAGAGATTCCTTTGACATAGATGTGATCAAACATGTGATCGGAAAATGTCTGGTGTGTCAACATATCAAGAACGGGAAGTACCACATAAGGTAATGGGGCACGGGGCGATTTGCCAGCCCAGATTTGGCAAATGGGTTTCATAGGACCGTTACCCGAAAGTCATAAATGTAAATATATGTGTACTGCTGTAGATTATTACTAGCATTCCCTTGTGCTTCTGCGTCACAATGGAGCACTCTAAGGACTTTAGACATGATTATTCAGTATTATGGTATGCCCTTACAAATACAAACTGATAATGGATGGGAGGGCAGATAAAAGAATATGCTAAGGAAAATAATATTGAATGGGTATATCACATGCCCTATTATCCCCAGGCAGCGGGATTAATTGAAGATGAATGGACTTTTGAAAGAGACCCTTAAAAAACTAACTACAGATGACAAATATGGGCAGTGGAGGGATAATGTAACCCCCAATTTGACGATTGGTAAACTGTCCATAGCCAAAATCTGGATTAGCAATCCTAAAGGACCTCCGGAACCAGCGGAGGTGATTGCAATCGGGAAAGATAAGGCTCTCCTTGTAATGAAACCGGGAGTGGAAAAATGGGAATATGTCCCTCAGGAGAAATGTTATTTGAGAGAGTAATAATGTTTTCTGAAACTTGCAGATATGCGTATGCCTTGGAATCCTTGGAATATGGTATGGGGTAAGAGGCGCTGCCCCCGGGTGACGTGTTACAATTAAAGAAGGGGTCGTTACGTCATGGAGATGGAAGCATTCTTCAATGAATCGGAAGCAAGATAACTTCACTTGCAGCGCTAACTCCAGATGTATCATTGCAAATGTGACAACAAGAGAACTTGCGGCGATTACAGATTAAAAGCAATGAACACACTAGAATGAGCAGATATGGAGGACCGTGTCTAATATACTCACTGCATAGGAATGGTTTATGTGTAAATAGGTAGTGTTACCCCTCATACTAGGGGAACCTCAGAAACAATTTTTCTGGGCACTTAAATATTAATTTTAACATTTTGTGACTCCACATTGCAAGGGCGAATTTGTAAATTACAATCAATAATATATGATGTGTGTGAATGGACTATATTATTGAAATAGCACCACGCGTAATATGTGTGGTGACTAATGAGCCAATAATACCAAAAAATGATAGTACCCTTTGCAGGATGCTTACACAATATGTCAACACTTCTTTGGCAGAATCAAACTTATGTTTGAACACCTGATATAGGATTTAGAACAAATGTATTCTGGGAGAACAACTTTTCCGTTCCAAATTGGGATTTAAAGTTGGGGAAAGTTAAAAGCTAATCATACTAGGATAATCAGTCCATAAGGAATTGGAACAAAAGCATCACTAGATTAGTAATTATACTAACCATAATAGTACTTGTTCTGTCCTTGTGGAATTGTTATGTGGTTTATGGACTATGCTGAAAACCAACTCGGACCACGATGGTAGTCCTATGGCAGTAATCACTCAATAAGGACCGAATGTGACCGTATGTGAAACGTATGATATGAAGAATTATTAATATTGAGTTGACACTGCCTAGGATCCATGATAGCTGTTACAGGGAAACACAAGTATTATGAGAACGAGCAAGGACTTTTTCAGCACCTATTGATAATTATGAGAGCAGGTCACTTG
Organism: Geotrypetes seraphini; assembly: GCF_902459505.1. Lineage (NCBI taxonomy): Eukaryota > Metazoa > Chordata > Amphibia > Gymnophiona > Dermophiidae > Geotrypetes > Geotrypetes seraphini. Next base: position 231,505,669 of record NC_047084.1, read on the forward strand.
TCAGCTCAGGCAGGCTAAGAGCACAATCCACAAGGATTCAGTTAGCACAATTCCACAAGGAAGGGGATGGGAAATTAACACATACTGATGGTAAACATCCTCCCGACATTGGGGATGGGAAAATTAGCTCACGAAGCAGGCTAGGAGTTTCTAATTAGTAAACATCCTCCACTAGGAAGGGGATGGGAAATTAGCTCATGAGGCAAAACTAGGAGTTTCTCACACATACTGATTGGTAAACATCCTCCACAAGGAAGGGGATGGGAAATTAGCTCACGAAGCAGGCTAGGAACACATACTGATTGGTAAACATCATCCCGGCATTCACTTAACTCAATCCACAAGGATAGGGGGATAAATACTGTTTCCCCTAGAAAGAAAAGCAGAGGGGACATTTCCACTACTGACAGAGAGGGACATTTCCACTACTGACAGAGAGGGACATTTAAGCTGTGTGATGACATTTTGTGAGTAAGCCTCCTGAATGTGGTCCTTCGACAGAATAATGATGTAATAACCGGTAACGTATTAATTCAAACTCTGTACTTAATCAATGATTATGGCTAGAAATATTGTATATATGTAATAAAATGGCTAGAAATATTGTATATATGTAATAAAACTTAATATGTATACTATTTTGATTTCCTGGCATTCTGTCCAGTGCGGAACGTGACTGAAGGTATTTGGTAAGCCTTTTTAAATAGTAATACACCAATTCTTTTTCGTTTTCTGGTAGGTTTCAATATGGCTTGCTTTTTTTTGTAAATCTGGCTAGGATGAATGCTGTAATATTTTGCAATAGAGACCTGATTCTCCTGTTGGTTAAGTCTCTTTTAAGACATCGACACGTTCAGCCAAAGACAATGACTTTTGTCCAGCATGGACATGTTCATCAAAGTCAATGATTTTTGTCCGTGCAACGCCATGGTGCGGTTCTGAAAGTTCAAACTACCTGGCCAGGCCTAGACTACTGTTCCGAAACATGTGGCTCATCCATGTCAGAATGTGATTGCTTTTAACCGGAGTGATCATAACATGAATGTATAGAGGTGGGATCTATAACAGTGCGTATAAGCGGATTGTGTGCTTATCAGAATTGCAAATATCTGGAGTTTATGTCCATTGACTTTAATGTAAAAAAAAAACCGGGACAATGGTGGGTATGCTGCAGATAACCAAGCATGCGCTAAACTGGACGTGCACTTAGGTGGAGTCAACTGTAGATCTTTTTACGGAACCTGCCTTGTCTCATATGTCAGATCCCAGACAAAGCTACCGGATAGCTAAACCAATCTCATTCCTATCATTGAATGTTAAAGGAACAACTATACCATAGAAAGGAAAAAAAATTGCTTTCTCTTAAGATGGTAGCCTCAAACCTGGTGTTCCTTTAGGAAACCTATCTAAGCAATAGAGTCTTTAAAACTAATTGATAGCAGATATACTATATAGTTATGGTTCAGCCACAAAGCAGAGCATAGAATCTCTGAATAACAGAGACCTGAAGACCCAGATCTTAGCTCCCAGTCATCCAGGTCACTGTTCTTTCTTCATAATGGTGAGTAAATACTCTGAACCCCACCGATTCCGTGTCCGATCTGTTCCCGATTGCATGCAGGCCAAAGAATTCTCAAAGGCCTGCATGCAAATGGGGACAATCATTGACCTCCCCCCCACACACACACACACAATACAGATTGCTAAAGAGCGATCGTTGAGCATGCGCAGACCATCTTCCTTGCCTGTAGATGGTCTGTGCATGTTCTCATTAGGAACTTTTTTTTTTTTTTTTTTTGCAAGCCCGTGGTTTTAACCTGCTTTAAGCCTGCATTGCGGGGGAGGGGAGGAGAGTAAGGGCTGCAGGAGTTCGGGGCAGGCAGGAGATCGGGGCAGGGAGGCAGAAAAACAGGGCAGAGAGCAGGGCAGCAGAAAACTAATTAAAAGTTACATGCACAACTTGGAAAGCATGCTTCTATAAAAAGTATGTACCAATTTTAGTGTGTGAATTTGAAAAGGGGCATGGGCAGATCGGAAGCATTCCTAAAAGTTATGCATATCATTATAAAATACATCTGATCTGCACACAAGTTAACCACAGGCATTTAGGCCTGGTTTTAGCTGGCTTAAATGAATGTACCTTAAAGTTCTGTGTTTCAGTGGCATTTAGTGTGATTCTATAAAAGGTACATGAACCTTGTAGAATCGCACTCAGTGCCTTTCTAGTTGATTTTTTTTGTGTGCTATATATAGACTCAGGTCCTTAGGCCCATATTATATAAATGGAGCCTTAAATTAGGCATCAGAAGGTGCCCTACCGGCTCCTAACTTAATTTGAAAATGCCATTTAAGAAAATGTAAAACAAAAACTGTAGGTGCCTACCAGCACCTTTAAAAATGCCTTATGCCTTATGCCACTGTTGCCAATGCTGGGAGTGGTTTTAGGCATTATAAAGTGCCTTCGTAGACGTGATTCACATGAAAGGTAGGCGACGGAAATATAGGTCTTAAAAACCCTGGCCTACCTTTCCTGAAGCCACAATTCTATAAATGGCATCGTCACGTGATTGATATGTGGTTGGTGGCATTTTTAAGGTGGACTCTGCCACAAATGAGTTTTATAGAATCTGGGCCTTAGTGGATAATATCCCTCAAAATATATAACTGTGGTTCCATCAGTCTGTCTGTCTCTCCTTTAGTGAATAATGAATATAAGGTTCTGCTCACCTCCCTCTCTGCTTAGCTCAGCCATGTAACATTTCAAATTGATCAATTTCTACTAAAGTTCAGGCAAAATGACAGATATCTCTCATATTTTCTCAATGCAATACAATCTGCATTTGAAATTCACTGTAAAAATAAATATCTCTTCCCAATTTCTTATTAAACCTTCCCTTTGGGGGAGAGGTTCATTCTCCCCCACCCCTTTTTTTTTTAAAAAAAAGACCATCTTGTTGCAAAACCGGAAGTTACATTGAAGCAAGGACTCCGGTGACAGAGGGAAATCCCGAACGGGTCTCTGGTGCAGGTCATGGCAGCAAGGCTCTCTCCTTCCCGGCAGCAAGGCTCTCGACTCTCCTCCCTGGCCAGGCAAAAGCGGCGGTAGCGAATGCAATTCACTACCCTGCCGCTACTCCGGGCGTCTTCTCTCCATTCGGATGCTCAAGCAGAAACAGGAAGTTTTCACTGAGGCAGGCCGCAGTGGAGAGAAGACACAAGGAGTAATGGCAGGAGGTGGATCGTTACCGCCACCGGCAGACCATTCTTCCGGACTCTCTTGGGAAAGGTGCTGGGTGTGGTGGTGGGGGCTTAAAAGTGCCATAAAATAATAAAAAAAAGGTTGATGGAGTGTAGAAGGATTTTATGGTTCACTTAGCAGTATTATAAAACACGTTACGTCTCTGTTAAGTTGTCTAGGGAAAACCATAACCTCTTATCCAAGTCCAAATATCATGGTCTAATTATACTACACAAAACCCAGGCTAATGAGAAATTCTTTATTATGAAATAGAAAAATATAATTCACAAGCCAGCTGCAGAATCTAAATATTGTACACAAAATATCTGATTACACAAATGAAACTCAGTACATAATTATCACAATCTAATGGTTAGACAATTAAGTAATTTTACTTGTTAAATACACACTAAACACTTCCTTATAATAATAATCCCTGATTAGCAAATGATTATATTATCACCAATGGAGCTTTTCAACCCTTAACCTTTATCACAAGTGATCCTTATCTAACCCCGCTATTAAGAGTGTAAATTCCGTAATCTCACCTTAAGATCAGCCTCTCAGACGAAATTAGGTGGAAGGAAAAACTTCTTGGCAGCTTTGTAAGACGTAAGGAATCGGGTTCTTAAAGGCACATGTGTTGACAATCCTTGATGAGGCTATAAATCATCCGCAAACAAGTCCCGTTCCATGCCGAGTTCAGAGCCGTTTTAAATGTCTGAATTTCTCTCTCTTAGGCAGAGAGTCACACGAGGTATCTTACAGGTCTAAATATTGAAAGAAAGAGTTTACATTTAGAACATCTGTGAGCAGATCTGAGCTTCCCCGGACCTTATCACAGACTAACTAATTAATTAATTAGCCGTCTTTCTTGTATCTCATCAGATGACCTCCTCGGACCAATCCAGAAACAGACTTGGATGAATAGCCCTTCTGTAGAAAAGTATCATATAGGCTGGAAGACCCAGGGCCGTTAGACAGATAAGAACAGGATAATTTCTTCAAGATTCACACTGTCCCATTATTAAAGCACAGATAGAAGTCCTTGAATAGTATAACATTCTGGTACATACCCATAATGCATCAGGCAGAAACAGCAAAGCTTTGTACTTCTTTCTTCTTGTAATTCATGCTTGGAAAAATCTCTTGTTCAGCAGAAAGATTTCTTGAGAATGGTTCAGGCTTTGATGACATCAGAGAGGCCTAACCCACAGGTGTGAATACGGAAATAGCCCTACAGGAGGGAGAGGGGAGATGGAGAGTTGCTGGACTGGAGGAGAGATGGGGAGAAGATAGATGGGAGAAATGAACTTGGTGGAGGGGGGAGATGGACCTGGGAGAGATCATGGAGAGGGGAGATAGGGGAAGGATAGAAGAAATAAGGATCTAAAAACAGGAGAGGGAAGAGATGGTGGGCAATGGGATTTAGGGAGGGAAGGAACAGAAAAGAAGTTGGACACAAGGGATGGTGTGGAGGGGGGATAGAGATACTGGATGGGAGGGTAGTTGGGAAGAGAAAGGGAGACATGGTGGACCCTGGGGTGGTGGGGAAAGAGACAGAGATGAAGGATAAAAGGGTAATTCAGAAAAGGTGGATCTGTGGATGGAGATGAAAAAAAGAAGAAAAGATAGCAGACCTCCGGGGGACAGAAGGGAAATGGAAGGGGAGGACAGAGATGGCAGATGGATGGTTAGCATGGAGAAAGAAGAAAGAAGGAGACCTTGGCAAGCAAGTTATCAGAAGACAACCAGAACCGGGGACCGATAAGATCTAAATAATGATCAGACAACAAAAGGTAGAAAAAATAATTTTATTTTCTATTTTGTATTAGACCACAAACGTGAGCTAGGATTTAAGAGAGAGAGGAAAAGTCTTTTTTGTTTGTTTATTTTCTTTACACCACAGCGCCAGTGTGGGTAGGAGAGGGCAAAATGGGCAAAAAGGCTATAAAAGGGGTGAAGTAGCTATAAAATAAACCCACCAGAATATTTGAAAAAAACATCCACTTGGGCAGAAAAATCGAATCGAATCGAAAAATTGATTCAATAGGCTGAAACGAATCGAATCAAATTTTTTTTCCTGAATCGGACAGCACTAGTCTCTATATATTATTCCCCTTAACTTTTGAATCTTATAATTCTATACAAGCTAAAGAGAAAACAAATGAAGATTAGAAGATCTGAGGAAAGGGACATCATCATCAAGATTTGAAGAAGATGCCATCATAGAGATGTGTGCCAGTGGTTGTGATATTATGGAGAACAGGTGGTGGTAGTTGTAGGTTCTTTGAGTTTGATGTTGGAGAGTTCCTTTCAGTGTATTGCTCATGACACTGCTTATTCCATACTGTATGTCAAATGCTAGAATGTCAACCTTGCCAGGTATTGTTGACATGCTAAGGGCTCCTTCTATAAAGCCATGCTAGCAATTCCCATGTGACAAATATGATAAAGTCCATAGGAAGTGAATGGATTTTGTTGCATTTTCCGTGTGAGAATCACTAGCGCAACTTTGTCAAAGCAGACCTCAACTGTTACCTAGATCCAAAATATTGGATTTTTTTAAAATCTTGGTTGTCTGGTTATTTTATTTTTCTTGTTGCAGTTTTGTAAAAATCACATTGAGTCCTGTATGGTTCAATATGGTATTACTAAAATTTAAACCCCTCCTTTACAAAGCCGCACTAGCATTTTTACCGCCAGCCACCACAGTAACAGCTCCGATGCTCATAGTATTCCTATGAGTGTCTGAGCTGTTACTCCTGCAGCTGGCACTAAAAACACTAGTGCAGCTTTGTAAAGGAGGGGGGTAAAGCAGCTATAATAAGAACATAAGAATAGCCTTACTGGGCCAGACCAATGGTTCTTCTAGCCCGGTATCTCGCCTTTGCGGATGCCAATCCAAGTCACAAGTACCTGGCAAAATTCCAAATAGTAGCAGCATTCCATGCTACCATCCCATGTCTGTCTCAACAGCAGACTATGGACTTTTCTTCCAGGAACTTGTCCAAACCTTTTTTAAAACCAGCTACATTAACCACTCTTACCACATCCTCTGGCAATGCATTCCAGAATGTAACTATGCTCTCTGAGTGAAAAAATATTTCCTCCTATTAGTTTTAAAAGTATTTCCCTATAACTTCATCGAGTGTCCCTTAATCTTTGTAAATCTTGATGCGTAAAAAAAAAAAAAAAAAAATGATCCACTTGTACCCGTTCTGTACCTCTCAGGTTTTTGTAGACTTCCATCATATCTCCCCTTTGCCGTCTCTTTTCCAAGCTGAAGAGCCCTAACCTCTCTAGTCTTGCATTAGCAGCCTTTAATACACATAGTTCACCTTATATTTAGAAAAGCTTATTATATGTACTAAGCCCAACAGGAGGCAATTTTATGTGTATTTATAAAAAAAATTTTAAAAATAAAATAGGCACCTTTCTGTACAATTAAGGCCCTCTTTTACTAAGCTGTGGTGGAGATTTCTGCTATGTCCTGATGTGCTAAATGCTTTGATACTCATAGGAATTCTAAGAGAATCAGAGCAGTATTGAAACATTTAGCACTCCGGGCCACAATAAAAACCGCTACTGTGGCTTAGTAAAAGGAAGGCAGTAATACCGTATTTGCCGGCGTATAGGACGACTGGGCGTATAAGACGACCCCCCAACTTTTAGTTAAAAAATAGAGTTTTGTGTTATACTCGCCGTATAAGACGACCCCTTCTTCCTTCTCCACCCCTTTGTATTCCCCCATGTGCTTTCAGCGTTCTTCTCCCTCCTCTGTCTTCAAGTGCTTTCAGAGTCCTTCCCCCCCCCCTTCTCTACCGCCCCGGGTGCAGCACAGCCAGCCAGGTCCCCTTACTTTTGTGGCACTTCCCCGACCGACCGACAACAGCCCGGGTCCGACAAACTTCCTGCCCTTAACCGCGAATCTAAATTACCTTCTTACAGCTGCTGTAAGAAGGTAATTTAGATTCGCGGCTACAGGGCAGGGAGGATTGTCGGACCCGGGCTGTTATCGGTCGGTCGGGGAAGTGCCACAAAAGTAAGGGGACCTGGCCGGCTGTGCTGCAACCGGGGCGGGGCGGCCGCCCCTCTCTCTTGGTACTCTCTCTCTCCTTACCTGCCATGCCTGCAGCAGAGCCGAACGGAAGTCTTCCCGACGTCAGCGCTGACGTCGGAGGGAGGGAGGACTTTGTTTAAGCTTTGTTTAAGCCCTCCCTCCCCTCCGACGTCAGCGCTGACGTCGGGAAGACTTCCGTTCGGCTCTGTGCTGCAAGCAGAGAAGGTAGGGAGAAGAAGAGCCGCGCGACTGAGTACATCCAGCCCCGCAAGTAAGGGCATGTAAACTGTACCCGGCGTATAAGACGACCCCCGACTTTGGGGAGGATTTTAAGGTACTAAAAAGTCGTCTTATACGCCGGCAAATACGGTAATTTAGGTGACTTGTTATAGTGGTAACCTCATAATAGTCAAGGGGCAAAACTGTGAGTTAGTTTGGGCAATAGTCCTCCCTTCCTTATTAAGCAGTGATAATGAACAATTATGACACCACCAAAATGGAATTTTAATTGGAAAGATACTCATTTGACTGCCTAAGAAATTTTGTGATATCAACCATTACTTGGAAAGTAACTAAATATGTGACATATGGCCAAATCTGTTGTTCAGACATGGCTGGCTGCATCATTGTAATGCGGCCAAATCTTGAAAGAAAATTTTAGACCAGTCTGTTTTTTTGTGTTTTTTTTATTTTTTTAGCACTTCTGAAGAATTCTGGCACAGACAGCATTTATTCTAAAAGGAAGAAATCTGGAATGCAATTACCATGATGTGTTCAGATATACTGTATAAAATCACAAAACAGGACTGGTGAAAAGGTTCAGATAAGAAACTTGAGTTATGTGGCAACTCTTATTACAAAAAAGTTTTAGAAATGAAGTAAATTATATCATATATGTGGCCAGCAATCATCTGTCTTGTAACATTGTAGATCACAATTGATATAAGCCAAAATGGCTCATCTAATCTGCATTTCAGTATTTTGGCACATGTTCTGGACACCTTCTATTGAAGAACAACCCCCTCAACCTACATTAATGACACCTGCATTAACTACACAGGGCACTCCCTGCCTCTTCTCTACTCCTTAATTTGAATTTCCACATGCATTGCTTAACAGGGATGGGAATTTGTTAAAACAAATACAACAAACATTCCAGGAAATGGCAGGGGAAATGACATAAAGCAAAAACTTTCTGGCTGCCCACTCTTAGTATTTAGTATGAACATTAGCACCCACTGTTAATCTAGCATGCTGTCTTTAAAGTTATCCATTAACAGTTCATGCACATTTAAATCCATGTTGCAATCCTCAGATGGTTAGAAAATAAGCATTTTATGGTTGCAACTAATATTTGCACAGGTTACCCCATTTTTCTTAAAAGTGCAAAACATTGTTTCACTCCGTTTTTTTTAAATCAAAAATTGAGGCGATCATGTGAGGGCATACAACTAGGGCTCCTTTTACTAAGGTGTGCTAGTGTTCTTAGCGCGCGCTGAAGATTAGAGCATGCAAACTATGCGCTAAATGAAAAATACTAATGCAAGCTCTATGGAGGTGTTAGCGTCTAGCGTGCGAGGCATTGAAGCGCGCGCTAAGTGCGTGCTAAAACCGCTTGCGCACCTTAGTAAAAGGAGCCCCTAGTTTTCGAGGGGTTGGAACGTGATGGCAAGCCTAGCAAGTAAAACTGCGACTCTTTTGCTAATGCTAAGAATATGAATAAACTCAGTTTCTTGTGTAATTTTAAAGAATTTATTACAAGTGTGTAGTGACTTATGGGACACCCTGTATATAAACAATAGCAGTGTGGCACATTGTTTATATATAATTTGAATTACACAAATCACTAAGGGCCCCTTTTATCAAGCTATACTAGAGGTTTCTAGCGTGATCCAGCATAGTAAATGCTTCAACGCTCATAGAATTCTTATGAGCATCAGAGCACTTACATCGCCAGCCTGTGCTAAAAGCCTCTAGTGCAGCTTGAGAAAAGGGGGGGATGGGTAACATCAAATGCTAACCTGATATAGATCCTTTGCTTTCAAGAAAATATTGTAGTTGAGAAGGTTGAAAAAAAAACAACATACTTAATCTTTCAAGGAAACAATACATTTACAGGGATACCTTAATTGAAAATTGGCACCCAAAGCTACGTGCACTTGTCTGAAAAAAAGTTTTTCTGATGAAATTGAGCCTACTAATATGAATCTTTTTTAAAAATTGATGCTCTTTCAGATTATACCAGCAAAAACACATCTTTGCAGGTATTTTGCCAAAGGTTGTACATTTGATAGAGTTTCATTTTCTCAAATTCCTTCTCTGCATTCTTTCTAACATATGCTATCAAATGACTCAGTAATATAATGAGAGACGGTGCAGGAATTTTAGGATAGGTACGAAGGAGTCTATCGGAAGCTATTGCTCCCCCTTAATAATATTTTCTCAGAGTGGCAGAACCACCTTAAACCTTACATTCCAACATGGGGGAGTGACACAGGAGGGGCGGAACCAGGAAACCATGGTCCAGGGAGTATAAAAGTTCAGGTCACTGGTTGAGGAGACCCAAAGGAAAGCAGTGGAGCCTCCACCGTGTATGAGTGAGCTGCAATTACAATGATAAGATAGACCAAGTTCAGCTTAGAACCTTGACAAACTGTGTCCTTGAACTGGCTAGTGAATGTTATTTGCTAGAGACAGGACTAATATCTCTGACCAGAGTCAAGTGGAATGTGCTGACTTGCTGAGAGACAGTGATGATGCTGTGGTTCTGCAGGTTCTGCAGGAGCAGGCCACAAGAGTAGATTCCTATACTCAGGTACTAGGTTTTTTTTATGTTTATATTCTCCCCTATCTTTGAACTGAACAGGATCTCCTACCTGACACATTTAATCTATATTATTTTTGCTCACCTTAATCCACTATATGGCTTCAATTTATCTGTGCTCCAGGTCCACCTTTTTCACATTCTTGCATATGCTGCTGTTCGCAGCATAGTATTTCCAATTACCGTACTTGACCTGATAAGAAAGTAAATCACACCCCCAGATGAATCTATAGCAAAATAACTGGCTCTTTGGTTTGAGAGGATATGTGAATGTATCAATATTGGAAATTTAACTAGATATATCAAATAAATCAACATTTTTGAAATGAAAGTGTGATCTACACTTTGCATTTCTCAAAAGCTGATAAGATGATGACCAGACAATTTTTATTCTGGTACATTTTTTTACTGGTGCGTATGATAGTATATGAATGTAGTTTTCTTTACTCTGAAGGCTTTTTTTCTCCATTCTTTCACAGATCAAAGATCTATAATTAAACAGCTGTAGCCCTTTTGTTTGGAATGAATTTCCTGTTAGGGGTGTTTGGTTCTGAGGTCTGCACTGATGCTCTTTTTATGTAGGTCAGACTTTAACCAGCATCAAGTGTGCTAGCAGAATATTTGGTTCATTTAGGCCATCAAATGTTATCCCACAGGAGAGAATTACATCAAAAGGTGAGCATGGGAGAAAATGGCATGTGTCGGCAACAGGAAGACATCGTAAACAAAGTACATTCAATTATGTCAGTTGATGTCAGAACCACAGCATGTATAGGGAAGCAGGAAGGCATCATAAATAAAGTGCATGTGATTATAACAGTTCTTGTCAGGACAAGAGTTGTTTACAAGAGGGCACCGCCATAAGGCAAAAGGTAGGCAGCAATTGCTTCTTATTAAGTTCAGAAAGCAATTTGAAAGAACCATGTTTTTCAGGAGTTCACTGAAGACTGACAGATTCATTGCTAGTCTAATACTGATGATATCAAGTTCTACTGTTCCCAAGAAGATCTTTTTTCTTGTACGTGTTAGGCCTATGCCCTTAGGAGATAGGGCAGCTAGTCAGGCTTGTAGTCTAGGGAACAAGAGGGCAGATATGGGTTCAGGCTGCAGTTCAATTAGGGCAGACACAGATTATGTGGACCATGAAAACCAGGGCAAGAATTTTGACTCAGTAGAATAATAGGAGCCAGGGCAGGGATTTTAGGATGAGGTAATGCTATAATTTATTTATTTCAACTTTTTTATTATTTTTTTTTTGCATTCAGAGCCGTCTTCAGTACAATATTTTCAATTACTTGAAGGCCAAAGGTCAGAATTTTAGGAATTTCAATACAGAGCAAGTTACAATAGTTGAGATGAGAAATCACACATGCCTGGAAAATGCTAGAAAAAGTAGGTTTCTCAAAGAATGGACAAATATAAACAAGTGTTTGGCAAAGAGTTTAGTTGTGTAATGTTCAAGATGTCTTTTTACCCTTTTTCATCTCCAATTGCCTTCGATAATAAAGTTGCCTAACTCAATACCATGTGAAAGTATTCAGTTTTTACTAGTAATGGCAACTGTGGTCATTTATTCAGAATAACACATAAGAAAAAGGATACAGATTTATGCAAGTTAAATGAGTGCCACCATCTCTGAGTCTATATTTAGTGAATATACAGAAACTGATTGTATTGTTATTGTTTCAGACATAGTAGTTTCAAGGGGTAAATTCATGAAGCGACAATTATGTCAGTGAAATGCAGCTTATATCAGACTTTATATGGCTGTATTTTCACATTTGGAACATTTCACTAATAGAGTATTTTTCATTATTTTCCCAAGTCCAATTCAATAATGCCTTATGGACTTTTCTTTTAGGAAATTATCCAAATCTTTTTTTAAACCCTAATATGCTAACTGATTTCACCACATTCTTCGGCAACAAATTCCAAAGTTTAATTTCAAGTTGAGTGAAGAAATATTTTTTTTCTGGTTTGTTTTAAAAGTATTACCGTATTTGCCGGCGTATAAGACGACTGGGCGTATAAGACGACCCCCCAACTTTTACAGTTAAAATATAGAGTTTGTTATATACTCGCCATATAAGACTACCCCTTCTTCCGCACACCTTCTGCACAACAAATAAAACTTAAAAGAACATCAGAATTTATTTCAACAATTTTAATTAATTCACTAAAGCTAAATAGAACAATAAACCCATGGGAGCTGCCATGCTATTTGTTTTCTAAACTGTTAACCAAACTGAAAATGTCAATGATAGAAGGAAGATAACACATAGAGGGAGAGAGCAAGTGCCGGGCAAGTCCCTAGCAAGTTTGCTGGCATGACAGTTTCCCTTTAAAAGCCTTCAAAAGCCTCCTGTTCGCCCCCGCAACTTCCTTAAGGGCATCTTTATCCCTCTCTCATTTCTCTGCTGACCCCATTTCCAGCATCAATCTCTCTCTACTTTCTCATTCCTGTCTCTCCCCTTTCCCTCCTCTAATCTCCCTGCCAGCTGTTTCCTTCCTTTTTACCTTCTCCCTTCCCTCCTCCCCCCTATCCAACAGTAGCTCTCTTCCCAACTCTTTCCCTCTTCCCCTCCCAGCAGCATCTCTCTTTCTACCTCTCTCCAGGTGCAGTAGCAGCTCTCCCTTTATCCATCAGCTTCCCAGCCTCCAACAGTGGCTTCCTCTCCTTCCAGCAGCTCTCAGTACTTGCCTGCAGCAGTGATTTCCTTAGGCAGCCTTGGGTCCGTTGCCGCCTCTGAGGAAAGGGGAAGTTGCCAAAATGAATCACTGCCCTGGTAAGTACAGAGCTGCTAGGAGAGGAGACAGCCACTGTTGAAGGCTCCCCATGATCTTACTCCTGCTGTGCCCTGCACATTCGCGACCCCCCCCCCAAGCCGGCAAAAACAGCTTTGCACCGCAGGCCCAGCCGCCCAAGACAAGTCGGAGGCCCCTACCCGCCGCATCCTGCACATGGGCAGACTCAGCACAAACGCTGCTGATGGCCCCAATCGACACGCTGACCTCCCCGCGCACGCTGACCATCTTCTCTCTGCCTGCACTTTCCCCGCGGCCCTCTTCGGCGACTCAGCAGGGGCAGCGATCAAGACAGGCTGCAAACGTCGGGACCTTCCCTCTCTGAGTCCCGCCTATTTTGTTTCAACTTCCTGTTTCCGCATAGGTGAGACTCACAGAGGGAATGACCGCCTGTCTTGATCGCCCGAGGCTGGGAGGAACAGAAGATTTCTGCAAACACCATCGGGGCAGAAAATTTAACGGGTCCATCTCGCCGGTCCTGTGCGGACTGGCAGGAATTTTCTGCGGACCAGCACCGGTCCGCGGACCGGCGGTTGAAGAACTGTGATGTAAACAGTACCCGGCGTATAAGACGACCCCCGACTTTGGGGAGGATTTTAAGGTACTGAAAAGTCGTCTTATACGCCGGCAAATACGGTACTTAGCTTCACTGCATTCCCCCTAGCCCTAGTATTTTTGGAAGGAGTAAACAGGTGATTCACATCTACCCATTTCATTTCACTCCACTCCACTCCACTTACTATTTTATCCCCTGAGATGTCTCTTCTCCAGGCTGAAGAGCCCTAGCCACTTCAGCTTTTCCTCACAGAACGTACGCAGGTAGGGCTAGTCTCAGTTAGGGCGCTGGTGCCTCAGAGAGAATATTCAAGTTGTATGCTGTTTGGAATTATAACACCTATATATGCACTGTTCTGTGAATATCCTGTTCCTGCCTATAAATAATTTGACAAAGGAAATAAGTTTTGTTTCTGGCAAGCAAGTGAAATTTGAAGGCTGAGCCAGAGTGGATGGTCTCAGGCAATACAAGGGTATGTGTTTTTTTCTTTTCTTTTCAAAAGCACGTCTGGTTGTAACTCCCAACAACCAGGACTGAGGTCCCTGCCTTCATGCAAGGAGTTGAATGCTAATGAATCACCATTGTAGTGCTGGACTAGAGCTGGATTTGAAGCTCAAGGTACTCTCTTTATTATTTGCCAGAAACATATGTTTCTCTTTGACTTTATTTTGAAAACTATATTTTTGGGGGTGAAAAGGCTGAACGTGCTTTGCTTTTTTGCTATACCCTTTTGACCACTGAGGTCAAAATAAAGAATATTCTTGTCTTGGAGAACTTCTGCTTGAATGTGATATTTGAATGGTTGAAGCCAGTACTTACCCTTTTCTCCCAGGCCTAGGCAGTTACCTAAGGCTCAGTAGAAGACCTGAGGATACCCTGGTAGTAGGGGACATGCCAGAGCATAGTTTTGTCACTTCCCAACTCCACTCTGAGGAGTGTTTGTGACATCCCGTAACCAGGAAGTGACATCTCAGAAGGAGAGCTGAGGCCAAAAGGTAAGAGATACTGCTCATGGTAATTGTACGTACATGCTGATATATTTTTACTACATTTTATTCAGTTTCTATTGATGTTAACCGCTCTGAACTGCAAGGTACTGCGGGATATAAATAACATTATTATTATTATTGTTACTGCTGAAGATTTAAAGAGGTAGGCATGTGGAATGAATGAGAGACTCCAATCCTCCTGCCAAGACAGCAACGGGGCAGTCTTCCCCCCCCTCCCCTTGTTATATCACAGAGAGCATGTAAAGATGAGATATGAATAAAAGAGGGTCCTAACATACTTGTGTAGTTAGGAGGTCCTTGTGAAGAAAGCAACACTGTCTCTTCAAAAGTGAAAATGACTGTTAAAATGGTACCTTTGAGGTCTCTGTCCTGACACTTCTTTTTTCGTTTCATATAAATGGAATATGTAAAAAAAAAAAAGAAAAATGACAACAAAAGGTGACACAGCCTAGATTCATCATTTTCCAATGTTGGAAAATAAAAAAGGCTACACAGTTAATCTGAGTGGCCCCTAACAGTGGGCGACATCAAAGCCTGTACTTTAAATTTGCAAGGAGGGTTGGAATAGGGAGGGGGAAAAAGGGAAAAAGAGAGAAGGGGATAGTAACAAGGGAAGGGATTGATTGGAGGATGGTAGGAGTTTGGGATTCGAAAAGAAAGGAAAGGGGTGGAACTGTTGATAGGAAAGGAAAGAAATAAATTGACAGGCAATAAATAAAGAATCACGGGTAACAGAGCAAGGGAGGAGAGTATAGGGATTTGAGTTTGCTTCATTAAAGTAATTTCTTATCACTATTTGGGTGGGTTTGTGGACATTGTTTAATTGGGGGTTTTCATTTGGTGCCGGGCCTTATTTGATGCGGTAGGAGCAGTTGGCAGCGGCGGTCTTGGTGCGGATATTGAATTTCGCTCTTCCGTGACGGTGAGGCCCAGTAGGGTAAGTGGTCAGGGTGCAATTGGTGCGGTGTGTCAATCTTTTATGGGCCCTTTCACTTGCCAGCATCTCAAGTCTATTGTACTGCGGGCGGCTTGAGGTACTTGTCGGGGCTGCTAGCAACTGCGGCTGAGGTGTCTGGCGAGTCAGCTGTGAGGCCAGAATGTCGGCTTCTTGTTAGCATCAATGGCGCTAGTTCATTTCGGGATGGCGGGAGTTGGACATAATAAGCTGTGGACTGTTATGCTGCCTGGTAGACCACTTTGTGGTGACAGAGCGAAGTACGGCGGCTTTCAGGCCTGGGAGTGCTGAGGAGTAAGACGGGGGAGAATTTAGGCAGGATGTGTGTGTGTTAAAAAAAAAAAAAATGGGCTTGGGAGGGGGGCTGGTAGTTTGTGAGCATGTTGGGTGAGTTTTTGAGTCGGGTGGTCAGGTTGAAACGGACCTTACGCTGTGGCTGGTGTTTCCAGAGGGGAGGGGCAAGGTCCTTGCTAGCAGCTTTCGTTGGGGGTGTTTGCAGCTGCAGGGTGAGAGTGTATGTGTTTAGGATAGTGTGAGTTTGGTGGGGGATTTGAGAAGCAGTTTCGTTGCTAAGGCAGTATGGGTGTGGGATAGTTTCCAGTGGGGGTTGTGTGGTGGTTTGGGGCTCTTGGGATAATTGTTCTGTGGCTGGGGGGAGGTATGGGTGGGGCGTGGATCACGGGTGCTAGGGGTCAGCAGGGAGCGACAGGGGGCAAAAAAGGTAAGACAGGGGCTGGTCAAAAGGTTACATTGAGCGCCGGTAAGCAGCAGCCTCATAGGAAGCAGCAGTCTCCTAGGAAGCAGCAGTATAAAAGGTACACGGGTGGTGTTTAAGGTGCAGGACCAGCCAGGTAAGCAGTCTGGAATAATATACTGGCGGCAGTGGCTCCCGGTGGGCTTTGGTTGAAGTTATTGGATCAGCCTGTGCAAAGAAAAAATTGAGGCATTCGTGACATTCATTGCATATTGTGCCCGGCAGGGATGATCTTTTGCGATGTTTTCTCAAACAATGGCAAGTTTATCTTTTGTGTCTCGTCTTTACCAATGGCCTAATGTCACTGGGACATTTTTAGTTAAACAGCTGTTGAAGGGATATGCGCAGGTGGGAGTGGAGTACTGTCCGCACTTGCGACGCCATCCTTTCTCCCACCAGAACATGAACAAGCCCTTCCCATTTTAATTGTAAATCACTTAGAATTTTATGTAAACTAATTAATCAAATTTTAATAAACTTGAAACAAGAATATGAATATGGCCCACCTCCCAAAAATACACCCATCTCTCCCATCCTTGGAACATTCACTGACTTCCCTTTTGATCACCTTCCCTCTATTCTAAACCCCCTGAACATGAATAGCCTCTTCCCTCCAGGATGCTCCCTCCCTCCCAACCATCAAACACTACTAGTCTAGCAAAGAATGGGCAAGAGTGATGCCCACTCATTTCTGCCTGCCACAGCTGCCCCTTTAAAATGGCTGCTATGACCTCAAGCAGCAGCAGCATTGCAGTATTACGAAGCACTGTGAGAATGCTGGTAGAGGTCATGGCCACTATTTTGAAGGTTTCCCAAGACAAAACGGGGATAAATCAAAAAATGTAAACCCAGGTGTATAGTGCTATAAATTGATCAAATAATACACACTAGGCATATACCAAAACATTCACAACGTTCACTAAGTCACATAAGGTACAAGCGGAATAAAAAAATCACTAATGTAATAAAAAATCACTAATGTAATTTATATTGTGCTCAGAGACACGTTGCAAGGTAAAAACATCCTGTCAGTGAGCTAGAAAGCCCATCTTTGAAAACGGCTCAAGTTCTCAATCATTGCACAACAGTGCACTTATAAAGTGCTTTTTAAAAAATACTTAATATACTTAATTGAAAGGCAAAAAGTCAATTTACCACATTAAAAAGTAATGAATGCAAACTTAGCTGCATGTGAACGTGTGAGTAAGTACAAATGGGTCTCAGGTCCTGACGTGTTTCGTAATCAGCTGCTTTAGAAGACTCCTGATAGATGCAGGCAAAATAGCTCACATTTCTTTCTGTTTCTGTTCTCCCATTCTCATTCTTCTCAAACATAGCTGGTTTTAAGAAAGTTTTGGACAATTTCCTGGAGGAAAAGTTCATAGTCTGTTATTGAGAGACATGGGAGAAGCCACTGCTTGCCCTGGATCTGTAGCATGGAATGTTGCTTCTCTTTGGGTTTTTGTCAGGTACTGGTGACCTGGATTGGCCACTGTGAGGATATGCTACTAGGCTTGATTGACCATTGTTCTGACCCAGTAAGGCTATTCATATGCTCTTATGTTGACAAATATCAGTATATTTATTATTTATTTCTAAAATTTCTAGACCGATTATCCCTAAGCGGTTAATAGCATACATGGATAACACCATCAATTACAGTACAATCACATGCTAACAATACCCCCTTAAGGTAACCAAAGGAAATTACAAGTTATCAATCTTCGCTAAATTATATCGTGACAATCACAGTTCAAGATACCTTAAAATATAAGGAGTGGTTGAACTGATTTGCACAGACAGATGAGTCATAATCCGTGAGCTTGTTGCACAATTGAACTGTGGTCAGAATGCCATACAGAAGATGGTGGAAGACTTAGGGTATCGTAAAGTGTGTGCAAAGTGAGTATCTCGACAGTTGACACCTGATTTTAAGGACAGAAAGATGGAATCCTGCACTGATCTGCTAGTGATTGGATGAGACGTAGGGATATCTTTATGATCTAGAAATGAAGAATGAGTTAATGGAATGGTGTCACACCTCTTTCCAAAGCTTAAAAAGTTCACGAGCCAGCGATCAGCATAGAAAGTCATGGTAACTTTTTGGGGGATGACAAGGGCATCATTCTCCTTGATTTTCTGGATGTGGCTGAACTGTGACCAGTGAGCGGTACATTGAGACACTCATAAGAACATAAGCAATGCCTCTGCTGGGTCAGGCCTGAGGTCCATCTTGCCCAGCAGTCCGCTCACGCGGCGGCCCAACAGGTCCAGTACCTGAGCAGTAATCCTCTATTTATACCCTTCTATTCCCTTTTCCAACAGGAAATTGTCCAATCCTTTCTTAAATCCCAGTACTGTACTCTGCCTTATAACGTCCTCTGGAAGCGCATTCCAGGTGTCCACCACACATTGGGTAAAGAAGAACTTCCTGGCATTTGTATTGAATCTGTCCCCTATCAACTTTTCCGAATGCCCTCTTGTTCTTTTATTTTTTGAAAGTTTGAAGAATCTGTCCCTCTCTACTCTCTCTTTGCCCCTCATGATCTTATAGGTCTCTATCATATCCCCTCTAAGTCTCCTCTTCTCCAGGGAAAAGAGACCCAGTTTCTCCAATCTCTCAGCGTATGAAAGGTTTTCCATCCCTTTTATCAGACGTGTCGCTCTTCTCTGAACTCTCTCGAGTAACGCCATATCCTTCTTAAGGTATGTTGACCAAAACTGGACGCATTATTCCAGGTGTGGGCGCACCATCGCCCGATACAGCGGCAGGATAACTTCTTTCGTCCTGGTTGTAATACTCTTCTTGATACCTAGCATTCTATTCGCTCTCTTAGCAGCCGCTGTGCACTGTGCCGTCGGCTTCATTGACGTGTCCACCATTACCCCCAAGTCCCTCTCTTGGGTACTCTCATTCAATAACATCCTTCCCATCGTATAGTTGTACCTCGGATTTCTGCTTCCCACATGCAATACTTTATATTTCTCAACGTTGAACTTCATTTGCCATTTTGTCGCCCATTCCCCTAGTTTATTCAAGTCTCTTTTCAATTCCTCACAGTCCTCTTTAGTCCAAGTTCCCCTAAATAGTTTGGTGTTGTCTGCAAATTTTATTATCTCACACTTCGTCCCTGTTTCTAGATCATTTATGAATATATTAAATAGCAGCAGCCCGAGCACCGAGCCCTGCGGAACACCACTCAAGAAGCTTAAAGCCATAAGGAGGAAGAGACTGAATAATAATCTGAAAATGATCCCCATTCACCATGACAATGCATGACCACACACATCTTTGACAACAAAACAAGCGATGGGCAAACTGGGCTGGTCAGGGTCTCCCATCCGCCATGCAGCTCAGAACTGGCACCCTCCAACTTCCCACAAATTCAGTCCAATGAAAGTCAGTCTTCAGAAAAAGCAATTTTATGACACAGACAAAGTGAAAGGGACTGTGAAAAGTGGGTTCAACAGTGCACACCTGAATTATTTCAAAGAGGATTGATATTTGGGTTCAATGTGGGCGCAAATGCATCGCTTGAGATGGAAACTATGTTGATTAGTACCTTTGTATAGAGGAAGAGTTATTCTACCAATATCTGCAATACATATTTATTTTAAACTTCAGGGTTGACATTGTTTTAAATGGATCTTTGTTGGGATTGTTTATCATATTTATATAATAAAGCTTGTTACGGTTGTTGTGGACATCAGCCTTGCCCTTTCTTTGCTTTTTTTGCTTCATTAGGCAAGTTTTCTCCCCCTTTTTTGTTTGGCTTCATAACTTTAAATGCTGAGCAACACATTTAAATTATTCACAAATATTCAGTGTCCCCATCTATGGGGGGGGGGGGGTGCAAAGTGGGAATGCAGTAGATGGCCAGATAGCTAATCAGACAAATTAAAGACAGCAATATATCTAGCCTAACCTTATGGAGATAGTTATTCAGATAGTGCACATTTTCAGCATTATTTAGATAGTGCTTAGGTCAGGGGTGTCCAATGTCGGTCCTCGAGGGCCGCAGTCCAGTCGGGTTTTCAGGATTTCCCCAATGAATATGCATGAGATCTATTAGCATACAATGAAAGCAGTGCATGCAAATAGATCTCATGTATATTCATTGGGGAAATCCTGAAAATCCGACTGGACTGCGGCCCTCGAGGACCGACATTGGACACCCCTGGCTTAGGTGATCTGTGAGGAAATTCAGAACAACCCTAGTGACATAAAAAGCCCTTTTACCAAACTGCAATAAAAAGTGGCCTTATGCAGGTCTTTCTCGCAAACTAAGGCCATTTTTACCACAAATGTAAAATGTAAAATTTCTTACTTTCCCATTACTGGCCACATGCTATTTTTTCCATTAATGTATGGTTATAAGCACATGAACTTCTATTGACACCTATTTTGTAGGTGATAGGGTCTTGCATCCTAAACATGTGTTAATCAGTAAATGTGTTGCAATGCCAATATACTGATTTGTATAAATTTAATTATTTATTCAATTTTCTATACTGTTCTCCAAGGGAAGTTCAGAATGGTTTACATGAATTTATTTAGGTACTCAAGCATTTTTCCCTGTCTGTCCTGGTGGGCTCACAATCTATCAAATGTACTTGGGGCAATGGGGGGAGATTAAGTAACTTGCCCAGGGTCACAAGGAACAGCATGGGTTTGAACCCACAACCTCAGGTTGCTGAGGCTGTAGCTTTAACCACTGCACCACGCTCTCCCCCACTCGCTACTGACAGCCATGCTCCCTATGCAAAAATAAAATATTTTAGTGTGTGTATGTTCAAAAATTATGACAAGATGTCTCAGCGAGATCTCCAGTATGCCATTTTAAGCATTAATGCTTACCACAGCTTTGTAAAAGGGCATATAAGTATCCCTGGCCAGTAATGAATAAGGCATTTTATCCATCTGTCAAATGGCCTTTGAATATCAAATTGTTCTAGAATATTTTGTTAAAATCAATACTTTTTAATAAGTATTTTATTTTTAAATAAAAAGGGTTGTGTTATAACTTATGGACTGCTCATAATGATTTGAAATAGCCTGTTGAAATAAAGAGAGAAACTCTGTGCCTAGGCATCACATATACTCAGCAGCTAATAATCTAATTATAAAGAGCATGGATGTTCCAAATCATGAAGCACCTGATGCCACTTCTACAATCAGATACAGACATTAATGCACACCTGGTTACCACCACCTAAGGAAACCAAAACTGTGGGGTCAGCAACAGCTTTCTACACATAGAAGTTTCCATCAAAATGTCACTTAAAGTGTTACTCAGATTTTTACTTGAAAGCAATATTTTTTTCCTTAGAAAACCTGTTCTTCAAGTTCTGTCCACTTTTTTTGCTTACTACTGTGGAATATTTTTTGTGCCTTGATTTTGGACACTTGGATATTTTCAGATAAGAAATAGACAGGAAAAAAAAATGGTCTATCTTTCTGGTTATATGGATTTTAATGAATCCTCATGGCCCTTTTTCTGTGTATCACTAGTTATGGACTGAATTTCTAGATCCAGAATGGCAAAACAAAGAAAGCATTGAAATATAAAGACATTAAAAATAAGTACTTTAAATAAATAAATACATAAATAAAAACTAGCTATCCAAGGACTATTTTTAGTGTTTATAAATGAGCATTATAGGGTAAATTCTATATATGATGCCTAAAAATCAATGTAAAAAATGTTAAAGTTAGGCACAGTTATAGACTAAATTTATACCCAGAAACTATAGGCATGGAAATTTGTGCCAATGAAAATCTGATGCAAATACCCATGTCCAAATTTGGGTGAAGATGCACTTATTCTATAACTAACTGCATACACAACTTAAAAGATCTGCCCATTTCTGTACCCCCATTTTTTTCACTTGAGTATAAAATTTAGGTGCAGACCCCATACCTAAATTTACCTACATGCATAACTTGTTGTTGATTCTAATTAGTGACAATATTTGCTTTTTGAAATGTCAATTATTGTTACTAATTAGCTTGTAATTACCAAACCAACCCTCCCCAAGTTATAGCTAGTCAGACTCCAATGCTCAAAAGCTTACGTGCAAGTAAGATTGGTTATAACCAGTCTAGTTTGCAAGCCTCTGATGCAGAAAAGGGTTCTCAGTGGCTTCTACTGATCACAGCAGCCACTAAGAATCCTATGAAAATACATTTGAAGGAGCTCAATAGTATTAAAATGAGCACTCTGTGCAATGTACAGCAAGGAATACCCACCTTTCAGCATGCACAATTTTCTGGCAGTAACAGGAGAGTGACCTCAGGTAGGAGCAGTTTCATTGAATTTTAAAATTTGCAAGAGTGAGCAGGCTTCACTGAGCAAAAACATTTCTTATAAAATTAAATTAGCAATATTCTATCTAGAAAAACAAGGTAAAAAGCAAAGACTGTCTAATATACTAGAATTGATGAAAACATAATGGCAGCACAAGCGCAACCGAGTCCCATTATTCATCATCTTAATTACTTGAATTAAGGATGCTCCTTTCATTAAAAGGGCAGATAGCTAAAGGAAAGACCCTTCCCTGCCCTTCAACTCTCTCATAAAATAATTACTGAAGCAGAAAGAGGAAGACATAACCTGTTGACTGAACACAGCTAGGCTATAGACTCTCCTATGTTCTGTCCAGATTAAGATCAATATACATCAATTCAGATGTCCTAGACAGAATTAAATTTTCCTTGTTCTCAAAGCAAGCTGTGCTCTCACTCCCTTTTCTTAAAACTGCATCTCTTTTACTAGCTTATTATAGTGGGCAAGTGCAAGAGGAAACTCCAAGCCCTACCTTCCGTTAAGGTACTCAATCCCAACTCACTCCCTTCAAACCTGATATTTAGCTTATTTGTATAGTTATTTTCTTAATTAGTTAAAATGTATTAGTATTTTTATTATCATTGTATGATTCAAATAGTAATGATTTATTTAAATTCAATAAAAAATATTTTTGAAAATTAAAAAAAAAAATTCTGCAAGAATGACTATAGGCATGGGACACACACAAAACATGCATAATAACTGTGTCCAAAAATTGTAATGGAAGTCCCCTCCCTCCCCCCCCAATAAAAAAAGACAACTAAACTTCTGTCATAGCAAAAGAGGCTTCAGCCGCAACTGGGAAGTTTTAATTTTTGCTCCGGCCATTGACCCAGCAATCACAGCCCTGCACTCTACTGGGCCTGTGCATAAGAGTTGAACATTGCCCGGTAAACTAGATTTGCTCCATTACCCAGTGTTTTCCGAGCAGTGCCGGGACTTCTATGCATCTGCCCCTCAGTGGCAAACTAGTTATAATAATGAACACACCTGATATAATAGCAATTCCATTCTTATGTTTGAGAAAGCCTGCAGTAATTGCAAGCCTCATCGACACTTGTGAGGCCGCAAACGAGCTGAAAAAACTCCTATTCCTCCTTTTTCCTAGTCCCTGCCCTATCTAATGCCACATCTGTATTATGAAAGCATCCATATTTTTCTGCAAAAAGTGGTGCTTCTTGCATCTGCATTCGGCCCTGCCTTCACCATGGATGCT
Organism: Geotrypetes seraphini; assembly: GCF_902459505.1. Lineage (NCBI taxonomy): Eukaryota > Metazoa > Chordata > Amphibia > Gymnophiona > Dermophiidae > Geotrypetes > Geotrypetes seraphini. Next base: position 231,529,437 of record NC_047084.1, read on the forward strand.
CCTGCCATCACTATGGACACTGGTATACCATGTAACATCTGCACTTCATTGTAATGTATCGAGAAGGGAAGAAGACAGATTTATGAGACACCAAAATGCCATAAGACTCTTTACATTACATTACATTACATTACATTAGGGATTTCTATTCCGCCTGTGCCTTGCGGTTCTAGGCGGATTACAATATAGAAAATATCTGGGACATTCCAGTAGAGTTACATTTCATTTAGTGATGCTAGTACCATCAGCATTGGTGTCTGAATCAACATGAACCTGAGAGTTCATTTGGCCTGTTTTCTGTCATCTGGACAGGAGGAATGTGTGTTCTGATTGGGTCAAGACTGTCACCTGAACTCTGGACCAAGGTCTGCTGGAAAGATTTTGGTCTGAAGAGAGAGAGAGAGAGAAAAAAAAAAGGACAAACTGATTTCTGTGAGCTCTTCCCTATAGACCCTCCTACCCTAAGGATGGGCCTCTCTGTATTTCTACAGAGAAAGGCAAGGGGATGTTTGATGTAGTGGTTAGAGCCACAGCCTCAGCACCCTGAGGTTGTGGGTTCAAATCCCACACTGATCCTTATGACCCTGGGCAAGCCACTTAATCTCCCATTGCCTCAGGTACATTAGACATCATGTGAGCCTGCCAGGAGAGATAGGGAAAAGTGCTTGAGTACCTGAATGTACACCACTTAGGTTATAAGTGGTATATAAATAAATATCTCAGGCTCATACAGTCTAGGAGCATCACTCACAAAAATAGTTGCAAATGTGGAAATTGCTGGTTTTTAGAACTTGTTGCTCACACATACACAAAAAAAGTTTAGAGCTTGTCACTCACATGAGAAAAACTTTGCACGCACCCAACCAATCCCTAGAGGGAGCATTGTTCCCACCATATGTGAGTGACAAGTTCTGGTTGCCTGCTGAGCTGAAGCAGCCCCTTTGTCTCAGATAACCTGATGAGATTGCCATGCCTGATCAACGTGTGCAAAGGGGAATATCGCATTCATCAGGACAGCTGAGGCTGAGCTATGGTGAACATTACTGGGAATGGCTACTGTGGGAGTACCTAGATTTGGTCATCTGTGACATTCAGCATTATATCAAAAGGGCATTGTTATGAGCCTAAGATATTCTGCTGCTAAAATTCTTCTCAGGAAATTCCTTTAGCATTGTAACAAAATATTTATTTAGATACTATTCTGTATTCTACACTACTAGCTGTAAGTGTATGTTGTATAGTATTGGTAGAATTCAGTGTGTATTTGTGTGTATTTCGCCAATCATTATTATTATCACAAGTATTTATTATTCTATAATTATTCCACCTTGGGAGAGACATATGGAGTTTTGCTAACCTTGGTGACATCTAGTCCCTTAGACAATCTACGAGCACAGAGAATTACTAGTTAAGGGACTTCTGTCTATTTGAAGAGTCTCTCTAGACCAGTGTTCCTCAACCGCTGGTCCGTGGACCAGTGCCAGTCCGCAGAAATTTTCTACCTGTCCACAGGACTGGCACCTCCATGGGGCCCAAGAGTTTGATCTGTAGCCGCTGGTCCTCGGTACGATCAATGCAGCGTCTTCGGGCCGGTTCCCTACGTGCTGCAGTGCACAAAGCCGTGGGAAGCGGCTCCTACCCGCGGCCTGCGCCTGACCCGGAAGCCTTCTCTATGACATTGCAACGTCAGAGGGAAGGCTTCCAGATGAGGTGCGGGACGCGCGCGAGGAGCCGCTTCCCACAGCTTTGTGCAATGCAGCACTCAGGGAGCCGGCCCGAAGACCCTGCGTTGATCGCACCGTGGACCAGCCTGAAGCTAACACTAGGCCTGAAGCTAACACCGGGAGGGGAGGGGGCTGGCCAGAAGGTAAGGCACATGGAGAGAGAGAGAGACAACAACGGTAGGGGAAATGCTTTTATTTTTTTTATTTATTTAGTGATTTTACATTTGCCCTAATTGTCTGTCCTAACTGTTCAGGAAGAAATGCATTTGTTTGTTTTTTTCTGGGGGGTTGTACTGTTTGCAAAGTCTTGCATCTTAGGGTTTGTTTGTGAATATTAGTACTTTTAGTTTTTGGTCCTGCATTTGCATGGGGTTATCTGTTTTCTGGTAGGAATGAATGTTGAAAAGCATACAGTGTGCTTTATGTATTTTAATTTTGTGGTTAACCATTGTGTTTTGTTAATATGATTATATTGTATGTGTGTTTATATGAAAAATGGATGGAAAAAATGGTGTTACAATTAGAACTATTATGGGGCAGGGTCTGGGGCGGAGATTGGGTGAAGATGGGCACGACTTAGCCCAGTGTTCTTCAACTGCCGGTCCGTAAACCGATGCCAGTCCACAAAATAATTTTTTATTTCCGTCGTCCATAGGTGTCAAAAGGTTGAAGAACACTGCTCTAGACCAAGTGATTATCTTTGATACCTATTCCGCCTACAGTATGTGTCCCCAGGAGTTAATTTTAGGTGGAACATAGGCAGATTCACTATTTATGTGTTGTTTATAAAATGTGTATGTGCATGTAATTTACATGTGGACATTGGTGCTTGCTCTAAGGAAGGCATAAATCTATTTATTTATTTAAAAACTTAATATACCGCCTGGAGTCACAGCGGTTTCCAAATAAACATACATAAAGCAAAAGCAAAAACAATACAAATCATTCTTTAAAATAACACATATGAAAACAAGACCTACAAATTCTTCAGTAACGTATTTTTAAAAAATGCCCAAACAACGTTAGGAAAGACAGATCAAAAGTATGCATCTACAAACAGCTTGGTTTTTGACATCTTAAAGTTGTAGTGATCTGCACATAAACTTGGGTCCCTGGTTTTGCTGTACAATAGTTGTCACTGGTGTTTTACAAAGATACAGAGGTGTCTAAATGTCTTTATAAAATAGGCTATAAATAGGTACCTATTTGGGAAATGGGTGGGGCTGCACTGTACACGTAATATGTGGTACGATACCACGTTAGCTGCTAATGCAGCATACGTATAATGCCGAGCAGGTAATGTAACCTCAAGAAGTGGCATATGAGTACATCTGTGCAATGTAATTAACATGGAACAAGTGAATTGTCACTCCTTTAACTGTATGGGAAGATGCCAAGCACACACCCAACACTTAACCCAGATGTTTTTCAGTTACTATACAATAATTTTGGCCAGTAACATAGAGTAAATGCACATTTTTGACACATTAAAAAAAAAAAGTTGCCCTTCAACCTGCTATTTATACATTTCTACCAGAGACTTTCAAACTTCAGTGGCAACATGTTACTTAGCGTTTACTGCTAGATCACTGGCAGTTCATTAGTTTCCAGCCCTTCACTTGGACAGACTAAATGGGCCATTTGGGTGGGGCGGAAAATGGGGTTTGGCCCAGTTGGATCTGGGAGATGAGCAGTTAATAAATAAATAAATGTAACACTCGTATGTGATACCGTTGCGAGGGGAAGCATGACCTTGCGTCACCGTGGATCATGTTTGGGGGAATGTTATAAATTTAAAGACTTAACGGGAGCTAGTTTTGACACCAAATAGCTCCCTGGGGGGGGTGTGAATATGCATTGGGGGTTTGTTGGTTTTTGGACACAGATTGTATTGTAAGTGGAAATAATATTCAGACACATAATAAAGCTGCGGCCAAATATTTATTCCAATAAAACTGAGTTGTGTGATTATTGATTGATGGTGATTAGCTTTCAGTTGCAGGTGACGGGAATGCGAATGCTAATGTTCTGTATCTTCAAATTGGCACTTAATGGAATACGATAACACTCTTTTCAGCTACATTAGCAAAATAATGCTCAGAATTTAGGAAGTTGGTTGGGCTGAGAACTTTTCAGCACCCCCTCATAATATCAACATTATTATTGAACTGAACCTCAAAATACTTGAGTTCAGCTGAAAATCAACAGAATTTGTTTGAACCAATGGACAATTTATAACTTAAAAGGGAACAGCTTTGACATCCCAGTTTGCATGGTAACTTATAACAGCTGAAAATTGTTTGATTAGTACTTACACAGATGGAATAGTTCCACTACATTTGTTAAGAATAACATAATATCAGTATAAGTTGTGAGTTTGCATTCATAATCAGGAATTTTTAAGTGAATCATCATTTTTCTGGGTAGCTTTCTCTTGGCCAGTCTGTCACCGTGTTTTTACTTAATAGCATACAACATAGCCTTAATGATAAGACTAAATGAAAAAAAAAGGAATAATGGACATTCTTGTTGAGTCCCTTTACTTAATGTCAAAGCATCCAAAAAAGTGTTATTGGCTTAAATCCATTATTGGGAAAGCTATATAGAAATATAAACATTTTCTGAACTGCAGTCAAACCACTGAGGTATTTTGATCAAATATAGCCATTTCATCCTGTCAAAGGCCTACTTGGTATTCAGAAAGAAAGGTATCTCAAATACAGAATGCATTGAATATAATGGATAAGTTTTAGTAGCAGTCTTCCATTATCAGTAATGATATTCCCTTTTATAAAATCCACATTATCATTATGAATTAGATTATCAAAATAGCTTTGAATCTACATGCCAATATTGTGGAAATATATTATAATTAACATTTAAGAGAAAAAAGGGCCTACAGTTTTGGGCCAACATATGATACCTATCTTATGTGTTTGTGAAAAATTTTCTGAACATTTGTATTTCCTCAAAAAATTAGCAAGTTAACATATGCCTACTGAATGGAGGAAATACCTGTATGCTTGTTATATCTCATAGGGCCCCTCTTTCAAAGCTGCAGTAGTGAAGCTACTACGGCAAATGCACCAAAGTCCATTTAGTTCCTATGGGACTAGCTTCCACGGCTTTGTTAAAGGGACCCTTAGGTCATGATTCTCTAACCATGCATCCCTATTTTAGGCGGTGGTAGACATCCTACCACTGTCTGGCAGCCAATCTGTACTCACATTTTCTAAAAAAACACTTGGGTGAGGGAGGACATCTACATTGTAGGTATTTGTCACAGGTCTACAAAGACACATAGGGATATCTAAGCATGCCCAAGGTGGGATGTAGGCGTGGTTTTACCCGGAAGTGGTCTTGGGTGTGTTTAAGCATCCCTATGCATCTCTATAGACTCGCGACAGACGCCTGAAATGTAGACCTGCAAAATGCTGGATTATATTTCCCAATCATAAAAGTAGATGCCACAGTAGACTGAGTCCTGCCAGTTGAGCTGATCAGGGGAAATTACCCTGCCGTGATAGGCTTAGCCAGTTGCGGCAGGCAGATGACCCCCCGATATCCACTCCTGAGATCAGAAGAAGGGGTGCCCACTCCCTCCTGACTGATACCCCCAACACCCCCATGAGATTGGCAGGAGAGATGCCTATCCCTCCTGCCACTGGGCCCCTTGAACCCCCAATACCTAACCCCAACACTCCTTGAACCCCCAACACCCACCCTGACACTCCTAATACCCCACCCTGACACCCCTAACACCCTACCCCAATACCATCTGAACCCCCAACACCCCACCCCGATACTCTCTAAACCCCTATACCCTACCTTGACACCGTGACAATCCCCATACCTCTAGAGGAAGACTGGCAAGAGGAATGCCCATTCCCTCCTAGCGGCAAGCCCACCTCTTCAAAATGGCAGGCATTCCCCTTCTAGGTGCATTCTGGGATGTATTGTGGAGGAGCCTGTCCCTAACTGGCTAAGATACCTAAGGCCCCTCCCATAGGAAGGGCCTTAGGCACCTAGGTCAATCAGGATCTTAGGCCCCCCCTCTTCCAGGTGCATCCTGGGATGCACTGAGAAGGGCCTAACACTTCAATTGGTTCATATACCAAAGGCCCATCCTATGGAAGGGATGCCCACTCCCTCCTGCCATTGGACCCCCAGGAACTTCCAATATCCCCTGAACCTCCAATGCCCCACCATGACACCCCAAAACCCCATTCTGACACCCCCAATAACCCCTATGTGAGTGGACTTTTGTATCTGGGCCAATTTGAGTCTTTGGCCCCTCCCTGTGCATCCCAGATGCACTGGGAAGGAGGCCTAAGGACTTGATTGGCTCAGGTGTTTAAGGCCCTTACTATGGGAGGGATCTTAGGTATCTGGGTCAATCAGGGCCTTAGGCCTCTCTCTGGTGCATACCAGGATGCACTGGGAAGGGGATGGCCCGCTATTTTGGAGAGGTGGACCTGCCATCAGGAGGGAGTGGGCCTCCCTTTTGCTGGTTTTCCTCTACAGGTATGATGGGTATTGGGGTAGGTTATTAGGGGTTCAGGGGATGTCTTGGTGGGGCGTTGGGGGTTGGGGGGGCTTGGTTGAAGGAGGGAGTGGGCGTATTTCCTTCTGATCTTGGTGCATGTTGGGGGAATATCAGGCAGGAGGGAGTGGGCATCTCTCCTGCCGATCTCAGGGGGGATCCTCTGCCCACTGCAGCCGGATGAGCTGATTGCAGCAAGGAAATCCCCCCCCCCCATTCAGCTGAGCCAGTAAGGCTCTCTGAAGTCACGGTTTCATGGAGTGCTGCCGACTCAGCTGATTGTGGATTCCTGTGCTGCAATCAGCTGATGGCAAGGGATCCCTCAGCAGAAATATGTGAATGAGCTGCATGGCTGGCACAATTCACTAATTGGCGCCAGTTGACATTGGTGCCAGTAAGAGAATTGGGGGCAAGGCATTTGTTCCATAAGGTAGACATGATTTTCTATCAGATGTCAGTGCATGATTGACATGCGATTCTTAGCCACTTCTTAGATGGCCGCCAAGACCAGCGTCCTATAGAGAATCAGGCCTTTAGTGTATAGCAGATGGTGTTTTCCTATTATTTTTTATAGTTTAATTTCTCATTTTATTGTTATTAATAGATGAATCTCCATGACCTCTTTTTTAGGTATGGTAGTATATCATGTACAGTATTAATAAATGATAAACAATAATCAATAAATAATATAGCTGTCATAATGTAGTTATTAACAAGAGATCAAATGCATTGTTGATTTCAGGAATTAATCCATCCTGGCTAAGTGATTTATTATCAGCAGATACACAGCTATCTTTGAGCAAGCACGACTAAATGCAGAAGGCTGCCTGCAGCTAAACCCTTCATTCTGACTGCCTGGGTCTGACACCTCTCCCTTTCCCCTCATGTCCAGCTGCTTACTCATCTGTTAGGTCGTCCAGACACTTTCAGTGGCAGAAATAGTGCTAAAAGCTGCCTCTCTGGCCAGTGGAGCCTTTCATCTGTCACATCCCACCCACGGGAAGTTGATTCAGAGTGGTGGGATGCAGCAGAGGAAAGGCCCCACCAGCTACAGAAGCAGCCTTTAGTGCTATGTCCACTGCTGTAAAGTGTCTGGAGAACCCAGAGGGCAGGTAAACAGCTGGGCATGTGGAAGGTGCTAGACCCAGGGGGCATGTAAGTTGTATATGTTTGATAACATACATGGCCCACCCATGCTCTGCCTATGTGAGCATCTCCTTGGAATTACAGGCTGTAACTTAGGTGCTGCCTTGTAGAACAGCACCAAGAGCAAATACACATGTCTCTGCTGATCCGATTGGTGCCGATGATGCAAGCAAGTGGTGCATAATTTTAGGAACCCGTTTATAGAATTGCCCAAAGGAGGGTAATTTATGAAGAGGTGCAACTGCATTAGCATGCGCTGTGTTAGTGCTCGCTAATGATTAGTGCACACTAAATGCTAAAGATATCCATTATATTCCTATGAGTGTCTTTAGCATTTATGAGTAGCATGTGCTAATCAAAGGGGGGTGGGGAGAAGGTAGTGCAGTGGTTAAAGCTACAGCCTCAGCACCCTGCAGTTGTGGGTTCAAACCCACACTGCTCTCTGTGACCCTGGGCAAGCCACCCAGTGCCCAGATAGATTGTGAGCCCACCAGGACAGACAGTGAAAAATACCTGACTACCTGCATAAATTTATTCTGCGATCCTCTGGGAGAACAGCATAGAAAATTATCCCTCTCTTGTTCTAAGGTGTGCTAGCCAATTTAGCACATGCTAAATATTATTGCACTCTAAATGCTAACGCATCCATAGAATATAATGGACGCATTAGCTTTTAGCGTGTGTTAAATCGGCTAGCACTTCTTAGTAAAAGGATCCCTTTTACTAAGGAATCTAATATAATAAAGCCCTAGGCGCACATGCGCACTCCCACCTGCGTGCTCCCGTTTTCCGTGCGCTATAGGGCACCGCAGGTAGGAGTGCGCATGCGCGAGAATCCTCCGAGGCGGATGTCGGTAGCTGCAGGCCACAGCGGCGGCTGTCGGCGGCTGCAGGCCACGGCGGAAGATTGCTTCACCTGTCTGATTTATACAGGCCGCGGTGGACGATAGCTTCACCTATCTGATTTATGTTATGAATAGCTTAGCAGCGGCACTTTATGTCTGGCAAAGAGGCGAAATGAAGCTCATTAGTTCGTGTGCTTTGCATCTTGGATATTTTAACTCACGCCATCCCTTAAATAAAGGGTGAGCATTTGATCTTCAGGACAGCTGTGACAGCTGTGATTGATGGCTTAATAATCCTTGAGGTTGCAAAGGTGACATAATCAGTTTCAGGGGAAAATGAAGGGGCTGGAGGCATGTGTGCTGCTTGATTATGTGAGGTAAGAGAATCTACTCTTCCCTTCCAACATGTTTTAGGACCATGAGGAATAGTTTTAGGAAGTGTGTGGAAGTGCACCTGGGCCTTAGATAAAGGAAGAATCAGAAAGCAATGTTGGTAGAGGGTGTGAAAGGGGGAAAGGAAGAGATGGAAATGGTAGGATTACTGCTGCTTTGGGGCACTGAGGGAGGAAAGGTTGGTACGTCAGGACTGCTGCTGCTGCCTTGGGTAAGTAAAGACCCTGTCAGGAGGGCCAAAAGGGTACAAAGGAAATGGTGAAAGGTGAGGTGGTGGGACTGGGATCACTGGGAGGCAGGGTCCGGGCATGATAGAGGCAGGGCATGGGTGGGGTCAGAGTCAGGGTCAGGGTATAGGTGGGGCTATTCTAGTACCCATTACTGTAACGAATGTAATGGGCTAAATCACTAGTAAGTAAATAAAGCAGTAGTGTCCATTGATGAATTCCCTCCCTGAATGCATCAGTAGTGAATCTAATTCTTTCACAGGTTGTTTGATTTTAAATTTAGACCACCAGTCCATAAACCCATATAGGATATTAAAATCAGTTTCTATTGGGATTGGGGTCATTCATTTGTGCTTCCAACCTTTGAAAAACAAATAAGGATAATCTTAATAGAGCATTTATATTAAATGATTTTTATCAGCACCTTAACCAATTACACTGGTCTGCAATTTTTTTAGAAGCCATCTGTTTCAAAGATAAAATGTGCAATTTGTTGTGGATTTGATGTGCTTAATGCAAACATGACAATAAAAAAAAAGAAGCTGAATGTTTCCAAGATATTTAGGGCTCCTTTTACAAAGCCGCACTAGCGGGTTTAGCGCGTGTGACTTTTAATCGTACGCTAACCTCCGCGCTGGCCGAAAAACTACCGCCTGCTCAAAAGGAGGTGGTAGCAGCTGGCGCAGCTGATGGTTTAGTGTGCGCTATTACGCACGGAAAACCGCTAGTGCGGCTTTGTAAAAGGAGCCCTTAATTTTACATTATATATATATATATATGTACAAGGGGCCACTGAAAAGTTCTCAGCCCAACCAAGAGAATGATGTTAAAGTTATTCCACACTTTTCTTAACACTTTTCATTTCAATGATATGAAATGAAATGAAAAACGTGTCAAGAAAAGTGTGGAATAACTTGTAAGTATCGTGGCTTCACATCATTCTCGTCTTGGTTGGGCTGAGAACTTTTCAGCAGCTCAATGTATGCTGTTTAGATAAGATAGTTTTAACTTTTAAAAAAGGAGTACTTTCATTTGTATGTGGTTGCTTTAAATGATACTTTGGGCTCCTTTTATCAAGCCGCGCTAGCGGTTTAACACGCGTAATAGCGAGCGCTAAACCGTGGAACGCGCTAGCCGCTACCGCCTCCTCTTGAGCAGGTGGTAGTTTTTGGCCAGCGCGGGGGTTAACGCATGATGAAAAGTCACGCGCGTTAAGCCCGCTAGCGCAGCTTGATAAAAGGAGCCCTATATATTTTGCCTGTCCTCTTAATGTTAAATTTTAAAAATCAGCTAAAGAGCTATATAAATAAAATTTATCATGAAAATAAAAAAACAAGAATGCATAAATGTAAATTATAATATACAAGGGGATACTGAAAAATTCTCAGCCTAACCAAGAAGAGAATGACACGGATATGGTTCAATGATCTGATACAATGTCAAAATATAGAATTACGTTTCTGCAAATTGGCACTTAATGAAATAAGATAACGCTCTTTTCAGCTACGGTGAAAAAAATAGCATTCAGAATTTAGGAAGTTGGTTGGCTGGGCTGAGAACTTTTCAGCACCCCCTCATAGGCCTTATTCAGCATCTGGCTGGCACTTCTTGGCTTAGCTTTTGTATTAATAAAATAGAGCATCTCTTGACAACTGGAAGGCTTCCCATGCAATCTTAACCATGCCTAGAAGTGCATGTTCAAATGCATCATTCTGAAAAAGTTTTCAAATCTGAAGACTTACAAAGACATTTTTATCTTAGTTTTGCTTCACCAATGACATTTTCTATGGAGGTACTTGAAAGATGCTTTTGTCTTGTCCGTGGTCTTGATGCGTAAAGATGGTAACAAATTTGTATGTGATTTAACAAGCCATAGATGCTGAACACTTTCAGGCTCCAATGATTGTCTGAGCAGCCTCTCTCATGATGTAGTATGAATCTATTGCACAGCTATTCCATTCATAGAGAAAACAGCAGAGCTGTGTGTATCCAATCTGCAGACCAAGCAAGACAGCAACAACCTTAAAGTCATCAAAAAATTTCCATTGAAGTATGCACCTCAAAAGTTGTTTCGTGTTGTCATAGTGTATGACCAATGAACTGATGCAAAACATTGCAATTATGCAGCAAAATTGCTTTAAGACTCATCTTTGATGAATCAATGATCAGTCTCTATTCATCTGAATTACAACCAATGTTGAAGGTTATCAGCAGACCATTGATGCTGCCGAAGGCTACAAGATCCCCTTCCACGAAAAAAAATGGGACAAGATCCTATTAAAAATCATGTAACTTAGGAACCCTAACTTGCCAGGATCACTTGCCAGGAGATTCCACTGTTGTTGCCTGAATCCCAACATCTCTTAGGCAGTTCCAAATCCTTGACAAGGTCCTTCAATTCACTTAAATATAGTAACATATTAGATGATGGCAGATAAAGACCCGAATGGTCCATCTAGTCTGCCCAACTTGATTCAATCTAAAAATTTGGGCAGGAATCCAAAGCTCTGTCAAGTACTGTTCTTAGGTTCCAACTACTGAAGTCTCCATCAAAGCTCACTCCAGCCCATCTTCACCATCCCAGCCATTGAAGCCCTTCCCAGCCCATCCTCCACCAAACGGCCATATACAGACACAGACCATGCAAGTCTGCCCAGTACTGGCATTATTTCTTCAATATTTACTATTATTTTCTGATTCTAGATCCTCTGTGTTCAGCCTACGCTTTTTTGAACTCCATCACAGTTTTCCTCTCCACCACCTTTCTCGGGAGCGCATTCCAGGTATCCACCACCCTCTCTGTAAAGAAGAATTTCCTTACATTGCTCTTGAGTCTCCCACCCCTCAGCCTCAAATTATGCCCTCTGGAAAATTGTATATGGTGTGCTTAGCTGATGTAGGCACATCACTTAATTGGTTAATATGAGTAGGCTTATTCGATACTGATAATTGGCACTTAACACTTCATAATTGCTATTAATTAGATTTAATTGAAAGTTAAGTTCCTGACTCAAAAAAGTGATTCTATAATAAAACAGACACCTAATCCAAAGTTCATACCCAGTGGCATAGTAAGGGTGAAGGGCACCTGGGGTGGTAGTACTCCCTTCCCTTTCCCGGTAACCTCCTTTGATATCACTTCCTAGGCACGGGTCCCAGAAGTGACATCATAGAGAGTGACAAAATGGTATGGGGCAAGGCAAGAGGTGCATGCAGCAAGGAGAGTAAACAGCGGGGAGCGAGCAAATGGCAGGGGGGGGGCAGCGAGTGGGGAGCGAGCGGGCAGGCAGGCAAAGAAGTGAGCAGGTGGGTGGGTGGGTGAGCATGGGGTGGACAGGAAGAGGGGGGCCACTGCACCCATAGGAAGACCATGCCTGGGGTGGACTGCATCCCCCTTACTATGCCACTGTTCCTACCTAAAAGTTGGCATGGTTAGGGACAAATCAAGGGCATGTTTTCGTGTTAGGTGCCTAACTTAGATGCAGGTATTTAGACAAAGAAAACCCTGGCATAAATATAGTGTGCCTAAAGTTAAGACACCTAGCAATGCCCAATGTACCTAACTTTTATAGAATTGTGATCAATGCCACAATTTGTAGGTGACATATAGAATTTGGCCCTTTATGTTCAAATGAGGAGAATGGGGGGACATCTTGATCATGTGACATTGATGGCTCAGGACCAGAAGTTCCATCTTCTTCCAGATGATTATGGTTCGTCAGGAACCAGCAGTCCTTCTCTATGGTGTACTGGGCATATAGCTGATGGAATGTTTGGATCTTGCACAGTCTACTTTTTTCTTCTTTGGCAAACCTTTTCCAGCTGGAGGCAGCATGCAGACGTGACATTTGTTGATATGATCTGTTGGCTATCTCCAAATCACTGACACTGAAAAAGGCATAGATTTCCTTTTCCCTTTCAACCATGCTGGCAACGATTTATTGCACAAGTGCTGCATATGTGTAGGGCCCAGTTCAGGTCCTGATATCCAATTTTGCACCAAAATGAAAGTGGTAGAATTTCTAAACCACAGCAGGTATACACTGTTTTTGTGATGAAAAAGTCACTTCACCAAAATGTTGCAGACATTATCTGCATTGTTTAAATGAGTAGTACCAAAGGCAGTGGAACACTGTTTTGTTTGGAGGGGCCCAAGGGCTATGCCCCAGCAGGATCTCTTTTCAGCTCCTGACTCCTGCATCCACCTCCTCCCAGATTGCTGTAATTTTAAGTCTTCGGGCAGCTGCTACACAGAGTCAATGAGCACTTGTCCCAGAAGTGTTCATTCTACAGCAATGCTCGTTGAAAATTTTATTTTTATATACCGCCAAAGCCAAAGTAGTTCGAGGCGGTTTACAATAAGAAGAGCTGGACAGTCAGCAAAAAAATAACAATGAAGTCTTTGAATACATGAAAATTTGTAGGGAGGAAGAGAGACAGAGTAAAAGTCCCATGTAAGTACAATACCGGGAGACATGCAAGCAGAATACTGGGGTAAGGCTTGGTTACAAATCGGTTAAACAGGTTGGTTTTGATTAGTTTTCTGAAGTTAAGGTAGGATGAGGAGTGCTTGATGATGGGAGGAGATATGGGAGGGGGGGGGAGTAGAGCCATCTATTATCAACTGCCAATTTTTTGGGATCTCATGGCCCCTGTGGCCTCCCTCATTCTGACACCCATGAGTAATACATTACACGTAAAAGATCACACTAATATAGGATCTCTGGAACTGATATAAAGCAATTTATTAAGCAGAGTGATGTAAGATGAGTTATGGTTGCATCATCCATGACTTCTTATGAATAACAAATGCAATTCATTTCACATATGGTGCAATATCACAATCAGATTGCATCACTCGTTGTTTTACTTTATAAAGGCAAGTACTATCTAAGCCCAGTGATAGATTTATTCACAGATGCAGTCAATGATATATTTCAGTCAATTCCATTTTAAATTGAGATCCCTTTCTTTCTTACTCATGTGTTCTCTGTCATTGTTAAGTCAAGGGTCCCAGTAGCGTATCTTGGAAGTACTATCAATCAACAGTTTTAAGCCTCACTTTTGTTCTCAGAGACCCATAATTAGCAAAGCTTCACTACATTTATTTCAGAGGCATTTTGGCTATAATTCAGTGTTACCATGTGTTTCAGCGAGTTCAGAAAGTAATTGAATACCAACAAATTGGCAGAATAAAATTGCTACTCCATACTTTTTACAAAAGCCATGAAGAAACATATGCCTCTTCCTATCTATCCCTTATACAGAAACAGAGAAAATAACAGTACATAAAGGCCATCCATCATATCTAGTCTGCATATTTGTACCAGCTTCTAAGCGCTACAATCCATTCCTCTCTTTTAGTGATTCTTTGTGCTTGTCCAATGCTTTCTTTAGTTTAGATACAGCCTTTGTCTCCTTTTCTGGGAGTCTGTCCCTCACATCCATCACCTTTTCTATAAGGAAGTATTTCTTTAGATTACTTCTGAGACTATCCCTTTTTATCTTCATTACAGAGCCTCTTTTCAAATGTAAGAAGCCTGCCTCCTTTGTATACATATATGTGCAATGGAGGTAAATAAATATGTGTATTATACCTTTCCTCTCCCACCTTTTATTCCAAAGCATAAATAGATGGATGTCATTCAGTCTTCGCCATTTGGTGAAGCAGGACAGAGGTATCCTGGTTTGGTATTCCCACTTGCGGTTGTGTGATGTAAATTATGATGCTAATGGAGGTAAGCCTGGTAGGGGAGCCTGGATTTGTTGCAGCTCCTGAAGACGCTAGAAGCAAAACACAGTTCTCTGTTAGGCTGGACTTTCAACTGGGCTCTAACTGAATAGTTACAGAAAGGAGTGATATTTTGCTACAGGAAGATAATTGATTTGCAACACACTGAAATGGTGGTTTGGAACATATAGATCTGAGTTTATGATGATGGAAACTAACCAATGAAGCACATGAAGGGGTGTAATTGATAGACTGGTTGGGGTTTGGGTTTCCTAACTTTGTCTAAACTTTGAAATATTTATTATTTTTTGTCTTAGGAAGTGTTATGATTTGGATCTGATTGTAACAAGAAAAATAAAAATATTATTCATAAATTATTATATGTTATTTAGTTTTATTGTGTGTGTTATAGCTCTCCAGATTGAATGTCTTAAAGCATAAATAGTGAGATCTTTAAGTCTCTTTACATATGCCTCAAAGACTGCAGATCATTTTAGCAGCTGCCTTTCTGACCAGTTTCCAGAACAGTACACTGCTCAAATTAAGCACTACCATCTCATTTCTCTTGTTGACTTTTCCTATGCCTATGAATTTAAGAATCATTCTAGTTTTTGCATCTCCTTTTCTACCTATGTAGCCACCTTAAGCTCATCAGATATGACCATCCCCAGGTTTTGCTCTTCCTTCCTGTGCTATTCCCTTGGGTTTTTCTAGCTCAAATGCTACAGCCTTCCACCAATATTGTTTACAAAAACTGGAACAAGGATTGGTTCAAAGACAGATTCCATTGGCATAGCACTGGTATTTATCTTTTTCTCAGAGTGAACTCCATCTACCGGTACTCTGTCTTTAATTCCACTCAAACAATTTCTAATCCAATCAGTTACTTTAGGGCTTATACTGAGGGTACTCAATTTATTTAGAAATTATCTGTTCAGAACAATATCATTTGCTGAAATGCAGGTACACCACCGTTAGTGTTCTTTCAACTCTATAGTCTCCCAGTCAAAGAAATTGATCAGATTCAATTGACAAGACCTTCATCTAGTACAGGGGTGTCAAAGTCCCTCCTCGAGGGCCACAATCCAGACAGGTTTTCAGGATTTCGCCAATGAATATGGATGAGATCTATTAACATACAATGAAAGCAGTACATGCAAATAGATCTCATGCATATTCATTGGGTAAATGCTGAAAACCCGATTGGATTGTGGCCCCCAAGGAGGGACTGTGACATCCCTGATCTAGTACAACCCTGCTGCCTTGGATCCTGCAATCCATTGGTTTCTGGAAACTGTTTTAGCCAAATTTCCATTTATTTATCAGACTAACTAACCTGTATTTCCCAAACTCTTCCTTATTTCCATATTTGTTCAGAGTGACTCCATCCATCTTTCTATAGTCCTCTGGGACCACACCCAACTCCAAATAAGCTTAAAAATGTCTGAAATAATGCCACCAAAATTTTTCTAAGCTCATTCAGTACCTTCAGATGTAGCCCACCTGGTCTCATCACACTGTCTACCTTTACATTTAGCTCCTCACAAGCACAGTTTTCTGAAAATCTTTAAAGGTCTACATCAGGCTGCCCTAGTCCGGTCCTCAAGATCTACTGTTAGGTCAGGTTTTCAGGATATCCACAATGAATATGCATGAGAGAGATTTGCATACTAAGATGGCAGTGCTGGCAAATCTCTCTCATGCATGTTCATTATGGATATCCTGAAAACCTAGCCTGCCAGTAGATCTCGAGGACCGGATTTGGGCAGCCCTGGTCTACATAATATCCTATTATCCTACATAATTCCTATTTGTGTTTATTTTCTGTTGTCCTGATCCTAACTTTCATCTGAGAACAGAGAAAAAATATTTGTCCAGCAATTCCATGTTATTTGTATTAACATCTGCATATTCCTTCCCTTCACTCTTGATTCTGACAATGTCAATTAGCAACTTCCTCCTATCACTAATATTTCTTAAAAAAAAAAAAGTATTATTCTTCCTCCTCAAATTTTAACTATATTGGCTATTTTTTAAAATTTCATTTGTATTTCTGTTTCTCTATCTTCTTTAGGACTTAGTATCTATAGGTGTCAAACAGGTGAAAGTTTGATTCTTCACTCAAGCTTTTATTACATGAAGCTATCTATTCACTCTGCATCTGGACTAGGATTTTGAATACCCTATAACTTAGACAAGTTCATCATATCTTATTCAACTGTATATCTAATTTGCCTTCATTTTAGCTACTCATATACTAAAGCCAATTACTTTGTACATATACTTGTATTGTCCCTTCTCTATATCTCAATTGCACTTGCCTCAGCTTCCTATTAAGATTTTTCATTATATTGTATGAACAGCATTAGCAACATATCTATGTTATTTGAATTTTCCAATGTGTGTCTATTAAGGTTTCATTTGTATTGTTCTGACATCATATCATATCTATGTTATACAAGGGATCACTGAAAAGTTCTCAGCCCAACCAGTGGAGTTGGGGCAATCTCCATCGAGGGCTATACACGCAGTCCAGTGATTTTCTGCATTGTGTTCCCTATTTTTCTGATGGAATAAAAAAAGTAGAAAATCACTGGTCTAAGCCCTCGATGGAGACTGCCCCAATTTTGTTGGCTGGGCTGAGAACGTTTCAGCAGCCCCTCATATGAATGTTCTTCCGTACTGCCTTTTATGGTAGCATTTGTATTCTGCTGACATACCATGTTCCCTCCCCCCCCCAAAAAAAAAAAGGTACTGTCTTATATTAATTTTGGGCCCAAAAAAGGCACTAGGTCTTATTTTCGGGGATATCTTATTTTTTCCATGTACAATGATCATCTCTCCCTTCCTCTCCTCCATCCTAATTCTTCCTATTTCCTTTCTCTCCCCCACATGTACGGCATCTTCCTCACCTCTCACCCATCCCCTTGAGTAGTATCTTTCTATCCCTCCCGCCCATCCCTTGCAGCTTCTATCCCTCCCTTCCTCCCATCCCCCTGTGTAGCATCTTTCTATCCCCCTGCCACTGCCACAGCACACACCCCGCCCCCTTCCCTCACCGCCCCATCTCTCCCTCCCATCCGAACCTCAAGACAGAAACAAACCAGCAGCATCGGCAGCAATCTAGACAGGCTGCTTTAAGGCCTTCTATTGCCCGGGTGTTCCTCTGCCGCACTGCTGATGACATCATCAGTGATGAGGCAGAGGAACGGCCGGGCGATAGAAGGCCGCGAAGCAGCCTGTCTAGATTGCTGCCGATGCTGCTGGTTTGTTATAAGGTATTTATTTCTGTTTCATGGTTCAGATAGGAGAAAGAGATGGGGAGGGGGGAGGGGGAAGCACTGCTGCTGCCGGTGACTAGGGCTTATTTTGGGGGTAGGGCTTATATTAAGACCTACCCCAAAAAGCATGCTAGGGCTTGTTTTCGAGGTGGGTCTTATTTTCAGGGAAACATGGTATATCATAGTTCTATGCAGGGCCGCCATCAGGGCAGTACTACCAGTCCTGCATTCAGGGGCCCGGAGCTGACAGGGGGCCCGGGCTCCCCCAGGGTCCTAGGCCACAGTCTAGGGAGGGGGCGACCCGCCCCAGGTGCACAGGAGAGAGCTGGACGGTGAACCCGCGGAGTTCAATACATCTCGAGCCGCGAGGCTCGTCTTCTGTTCCTACCTGCCCTGCCGCTAACATATAGCTGATCGGAAGTGTTCCCCGATGTCAGCGCTGATGTCGGAGGGAGGGCTTAAGCAAAGCCTGCCCTCCGACTTCAGCGCTGACGTCGGAGAATACTTCCGGTCGGCTATTTGTGCGTGGCAGAGCAGGCAGGAGACAAACTCTCGGCTCGAGCTCCGTTTTGCTGAGAAAGTTGCAAAGATGGGCTGGGAGGCAAACGCGGAACACAAAAGGGGGGAGGGAGTGCGTTTTGGACATAGAAGGCATGGATTTGGGAGAGAGGAAGGGAGGGAAAGAGATGCTGAGGTGGGGGAAGGAATGGGTTTTTGGACACAGAAGGCATGGACTTGGGAGAGAGGAAGGGAGGGAAAGAGATGCTGAGGTGGGGGAGGGAATGGTTTTTTGCACACAGAAAGCATGGACTTGGGAGAGAGGAAGGGAGGGAAAGAGATGCTGAGGTGGGGAGGGAATGGGTTTTTGGACACAAGGCATGAACTTGGGAGAGAGGAAGGGAGGGAAAGAGATGCTGAGGTGGGGGAGGGAATGGGTTTTTGATACAGAAGGCATGGACTTGGGAGAGAGGAAGGGAGGGAAAGAGATGCTGAGGTGGGGGAGGGAATGAGTTTTTGGCACAGAAGGCATGGACTTGGGAGAGAGGAAGGGAGGGAAAGAGATGCTGAGGTGGGGGAGGGAATGGGTTTTTGGACACAGAAGGCATGGACTTGGGAGAGAGGAAGGGAGGGAAAGAGATGCTGAGGTGGGGGAGGGAATGGTTTTTTGCACACAGAAGGCATGGACTTGGGAGAGAGGAAGGGAGAGAAAGAGATGCTGAGGTGGGGAGGGAATGGGTTTTTGGACACAAGGCATGAACTTGGGAGAGAGGAAGGGAGGGAAAGAGATGCTGAGGTGGGGGAGGGAATGGGTTTTTGATACAGAAGGCATGGACTTGGGAGAGAGGAAGGGAGGGAAAGAGATGCTGAGGTGGGGGAGGGAATGAGTTTTTGGCACAGAAGGCATCGACTTGGGAGAGAGGAAGGGAGGGAAAGAGATGGTAGTGTACACGGGGAATAGAAAAAAGGAGAATTTTTGGTCATAGGGAGGGAGTGAGGTACAGATAGTGGCATACCAAGGTGGGGGAGGGTGGGGGGGCGGTCCATCCCGCCCCGGGTTTATGTCCCAAGGGGGTGCACAGCTGGCCACCCTCCAGTGTTCTCCCTAGGCCAGCAAACTGCGGCTCTTTAGCCACTTGAGTGCCACCGCCGCCATCGGGAATAGGCCGGCGCCGAGTTCTCCCTGCTTTTCCCTGTGGGGCCGACCAACTCTCGCCACTCGCGTCAATTCTGACGTCAGAGAGGACGTTCTGGGCCAGCCAATCGCTGCCTGGATGGCCTAGAACGTCCTCTCCGACATTAGAATTGACGTCGGGTGGCGAGAGTTGGTCGGCCCCGCGGGGAAGAGAAGCAGGGAAAACTTGGCGCCGGCCTGTTTCCGATGGCGGCAGTGGCAGCCTATTCCCCAGTGGCGGTGGCAGCATTTTCCCAATGATGGTGGCATGGGGAGGGCAGGGAGAAAGAAAGAAAGGGGGGTGGACAGGAAGCCAGAAAGAAAGAAAGGGGGCAGGGTGAAACAAAGAAAAATGGGGCACGGAGAGAGAGAGAAAGACAGACATACAGAACGAAAGAGGGTGTGGGGAGAGAAAGAAAGTAGGGGGCAGGGTGAGAGAGAGAGAAAAACAGACATACAGAAAGAAAGGGGGTATGGAGATAGAGAAAAAGAAAGAAGGGGCAGGGTGAAACAAAGAAAAAGTTTGGGGAGGGAATGAGGTCTGGAGGAGAGGAAGCATACAGGAGGCTGAAAGAAGGGAAGAAATATTGGATGCACAGTCAGAAGAATAAAGTGCAACCAGAGACTGATGAAATTACCAAAGGTAGGAAAAATGATTTTATTTTCAATTTAGTAATGAAAATGTGTCTGCTTTGAGAATTTATATATGCTGTCTATATTTTGCACTATGGCCCCCTTTTACTAAACCGCAATAGCATTTTTTAGCGCAGGGAGCCTATGAGCGTTGAGAGCAGCGTGGGGCATTCAGATATGCGCTCAGATGTGTAGTTTTTTCTGATATATTTATTAAGCTTACAGTATTTATAAAAACACATTTAATACTTGTTACAAAAAATATTGTGCAATTGTGATCTACTTCTGGCCTACAAAGGTCAAAAGAAATCCTTAACTGAGATTTTACATTCAAAAGTGAATTATTGCTACTAGCACTATTATTTATTAGTTATTTATTATGCAGATGTTTGTTAGTTTGTTATTAGTTCAGTATTAGACATATGTTAGTTTAGAATAGATAGGTATAGATTAGTTTAGTTTAGGGCCCTGCTGAAAGAGTCTACCTTGACGTGGTTGCAGGCTTACAAATCTTTTGGTCAAAGAGTGCGGCGACAGAGAAAAGTATGTGTGTATTCGGCCCATGGAAGAAGGGGGCGGGGTCAGGGGGAAGGGGTGCATGGGGGGCCCAATAGGATTGCTCAGTAAGGGGCCCAGAAATTTCTGATGGTGGCCCTGGTTCTATGATTGTTTTACATACTGCCACTTCTTCTACCAAGCTGCTATCATATCAGTGGCATATTACAAAGTTCAGTTGTAGAAGTGGTTTTTAGCACAGGGCGGTGCACTGAATACTCTGCGCTGCTCCTGATGCTCATAGGAACTCTGTGAGTGTTGGGAACAGTGCAAAGCATTCAGCGTGCCGGCCTGTGCTAAAAACTGCTTCTGCGGTTTTGCAAAAGGTGGGGCTAATGTTTTCATTGTACTACTGGCAACTCTCATTCAGGATCTGGGTTTCACTTATACTGACGATATTCAGCTGTTAATTGCTCATGACACTTGGGACTGTACCTTACAAAGGAAAACAAAGAAACACTGTGAAGAGACAATGTTCCTGGAATGGACTTTATTAAAAATGCATAAATATGTAGCAATCCACATAAACATCTTAAGGACCTAATCTGCTGGGAACACTGGACTCAACATGGTCTGTATTTCGACAAACGAGTCTTCCTCAGGGGTCCCTGCTATTCCTAGGGAGAAAGATATGTGGAAAAGCTAAACAATCCAAAAGTACTATTACATAGAAGTTCCGCATGAAACACACTTCAGTAACCTGTACCTTACAAACCCATCTCAATTACTCTATTTCTCAGATTGTGTTTTTGGACTTTGCAGCCTAAGTGGATTCTGAATATGACCTTCTAAATCAAAAGCCCTTTAGTTTCCAAACCACCACTCAACTCCCCCATTCTCTCTCATCTCCCATAATGTATATATAAAAAAAATTCCTCCTTTTAAAGATTAACTATTATCTCAGGATATTCTTCTAGACCATTTACTGTCCTTTAAATCAATATTACTAGGACAATTCAGAAATTGTTTTGTGAATGCCACCGAGAAGTTAGAAAAGCAAAAGGGAAATACGAAGAGGGGCTGGCCAGGGAGGCGAAAAACTTCAAGGCATTCTTCAGTTACGTAAAGGGGAAGCGACCAGCAAGAGAGGAGGTGGGGCCGTTGGACGATGGGGATAGGAAGGGAGTGATTAAGGAGGATAAAGAGGTAGCTGAGAGGTTGAACACGTTCTTCTCGTCGGTTTTCACGAGAGAAGACACATCTAATATACCGGACTCAGAGGAGCTCATGAGTGGGGAACAGGCTGAAAAATTAGAACACATAGAGGTAAGTAAGGAGGATGTCCTCAGGCAGATAGACAGGTTAAAATGCGGCAAATCGCCGGGCCCTGACGGGATCCACCCAAGGGTTCTGAAAGAACTAGGACAAGAAATAGTGGGCACAATCCAGCATGTTTGCAACCTATCCTTGAAAACTGGAGAGGTACCAGAGGACTGGAAATTGGCGAATGTCACACCTATCTTCAAGAAGGGATCGAGGGGTGACCCCGGGAAATACAGGCCGGTGAGCCTGACTTCAATTATAGGGAAGATGGTGGAAGCTATGATCAAGGACGGTATTTGCGAGCACATCGAGAGATATGGCCTACTGAGAACAAGCCAGCATGGATTCTGTAAGGGAAGGTCATGCTTAACGAACCTTCTGTACTTCTTTGAGGGAATAAGCAGTCGGGTGGACAATGGGGAACCTATAGACATCATTTACCTTGATTTTCAAAAGGCTTTCGACAAGGTGCCACATGAAAGGCTGCTTAGGAAGCTGTGGAACCACGGGGTGGGAGGGGATGTGCACAGATGGATCGAGCACTGGTTGTCGGGTAGACTGCAGAGGGTCGGAGTAAAGGGACAATACTCTGACTGGCGGGGAGTCACGAGCGGTGTGCCACAGGGATCGGTGCTGGGGCCGTTACTTTTCAACATATTTATCAATGACCTGGAAAAGGAGGCAAAGTGCGAGGTTATAAAATTTGCAGACGATACCAAACTGTGCGGCAGAGTTAGGTCCAGGGAGGAGTGTGAGGACCTGCAAAGGGACCTGGACAAGCTGGAAGAATGGGCAAACAAATGGCAAATGCGCTTTAACGTGGAAAAATGCAAGGTCATGCATATAGGGAAAAAGAACCCGTTGTTCAACTACAAATTGGGAGGGGCATTGTTGGGAGACAGCAGTCTTGAGAGAGACTTGGGTGTGCTGGTGGATGCATCACTGAAGCCATCTGCACAGTGCGCAGCAGCCTCGAAAAAAGCCAACAGGATGCTGGGCATCATAAAGAGGGGCATAACAACCAGGACGCGGGAAGTCATCATGCCATTGTATCGAGCGATGGTGCGTCCACATCTGGAATACTGCGTTCAATATTGGTCGCCGTACCTCAAGAAGGACATGGCGGTACTTGAGAGAGTCCAAAGGAGAGCAACGAAACTGGTAAGAGGGCTGGAACACTGCCCGTACGCCAAGAGGTTGGATAGGCCGGGGCTCTTCTCTCTGGAAAAAAGGAGGCTCAGGGGAGATATGATAGAGACCTTCAAGATCATGAGGGGCATAGAGAGGGTGGATAGGGACAGATTCTTCAGGCTGAAGGGGTCAACAGGCACGAGGGGGCATTCGGAAAAACTGAAGGGAGATAGGTTCAGAACAAATGCAAGGAAGTTTTTTTTCACACAAAGGGTCGTGGACACTTGGAATGCGCTACCGGAGGAAGTGATCAGGCAGAGTACGGTACAAGGATTCAAACAGGGATTGGACGGATTCCTGAGGGATAGGGGGATCGTGGGATACTGAGAGAGGTGCTGGGATGTAACACAGGTATAGAAAGCTAACTAGGTAATAAGTATAGAAATCCAACCAGGTCGTGCTTGTGCAAGACCGGAGGGTTAGGACTTCGATGGGAAGATAGGACTCAATGGGAAACCGAGGTGGCAAGGGGGCCCCTTCTGGTGACTCAGACAGGCCGTGACCTGTTCGGGCCGCCGCGGGAGCGGACTGCTGGGCGGGATGGACATATGGTCTGACCCGGCGGAGGCACTGCTTATGTTCTTATGTATTATATAAAGTTCATTCATTGAAGCATCTTGTGGACAGAATTTCTCTTAAATCTCTTTTCCATGTATTTATCTTGGCTCATCTTGATTATTATAACTTACTTATAGCTGTTACGCCCCTCTATTGTATTAAAGATTGCAACTCATTCAAAACACAGCAGTTTAATTTTAAGTGTGATGGTGCACCAGTAATTCACCACAGGTGTTGATAGGATAAAGACTTGGACAAGGTAATCATTATGCACACTGAAATAGTGACAAAAGCCATGTTCTAACCCTCTGGATAGATAATGATATACTATACTGTACAGTAAAATCACAAGTGAATAATAAGAAACAGGAAGCTTATTTACAAAAGTGAAATATAAACAAGAATGAGAGAGAATCCAAATATAAAATTTATTTACAAAAGTTTATAATATCAGAAAATAAAATTTGAATAAAGGTTCAGTAAGAAAAGCACTTCAGATATTATAACAAACACACATTGCTTGTTGGCCAACTGTCTACTGATTGTTGCTCATAAGTGATCACAGACTTTGACCATACAACCTGTAATTGTTGCCTGCCTATCTTTGTGGTGATTGAAGAAGGTGTTTGCCTACACAGGCAGTGCCCTGGTGAATGAGATGAGATGATACCAGAAGAAAGTTGTAGATCTTGATGAAAATAACATGTGTTGAGATGAAGAAGATATATTTTATATCATTTTATCAGCACTATCTCTGATGGTTTGATAAATTTGTGGCAGGCAATTGGCTAGTACACTTTGTTACGGCTAAAATGGCAATCAGTCTGGGGCCAATGTGACATCAAATTGCCCAAAATCTTTTGTCTTGTTCCAGGCATGCAAAGGTTTTCTTCAAAGCAACCATGACTCAGCAAAGTTTTAATCATAGCAAAGGTATTTTCTATTTGGAGCACAAAGCACTATAGATTTGGTGATTCATTTCAGATGCCCTACAGATAAAACATAGTCAAACACTTTGATACACTAATTGTAATGTGGCAGGGGCTCTTACCCTTATACAACCACTCTAACAACTCTCTTTATCACCACATGACTCCCCAGTCAATTTTAGAATTCAGTGCAAAATGGTGTTACAGTAGAATCTCGGTTATCCAGCACCCACGAGGTTTTTTTTTGTTACTTGAGAGTGTGCTAGAAACCTTGTTTAACACACTCTCAATTCCCCCTCCCTCCCACCCTGAAGCACCAGCATGGCAGCACTGCAGTCCTGAGTTGCAAAGCCCTCCTCCCTCCCTCAAGCCCCAAAGTGGCAGAAGCAGGTAACAGTCCTGAGCTGTTAACTTTCTCGCTCCCTCCCTCCTTCTCTCCCTTCCTTACCCGAGCGCAGCCGGTTAACAGGAGGCAGCCTCAAAACAGGCTGCTCACAGCCAGCCTGTTTTGGTAGGGCCTTTCCTCTGATGGATCGGAGTTTAAAAATAGTTTATTTGCCAAAGGTTGAGATGTAATAGCAGAGAAGATGTAGATGCTCTATAGGTGTTCACAATAAGTGTAGCTTTATCAATGAAAAACAGCAACTCTCAATATCATGTTTCGTCCATATAGGCCTATCTCAAGTGTCTAGATATTGATTCATATTAAACATATAATGCAAAAAAAACCAAAAACAAATTGTTGAATATTCCTGCATCAATCCAGGCAACAGTAGCAATCTCTCTTAGTCCAAAATGATGTCTTAAACTGGCAAGGATATGGTGGTTATATCCTCAGTATTACATTGTGGCTTCTTCCTAGCTTTCTCTAGAGCAACAGGCGCTAGAACAACAAGAACTTCCTTCATTGGTTCTTTGGCCACATCATCTGAATCTCCCTACTCTATGTCACAAACAAATCTCTCCATCATCTCTTTCTCTTCTTATTTTTGTTTTTCATTCTTCATTCTCTACTTTTCTTCATCCTTCTGTAGTTCTTGTCTTCTGGTATCAAGGAGGTCAACTTTTCCTATCTTTTTCTATTTGATCTTTTATAAAGGCTAACTTGATCGTATGCATCTTC
This sequence comes from Geotrypetes seraphini, assembly GCF_902459505.1. Lineage (NCBI taxonomy): Eukaryota > Metazoa > Chordata > Amphibia > Gymnophiona > Dermophiidae > Geotrypetes > Geotrypetes seraphini. Next base: position 231,555,251 of record NC_047084.1, read on the forward strand.
TTCTCTCTGCTGCAGTCACAAAATATGTGTATTCCGCTCATAGAATTTCCCACATCAGTACAACTCTTTATTTCAAACTTACAGGTAATTATGCCCATCAGTGTGTTGAGCTTCTCCATAAATCTGTATTTCTCCTTTAGTTTTGTTTTGCCCACATGGCTGCTGACTTTTTCCCACATTGATTTCAATTTTGCTTTAACAACGGCTTATGACGGGACCACTGAATTTTGGATTTGCTTTATACCACTGAGCAAGTAATCCAGTCATTAGGTCATTGACCAGTTCATCAGTGTTGTAATTTTGTCTGTCTTGATCACTGATATCTCTCAAATACAATTTATATCCCTGACAGTTGATACTTCAGCTACAAGTAGGTTTCTATCTGATCCCAGCAAATGATGTAAATGAGTCCAGATTTGCCCTCGCTTCCTTTTCCTCTCTCCAAGTCGCCTAGAGTCTGTTCAGGTGTGCGCGGCACACAAATATTAGATTAGATTTGATTAGGTTAGGTTTTATTTTATAGACATTTTCAGTATTAGATTATTGCTATGATGATGCTATGTTGAAAACCTTAGAATGAAACTGAAACGAATGTATTAGTGTGAATATGGTAAGATACATTGAGACACAAAGGTCCTGATTCTATAAAGTCCATCTAAAGTTAGGTACTGATATCAGCATGCATTCTATAAAACGTAGGTGCCCATTATGGAATCATGCGTCACCTAAGCATGTATAGACATCACTCAGCGTCCTAACAGTTAAGCGTTCCCAATTTATGCCAGGGTTTTCCATGCCTAAAGTTAGGCACTGATATCAGATCTTTATGGCACCTGATTCACAAAGAGGCTCCTAACTTGAAAATGCCAACGATCCACCTCTAACCATGTCCATTTTAGCATAGGCGCTTTGAGTTAGGTGCCTACTTGAGGGTTTCTGTACGTTCTGGGGAAAGTATTCTGGAACCCTTGCTAAACACTTTTCCTTGTTAAATTCTGGGACATACAAATATGAATGCTTGTGTGCACTTCCCATTCATTATGATGCTGTTGAAAATATTTGTCTAGCCTACTCGTGCCTAATTAGTAATCCTGCTCAAAAATTCTGTGAAGCCATTTCTAAGAAAGTAAAACCTGCAATTAGCCACTGTGCCTGGAAACCTGTAATAATATTTTGGAAAGTGTGTGTGCCTTTCCCTGAAATGTTTGATGGTACCCAAGGATCATTATCAGAGCTGCCAAGTTATTCAGTTTAAAGGAGTAGATTTTAGACTGCTCTTGCCTTTCTGAGAAGTCTATCATGATATACTGTATTATGAGACCTGCAGCATGGATTTCAATGGATAAAATCAAGGACTGTAAATCCCAAACTGATTTGGGAATAAGTTCAAAATCAGGATTGATTTCTATCTTGCTGTGCTGTATGCATGGAAAAACTGTCCGAGTCATTGCATCAGGTGCTATCTATTATGGTATTCAAATCCAAGCTAAAAGCCCACTTTTCCAATGCTGCCTTCAACTCCTAACTCCCACTCAACATAAAATTACCTATGTCCATTCTATCATTTTCTCTGCAAGAAACTTTCCAACCCCTATATGTCTAGTATGTCTGTCAATTAGATTGTAAACTCTTCTGAGCAGGGTCAGTCTATTGCGTGTTGATTGTACAATGCTGTGTACACTTACCTGCGTTATAGAAATTATAAATAGAAGTAGTAGTAGCAATTTGGAAATATATCCCCCTCTTGGAATTAAGTAGCTTGGCAGCTGTGTAATAAGGTTTACTTATGAAGAGCTTCTAGGGATTACTGCCATATCCATAGTACAGGACACACACAAACCACACTAACCCATTTTCCATGCCTCGGAAGACAGGAATTGTCTATTACATGTTAATGTACAGCATTGCATATATCTAGCAGCACCATAGAATTGGAGATGAATGTGTGGCTATGTGGATGGGGTTGTCAGAGTATTTTGGCTTCCTGGACCATGGGATGATTTTCCAAGGGCTGTTGAGCAGGGATGATATACATCTATCAAAGAAGGGAAGAAGTGTCCTTGGAGGCAGGCTGGCTAAACTACCGAAGAGGGCTTTAAAATAGAAGTGATGGGGCAGGGTGATCAAAGCCACTGGGTGAGTCTAAACCCTCAGGCTAGTAAATCACTGAATACCTCTAACATGGGTGGGAAAAGGGGGCAATATCTGGAAAGCAGTATATACTAATGCTCAAAGTATGGGAAATAAAATTCTGGATCTAGAAGCAGTGATGGAAGAAGATGAGTTGGATATAGTGGCAATCACAGAGACATGGTTCACGGAGAACTATGATTGGGATGTAGTTATACTGGGCTATAATCTGTTCAGGAAAGACAGGGTAGGAATTGCCAGATCTGCAGGGCAAGGAAGACGAACAGTGGATCAATTTGGAATGACGGAATGGTAAATATATTTACATTGGTGTGATATACAGGATCCCCTCCACAGAAGGAAGAAGAGGGCAGAGATTTAATAGTAAATATTCAGAATATGTCTAAAAAAAAGTGACCTTTTACTAATAGGTGATTTTAACTTGCTGGATGTTGATTGGGGGTATATAGTATCCATTGCAAGGTCTTCTGGAAGTAGGGAGATCCTGGATTCTCTACAAGGAAAACTTTTCCAGCAGTTGGTAATAGAACCCACATGGGATGAGGCCATACTGGACTTAGTGCTTACAAATGGAGAAAGTGTTTCTGATGTTACAGTGGGTGATCATCTGGCAGCCAGTGATCACTGCATGGTACAATTTAATATTAAGATGGGTATAGAGAAGTCTCAATCAAAAGTAAAGGTTCTAGACTTTAACAAGTCTAACTTTGTTCGGATGGGGGATTAAGTCAAGGAATTGTCTGGATGGGAACATCTGGAAGTAGTACTGTAGAAATGCAGTGTACATGCAGTACAACTAAGTCTAGGACGGCCCATGTCCTGCCCAAATCCCACCCTTGACACTCTTCCTAAAACGCCCCTTTTAGCTCTGGGCATATAGCAGTACTGTGAAGACCTAAGTCATTTTTAGATACGTCTAAAACCCAGTTCGATTATCAGCACTTGGACAACTTGTGTTACTGATCGTCCAAGTGCCGATTTAGGATGGTTTTAAGACGTATTTTTGTTTCGATTATGAGCCCCTTATGTCTAGTGGCGCTTTAGAAATCATAAGTAGTAGTAGTAGTAAAACCATCTAAAGCTCCTTAAAGAAGTCATCACTGAACAGTTGAATTTAGGGAGGGCTATGGTAAAAGAAAGTGGGAGATGTAGTATTATTAGATTATATAATGCACAATTGGAGCATCTTCACTCCCCTTTGAAGTACAGGCGTGGTTGGGATAAGATCATTGTTAAATGCTATACTGATAAAGAATGGTCTAAAATAATGCATTCCCTCCTCTATGGCACTATAGCAAGCAATATGATAGAAAATGGTTATAAGATGTTTTATTGCTGGCGTTATACTCCAGTATGACTGCGAGCTATGTATGGGAAAGGATCGGATAAATGTTGGAAAGGATGTGAGGAAGTGGGTATGTTTGAACATATATGGTGGTACTGTATAAAGGCACAAACATATTGGGATAGAGTGATATCCTTTATTGATGCAGTGTTATGAATTTGGTTACCTAAGACTATGGAGTGCAGTCTGCTGAATATAGGACCAGCTGCCTTTGCCAATTAAGCAGCAGAGGTGGATACATTTTATAATGACAGCAGGGCGACTGGTTTTGGCATCGGCTTGGAAACAACCGGATATTCTGGTATTTCGAATGCTGTTGTCTAAAGTCCAATTTATATAACAAATGTCAAAATTAACTGCTCTCCAGAGAAACCAGATACATAGATATAATGCCTTTTGGGGTACATATGAAACTTGGATCAGCTCCCAAAGGAGTAGACCTTTGAATTATGGTTTTTCACACTTCTATAGCTTATGAATCTCCTGCACACATCCTCTCAATGGGGGGGAGGGGGGAGGGGGAGAGGAGGGAGGGGGGGGTTATAGAAGATATGTAGATAAATTGATATTCTTAGTATGTATTAAGAAATAAGATATATAATGAGCTAATGTATTGTTAAAAGCTTAATTAAACAAGATTGATGTTTTAAAAAGTATTTAAATTATTAATAAAGTGCTTTTGAAAAAAAAAAGTAAAATCATCTAAAAATGGCAATTTGGCCATTTTAGCAAATAAATGTTCAAATGCCACTTATTGCTATTTTGGGGCATTTTTCTATTTTGAAAATGAGTAACTGTGGATGATCAGAACTGTTTTGTCTTCAGAATTCTGCTATTGCTGTTCTATACTTGGCCTCCATTTCTACTACTGCAAGACCTCCTTCTTTCTTTTCAGTCTACTCTTTGCACCAAACTTTCAGTCCACTGTATTCTTTCTTCAAATCCTAATGGTTTAAACCTAAATATCTTGGGTGTACAGGGCAGTAGCCATGTTATAAATTCTTGACCAGCTAAAGAGGCCAGGCCTTCAATATTTCATATGCCTCAAAGAATGAATCTCTACACTTATAAGAGTGATCATAGCTCTTTTTATACCACTTATAGCCTAAGTGGTTTACATTCAAGTACTCAGACATTTTCCCTATCTGTCCTGCTGGGCTCACACTCTATCTAATGTACCCGGGGCAATGGAGGATTAACTGAATTACCCAGGGTCACAAGGAGTAGCATTGGATTTAAGCTCACAACCTCAGGGTGCTGAGGCTATAGGTCTAACCACTGCATCATTCACTGAGATGCATCTTTAGAATTATGAAATTGCTGACTGAGTAGAGCTCATTGCTCTTTTTAAATCTGTGGGATATTTCAGTACAATGACAGCAACAACCACAACAACAAAACACTAGGCACATTAGTTGCATTATTTGTTTCCAAATGCAGTAGCTGCAGTATGTGTTTGCTGTAAAATGTAAATTAATTGCCATTTGCAGCTATCTCAAGGTCAGGAGTGGAAAATGTTCCTTTCTAATTATAACTATCATGAAAACAAAAAAAAGAAAACATGTTTCATAAACGATCATCTAACGTCGTCTTTTCCATTATGTAGATTTTTAACTGGAGCAGAGAACTACCCTAAAAATATCCAGTAAATGAGAAATGAAAAATAATTTTGCTCATAATGCAGAAATTATGAATACATTGCTCGGGTTATAATGAAAGCAATGCAATTCAGAGAAAAGTCATTACTCAGCCCATTATTAAAAACCCTACTTTATATGTATTTTGTGATTTCACAGTTATTCATTTGAAGTGGCATGTCATTGTGCTGTTCTCCTGGGGGAATAGTCTTATTCTGTAGTTATCTTCAACATTCAACTTTAATATACAAAGAGTTATTCACAGAGCGTCCTTCTTAATTGATTACAATTTTTTTCTGTTTTCATGAAAATAATAAAAAAGCTATTTTCATTTGTTTTCCAGCTGTTCTTCTCAAGCAAAATCATGTATCAAGTAGCTGGTAATAATTGTATATAATTTAGAATATATATTAACAAGCAGTAGTATCGCAATTTAAGTTAGTTGCATGAATGCAAGAATAAGTAAGAGATCAAAGTAGAATTGTCCTTTAGTCTTGATCGTGAACTGAATTTCCAAATTAGCTTGCAGGTTCATGGGTACAAAACTGTCTACGGGGTTTAAAACATTATAACACCACCAAAATAACAAACAATGGATTTTACAAAACTGCGGTAGAGGCTTCTTATATGGGTCAGTGAGGTAAATGCTCTGACGCTCATAGAATTCTGATGAGCGTTGGAGCACTAACCTTGCTGGTCCACGGTAGAAACCTCTACCGTGGCTTGGTAAAAGGAGCCCTAAATGTATCAGAATCAAATCATAAGATCAAAAACAGTAATTCTGTCTAGATATACTTAGGGCTCCTTTTACAAAGGTGCGCTAGCATTTTTTAGTGCCCGCACCAGATTAGCATGCGCTAGCCGAAAAATTACTGCCTGCTTAAAAGGAGACAGTAGCGGCTAGCGCACATGCTAAAACTGCTAGCACACCTGTGTAAAAAGAGCTCTTAGTGATGAAAATAAGCAATTACTTTTTAAAATATATAATAATCCAACAAAGGACTTCAGCGCTAAACACCTCCATCAGGAAACAAGTTCCAATCTAGAAGTTGCAGTAAAGCAATCATTGGTTCTAAACAATTTTATACAAGTTGGAGGAAAAAAACCTCATAGCAACCCCCACCTCCCAAAAACCCCAAACCCTACACCTACATGCAGTCCAAAGTGTTGTCAAATCAACAAGAACATCTTTCCAACAGTTCACAAACATTCGCTTATCTGAAAAATTGTGCTCTGAACTGAATTTATAGCACTAGATGCAGGATAACCAATGCATTTTGGAAAAAACGCCCCAAGTCAGAATTGGGACATCCTGCTTATAACATCCAAATAAACCTTCCATCTCACAGCAATTTTTGAACTGGAGTGTTGCCTAGATTTCCTATGTGAAAATATTTGAGAAGGACATTCCTAAGCTGGATTCATCCATCTTGAACAACCATTTTACAAACCAAAACATTTAAATTATAAATTGGGGGGGGAGGGGAAGGGGGAGGGGCGCAAAACAAGGCAGAGGGATTTCTCTCTGGCAGGATTCTTTTGAATATGATCATATAATCATCTTAATGGAACAGAGGAGTAAAATGGAGGGGCATAATCGAAAGGAATGTCTAAGTCCGTTTTTGTCCAAGTCACAAGTTGTCCAAAGTAAAAAAGAGCTTAGGTCACATTTTCAAAAAATACGTCCAAATTTGTTTTCGTTTTGAAAATCGTCTAACTATACATCCTGCTGATCTGATCGTCCAAGCCAATAAATCGTCAATCTTTATACCACATTTTCATCCAACTTTTCGTCCAAGTCAAAATGCCTAGAACAAGCCCTGTTGGACGTGGGAGGGGTCTGCAAAGTGATGGACTGAACACCCAGACATGGCATCTAAATAGTGGAGTACCTTACAGGGCACTGCTGTGAACTTCACAAAAAGGGTGCCATGTCTTCATCTCACTCCACCTCCCTTATAGGGCATGGTGAGCCCCCCCCAACTACTTCCAGAATACCTTAGATCCACTTATCTACCACCCCAATAGCCCTCATGGCTGCAGGAGTCACTTATATGCTAGTAAAAAAGGGTGTATAGGGGAGTGCACATGTTTCAATATCAATGCAATGATTACAGGGGCTTATGGGCATGGGTCCACCTCTCTATCGGTCCCTAACCCACCCCCAAGATGGTTTAAGATGCCTCTGTGCAGCACGACTAGGCTTTCCTATGCCAGGCTGCCAGGTGATGATGTTCTAGAGGCACAATTTTCAAGTTGTGATTAATATTTTTAGGGGGGGGGTCGGTGATCACTGGGGTACTGTGTGGGGGTCTGTATTATGTGTTTGTAGTGCTTATTTGGTCACTTTAGGTGTTTTTTTTGTGACTTAGACCATGTTTTAAATGGTCTAAGTCACAACGTCCAAGTTCCGTCTATGCTGTGCTGTATAACTTTCGGTTATACATGCAGTATGACTAAGTCTAAGCCTGCCCATGTCCTACCCAAATCCCACCCTTGACACTCCTCCTAAAATGCCCCGTTTAGCTATGGTCGTTCAGCGGCACTATAAAGGCCTAGGTCATTTAGAAATACATCCAAAACTCGGTTTGATTATTGGCCCTTAGATGTTTTTCGTTTATGATCATCCAAGTTCCAACTTAGGCCATTTTTTGGATGTTTTTCTATTTCGATCATGAGCCCCATAGCTGTTACTGCAGTAAACTGTATAACAAGGGACACTGGTTCAAATTCCAGTGCATTTTTTTTTTGGGGGGAAGGTGGTCCCTCTAGGAGCAGAAAAATGCCCACTGTACCTGAATATGTACCATTTCAATAGCCTTCATGCTTGCAGGTGTATAATATTTAAGACAGCCAAGATATGTGGTTTTAAAATACCACTTCTGGATCTTCATAATGTTATAGGGTCATATTACTTACCCCTTCTTTTACTAAGGTGCACTAGCCAATTTAGCATGTGCTAAATGCTAATGTATCCATAGAATATAATGGACTCGTTAGCGTTTAACGCGCCTTAGGTAAAAGAGCCCTTAGTTCGCCCCTCTCTTCATTAGTATATTCTGTTTCATTAGTCTCACTGGCCACCACCAGTGGATCATCTTTACTGAGCATTTTTCACATTGTTGACATCATGTTTGACCTCTTTTAGAGTTTTCATAACAACACTTTGGGGCCCTTTTACTAAGGGGTCCTTTTACAAAGGCGCGGTAGCGGTTTAAAGTACGGAATACCGTGCGTTAAAGCACTTGCCGTGCTAGTACCTAACGCCTAACCTTCCCCATTCTCTGGCATCTCTCTCTCTCTCTCTTCTCTCTCTCTTCCCTTCTCTGGTCTTCCTTCTTTATTTTCTGCCTCCGTCTAAATTAAATTTTTTCTTACTATGCAGTCCTCAGTTTCCCTCTTTTTACTATGTCTACCCACAGCATTTCACCCCTTTCCTTTACCCCTCCACTATCTCACTATCTCCACTATCCCATCCAGCATATGTCCTTTTTCTTTATCCCTCCTTCCATCCAGTATGTGTTCTCTTTCTCCACTTCCATTCAGCATTTGTTCCCCCTTCTCCCCACTTCCATCATCTGCCCTCTTCTCTCTCTTTCCCCCACTTCAATCATTTTCCCCTTCTCCCCACTTCCATCATCTGCCCTCTTCTCTCTCTTTCCCCCACTTCCATCATCTGCCCTCTTTATCTCCAGTTCCAAGTCTATATTAATAATCAAGTTTGCAACTCCTCTCAACTGCCTCGCTCTATGTTGTCCAAATGTATATATAAACAACCAAATCTGTAACTCCTCTAGTACATTCTACTCCATCTCTCCACCTCTGTGGACTGGCATTAGAGGGGTGCAACCAGGGCCCATGCCCTGAGCCCTCATGTCACAAGGGGCTCCAAGCCTGTCTAAAGCTGAAGGAGGCCCATTCTGCTGGCAGGCTTTGGGGCCTATTCCACTCTTCTCTGGGTCTCAGTCTAAAAGTGTTTCTGCTCTCCCCTCCCCATCCACCTTTCACATTGGAAGCTTTTTATGATTCACCTATATTTTCTAATGATTCTTATAGATTGGGTTTTGGATTTTGTTGGATTTAAATTTTATTGTATACCTTTCCCAAATGGAGCTCAAGGCAAGTTCCATTCAGGCATGTTTCTTTGTCAGCCTTCTCTTAGTCTGCTGCTAAAAACTAGTTAAGAAAATGTACATTAGTCCAATGAGAAGGTATCACCTTAGTTTTGGTGTGTTTTAAATCCTTCTATGCTAATCTTTATTGTCTTCACTGTGGATTAACAGAGCAACTGCACTACTTAAAAAAAGTCATTCCTTTATAAATAAGATGGTTTACATGCACTGTTCCCATCCTCCACGCCCAAGTCAGACTCTGCATCACCCCATGCCCTTGCGGTCACCCCCTTTCCCCCAAGCCCAAACTGTAGAGAAATCGATAACCCCTAGCACCCCTGTACTGTACCAACAGCTCGCTTTGCATCAACCAGCTGCCGAAACATCTGTTCACTAAAGGGATCCCTGTCACTAAAGCATTGATGACAACCTAACATTAAAGCATGGATGATAACCAACAAACTTCAACTGAACTCATCCAAGACTGAAATTTTATAGATTCACTGTGATTCGTGCCCTGCCTCTCGTCCTTGCATCTCCTGGTACCCCAAGACCAAGTGTCCAGCTTGGGCATTACACTAGATGCTGACTCTAAAAAGCTATAAAATAATGCAATTAAATCTACAATTTCAGCAACTCAAACCAAGCACTTTCACTACACAGACATACTGGGCAGACTGATCTGCTCCCATCATAAACATCATACTTCAGTGACTCTATGATCTACCATATAATTACTGTATGTTTCATGCATTTGATTACTTTGTAACCCGCCCTAGGTAGAGCTTTGGTTTAAGAAAGGTGTCGGTTAAGTACAATCTATCCCTGAGGACTGACAGCCTCAGTCTGCCTACAACAAATTTGATTTAAAGACCACACTAATGCTCACTCTTCCCATACACAGCAATAACTGCTTTCCCCCCCCCCAAACACACACACACTTTAAGGCTTCTGATGACTCCCTCCCCTCCCATCAACAACTGGGATTTCCAAGGACACCATGCCCTGCAGAGAGAGAGCACAGCTGGGATGAGCAGGGATGATACAGGCACCCTTAAAACCCTTGATCTTACTTACTTGGCAGTAAGCAGGGTAATCTGACACAAGCGCGCTCTAAAGCAGCAGTCCCATCTGGAGTGCCAATTGAGCAACTAGGCTTACTCTTAGGTGTGTAAAGTGTACAGAATAATGGCACATGACGCAAAATGTATTAAAAATATTAATTTTATTTATTTCCATAACAGCCATCAAAATATTATTTGCGTCATCTTGGGTCTTTACAGACGCCAAACGCTGGCATTTCTGGCAAAGAATCCCAAGCCATAATTCGTTGTTCACCAATATATATTTTCTGTCCAATCTGACATCACATTTGTCAGCCAATTGGCTAATAGAGGCTGTCCTTAGGTTTGAACAAAGAACTTCCTTTTGACATCGAAAAAAGTTTCACAAATCATATTTTTTGTTTACATTAATTTCTGAATATACATAAAATATTATAACATCCAATACACTTTTTGTCATTCTCAAAAAGCTTAAATTAAACAGCTTGTCTGTATTAAAGCCAGCCTGCTGATAAGTTTGTGTCCCTGTATTAGAAGTGAAGCAGGAAAAACCTACTCTCCCTCCCTCCTATGCTGGAGGTCACACTAGCTGACCTTTCCTGCTCTGAAAGACTAGTACAGTGTCTCTGGCTCTATTTCCAGATGTTGCCTCTTAGGCTCCCTTAAAGTTTCTTCAGGTTTAAAATATATAAAATATGTTTTTCAAAAGCAATTCTCATGTTTAATATACATTCACACATCATTCATATCACATATCACACACATAGTCACTCATGGGATCCCATTCACTCATACCAAGACACATATTTCATTCATAAGATACATATAACTATTTGTATTCAAAAATATGAAACCCTATATCTTCCACAAGCCAGACTGAGAGGTCTGGTATTAATTAGAGCCACGAGGCTCAAGGTGGGAAACGCAGAGAGAACACAGACAGAAAGTCACTAAAACAAAATGGAGTCACTAAATCAAGATGGAGTTCTTAATCCCTCTAGAAGTATGTTATACATTACCTGATTCCCTCTATGGTCTAGCTTAATAGCAAAATACATACAGAGAATATTATTATGCTTTTCCTTAATATTAATCTGTAGTGTGTTTTTCTGGCCTTGGCTACATTCATATTCAGATTATCATTCACCAACTTTTTGTACGCTTCTATTGGGTGTTGCCTTAACTTTCATATGTTCTTCTAACTAGTTTACCCAGAACCATAAGAAAAGCAGGCGTTTTTTGTAGAAAAAACTCCACAAAATACTGCACCATGTCCTTTCACACTATCCATTCCATTAGCGCCCCCTACAGCCCACGAGCGCCACTCCACCTCAGGCAGGCACAGCCCGATGAAGCAGAACGTGAGACCCAGAAATGTGCCATTTTTCCTGCCATCCAGGGTCCTCATAAGAAAGGAGGGCGGGGAAGGCATGATACCGTGTGCAGAAAAAGGCAGCCTGGCCCAGTAAAAAACCGTGGAACCTCGGGAACTGGTGAACGGCGCCTGCTGAACCTGTTCCACTCAGTTCTGCATTCTGTCGCAAGCACAAGATCAGATGAAGATGAGGGAGCAAGGGCTTTTTTTTTCTGGTTCACACCTAGTTCACTGATATTGATTTATGCCTTGCTTAGCTAAGGGGCAGAGAGAACTGGCTGAAAGATAGATGGATTTGCTAAGACAGTGCGTGTCTTCGAAAGGAAGTGATGTTTGGGAAAGAAGTACCGTTCTCATACTGGTGAGATGAAGTTTAGGGTAATGTGTTAAGCAAAGGTGGAATATCAGCAACCGTCCATTCTGCTGCAAGCAGTGCTGCTGCTCGGCCAAAGCTTCCCTCTGACGCGAACCGCTCAGGCGGAAACAGGAAGCTACATCATTGGGGAAGCTTTGGGATGAGCACCGCTTGCAGCAGAACACTTGCTGCCGATATTGGGGGGAGGGGGGCCGCATTGCCAATCTTTCCCAGGGGACCTTCGCCATTTGGAAAAAAAAAAAAATCGGAGTCATCTTCTTGTTACTTATTTCTTCAGCAGGTCCCCCTAGTAAGTTTGGGCCCTAGGCATGTGCCTCCTGGGCCTACCCGTTAATCCAGCCCTGGTGACAACTTGGTGCCTAATAGTGAAAATTTGTCAGTAAAGACTGCTCACTATTTGCTTGGTCTATCCCTGTTATGATTATATAAATCTCTGTTTTTTCCCTTTTAGTTGTCTCTTCTCCATGCTGAAGAACCCTAGTCTGTTCAGCTTGCCTTCAAAAAGGAGCCATTCTCTCCCCAAAGGGCTTGCCTGCTGTTTTCTCTATAACAGTTAGGTAGAACAATCTAGGGTATCCTTTTACTAAGGTACGCTAATAGATTTAGCATATGTTAATTAATTATTGTGCTTTAAGTACTATGGGCTGTATGGCATTTAGCGTGCACTAACTCCATTAGCACACCTTAGTAAAAGGACTCCTAAATGCCATTAATGTGGATCTGCCCCATGAGCTGGAATACGGCACTGTTGGATTCAGAGAAAGTACATTGAGTGGAAGTCAAGCCCCAGTACAACTACAGTAATAGTGGATTACTGCTGCAAGGTGTGCCATAAAATTAAAATAGAACATTAATTAAAAATGCATGACACTTCATGTTTTCTCTGATCCATAATTACCCCCTTCTTGAGGGACTGATGAGTGTGAATAATGTTCTTTCCTGGCTTCCTGTAAGTACATCTTTGATAGATGTGAAATAAAAAACAAACAAACCAGAAAGGCATACTGATATATTCATCTGACACTGCTTTTGTTTACCATTGTTGAGATGGAGGTATAATGAGTAAAATAAATAAATTAAAATCATATCTTCCAAATATACAGAGAAAAGATAGGAATTTATAAATATGGAAAATCTCTGTTTTAGCAGAGGGCTGATAACATTGGGGGAATAGATTTAGTTAGGAACTTATTGGGCGAAAGTAGGATCTGGATAATCTTGGGAGTAAAGTGAGGGGGTAGTTAGGTTATACAATAATTGCTTGGTGAATAAAGGAAAGGAGCAAAGGGTTAAGGAACATAAGAATAACCTCACTGGATCAGACCAATGGTCCATCTAGCCCAGTATCCCATCTTCACAGAGGCCAATCCAGATCACAGGTAACTGGCAAAAACCCAAATAGTAGCGGCATTCCATGCCGAGCCAGGGCAAGCAGTGGCTTCTCCCATGTCTGTCTCAGAGAGATAGGAGGGAGGATTTGGCTCAGTTTGTGTGGTAAAAGAAAGGCACAAAGAGGATTGGTAGAGAGGAAAAAAGGGTGTAAAAACCAGGAAGAGAAGAGTGAAGGAACTAGGTGCAAAGATAATTTTATTTGGGTGGTGAGGGTAGTGGGAGGCCAGATGAAGGAAGCTGTCTCGTCCAGCCCTTCCCTTTATGGGATGGAGGTAATAGGGGAGGGGAGGGACGGTCACAGCTAGTAGGGAAGAAAAGGTTGGAAGGCAAGAAGGTCATTTAAGTTAATCAGTAAGATGCAGGGTTTAGCGTATTTTAAGTGTGATACTGCCATGAGATGAAGCATGACCTTGCAATATCGCAATTCGTGCATATGTGATAGGAAGACAGCTAGTGTGGTGTTGTCTAGCTTTGGAGGAAGTGAGAATTGTGTTATAATATTTTTATGTTAAATATCTAATCTAATCCACAAATTATTAATCATATTACCAAAAAGATTCAAGGCAATTTACATTTTAAAAAGGCCGTAAAATCTATGGTAAAATACAAAAACAATCAATAATTAAAATATCATCATAAAACGAATATTACAAGTCATATAAAAAAGTTTTCAGATTTTTACGAAGACTTAGAAAATTTTACGAAACCTTAAGTAATATCTGTCCTAAATATTGCTGCTAAAGAATATATTGTGTTAAAAGAAAGCTGTGGCCAATGTTTTGCCACTGTTCATATGGATTGAAGAGTATTTTTTGGAGTGAATGAAGTAAGGGTGAATGGAATTGTGAGAACCAATGTTATATTTATTATACTATTAAGCATTATTGAAATAGACCAATATTGCTGTAATAATATTACATTGTGTAATCTGTAATGCCATCTGTTTAGAATACTAGTGAAATCCAGTATCTGTGCATCTTATATCTAGGTACAGGCTGTTAAATCAGCCATAGACCTGGTATAACTGGGAGCACCTAAATGCAGCAAGGGTGTATATAACTTATACTAGACATAACTGCCAGGTATGCCTAACGTGACCATTTATTTTTTCATCAATATGGGACATCTATTAATTGTCAGTCCCGCCCCCAATCCCGCCCTAGCCCTATCCCCAATCTCACCCCCAATTTCTTCCATTCATTTTTCATGTACACGTGGAGGGGTATAATCAAAAAAAGCGTCTAAGTCCCTTTTTGGCCTAAGTCCCTAAACGTTCAACCCAGAAGCAGGGAAAGTGTCCATAACCAAAACAAACGTCCATGTTTTGATTATGGCCTTCCTCTGCCTAAACGCCCAATCTCCACTACGTCTACAAGTACCCCCACAGTACGTCTACACTTTTTAGCCATAATGAAACAAAAACACGCCTAGGCCACAAACGTCCAACAGAAGGGCTTTTAGGCGAAGGAGGAGCCAGTCCTTCGCCTAAAAGCTGGATTCTGTAACCGGTGCCTGTCAAAAACAACACCGGTTACAGAATCCCCCCCCCAACAATCCAGGCAGGAGGGTGCCCAAGCCCTCCTGCCATGTCAAACCGTGACCCCCCCTCCCAACAACATCGGGGCAAGAGGGAGCTCAAGCCCTCTTGCCCCCCCGACTCCCCGACATGATCGGGGCAAGAGGGAACCCAAGCCTTCTAGATACGGCCAGAACTCCCCTCCACCAAGCACAGCAGTCACTGGAAGCATCCATAAGCCACTCAGGTGCCAGCATTTGTGACTCAGGGATGCTACTGCTGCCTGCCAAACTTGGCAAAAGGGACCCCCGACCAACTGCAAAGGAAGTCCTCAGCTGACAGCTTGGGGGTTCTCAGCAGCTGAGCATTTATATTTTATATTTACATTAGAGGCTCTGGTAGAAACCCGTTTACAAAGTATGTATTCTTCCCAATTAATATTTCCAAATTAATAAAGTCTCTTTGCTTATTTATAAGTGGGTCTCTACCAGAGCCTTTAATTCAGTAGCATTAATTAAATGAAATAACTATTTCTGAGGTTTATAGGGATGGGCGGGGAAGGAGAAGATTCCTCGCGGGGATGGGTGGGGATGGAGGGGATTCCTCACGGGGATGGGTGGGGATGGAGGGATTCCTCACGGAGACAGGTGTGGATGGGTGGGATTCCTCAAGGGGACAGGTAGGGACGGGTGGGATTTCTGTCCCCGTGCAACTCTCTAGTCAGACTGGATATAAAATGCTGGTCACCGGCAAGTCTTCCTCCTGTGGTCTCAATATCGGTATCATAGAGCATGCAAAATATTTAGCACTGATCTGGAGTGACAAATATTTAGCATGGCAAAATGTTTATTTAGTTGGATTTTGCTCACAACTCTTTCAGTGATAAGCTACATTCAGACTCAAAAACAGAAGGACAAGATCCGCCACAAACTAAGTCCAACACAAGACAACAGTGATTGAGACAGACTAGTACAGATCAATCCTGCAGTCAATCCTAACAATAAACCATGTCTTTCGAACACACAAAACACCTTTGCCTAGTATGGAATATGTAATCACAAACTAACCCCTCCCTCTTTTACAAAACTGTAGTGTGGATTTTAGCCATGGAGGTAACAGCTATGACGCTCATAGAATTCTGAGCATCAGAGCAGCTACCACCACGGCTGGCGCTAAAAAACGCTCCACAGTTTTATAAAAGGGGGGATAAAATAGAAATACATAGACAAAGGTTAAATTGAACCAGCAAGAAGCTGGACTCTGCATACAATGCAACACCACAGAAACAGTGACACATGTCTCCTAAAGCAATAAATAAATATAAATTTTTTTCTACTTGTGTCTTCTGTGGTTTCTGCTTTCCTCATCTTGTTGTAACTCTCTTCCTTCCATCCAATGTCTGCCATCTCTCTTCCTCTATATGGCATCTTCTTTCCTATGCCCCTTCCAGAAACTGTATGCCTTCCCCTTCCATCTTTCCTTTCACCCCCATTGGTCTGGCATCTCTCTCCTATCCTTCCCTCTCCCACACCTCTCCTCTGCAATCCCTTTCCCTTTTTCCCTCATTTTCCTTTTCAATTTATTTTCTGCATCTGTCTAGATTACGTTCTTACTACCCTCTCATCAATTTCCTTTTTTACCGTCTACCTAAAGCTTGCTACCTCTTTCCCTCACCCCTCCAGTGTTTCCCTGACTCAATCCTTTTCTCCCCATCATGTGCCATCCTTTTATTTATCCCCTCCTTCCATCATGTACCCACTTTCTCTAACCCTTCCATCTAGTACCTTCTCCTCTCTCTGTCCACTTCCATCTTGTGTCTGCTCCCCTCTTTCTCTCCTCCTATTTTCTTCCTGCATTTGCTCCCTTATCTCTCCCATCTGCACTTCTATCAAGCATAGGCTCCCCACTACCATCCAATGTCTGCCCTTTCTCTTTCCATCCACACCTCTTCAATCAGCACCTGCCCCCTTTCTTTCCCTCCAATATCCTTCTCCCTTATGTCTCTCCCCTTTCTCTGTACATCAATTCCATCAGCACCACCCTTCCATACCACCCTGCCTCCTTTCTTTCCCTCCACCACTTTTCTATTCCAGCAGTCCTGCTCCTTTCTCTCCCTTCATGCAGCAAGGTCCTGCGATGACTGTAGCTGCCGGCTTCCACGTACTTACTCTGGAGTGGACTAGGCAGATGTATGCTTGGAAGGTCCCGCAATGACTCGTCTACTGGCTCTGACCCGGAAGAAATAAGTTACGTCGGAGGGGGTGGACCCGACAGACGTAGGGAGTTACGGCAAAGTCCCGCAATGACTGCGTCTGCCGGGTCCACCCCCTCCGACGTAATTTACTTCTTCCAGAGCAGAGCCGGCAGACGAGTCATCGCGGGACCTTCCTGCACCTCAGCGCGGCTGCCAACTCTGCTGCAGAGAAAGTAAATCAGAGGTAACGTGACCATTTATTTTTCATCAAAAGGGGACATCTATTAATTGACTGTGTATCCTTTCTTTCATTTCTTTCTTTCTGCACTCAAGCCCAACAATTGTCCCTTTCTATTCCATCCCTCCTTCCCTCCCATGTCCTTAGTGCCCCCAGTGCCTCCTTCCCGTGTCCCTAGTGCCCCCAGTGCCTTTGTCCTGTGTCCATAGTGCCCCCAGTGCCTCCTTCCTGTGTTCTTAGTGCCCCCAGTGCCTCCGTCCTGTGTCCTTAGTGCCTCCTTATGTCCCCCACTGCCTTCCAGATTTTGTCCACCCCAAAGCCAGTCTGCCTGCCTGCCTGCCTACCTATCTCCCTCCCTCCCTGCCGCGCTAAAGCCAGCCAGCTTGCCTGCCTACATCCTTCCCTCCCTGCCGCGGAAAAAAAAAGCCTCTCTCCTTCCTTTCCCCCGGTCCACACCGCTGCAGTCTTACCTCCCCGCTGCTGCTTCTAATCGCTGACAAGAAGTCTTATTTCTGACGTCAATTCTGACATCGGAGAGGACGTTCCGGGCCAGCCAGGCAGTGATTGGCTGGCCCAGAATGTCCTCTCCGACATCAGAATTGACATTGGAAAGAAGACTTCATGTGGTGATTAGCAGCAGTAGCGGGGAGGTATGACTGCAGTGATGCAGACCGGAGGAAAGGAAGGAGGTGCAGGTCCAGTTGCACAATAGGGCTGGAAGACACGGACCTTGCCGGCTGTGCACCCCCCAAGGCGACCCGGGACGGACTGCCCCCTCCCTTGGTACGCTACTGCCTGAACCTTCCTTTTCTTTAATTGCAGCGGGTGGCGGGGGGGTCTGTAGCGGCAGTAGGCCAGGTTTCGGCGGGTAGGTAGCAGCATTGGAGGCCGGTCCAGGGGGGCAGGCTTCGGTGCTGGAGGGAGGGAGACAGGCAGGCTGGCTTTGGAATGGCAGGGAGGGAGGGAGGGGAAGCGATCACTTGTCCCGTTTTCCCCACACACATCATTGGGATGCTGTCCCTGAAAACGGGACATTTCGGTGTCCCAAAGTTGTACATGGGGACAACGGGACAGGGGATCTAAAAACGGAATGGATTTGTTCAAAACAGGATTTATGGTGACCTTAGGTATGCCCATATTGAATGTCTGTGTCAATCTGTTTATTGTAACTTCCTGGGTAACTGACCCAACCTTTTAAAATGTAATCCAACCTTGAACTGAATAGGTAAGTGAAAGCAGGATAAATAAATTAGAAATACCCACCTGAGGGTAGGGCCTGCTGGTGGTTGATTTTTTTGTGTGTTTGGGGAGGGGGGTTGCCATGTCTCAGGCCAGATGAGCCACTTCATGCAGCTTCATTTTTTTGTGGGGGCAGCAGTAGCACATCCCTCCAGTGGCCATGGTTATGGTTTTTGATGGGAACTGGCTGCCGGAGGCAGAGGGGACAGAGTTCCACATGTGTGATGTTTTCCGGTAGCGGCAGCATTGGTTTTTGTAAAGTGCTGGCTGACAGAAGGGAAGATGGAGGCTTGGTGCATGCGCAGTGGTCCACACATGAGCAGAGGAAAATGTAGGCCCGACTGATTCGTTGGTAATGGGCGCCAGTAACAGGCACATGCGGGAGCATGCCCAGTTGCAGAAAGGGGTCTGGGAAGAGCAGATGTGGCCAGGATTGGCACTGGAAGGCTTTCAGAGACCTGGTCTAGTAGTAGCCAGGTCCTGAAGATAAAAGTAAGCTAGAAAAGGCCTGAGCTAGATGGGAGGGCCTTGAACAGACACGGGAGCGTGCCAGGCAGTGCAACAACATGCCACATTGTGGAGGGGTCTCACTGGGGTGTTCTGGGGTTTTTGCCTGAGGTGTGGCCACATCGGGACCCTGGCAATAGGGAGCTAGGGTCCAGAAAGTTGTTTTGGAAGCCATGGAGGTCTAAAGAATTAAAGCATGTGCAAGCTAGTTGTGCACATGCATAAAAGAGAACAGCAGGCAAAGAGAGGCACGGGTCTGGAGGTACAAATATTGTGCCACCTCATTGGCTGCCTGATCTTAACAACCAGGAAGGGGAGGGGGGGGGGAGAGGCAGCCTAACAGACTGAACTCTGTTCATGCCTGTTGCTGTTTAAGTCACAAGAGGTTAGAGCAGGAAAGAGACACGGCTCTAAAGGAGCTATGTTTGAACTTTTGCAAGAAGTTATTTGGAAAATTAAAATGTCCAGTAACAAATAAGTTTTTGAGACAGTTAACTGAAGTGTGGTGTAGGCTACCAAATTACATAAGTGTGTATGTGTGTGTGTATGAAAGTGTGGTGTGCATGCAGGACTCTGGTATGAATATGTTCCATAGAATGATTTGTGTGTGTGGGTTCCAGAAATGTTTCTCTGTTTGAGATTTTCCTTAGAGCTGGGTGGCTGCTGAGGGTTTGTCTAGAGAAAATCAGTAAATATTTTAGAATGATTGGGAAGTAAAGGTGAATTTTAGTTTTAGTCAAATGCCAGTTGAGTCTTTAGTTCAATTGGAATTGTCTATATTGCTGTTTTGGAAGATTTTGGCAAAAATAGCTGAGGTTTGTTGTTGGCATCCTTTTAACGACTAAAGGAACTCAGAGGCTGTTAGAGGGAACTAATTTAAATTGATTGGTTTTGAAAGACTGGCTGCAGTGAATTTCTTGAGTAAAAAGTGGTTTGGTAAAAGGGTTTATTTTCTTGTGGAGAAAATTAATAAAAAAAAGGTTTTGACTATTAAATTGGCTCTAATCTGAAAAAAAACCCCAATACTATAAGGGAGGTTTTGATGGGCATGCAAATGAGGTTGGTGCTGGTTACAGTAATGGGCACATGCACAGAATAAATGAAAAAAAACAAACAAACCCAGAACAGCGGGAGACATGCCTAATATCTCCCGCTGCCAACCAACACCCCCCCAATTCCCCTTGCCAACACCCCCATTGCCCCACCCATATGATATACCCCCCAATCTCTTTTCCCCTCCAATCTCTTCTGCCCAACCAACAGCCCCCCCCCCAAGTGGGAAAGATACCCAATCTCACCCACCCACCCAACCCCCCTCCCACACACTCCTGCAGCGGAACAGATGCCCAATCTCTCCCAACCAACCAACATCTCCCCATCTCTCCTTGGCAGAGGTAGAGTTGCCCATTCTCTCCCGCTGTCACACAACCCTTCTAACAACCCCCCTTATCTTAATTTTCAGATGACTGGCTGGAAGGATGCCTACTTCTTCCAGCCAGCTGGTCCGCCTTTTTAAAATGGCAGGCCTTCTCCTCCCAGGTGCATCCTGAGGCTCTGATTGGCCCATGTTGTTTAAGGCCCCTCCTATGAGTGAGGCCATATACATCTGGGCCAATCAGAGCCTTAAGCCCCTCCCCAGATGCACCGGGGAGGGGCCTAAGGATCTGATTGGCCCAGGTTGTTTAAGACCGTACCAGGTCTTTATATTGCAGTCCATCACACACATTTTCTGTATATTTTTATGCTATCTTCTGTTCATTGTTTATAATTTTTGCATTCTTGCTGTTTTTTTTTTTGCTTTATGTTATTAATCATTTTAGTGTGTTTATACATATGTTCATTCTTTTATTTTATGCTGAAACTTGGATCCTTGGGATATTTTCATAACAAAGGTTATATATTGGTTGATTAAGGCATCTCCTTTGCCTTTCTTCTTTCTTTAGTTTGTTCTTAAATGATATTTTAACATGTTAAATGTACTTTAATGTTATGGAAAGCACTTTGAACTGAGTTTTTCTGAATTTATGAAAAGATTTATGCAATAAATATTTAATTTATTTTGAATTGGCATCTTTTAAATTGTGTTCCTTTACCAGGTGTGCACTGGGACTCACAACATCCAGAGATTTTTGCTAAGTTTTATACAACTACAGTGTGTTCGGGAGAAAGTGTACTCTAACCCGGGGGGAAATTCCACTTATCTCAGCTAATTACTGCTGCATTGGGTCAGGGTAATTGCTGAACCCCAGAGGGAGTTTCAGGGGTTTTCATAAAGGTGGAATAGAAAACTTGATTGACATAACAAACTATATTCTGCCCATGATCTGCCCAAAAGTATATCTCCCTTGCATTGACAATAAAAGCGTCCATGTGGCATAAAGGGGCAGATGGACGTTTGACCCACCAGATACTTCTAATTTGCTACATTTGAAATGGATTTTGTGGATGGATTTCTATGATGCTTGTCTGCAATATGTCTAAATCTCAAGGGGCATGGTAGAGGCATGGTTTGTGTGAGATTATGGTGGGCTTATGATTTTGACTTTTTTTTAATAATCATAAAAACATAAACATAAAAAATTATATATATACCACAATGCCACTCAGTTTAATACAGTTTACAAAAAAGTTAAATACTGTACATGGACAGCAAATTATTAACATTTCTCACACACCCCGTCCCTTTTACAAAACAGCACTAGCATTTTTATTACCGGCAGCGGCAGTAACAACTCTTATGCTCATAGAATTCCTATGAGCATCTAAGCTATTATCACCATGGGCAGTGCTAAATCTATAGCATGGTTTTGTAAAAGAGGGGAACTTCAATTCAGTGTACAAAAAATGCAAAATATTGTACAATGCAGAGAATTACAGCATAGATTGCAAGAATTTGACAAATAGATACATTTTTAAAAATCTTCAAAAAGCTTGATAAGAAGTAGAGTTTAAAATCAAGCTACTGAAACTTTTATCCCAAATGCCTGCCTGACAAGATAAAGTTCTATGAAAGAATCTTTTATATACAAAACCTTTTATTGAAGGAATTTAGAATAGAATAATATTACGTAAAAGACGTCTACTTTCTAATAATTCAAAGTGATCAGAAGATAATTTTGGTATAAGGCCATGCAATGTTTTATAACAAATGCAGGCAAACTTGAATATCACTTTCGCTTCGAAAGGAAGCCAGTGCAATTTCTGATAGTATGGCGTCACATGCTCTGATTTTTTCTAGTTGAAAAATAAATGCACTACTGTATTTTGAATGGTTCACATTCCCCTAATATTTTTTTGATAAGACCTAAATAAATGATATTAGAATATTCTAAGATGCTTAAGACTAAAGATTGTACTAATAGTCTGAAGGAGGAAAAGTCAAAATAAGATCTGATTGTATGCAACTTCCATAACATTTAAAAAAAAACACCTTTTCCTGACAAGAACATCTAATTGTGCATCAAATGACAGATTTTGATCTAAGTATACTCCTAGGATTTTAATAACATGATTAATTGGATAATTGACTCCATTCAGGTTCAGCAATTTCAAACACTTTAGAAAATGTCCAGGACACAATTTAGACATTTGGGACTAGACCTATTTTAGCAATGGATAAATGCCAAAAAGGTTTCCAAACTGACCTCCCACTCCCCAAAGATGTGAATGAAACAGTGCATACCTGCCTGTATTACAGCTTCGGATGTTATGGCCAGCTGTTATGTGGCAACTCAACTCCAAATGTTTTCCAATGCTGGAATATCATATTGGAACAAGCTTATTGGGCAATTAAGATTATGTGCAGATCACTACAGCTTCAAGAAGATATTGAAAACCAAACTGTTTGTAGACACATATTTCTGATCTGTCTTTCCTAAAGTTGTTGGCCATTTTTGTATAATTATTTTAAATATGTTATTGAAGGATTTGTAAATTTGATTTTCACGTGTTGATGATGTTTTGAAGAATATTTTTTTACTGTTGTTGTTTTTTTTCTTGCTTTGTGTACAAGTATATTTAATTGGAAACTGCTGTGACTCCAGGTGGTATATTAAGTTTTTAAATATAAATAAAATAAATAGTAGATTAGCATGCAGGTTCCTGGAGTAGCCTAGTGGGCGGTGCAGTCAACTATAGAGATGGGAACTCAGACCCATATCCTACTCTAACTTCTACACTTATGGTGGAATATGTGAGCCTTCCATAATTTACCCAAATCCCACTATGCCTACAACGTATGGTGTACAGTTGGGTCCAGTAAGTTTTCAATGAGTTTTGGAGGGTTCACCAAACACTATAAGAGGGTTATGGTGAGATGTGTACCTTGGCCTTTTTATGTGAAGATCACTGAAGTGACCTTTAAGGTGCCCCAGTGCTATGCTGAGATGTCTATGTGACCAGTTTACTAAGAATGCTAACAATGGATTGTTTTATGTATTTTGGGAGGGTTTTTTTTTAATGGTTCAAAAATATAGATACACCAAGGATAAGTACATCTGAGAAATGGCCATTTTCAAAACTAAAACAGAGACATTTTTCTATTTAAAAAATGGTTATGTTTGTTACTGGATTTTTGTGCGTGTTCCACAAAACTTCCAAACTCGGATTTGGACATCATATCGAAAACGCCACTCTATGCCACTTAGAAGATAATGCTAATGGTGCATACAAGCACAAATGTTCATTTTTGTGCATTTACATTCACAAAGAAGTGCACACCTTTGAGTGCTTGGCTATAGAACTGTCCAGATGTGCATTTGCTATATTAATTTGCTGCATATCTATATGTTTTTTGTTTCACACAAATGATATACAAATAATTTATATAGGAAAATTTTGCTTTTATTAGTGTCACAATCAAAGCACATAATACAAAGGGGTCCTTTTACTAAGCTACAGTAAGCACTAATGTGTGCTTACCACAGATTAAAAGAGCTTACCATGGAGTGTGCCGAGGCATTCTTTGGTAAGATTCAAAGATTCACCAAGGGCGTGTATCTGGGGGGCAAAGAGTGGGCATGTCTAGGTTAATCAGTTAGTGCTAATTGATTAGTGTATGATTAAAGTGTGAGCTCTTAGGCCCCCATTTTGTAAACTGTGCCTAAATTTAGGCGAGCTTTCGATGTCTCTGCTAGACGTACATTATAGAATCAGGGCCTTACTGTCTACAAAATAGATGGCATTAAAGGCCCACAAGCTAATGGCAACATTAGTGTGTGCAGTTTAAATGAATAACAAGCTAATTAGTGGCAATAATTGGCATTTTAACAAGCACATATTTGGTGCTAATTAGAATCAAATAAAAGTTACATGCCTAAATTTAAGTGCAGGATCCTCACCTAAATTTTTCACATGAGTCAAAAAAGGAGCAAGGAATTGCACCAAAATTTGCACAAATAAGTCCATATTCTATAACGGTGCCTAACTTAAGTGGAAAACACTTACCCCCTCTTTTACTAAGGTGCGTTAACTGATTAGTGTGCGCTAATCGAATTAGTGCATGCCAAACGCTAATGCGTCCATAGACTAACATGCACGTGGTAGTGTTTAGCACACGGTAAATTGATTAGCACGCGCTATTCAGTTAGTGCACCTTAGTAAAAGAGGGCCTTAATATTGTTTTTAAAAGAAATGTAGGCTCCTACTGGTGTTTAAAAAAATTGGAGCCTGCAATGTGGCTACTGAGGCACTTTTCAATGCCTAAAACCACTGTAGGCTGGCTAATGCCAAAATTGGCATTAAACATCGTAAAGCACCTCCATAGCCACAATTCATGTGAAAGGTAGGCGCTGGAAGTGTAGGCCTTGAAAACCTTAGCCTACATTTCCAGTGCTTACTTTTCATGAATCTGCAATTCTATAAACGGCACATTGGAACGATTGACACATAACCGATGGCTGTTTTTAGGCGGCCAATGATGACAGCACCGTTTATAGACTCTGTGCCATAGCTGAGCTCAAGCACCAGTGGAATATGAGTGAGGGAAGAAGGGGTGTGTGCTACTGCGCTCTGCGAAACGGGATGGGTTTCTCTAGTGCTGGGTGGCGGCTGCACATTGCTATTATGCTGGATCTCATTGATAGGTTGCTGGACTGGTTCAAGTCACTATTCTGGAAGGAGGAGATGGAACTACAGTACTCCGGCAAGACGACATTCATCAGCGTCATAGCATCAGGGCAGTTCACAGAACTGTCGGTTTCAATATGATAAAAATAACAAAAGGAAATGTTACTAGGTTTGGGACATTGAAGGCCAACCTAAGTTTCAAAGCATGTGGGAGTGCTATTGTAGATTATGTATGTTTTAATTGATCGTTTAGTTTTTGTTTTTTTTGTAAATAGAATACAAAAATTTTAAATAAATAATAGTTTTAGCACTTTTTATAGAATTAGGGGGTGTATGTGTACTAATGTAATTCCTTCATTAACTGAGTAATTATAGTACTATAATTTTATAAAGTTACCACATTTTACATAGAACTTACTGATGTCAAACATATTTTATAAAATCCAGTAACCTGATTCTGTATTGTTGAAGGTCCCAAGAATGAAACATTTTGCAAGGATGTTCAAAATTAAGTAAAAGGGATAGGGGCTTTTTGTTGTTTACATACGGGTACTTAAGCATTTTTCCAATCTTTTTCTGGTGGGCTAATATTTTTTCTAATGTACTTGGGGCAGTGGAGGATTAATTGACTTGCCCAGGGTCACAAGGAATAAAACAGGGTTTGAACCCACAACCTCAAGGTGCTGAGCCTGTAACTCTAATCACTACATTACACTCTCCTCTAATACATATCACTGATATTTGATTGGAGTTATCTACACAATTGTTTTTATTGGATAGGAGCATAAGAACATAATAATAATAACTTTATTCTTCTATACCGCCACAATCTTGCGACTTCTAGGCGGTTTACAATCAAGAGTGCTGGACATTCAGCGAAATACAATAAGTAGATATTCTGAGGAAATACAGAGATCAGAGACCTCAGGTAAGTATTGCCGCTGCTGGGTCAGACCAATGGTCCATCCTGCCCAGCAGTCCGCTCATGCGGTGGCCCCAAGGTCAAGACCAGTGCTCCAAATGAGTCCAGTCTTACCAGTTTAGCATGAACTTGTCCAACTTTGTCTTGAAACCCTGGAGGGTGTTTTCCCCTATAACAGACTCCGGAAGAGCGTTCCAGTTTTCTACCACTGTCTGGGTGAAGAAGAATTTCCTTATGTTTGTACAGAATCTATCCTCTTTCAACTTTAGAGAGTGTCCTCTCTTTCTCCCTACCTTGGAGAGGGTGAACAGTCTGTCTTTCTCTACTAAGTCTATTCCTTTCAGTATTTTGAATGTTTCCATCATGTCCCCTTGCCGTCTCCTCTTTTCTTTTTTCTTTTTTATTGATTTTCAAACTACAAATGCACAATAAATGATTCAGATTTCTATACATTATATAATAAGCGCAACAAACTTACAAATATTACTGCACAAAGAAATGTTTCCCCACTCCCAGCTAATAAACAAATATATCAAACCTTCATGAAACTATTCATAAAATCCCTGGATCAATTCCAATTCCACTCCCTTCCCTTACCCCCCCTCCCCCAGGATGTGTATGTTTACTTGTCAATAAAATAAAATTAATTATTTCTCTTTATAGTATTTAGCCAATGGCTCCCAAAACATCCATAAAATTTTAAAATCATCTCTGTTGTACGGCCATGCAATGCTCCATTTTATATGTATAACACAGGGATTCCCACCAGAATGTGTAGTTCAACCTATCCCAATTTTTCCAATTTCTTAAAATAAGCTGCATGGCAACCCCTATAGAAGCTTGTTATTTCTCATTGATAAAGCCACTGGATTCTCTAACATATTATTTACTTGGTCCCAAATTGACCCCCAAAACTGCAGTATCAAGGGACAATAGTAAAGTAAATGATCTAAAGTTCCAGCTTCAAGATGACAATGCCAGCATCTATTAGACTTGGAACTATCTAATTTATGTAAACAAACAGGGGTCCAGAAAGCTCTATGTAATAAGAAAAACCAAGTTTGCCTCATAGATGCTGACACTGTACATCTCATCCTCCAAGTTCAAATTCGTGGCCATTGAGACGCAGTAATCTTGATGCTTAATCTCAATGCTCCAAATGTCACGAAGACCAGTTTTTAGTTTCTTATTCAAAAATCCAGATATTAATTTATACCACAGAGCGGCCTGGTGCCCCAGAAAGTCCACCTGAAAACATAATATTGGCAAGCTATATTAATTTGATTTCCATACCCTCAACCAGGATGGAAACAACAGTACGGGTGGATGGCTTGGAATCACTATGGGTTAAGCTACAGGGAGGAACTGGAGCAGACATTAAATTGGGTCTGTACTACCGCCCACCTGGACAACCTGAAGAAATCGACCAGGACCTGGAGGCAGAACTGAGGCAGGTATGCAGAAGCGGAAATGTGGTGGTGATGGGGGACTTCAACTATCCTGGGATAGACTGGAGTATTGGGCACTCAAACTGCGCAAGGGAGACCAAGTTCCTAGAGGTCACGAGGGACTGTTTCATGGAGCAACTGGTCACGGAACCAACACGGGGTGACGCCACTCTTGACCTAATCTTCAACGGACTAGGGGGGCCAGCAAAGGAGGTGGCAGTTTTAGCCCCGCTAGGTAACAGCGATCACAACACGATCCAGTGCAGGCTAGAAATTGGATCATCAAAGGGGAAAAGAACCACAACGACGGCACTCAACTTCAAAAAAGGGAATTATGATGCCATGAGGGAAATGGTGGGAAAGAAACTCAAAGGCAACATAGGGAAGATAAAATCCGTAGAAAAAGCCTAGACCTTACTCAAGTGAACTGTGCACGAAGCGCAAAACCTGTGCATCCCCAAGTTCAGGAAAGGGTGCAAAAAAAATAGAACAAAAAACCCAGTGTGGATAACAAATGCAGTGAAGAAGGCGATAAGTGACAAGAAAACATCGTTCAGGAAATGGAAAAAAGACCAAACAGAGGAGAACCAAAAAGTGCACAAAGAACACCAGAAGGAGTGTCACCGAGTGGTTAGAAAAGCAAAAAGAGAATACGAAGAGAGACTGGCAGAGGAAGCAACAAACTTCAAGCCGTTCTTCAGATACGTCAAGGGGAAGCAACCGGCAAGAGAAGAAGTGGGACCATTGGATGATGGAGACAGAAAGGGAGTAGTAAAAGAAGAGAAAGAGATAGCTGACAGGTTAAATGAGTTCTTCACGTCAGTCTTCACGGTGGAGAATACAACCAACATTCCGGAACCCGAGGAGATCGCAATAGGAGACCAAGATGATAAGCTGGTCAATTTAGAGGTAAGCCAGGAAGATGTACTCAGGCAGATAGACAGACTAAAGAGCGACAAATCACCAGGTCCGGACGGCATTCACCCAAGGGTACTCAAGGAACTAAAAAACAAAATAGCGGAGCCATTTCGACAGATATACAACCTATCCTTAAAAACTGGAGAGATCCCGGAGGATTGGAAAATAGCAAATGTTACGCCCATCTTCAAGAAGGGCTCAAGGGGCGACCCAGGAAACTACAGGCCGGTAAGCCTGACCTCAGTCCCGGGAAAGATGATGGAGGCACTAATTAAAGACAGCATCTGTGAGCACACCAAAAAAATGGGCAGCTAAAACCGAGTCAACATGGCTTCTGCAAGGGCAGGTCATGCCTCACAAACTTATTGTACTTCTTTGAGGGGGTAAACAGCCAGGTGGATAAAGGGGAATCTATAGACATCATTTACCTTGACTTCCAAAAAGCCTTCGACAAGGTACCACACGAGAGACTGCTTAAGAAGATATGGAACCACTAGCAAGGGGAGGTCCACCAATGGATCAAAAACTGGCTGGAAAACAGGAAGCAGAGGGTTGGTATAAAGGGCCATTACTCAGGCTGGAGAGGGGTCACGAGCGGAGTTCCGCAGGGGTCGGTGCTGGGACCTCTCCTGTTCAATATCTACATAAATGATCTGGAGGCGGGAACCAAGTGTGAGGTCATTAAATTTGCAGATGACACCAAACTATACAGCAGGGCTCAAACCAGGGAAGACTGCAAAGATCTCCAAAAGGATCTAACGCAGCTGGAAAAGTGGGCCGAAAAATGGCAAATGAGCTTCAACATAGGAAAATGCAAGGTCATGCACGTGGGGAAAAAGAACCCGATGTTCACGTACAGAATGGGGGGAACACCGCTAGGGGTCAGTAACCTGGAGAGAGACCTGGGAGTGATGGTAGACGCAACACTGAAGGCATCGGCGCAGTGCGCCACAGCCTCAAAGAAAGCAAACAGAATGTTGGGTATCATTAAAAAGGGTATTACGACCAGGACAAAGGAAGTCATCATGCCGCTGTATCGTGCAATGGTGAGGCCGCATCTGGAGTACTGTGTCCAGTACTGGTCGCCGTACCTCAAGAAGGACATGGCAGTACTTGAAGGAGTACAAAGAAGAGCAACTAAACTGATAAAGGGAATGGAAAATCTCCCATATACCGACAGATTGAAGCAGTTGGGACTTTTCTCACTGGAAAAGCGGAGACTTAGAGGAGACATGATAGAAACCATCAAGATACTGAAGGGCATAGAAAAAGTAGACAGAGACAGATTTTTCAATTTAAGGGGCACCACAAGTATGAGGGGGCACTCGGAGAAATTAAAAGGGGACAGGTTTAGAACAAATGCTAGGAAGTTCTTTTTCACTCAGAGGGTGGTGGATACATGGAACGCGCTTCCAGAGGCTGTTGTAGACAAGAAAACATTAAATGGTTTCAAAGAAGGTTTGGATAGATTCCTAGAAGAAAAAGGGATTGAAGGGTATAGATAGGTATAGACCACTACTCAGGCAATGGGCCTGATGGGCCGCCGCGGGAGCGGACCGCTGGGCAGGATGGACCTATGGTCTGCCTCAGCGGAGGCAACTTCTTATGTTCTTATGTAAGATTTTTCCATTCAGGAACCCCTCCTGAATGGCTTGCTTCAACTGCAACCATCTGTAGCTTTGTGATTTATTAAGATCAAATTTGTATTGCAATCATGAAAATTCAAGCAGCTTACCATCTGATATCACATCATCCAAAGTGCGTATACCTGCCTTCATCCAATACTTTCAGATGACCTTAAATCTGCCAATTTGAATCTTGGAGTTTAGTCAGAGGCAGTGGCGTACCAGAGGCAGTGGCGTAGGCACCAGAGGCAGTGGCGTACCAGAGACAGAGGCAGTGGCGTAGTCAGAGGCAGTGGCGGAGGGGAGGTCCGCCCCAGGTGCAGCCTTAGGGGGGGGTGCACAGCCAGACCGGTCCCTATTGCGCTCCCTCCCTCCTTACTTAAGGTGACCAGCGAGTGAACCCTTCCGACCCTCCCAGCGAGAGCAGCAAACCTCCCTCCAGCAGTGTCGGCAGCTGCAGCGCTAAACAGGCTGCTTTGCGGCTTTCTCCAGCAGGAGAAAGCCGCAAAGCAGCCTGTTTAGTGCTGTGGCTGCCGATGCTGCTGGAGGGAGGTTTGCTGCTCTCGCTGGGAGTGTCAGAACATAAGAACATAAGAATTGCCATTGCTAGGTCAAACCAGTGGTCCATCGTGCCCATCAGTCCGCTCACGCGGCGGCCCCCCAGGTCCGTGACCTGTAAGTGGTCCTTAACCTAAATTCTTAACCTAAATAGTATCTGGATAGTTACCCTCTATCTGTACCCTTCAATCCCCTTCTCCTTCAGGAAGTCATCCAATCCCTTTTTGAAGCCCAATATTGTACTCTGCCCTATCATCTCCACTGGGAGCGCATTCCAGGTGTCCACCACCCTCTGAGTGAAGAAGAACTTCCTAGCATTCATTTTGAATCTGTCTCCTTTCAATTTTTCTGTGTGCCCTCTTGTTTTTGTTGGCCCGGTTAGTCTGAAGAATCTGTCCATCTCCACCTTCTCTATGCCTTTCATGATTTTATAAGTCTCTATCATGTCCCCTCTAAGTCTCCACTTTTACAGGGTAAAGAGCCCCAGCCTCTCCAACCTTTCAGCATATGAAAGGTTTTCCATGCCTTAAATCATCCTTGTCGCTCTTCTTTGGACCCTCTCGAGTATCGCCATATCCTTCTTTAGGGAGGGCGACCAGTATTGGACACAGTACTCCAGATGTGGGCGCACCATCGCTCAATACAGTGGTAGAATAACCTCCTTCGTTCTGGTAGTGATACCCTTTTTGATTATGCCCAACATTCTGTTTGCTTTCTTTGAGGCCGCTGCACATTGCGTCGCCTGTTTCATTGTTTTATCCACCAATACCCCCAAGTCTTTTTCTAGGCAGCCTTACCCAGTACCCTCCCTCCCATCGTATAGCTGCACATTGAGTTCCCCTTCCCCACATGCAAGACTTTACATTTCTCTACTTTGAAGCTCATCTGCCATCTTTTTGCCCACTCACTCAGTTTGTTTAGGTCTCCTTGTAATTCTTTGCATTCCTCAACAGTTCTGACTCTACTGGAGAGTTTTGTGTCGTCTGCGAATTTTATAACTTCACACTTTGTCCCTGTTTCCAGGTCATTTATGAATATATTGAACAGTAGCGGTCCCAACACTGACCCCTGTGGGACTCCACTTGTGACCCCTACCCAGTCCGAGTATTGCCCTTTTACTCCTACCCTCTGTTTCCTGTTCACTTGGGGGGTAGAGATAGGAGGGTCAGCGGGGATTCGGCTGGGAGGGGGGAGAAGTGGTCTGCCTCGGGTGCTCCAAGGCCTAGCACCATTACCTTCTTCGGGCAGCAGCAGCATTTACAATTTGCTGCTGTTGCCGGCTTCAGGCCTTTTTCTCTACCGGGTCCTGCCTACTTCCTGTTTTCATGAACACAAGACCCAACAGAGAGGAAGGCCTGAAGCCAGCAACAGCAGTGAATTGTGAATGCTGCTGCTGCCAGATGAAGTTCAGGACACCAGGCCTTGGGTGATAGAAGGAGGAAATGGAGCAGAGGGGGAGAGAATTGGGGAGAGTGTTGCTGTACACAAGTGGAGAGAATGAAAGGAGATGCCAGGGCTTGGAGAGAAGAAGAGATGCCAGGGCATGGAGGGAAGGAGGAAGGTATGCCAGACCAAGGGAAAAGGGAGGAGGAAAGGAAGGAGGAGATGTCAGAGCATGGAGGGGGAGGGAGAGATGGAAGAAAAGGAAAGGAGAGAGATGCCGGGAATCAGGGAAGGGATGATGCCAGATCTTGAGGTGGGAAGGAAATAAAGGAGAAGAGAGAGATGCCAGAGCTTAGGGGAGGGGGTGGTGACAGAGAGAGAAAAATGGAGAGGTGACAGAGTTGAAATCAATCATGTACAAAGGAGAGAAGGGTCACAGGATAGATAGTTTATGGAAGGAGCTCAGAAAGAGGGAAGATGCCATATGGAAGAGAGAGAGAGAGGGTGGACACTGGATGGAAAAAGCACAAAGGGCAGTGAATGGAAGGGGCGAGATAGAGGGTGAACAGTAGATGGAAGGGGTAGAGAGAGGGAAACAGACACTGAATGGAAGTGTGGGGGAGAGAAGGGACAGCTGCTGAATGGAAGTATGAGGGAAAGGGGGAGCAGATGCTGGAAGGAAGTGGGGAGGAGAAAGAAAAAAGGGTACATGTAGGATTGAGGGAAGTGGATAGAGTTAGTTATTGGAAGGGGTGAGGGAAAGAGGTGGCAAGCTATAAGTAGACACAGTGAAAGAGGGAAATTGAGGACTGAATAGTAAAAAATAATTTAGATAGAGGCAGAAAATAAATTGAGAAGGAAGATCATGGAAGAACAGGAGGAAAGGAGCGTAGAGAGAGATGCCAGAGCAGGGGGAAGGAGAGGAGACAGATACCAGACCAATGGGGGTGAAAGGAGAGATGGAAGGGGGAGGCATACAGTTTATGGAAGGGGTATAGAAGGAGAGAATATGCCATATAGGGGCAGAGAGATGGCAGACAGTGGATGGAAGGAAGAGGGTAACAAGAAGATGAGGAAAGCAGAAACCAGAGAAGACAAAGGTAGAACAAAAATTTTCTATTTATGTATTGCTTTAGGAGACATGTGTCACTGTTTTGTGTTGTTGCATTGTGTGCAGAGTCCAGCTTCTTGCTGGTTCAATTTAACCTTTGTCTATGCATTTCTATTTTATCCCCCCTTTTACAAAACTGTGTAGCGTTTTTTAGCGCAAGCCATGGTGGTAGTAGCTCTGATGCTCAGAATTCTATGAGGACAGGCAAGGAGGTCTCAGTTTCCGATATTGGATCTGGCAGCTGGGAAAGAGCCTGGTGGGATCACAATGTGGTAACTGGGATTTTGCCTTTGAGTTGTTGTTTTTTTATTTTTCATGCCTGTCTGAAGGAGAGCCAGAGTGCAACCCTCCCTGGAGTTGCCAATTGGGGTGGTAATAGGAGGACAGGAACTGTATAGATCTGTGTAAATAGCTGATTGATTTTAACAACTAGTCAGGGTTTCATAAAATCAACCATTATATCCCCATTCCTGAGCAGTAGTGGCTCGTGGCCAGTAGGGGGTGATGTCTATGGGACGGTAATGGAATGGACGCTGACCTGAACACCGGCTGAAAAGCAGGCAGAAGGCAGAGAGGAGGTAGGAAGACCTTAGGAGAGAGACAGGAGGCAAAAGGCAGGGAATAAAGGTGATCCACAGCAGGGGCAGCGGCGAGAGTTAGCTCCGCCCACCCCCAAGCGTCAGCGAGGTCAGAGCCCGAACTCCCCCTTGAAAGGGGGCGGAGCCAACGGCGCCCAGCACACGCTGACCTGAACACCGGCTGAAAAGCAGGCAGAAGGCAGAGAGGAGGTAGGAAGACCTTAGGAGAGAGACATGAGGCAAAAGGCAGGGAATAAAGGCGATCCACAGCAGGGGCAGCGGTGAGAGTTAGCTCCGCCCACCCCCAAGCGTCAGCGAGGTCAGAGCCCGAACTCCCCCTTGAAAGGGGGCGGAGCCAACGGCGCCCAGCACACGCTGACCTGAACACCGGCTGAAAAGCAGGCAGAAGGCAGAGAGGAGGTAGGAAGACCTTAGGAGAGAGACAGGAGGCAAAAGGCAGGGAATAAAGGCGATCCACAGCAGGGGCAGCGGCGAGAGTTAGCTCCGCCCACCCCCAAGCGTCAGCGAGGTCAGAGCCCGAACTCCCCCTTGAAAGGGGGCGGAGCCAACGGCGCCCAGCCGTTCGGCGCGCGGCGAAGGCGAGCGGTAAAGGCGCTCGCCTTAGCGAGAGTGCCTTTGCGAAGGGCCTTGCAAGGGACGAGTATCTACTATCAAGTATCTACTATCAAGAACACCGAGGAGGACTGAACGGTAAAGAAGCAACAAACACAGAAGGTAAGGAAGAGACAGACGCCAAGGGAACAAACCCACACATACAATCAAGGTGAGGTAGAGCGGAGACAGCACACACAAAAGACACAGCAAGGCAAGCAACATAAGGAAGCAGCAGGCAAGGAACACAAGCACACACGAGGGAAGCAAGAAATGGAAGCCCAAGGAAGTCAGAAGGTGAGCTTTCCGGTCTTCTGTATCGGCTGCAATATGTATGACTACCTCCCTTCGGGGATCCAGGCATACATTTGCAATCGATGCATGGAGATGGATAGCTTGAAATGTCAGGTAAGACTATTGGAAGGAACAGTGATGGAACTCGAAGACAGAATCCGAGCACAGGAGAAGATTCTAGTGGAGTACAGCCCAAACGACGAGGTCAAGGAACTAGAAATGTTCATAGAGGAAGCTCATCAGCACCACGTAGAGATCCCAGGGCTGGAAAACTGTACTCAAGAAACCCATGTGAGGAGAGAAGACACCCATGCAAACACAGAAGAAACCGAAGACGAGGTAGGAGACAACCGCACACCAGGAGGAATAGTGAGAGCACAGGAAGACATCCCCCCACCCAAAGAACAGGAAACAATTTCAAGAGTATCAGTGGAGGAAGAAGACTGGCCCTACTCCAAGGACGTGGACCTACGCCCCCCAAGGAACTCCCGAATAAAGAAGATGGGGATCATCGTAGGTGACTCCATTATACGACATGTGGACAGCCACACCGCAGGAGGAAGAGAGGACAGAGTCGTCACCTGTCTGCCTGGAGCAAGAGTGAAGGATGTGACCAACAGGATCTCCAGGATCATAGATGGCGCAGGGGGAGAGGACACCGCTGTGCTTATCCACGTGGGAACAAATGATGTGAGCGGGCGGAAGTATGACAGGGAAGAGCTGAAGGGCCAGCTCCGCTCACTCGGAAGACAACTGAAGATCAGGGAGGTGAGGGTGGCCTTCTCTGAGATCCTCCCAGTACCAAGAGCGGATGGAAAGAGACAAGGGGAATTGCAAGTAATCAACGCCTGGATGAGACGATGCTGCGAAGAAGAAGGCTTCAACTTCGTGCGCAACTGGACGGCGTTCTGGGGAAAAAGCAAGTACTACAGAAGGGACGGACTACACCTCAACAAGGAAGGAGCACGAGTTTTGGCAGGCAACATGAAGAAGGCAATCGAGAAGGCTTTAAACTGAAAGATAGGGGAAAGCCGACAGTCGACCACCGGTCGATGGCACGGATAGCAGGATGCCCCGACGAAGAAGCCAAGGACTACTACTCCTACACAAGAGAAGATGACCCCACAGCCAATAAGGGAGAAAAAGCAGGAAGGGACAACTCAGACACAGGAGAGGACGACCACACAGCAAACAAGGGTGATAACACAGGAGCAGTAAAGGATACCGTATTTGAAACTATAGGGACGGCCAAGAGTAGAAGGTCCAAAAAGGTAACACAAAGGGAATTTAGATGTATGTATACGAATGCTAGAAGTCTAGGTAACAAAATGGGGGAACTAGAGACAATAGCGAGACATGACATATTGGATATCATTGGCATAACAGAAACATGGTGGAATGAAGAAAACAAATGGGACACAGTACTACAGGGATACAAACTGTATAGAAGAGATCGAGTAGGGCAGAAAGGTGGAGGTATTGCTCTATATGTTAAGGAGGGAATAGATTCTGTTGAAATGGTTACAACAGAAATGAAAGAGAAGCTTGAGTCACTCTGGATCAAAATTCCTGGTCAATATGGTGCAGATACGAAAATTGGCCTTTACTATCGTCCCCCAGGACAGGCGGAGGAAACTGACTCAGAAATGATGGAGGAAATCAAACAAGAATGCAAGACGGGCAATGTAATTATATTGGGAGACTTCAATTTCCCAGGGATAGACTGGAAACTAGCAACCTCCAACTGCGGCAAGGAGGCCAAGTTCCTGGAGGTGCTAGGGGATTGCTTCCTGGAACAAATGGTAAAAGAGCCGACAAGAGGCAACGCCACCTTGGACTTGGTCCTAAATGGCCTCACGGGACCAATAACAGAAGTGGAAGTCGTGGTTCCACTGGGAACGAGTGATCACAATGTAATCAACTTTAAACTTGACATCGGGAAAGGGAAACATGCCAAAACCTTAACCACCACCTTAAACTTTAAAAAGGGTAAATACGATCGCATGAGGGCCATGGTAGAAAAACGACTAGAGAAGATGGTGGACAAACTTGAAACGGTAGATCAGGCATGGTCCCTACTGAAAAATACTATCACAGAAGCACAAGATCTCTACATTCTGAGGATTTCCAAAGATCGGAGAACAAAGAGCAAAAGAGAACCGGCATGGCTTACCATACAGGTGAAGGAAGCCATAAAAGAAAAGAAGGACTCTTTCAAAAAATGGAAATGCATAAAGACAACCGAAGCCTGGAACAAACATAAAGATGATCAGAAGAAATGTCACAAGGCGGTGAGGGATGCCAAACAGGATTATGAGGAAAAAATAGCCCAGGAGGCCAAAAACTTCAAGCCCTTCTTTAGATACGTGAAAGGGAAAAAACCTGCAAAAGAGGCAGTGGGACCCCTGGACGACCAGGGAAGAAAAGGGTACATCAAGGAAGATAAACAAATCGCAGACAAACTAAATTCCTTCTTTGCGTCTGTCTTTACGAAGGAAGACACCTCAACAATACCTGAAGCAGAGAAAGTGTTTCCAGGAGAAATAGAGGACAGCCTCACCACAGTTGAAGTGGACTTAGACCAGATATACTATCAGAACGACAAACTTAAAAGTGACAAATCCCCTGGACCGGATGGAATTCACCCGAGAGTCTTAAAGGAATTGAAGGTTGAAATCGGAGAGTTATTGCACAAACTTGCAAACCTGACAATCAGAACTGGACAGATACCGGACGACTGGAGGATAGCGAACGTCACGCCAATTTTCAAAAAAGGATCGAGAGGGGAACCGGGCAACTATAGGCCTGTGAGTCTTACGTCGGTCCCCGGCAAGATGGTTGAAGCACTGATCAAGGATAGCATAGTCCGGCACTTGGACGCACACGACTTGATGAAACCCAGTCAACATGGATTCAGGAAAGGGAAATCATGTTTGACGAATTTACTCCAATTTTTTGAGACCGTAAACGAGCAAATTGATAGTGGGAAGCCTGTGGACATAATATACTTGGACTTCCAGAAAGCGTTCGACAAAGTTCCACACGAAAGACTTCTCAGGAAACTACAAAGCCATGGCATAGAGGGAGATATACAAAGATGGATAGGCAAATGGCTGGAAAACCGAAAACAGAGAGTGGGCATAAATGGGAAGTTCTCCGACTGGGAGAAAGTGACTAGTGGTGTACCCCAGGGCTCGGTACTTGGGCCGATCCTTTTTAATATTTATATCAATGACCTGGAGGAAGGAACATCCAGTGAGATCATCAAGTTTGCAGACGATACAAAACTATGCCGGGCAATCAGATCGCAGGAGGATAGAGAGAAACTCCAGAGCGACTTGTGTCGGTTAGAAACATGGGCAGAGAAATGGCAGATGAAGTTCAATGTGGAGAAATGCAAGGTAATGCATTTAGGCAATAAAAATAAGGAATACGAGTATACAATGTCAGGTGCAACTCTGGGGAAGAGTGAACAAGAAAGGGACCTGGGTGTACTGATAGATAGGACCCTGAAGCCGTCGGCACAATGCGCGGCAGCGGCAAAGAAGGCAAATAGAATGTTGGGCATGATAAAGAAAGGAATCTCGAGTAGATCGGAGAAAGTTATAATGCCGCTTTATAGGGCAATGGTCAGACCACACTTGGAATACTGCGTCCAACATTGGTCTCCCTACCTAAAGAAGGATATAAAACTGCTGGAGAGGGTGCAGAGACGAGCAACAAAACTGGTGAAGGGTATGGAGAGACTGGAATATGAGGATAGACTTATAACACTAGGATTGTTCTCCCTTGAGAAAAGGAGAATGCGTGGGGATATGATCGAGACCTTCAAAATACTGAAAGGAATCGACAAAATAGAGCAGAGAAGATTATTTACACTGTCCAATTTGACACGGACTAGAGGACATGTAATGAAGCTAAGGGGGGACAGGTTCAGGACTAATGTCAGGAAGTTCTGCTTCACTCAGAGAGTGATTGACACCTGGAATGCCCTCCCAGAGGAGATTATTGCGGAATCGACCGTCCTAGGCTTCAAGAGCAAACTAGATGCATATCTCCTTAAGAGAGGCATATAAAG
Source organism: Geotrypetes seraphini (assembly GCF_902459505.1). Classification (NCBI taxonomy): domain Eukaryota; kingdom Metazoa; phylum Chordata; class Amphibia; order Gymnophiona; family Dermophiidae; genus Geotrypetes; species Geotrypetes seraphini. The sequence continues at coordinate 231,593,990 of NC_047084.1, forward strand.
ATATGGTGGACTAAAAATTACGCCAGGTGTACACCTGGCGGGGCCTCCGCGTGTGCGGATCGCCGGACTTGATGGACCGAAGGTCTGATCCGGAGATGGCAGTTCTTATGTTCTTATGTATTAAGTGCTGGTTTTTCGTATGATTCTGGGTAGCTCTAGTTAGATACAAGCATATGTGATAGTTAGACCACACCCAATAGAAACGTACGAAAAATTGGTGAATAAAAATCTGAATATTAGCCAAGGCCAGAAAAACACACTACAGATTAATATTAAGGGAAAGTATAATAATATTATTTTTATGTACTTTGCTATTAGGCTAGATCATGAAGGAAATCAGGATATACATGGACTCCATTTTGTTCTCTGTCTTTTCTGTATCTTCTGTGTTTTGCACTCCATTTTGTGTCAGTGATTTTCTGTCTCTGTCAAGTCTTTATTCAGTTTTCCCGCTTCTAGTAACATGGTTCTAATTGATACCAGATGTGCCTTAGGCTGGCTAGGAAGAAGTATCCCAAACTGAGATATAAGTTGCTTTGAGTATGAATGGAATTATGAATATTGGGCCCAAGTATGAATGGATGGATGAAGGAATTTTGTATTTAAAATGAAATGGTTTATAAAAAAGAACACTAAAGAAAAAAAATTCATGAACACAATATCTGGAAATAATTAGTCAGAGGCTGCAACATGAAGCTGTTAGGTTTCAAGGAGAGGGGGACAGCCCCTCCTTCTCCTTCTCTTTGACTGCCTTCTCCTTTTCCTTTAAGGTTGACAGGCAGGCTGAGAATATTTCAGCACCCTGTTATCAATTGCAGATTCTCTTGAATATTGGATATGTAATAAAATGTTAATGTATATTCAGAAATGAATGTAAACAAAACAAATGTAATTTCTGAAATTTTTAAACGTAGAGGAATTTTCTTTGTCTAACTTTTAAGACCACCTCTGTTAGTTTTGATTGGCCCACACAGTCAATGATGTCACACTGAGCCAAAGGTATATAATGGGGTGTTTCGAAGTATTGAGCTGAGTTCGTTATCAGAAGGCCAGCATTTTGGCAACTATAATGACCTCCCGCTAATGCAACTAGCCTTTTGATGTCCATGATAGAAAAATAGAAACAATACAATTAAATATTTTGGTGAGCCTTGCGTTAGCGTCATTTTTCATGGATTTTTTTGTTATTTTTCACACCTTAAGTGAAAGCTAGCAGCTTAATTGGTAACTGCAGCTTTATGAGTGTGCTGGTGTTCAATATCCATGCTCATCCCCTGCAAAGGGACAGTTTGACATTGTACATCTGGACACTGTTTTTGAAGTTGAATATTGAGTGCTTTATGTGATGGTCTATTTTTGTCACATAGGCTCAGAGCTTGGAAGAAATGTCTGGAGAGACTGTTGTGTTAAAGACCTGATGTGTTAAGACATTTGCCTGCTGTTGCTAGGACATTTACCTGTTGGTGTGTGGGGAGAGAAGTTGAAACTTAAAAACTCAGGAGTTCATAGACACCAAATAATTAGAGCGGGTAATTTCTGGGGTATTACTTTCTGCATTTTTTTTTTTTTTTTTCATTCTTTGGTGGGAACTTCACCACTTGATCTACTGGTAGGTTTTAACTGGGTGGTGGTTTAATTGGAACTGGCAGCTACTGGTCTAAGGTACCTAGGCTCATATTCTATAAATGGCTCTTTAAGTTATGTGCAAGTAGGTGCCCTACTGGTGCCTAACTTAAGTACAAAACTCAGTTTAGAAAAGAGTAAAAATGTTTTTTTTTTGGGGGGGGGTTAATTATAGGCACCTAAAAAAAGTGTCTGCATCATTGCTGCAAAGGTGCTTTACAATGCTTAATATCATTGTAGGCGTGACTAATACTGGAAGTGAAATTAGGTGTCATAAAGCACCTCCGTAACCATGATTTACATGAAAAATATGTCCCAAAAATGTAGGCATTGAAAACCCTGGCCTACATTTCCTGCGTCTACCTTTCACAATTCTATAAATGGTGCCATTTGGGGAAAGGTTACCTCAGTTTATATTTGATTATATACAGTAAGTTTTTCTCATGAAGGACTGGAAAAGATTAAGCTATAATCTGAAAGTAGCAACAGAGTGCTATTAATTAGGAAATACTATTACATTTATGAATTAATGACCTAACACTCAAAGGTTTGAATATAGATATAAGTAACTCTTTATTATAAATTAATTCTATTCTACTGTCCAGCACTGGGTGATTAGAACTATAGAGTGTTATTTTGCCTGACATGCTTGAGGTACTTAATAGATTAATTGACTAATTGAATTTGATTGAGACTTAGTGAGGTGAATCTCTGTTGATTAGTGAGTATGTATATGAGTAATCCCCCTGAGAAAATGCTTTTAAGCACAAAATGTTATTTGGGGCACTTTATTTCCCTCTCCATCTGTCACTTGCTTTGGGAATGTTTTAATTTTGTAATAATAAAGTATGTTTTTACACTTTTGTGATCTGCTCTGTTTGGGTGCATCTGCTAAATGTAAAATGCATAATTGCATTAAAAAACAGCTCTCTTTTGATTTGTTGAAGTTTAGATTGTGGCTTGAAACTCCAAATGAAGAGCTCAAGGCCTTCTATTGAATTAATATATTTCTCAAGCATCATTTTGGTTAGTACTACTACTATTTATCACTTCTGTGATAAACAGTAGTGAAAGTAATACACAGCCCTATAGATTTGACATTTAATAGACAGAGGAAAGACTAAAACGGTTAGGGCTCTTCAGTTTGGAAAAGAGAAGGCTGAGGGGAGATTTGATTGAAGTCTATAAAATCCTGAGTGGAGTAGAACGGGTACAAGTGGATTGATTTTTCACTCTGTCAAAAATTACAAAGACCAGGGGACACTCGATGAAGTTACAGGGAAATACTTTTAAAACCAATAGGAGGAAATATTTTTTTCACTCAGAGAATAGTTAAGCTCTGGAATGTGTAGTCAGAGGCTGCAGTAAAAGTAGATAGTGTAGATGGTTTTAAGAAAAGTTAGGACAATTCCTGGAGGAAAGGTTTATAGTCTGTTATTAAGACATGGGGGAAGCCTCTGCATGGTATGTTGCTACTCTCTGGGTTTTGGCCAGGTACTAGTGACTTGGATTGGCCACTGTGAGAACGGGCTACTGGGCTTGATGGACCATTGGTCTGACCCAGGAAGGCTATTCTTATGTTCTTATGACATATAGGATTGGGGATGTAGAACCCAAGGTAACTTGGACTTGAGGACTGCCAGAGATGGAGCCTGCCATAGGGATTCAGGGAGTTTCTTCCAAGCATATGACACAGCAAGATAGAAGGGGACAGAATCTGGAGATGATACTGCTAGGTATGAACATATCAATAGTAACTTCATGGCTCTGGGAAAGAATGTGAAGCAGTCAGGAGTGCAGGTGCTATTCTCATCGATTCTCATCGATCCTCCCTATCGAGAGTAAAGGCCTGGGCAGAGAAGCCTGAATCCTGGAGACAGATGCATGACTATATAGATCAGGGGTAGGGAACTCCGGTCCTCGAGAGCCGTATTCCAGTTGGGTTTTCAGGATTTCCCCAATGAATATGCATGAGATCTATTTGCATGCATTGCTTTCAATGCATATTCATTGAGGAAATCCTGAAAACCCGACTGGAATATGGCTCTCGAGGACTGGAGTTCCCTACCCCTGATATAGATAGTGTATTTGAGAGTGTTTTGATTACCTTTAAAGGTACCAAGAATGGAAAGCTGACTTCAAAGACACCTTAGCTATCATGAAGCCCACATCAAGATAAGAGATGAACCTGATGATAAGATTGTTGGGACCTGAATCATCAGGAAAAATAAAGAGATTAAAAGATGAATTTCAGCATGATGACACCTGAGGCCTGCAAGAAAGGTGGGCGAGGCTTGAGCAACAATATGGCAATCCAGAAGCCATCCAGCAAGAATTAATGAGGATAATAGATCATTTTCCAAAAATCACAAGCAAGGATAATTGACAAGGCACTGGATTTAGGAGATCTTCTCCAAAAACTGGAAGTACTCTAACCTGATCCTAATCTTACAGACCTAAGTTACTTAGATACATTCTATGGCATAAAAAAATTTGTCAATGAGAAATGGTCATATATAGGCATGCAATATAAAGAAGACAATTAAGGGAAGTTTTCTCCATTTACAGTCTTCACAGAGTTCCTCAGAAAACTTGCAAGAAGATAAAATAATCCTAGTTTCTGGAATGCTGTGCCTTAAGTAGGGAAGACAGGTCACTTACAAAATGAGAAGCTAGTTAAAAAGTATGACAACCATACCAGGAAGTCCTTAGCTGTACACTAGACATGTTACCCACAACAACTGAACAACCTGACCATCCTTCTACAATACAGAAAGTAGAGAATCTAGAGTGACAATGTCCAATAGAAAAACAACAACAAAACTACATCCTTTCTTGGGAGGTTACCTGTGAGAGGTGCAGTGTTTTTGGAGGTGTTCCCGTGCCCCGGATAATAGCAGTGCTCTGATTACAGCTAGAGCTGGTGACTTTGGATGCCGAATCTCGGCGGGCACCCGCGGAGACAACAGCCCTGACGTCAGCCGGGTCCTACACTAGACAGTGAAAAGGATGCCTCTACTGACTATCTGTGGAGGTTACCTGTGAGAGGTGTAGCGTTTTTGGAGGTGTTCCCGTGTCCCGGATAACAGCAGTGCTCTGATTACAGCTAGAGCCGGTGATTTCGGGTGCCGAATCTCGGCGGGCACCCGCGGAGACAACAGCCCTGACGTCAGCCGGGTCCTACACTAGATAGTGAAAAGGACGCTGCTACTGACTATCTGTGGAGGTTACCTGTGAGAGGTGCAGCATTTTTGGAGGTGTTCCCGTGCCCCGGATAACAGCAGTGCTCTGATTACAGCTAGAGCCAGTGACTTCGGGTGCTGAATCTCGGCGGGCACCCGCGGAGACAACAGCCCTGATGTCAGCCGGGTCCTACACTAGACAGTGAAAAGGACGCCGCTACTGCGGTGCGGCCGCAGGGCGTGGCCAAAGGGGCGTGCCCTAAGGGGCACGTTAGGCCCCTTAGGAGCCCCTTTGGAGACACTGGATAATAAAGGACTGCTGGAGCTGTATGCTAGTAAGTTGGTTATTTAAAGTCAAATGGGGAAAAGGAAAGCTAAACCCAAAGTATCGACTCCAGTAGTAGTTGGTCCTATAGATAGACATTTTATGTCTTCCGATGTTAGAGGAGGTAATCAAGATGCTGAATCTTTATCGGGGGCATCGCTTAGCCCTCTAGAAAGAACTCCCCCTCCTTTACCAAAAATTGCTGTTGGTTTGGATTCCCAAAGAGGTTCCAATTCTCAAACTGTGGTTCTTATGGAGCAGGAGGTATCTTCCTCATTATTTTATGAGGAGATGCCTAAAGCTATCTCCTTTCAAAGAGAAGCTTTTGCTCCATTAGAAGCCCGGAATGAGCCACAGGAAATTTCCCTTAAAGATTTATGGTCAATAAATGTTAGGGTAGAGGAGTTATTAACATCAGTGGTAACACAAAATGTGAAATTTTCAAAAGAAGTAGTCATTAAGTTAGAAAATATTGATTTAAATTTGAAAATTATTGAGAAACGTTCCCTGACTATGGAATCGCAAGTATCAACATTACAAACTTTATCATCTGTCCTTAAAGATTCACATATTACCTATACAAAATTTGAAAAGATGGAGAATATACTTCGGGCAAAGAATCTGAGACTGGTCAACTTTCCAAAAACTCACTTATTGACCCCAGAAATTTTGATTCGTAAATATTTTAAAGAAGTTTTGGGGTTGTCAGATCCAGATTCCTTGCCCATAACAAATATGTATTATATCCCGCAGAGAAAGAAAGTTTCGGCAGAATTGGGAGTAGACCAGTTGGAACAGATAGAATTTGATTTAACAGGTTTTTTGGAAGACTCACAAGATGTAATCCAAACTAGGTCTACTCTATTAATAACTTGTGCTAGGGAATTAGATAAATCTTTAATCATGAAAGCTTATTTTCAAAATAAGCAAGCAAAGTTTTGTGGATATAATATTTCCAGATGTAGCCCAGGCAACACAATTGAGAAGAAAGGCATTTTTGAACCTAAAATCAAGATTGTTAGCCTTAGGAGCTACATTTTATTTAAAATTCCCATGCAAATGTTTAGTGAAATTTAAGGAAAGTGATTATATATTTTGGGATTTTATACAGTTGGAACAGTTTCTAAAGCTTTATGAAACACAAGTAATTGCCACTTGATTTAATTGTAGTATGAGTTCAGTAGAATTGTGCACTGTAAAATTGATCTTAGTTAAAGATCTTGATTATATTTTTAGTTTATAGTTGAAGTTAAGATCAGGATAATCTCCCGTAATGAGGACTAGAGGACAATGATAGTAATGTAAGATTAACTTTTATTTTCAAAGATTGTGTTATTATGTTCCTTGTATTATTATTTGTATAAATGATAATGTTTAAAATTGATTAAAAAAAAAACTACATCCTTTCTTGAAATACTAAAGGTTCAAGGAAAGTCCCTTAAATGAGCAAATAGAACTGCTCAGAAAATATGGGATTTGTTGTAAATGTTGTTCTTCATCAAAGTCCTTGGCCAAGGACTATAAAGCAGCCATTAAACGCATAATATGTGACAGTGACAGACACATAAGTGCCTTATATCCTGACAGGAGCAGGATGACCTCTCTTAAAACATCTACCTTAGAGGAAAGCCACAGCATAAACAAGGAGATGGAGCAAATGTCATTACTGAACATCACTATGAACTGCACAGAGGTGTGTGGAGAAGGCTTCAGTGCCAAAATTTGTGTGGCAAAGGTGTATCCTAGAGAGCAACCAGAAAAAGCAGTGACAATGTGTGTCATCATCATTGAACAAAGTAACCAGTCCCTAGCAAGGACAGAGTTCTTTGACTTATTTAACTTCCAGGGAAGTTGCTATCCCTACCATCTTAGAACCTGCTCAGGGAGGACAAAGAAGGCAGGGAGAAAAATGATCGTTTATGTGATAGATGCAATAGATAACGGCATCAGGAGAGATTTATCAACTCTAATTGAGTGCAATCAAATATCAGATATTGGGGAAGAAATTCCTACACCCGAGGTTGCACAACACTATCCTCATTTGCAACTAATAGCAGAACTCCTGCAGCTAATTGGATCCATAGGCCAATATCCTACTTTTACTAGGAAGATATACACTAGCCCTGGTCCAGGTTATTGCATCAAAAGCAGGTCCAGCTGATGCCCAATATGCCTATTGATCTACCCTGAGATGGGTGATAGTAAGTGATGTTTGCTTTAATGGAATGAGGAAACCAATTATAGATGTGTACAAGACATGTGTTTTGGCCAATGGTTGTACCACCTTGTTCAAGCCTTGTCAGATCCATCTGCAAGTAAGAGGTTTACAGTTGGTATGAATCAGAACCTAGCTCAATCACCTATCAGAACAGTTCACCACTAGATCCAGAAGACCATCTGGGCAATACAATGTTTCAAGTCACCAAGGATGATGACAAGCCAGCTCTTTTGGTTGAGGTTCGAGAGTTCCTAAAAATTATGGACCAGGAATTATCTAGAGATGAGTCCAACAGTTGAGTGACTCTTCTACTCTTTTGGACACCCAGAACATGACTTCCAAACAACAAGAAGCAAGTTCTATCTCATCTTACTTCACTGCAGAAGATCCTGTTAAAGAAACCAGAGATAAAACAGCACTTCATAACATTCATGCAGAACATGTTAGATTATGACCATGCAGAACCATCTCCACCACTGAAAGAAAATGAAGAATGCTGCTACTTACTTATTTTTTGGCATGTACCACTCACAAAAGCCAGATCAGATCAGGATTGTGTTTGACTCCAGTGCTCAATTACAAAGAGCTGCTTTCTGGGACTGATTTGCCTGATGTACTGATATGCCTGGGCCTGATTTGCCTCTTTTGTGGGTCTGGGCCTGATGTGCTGTTTTCTGGGCCTGATGCTTCAGGAAAGAACATATCACCATAATGGCAGACATCCAGCAAATATTCTATTGTTTTCTGGTGCATTGAGATTACAGAAACTACTTAAGATTTCTGTGGTACCATAGTCAGGCCCTTAGTCAGGAGATTATGGAATACAGAATGAAAGTTCATGTCTTTGGCACTAGTCCATCACCTGAAGTAGCAACATATGGGTTTAGGACAGCCCAGAAAGTAGAGAAAGAGTATGGCACAGATGTTATATGCTTTTCTGAAAAATACTTCTATGTAGATGATGGCTTGAAATCCTTGCCTATAACTGGAAAAGCAATTGATCTGCTAAAAAAAGCACAAACAATGTTGGCAGCGGCCAATCTCAAACTTCACAAAATTGTTTCTAATAGTCTAGAAATAATTGCAACATTTCCTGCAGAGGAACATGCCAAGGATTTAAAAGGTCTGGATCTCAGCGTAGACACCCCAGCACTTCATAGAAGCCTTGAACTACAATGGGACATTATAAAAATACATTTTCACATTTCAAGTGTCTACCAAGAATAACCATACACACTCAGAGGTGTCTTATCAACAGTCTATAGTTTGTTTGATCTACTGGGGTTTATGGTTCCAGTAACCATTCATGGGAGATCCCTACTAATAAATCTTTCTCAAAGAACTGAGTGAGATATTCTGAGGCAAAATAAATATGATAAGAATGGGAGAATTGGAAAAATTCTCTAAAGACTGTTGAACAACTGAATATCCCATACAATTATGTTCTTGCAGCACTCAGCATAACAGAATTAGAAAAGGTACAGAGATGGGTAATGAAAATGATAAAAGGGATCGGGTGACATTCATATGAAGAAAGGCTAAAATGACTAGAACTCTTCATCTTGGAGAAGAGATGGCTCAGGGGATACAGGTCTATAAAATACAAAGTGGAGTGGAACAAGTAGATGTGAATCAGTTGTTTACTCTTTCAAAAAATACTAGGACTAGGGGGCATGCAATGAAACTATTAAGTAGTAGATTTAAAATAAACTAGAGAAAATATTGCTTCACTCAATGGATAATTAAACTCTGGAATTCATTGCAAGAGAATGCAGCAAAAGTGGTTATCTTAGCAGGAGTTTAAAAAAGGTTTGGATAATTTCCTAAAAGAAAAATCCATAAGCCATTATTAAGATAGCTTGAAGAAATTCATTGCTTATTCCTAGGATAAGCAACATAAAATGTGCTTTTCTTTTTGGGATCTTGCTATGTGTGTAGTTTTAGGCATGGACATTTGCACCATATTTCCATTGGTCTATATGGTCATATCTACAATTAGGTGTGGTTCCTGGGTGTAAGTGCTATTCTATAAACCATGCCTAACTTTAAACATGGCTTATAGAACAGCACTTTTTTGGCCCAGATTTTTATAAGTATATGTAGAATTTACCCCATAATGCGTACAGAGCTGTGTACATGTAATAGTGTTATAGAAATGATATGTAGTAGTAGCAGCATAAGAAAATAAGAACATAAGAAATGCCTCCGCTGGGTCAGACCTGAGGTCCATCGCGCCTAGCAGTCCTGCTCACGCGGCGGCCCATCAGGTCCAGGACCTGTGCAGTAATCTTTTATCTATACCCCTCGATCCCCTTTTCCAGCAGGAAATTGTCCAATCCTTTCTTAAACCCCAGTACCGTTCGCTGCCCTATAACGTCCTCTGGAAGCACATTCCAGGTGTCCACCACACGTTGGGTAAAGAAGAACTTCCTAGCATTCGTTTTGAATCTGTCCCCTTTCAACTTTTCCGAATGCCCTCTTGTTTTTTTATGTTCTGAAAGTTTGAAGAATCTGTCCCTCTCTACTCTCTCTATGCCCTTCATGATCTTGTAAGTCTCTATCATATCCCCTCTAAGTCTTCTCTTCTCCAGGGAAAAGAGACCCAGTTTCTCCAATCTCTCAGCGTATGAAAGGCTTTCCATCCCCTTAATCAGTCGTGTCGCTCTCCTCTGAACTCTCTCGAGTAACACCATATCCTTCTTAAGGTATGGTGACCAATACTGGACGCAGTACTCAAGATGCGGACGCACCATTGCCCGGTACAGCGGCAGGATAACTTATTTCGTTCTTGTTGTAATACCCTTCTTGATTATCCCCAGCATTTTATTCACTCTCTTGGCGGCCGCTGCGCACTGTGCCGTCGGCTTCATTGTCATGTCCACCATTACCCCCAAGTCCCTTTCTTGGGTACTCTCATTCAATAACATCCCTCCCATCGTATAGCTGTGCCTCGGGTTTCTGATTCCCACATGCAATACTTTACATTTCTCAACATTGAACTTCATCTGCCATCTCTCTGCCCATTCCCCCAATTTGTCCAAGTCCCTTTGCAATTTTTCACAGTCCTCCTTTGTCCGAGCTCCACTAAATAGTTTGGTGTCGTCCGCAAATTTTATTATCTCACTCTTTGTTCCTGTTTCTAGATCATTTATGAATATATTAAATAGCAGCGGCCCGTGCACTGAGCCCTGCGGAACACCACTCGTGACCTTCCTCCAGTCTGAGTAGTGTCCCTTCACCCCTACCCTCTGTTTCCTACCCGCTAACCAGTTTCTGATCCATCTATGCATGTCTCCGTCCACCCCATGGTTCTTCAGTTTCTGGAGTAGACGTTCATGAGGCACCTTGTCAAAGGCTTTCTAGAAATCTAGGTATATGATGTCTATGGGGTCTCCTTTGTCCATCTGTTTGTTAATTCCCTCGAAGAAGTGCAATAAGTTGGTCAGACACGATCTCCCCCTGCAGAAACCATGTTGGCTGGTTATCAGAAGTTCGTGTTTTTCAAAATGTTCATCAATTTTTTCTTTTATTAGTGCTTCCGCCATTTTTCCCGGAACAGAGGTCAGACTCACCGGTCTGTAGTTTCCCGGGTCTCCTCTTGATCCCTTTTTAAAGATGGGCGTAACGTTGGCTATCTTCCAATCCTCCGGAATCACACCTGTTTTCAGAGATAGGTTGCAAATTTGCTGTAGTAGTTCCGCTATTTCCTCCTTTAGTTCCTTCAGCACCCTTGGATGGATTCCATCCGGACCCGGGGATTTGTCAGTTTTTAGTTTTTCTATCTGTCTGCGCACATCAATAGTACATTCATGTCTAATCAAATACTGAATATTTGGATATGGTGCAGATCACTGCTAATATTCTGGTAATGATGAAACTCATGTCATTATCCACATACAAATCTGGGTAATTTAGGACAGCTTTTTTCCTATTCTAACTGTACCTTCTAGTTCCCAGTCCATTGTTCTAACCATTAGATTACTTCTTAGCACATTTTTGCTTCAAGATTTTGGTTCAAGAAGGCAATAGTATTAATATTTGTATTGCAGTTTGCCTTATCCCTTATTTACCATGGACCCCTGAGGAAGGAGTGTTGTCCGAAACATGGACCGTGTTGGGTCCCTAGGTCGGTAATAAGGTTGTAATATCACTGCAATTCCTTTTTTAATAAATATTGCCTGCATCTTATACATCATCTGCAGTTCCCTTTTGCTTTTGGCTTCGCTTTTTGTTATACTGCAGATCCTGTTCTGTTGGATTCTTTGTTGTGTTGATGTATATTATAATGAAATGTATTTATGTATATTATATGAAAATTGGTTTAATATGGCTTTTCCAAAATATATGTTATCAGGATGCATTTTATGTACCTGCACATAACTTTATGGTAAACATTTTCTAACATATTCTAAGTTTAACATTTTGTTTAATGAAATGCTATATTTTTCTTGTATAAAGCAATAAAGTATATTTATTCCTTGCTACAATAAACATTTACTCTTTTGCAAGTTAATGGGGATATTGCCATTTATTTGAAATCACAGCAGCATATTGTGTGTTTCTAACAAATTGTGCAATGCCTTGTTTACCACTTATGATTTATTAAATTAATTTCTTATTACTTTAATGATAAATAAACTGGATGACATTAATTACCCCAGTTATGGTAGCTTCCTGCTAATTCATTTGGATGTTAGCAATGTATTATCTTTGATTTTACCTATGAATCATGCAGAAATGTAATGCATGACAGTTTTTCTGCATAAATGAAAAACTGTTAAAAAATATAGCAAAGAGAAAATAACACAGGAAACTACTTGGAAAAATTTCAGTGCAAAACATCTGATGTTTGAGGAAATTAAATAACTGTAGGTGTGAAGATGTATCAGGTAGAAAGCAAACTCATCCCAAAAGCATCTCAACTTGCCATTTATCAGTCTTGTTGCTTCAGCCAGAGAAGGGAAATCAAGGATACCCTTGAGAGAGGAACTAGAAATTGGTCATGTCTGCTCAACAGTACAAATGCTTGTTTTTGGAGACTGACTTTGTAAAATATCTTTCAGCTCTAGGGTCTACTATAATTTATAAGAAGGGCATAAAAGTGTACAAACTGTTCAGGTACTACAGAGGCACCAACTTGTATGATTTAACCTTCCTTCCTCCAGATCACCCCAAATCCAGAAACTAGGCACAATCTGTTTGACTGATTATTCTTTATATATGGATGGTTCACAAGATTTTTAACAAAAACATGAGCTCCACAACAAATTGATCATAAGAACCGTAGCCCCATTATTGGGGAATATACAAGAGAGTTGTGTGGGGATAAAAATCCCACCCGTCTCTGCCAGAATCCCCTCCGCCCCCACCCGTCCCTGTGAGGAATCTCCTCTGTCCCCACCCATCTCCCCCTTAAAGTTACCTGTCCCCATAAAAAGTAGCAATTACTTCTGACAGTTTTGATTTTTTTTTTAAGTCTTAGTTTATTTAAACCAAAAATAAAATACAATATAAACAAATAACAGTGAACAGAAGTAAGAGATGCATACATCACCAGAAAGAATTAGAATAGACATTAGGTCATGTGACTGTAGGGTCAACCATTTCTTGTTAAAATAAATAAAAGAGTTGGATTTTTTGGTAATTCAAAGCTCATATCTGTAGAGCAAACAAATCTGGTTCCACTATCTGGCATAGGCAATTTGTGAGAGGTCCTTCCAAGATCCACAAATGGTTTTTAATGCATTAATGAGTGAAGAATCAAACAAAATAGTATCAAAATAATTTAAAGTAGAATTGAGAGAGGCACTTTTCAAGACAATGGTTGCATAAGAAAAATGTGCCAAAACTGAACTGGAAACCCCAAAACAAACTCAGCAAGTACTTCATTTTGTACTAAACACAATTAGTGGTATAACCATGAGAGGGGGCTGGTCCTCCCACTTTAAGCTTAGCCCTCCTCAAAATGAACATCTCTCTTGCTGTAGCTGGGGGGACATTTTGTTTTTCCATCATCTTGATCCTAGTTTCTGTTTTTGTCTATCTTCTATTAATTCTCTTTCCAGGCCTCGAGAACCCCGGTTCCATTCCCGTGGGAGTCCCGTGAGCCTGAGTGGGAGTCCCGTAGGCCTGGGGGATTTCTGCAGGAGTTCCGCAGGACCTGCGAGATTTCCACAATCCCTGTTCCCATGCAGACCTCTAGAATGGACTACCGTATTTCCCAAGCTCAGTAAAAAATATGTCATTTAAATGACATTTTTAACTGAGTTTCAAGACACCTACTGGTGCCTAAAAATCAGCACTGGAATTGCTCCGTAATTGCTTTAGGTCACCTAACACCACTGTGGGTATGGCTAATGCTGGAAGTGGCATTAGGCAGCTCAAAGCACCTATGGAGGCACGGTTCACACCAAAGGTAGGCATGGAAATGTAGGTTTAGAAACCCCTGGCCTACATCTACCTTTGCCAGAGGTGCAATACTGTACCCAGTGCCTTCACATGATTGACACACGATCAGTGGCCACTTTTAAGGTGGCTGCTGACAACGGCAATGGTTACAGGAACTATGGAGCCTCAGGGAGGAGGTGCAGCGCTTAAGGAGCATCAGGGAGGACGAGGCCTTCATCGACGGAGCCATCAAGGAGATTTCCCACTTGGCAGAGCTGACCCATGACAGATCCATCCTCGAGACACCCAAGTCTCCAGTTTTAAATTCCACGATCGGGGTGCAAGAAATGATAGGGGATGCCGGTCCCTGGCAGCTGGTAACCTCCTCCACGGGAAAACGCAGAAAACCCCCCCCCCTTTTCTCACTTCCTTTTTCTTCTTTTTATCCCAAACAGGGTAGCTCTACTTCTTCACCACAACTCAGCCTGAAAAACAGATACCACGTCTTGCAGGACATTACTACCGAGGAGGTAGCGGAAGAGGCTCGGGAAGACACCCAGCGCACAACTTGGACTCCAAGGCACGCTGATCAGCCCCCCCGGAAGGAGCGCAGAGTGGTAGTCATTGGGGACTCCCTGCTGCGAGGAACCGAGGGTCCAATTTGCAGACCAGATTTGCAGTCAAGGGAGGTCTGCTGTCTCCCTGGAGCCAGGATTTGTGACGTCACCACCTGTCTCGATAAACTACTAAAACCTAATGACCATTTCCCTATGCTTCTTATCCATGTAGGTACGAACGACACTGCAAGGAACACCTCAGAGAACATACCCGATGACTTCAGAGCCCCGGGTAGGAAGCTGAAGCAAACAGGTGCACAGGTGGTCTTCTCATCCATCCTCCCAGTTAGAGACAGAGGAAGAGCCAGGGAAGAATGCATCCAACGTACCAACAAGTGGCTTTGCAACTGGTGCATAGAGATGAACTTTGGATTCCTGAACCATGGAAAGGCACTCCAGGGACTGCAGGGACCGGACGGACTTCACCTGACCAGAAGAGGTAAAAACGTACTTGGCCACCATCTAGCCCGCCTACTTCGCAGGGCTTTAAACTAGGTAAGTTAGGGGAGGGTATCCACTCACATTCCAGAGCAGTAAGGAATCATCCTGTGGAGGCGAGACACAACCGCTCTTCTGAGCCCAAGGTAAGCACCCATAATACGCATGACAGCCCTAGCAAACACAAGGGATGGAGGGCCATGTATGTCAATGCACACAGTTTAGGCAATAAAATTCTGCAATTGGAGACCGAGATAGTGAATGCCGACCTAGATGTGGTGGCGATATCCGAGACCTGGTTCACGGACTCTCATGGGTGGGATATGGCTATACCGGGTTACAGTTTACTTCGTCGAGACAGAGAGGGCAGGTTAGGCGGAGGGGTAGCGCTATACATTAAAGAAGGCATCAAAACCACCAGAATCACGGATGTTAAGTACACCGGGGAATCCCTCTGGGTGAACCTGGCCAGAGGGAGAGAAAAATGCCTGTATCTTGGTGTAGTATATAGACCTCCAAGACAACCGGAAGACAAGGACACGGAACTAATCGAAGACATAGAAAATATCGCTCTACGGGGGGACGTTGTACTAATGGGAGACTTCAATATGCCGGATGTAGACTGGAGCACACCTTCAGCAACAACCAGCGGCAGCAAGAGGCTATTAGCCTCCATAAGGGGAGCACGCCTCAATCAAATGGTAATGGAGCCCACTAGGGCCCAAAAGATCCTTGACCTAGTACTCACCAATGGGGAAAGCATCTCAGAAGTCTTCGTGGGAGATAAGCTAGCCTCCAGCGATCATAACATGGTATGGTTCCTCCTGAGGAAAGGTTTCCATAGATCAAACACTAAAACAAAGGTACTCAACTTCCGAGGAACAGACTTTGCACGCATGGGAGTTTTCGTCCATCAGGCGCTCCAGTACCAAACTGAGACAGGGAATGTGGAGGATATGTGGTCATCCCTGAAATCTGTCATACACGAGGCAACCGGCCGTTACATAAAATCATCACATAAACGGCGAAGAAAAGACAAACCCCAGTGGTTCACCGCAGAGATCTCACGTCTCGTTAAGGAGAAGAAAAACGCATTTGCTTCCTTCAAACGCACGGGGAAAAGCGAAGATCAACTGCTACACAGGATCAAGTCCACAGAGGTCAAAACGGCAGTCAGGGAGGCCAAACTTCGAGTGGAAGAAACTCTAGCAAACAACATTAAGAAAGGGGACAAATCCTTCTTCCGGTATATCAGTGACAGGAAAAAAAACACAGACGGGATAGTACGCCTGAGAAAAACGGACGGGAATTACGCAGAATCGGATCCCGAAAAGGCCGAACTACTGAATGAATACTTCTGCTCGGTCTTCATCTGCGAGGCGCCAGGGTCCGGCCCTCAATTGAAGCCACAGTCAAACACAAAAGACCCATTTCGGAATTTTAAATTCACACCCAGCGAGGTTTACTTTGAGCTAACAAAACTCAAGGTGGACAAAGCCATGGGACCGGACAATCTGCACCCCAGAGTGCTCAGGGAGATAGGTGATGTCCTGGCAGAACCGTTAGCCGTGCTCTTCAATCTCTCACTGAGTACAGGGACAGTCCCCTTGGACTGGAAAACAGCTAATGTTGTTCCTCTGCACAAAAAGGGTTGCAGGACAGAGGCTGCAAATTACAGACCGGTGAGTCTGACATCGATAGTATGCAAACTCATGGAAACACTGATCAAATGCCAATTGGATACGGTCTTGGACGAAGGGAATCTACGGGACCCCAATCAACATGGATTCACCAAGGGTAGGTCCTGCCAATCAAACCTTATCAGCTTCTTTGACTGGGTAACAAAAAGACTGGACGAAGGAGATTCACTGGACATAGTGTACCTAGACTTCAGTAAAGCTTTTGACAGCGTCCCACACCGCAGACTGTTAAACAAGATGAAATTGATGGGGTTAGGGCATGGGTCAATGATTGGCTGAGTGGCAGACTTCAGAGAGTGATGGTTAATGGTACTTTCTCTGAGACATCGGAGGTGACCAGCGGGGTGCCGCAGGGCTTGGTCTTGGGTCCGCTCCTCTTCAACATATTCATAGGAGATCTGACTCAAGGGCTTCAAGGTAAAGTAACATTATTCGCCGACGACGCCAAACTATGTAATATGGTAAGCGAGAGCAATTTACAAGATAGTATGGCGCAGGACCTGCGTACATTGGAATGCTGGTCCTCAACCTGGCAGCTGGGCTTCAATGCTAGGAAGTGTAAGGTCATGCACCTAGGTAGCAGAAACCCGTGCAGAACTTATACCTTGAACGGGGAGACCTTGACCAGGACTTCAGCGGAACGAGATTTAGGAGTAATCATTAGTGCAGACATGAAATCTGCCAATCAGGTGGAGAAGGCTTCCTCAAGGGCAAGGCAGATGCTGGGTTGCATCCGTAGAAGTTTCGTCAGCAGAAAGCCTGCTCTCATAATGCCATTGTACAGGACCATGGTGAGACCTCATCTGGAATACTGCGTGCATTTCTGGAAGCCAAATTACCGCAAAGACGTGCAGAGGGTCGAGTCGGTCCAAAGGATGGCCACCAGAATGGTCTCAGGGCTTAAAGGTCTCTAGTACGAAGCAAGACTAAACAATTTGCAGCTCTACACTCTCGAGGAACGCAGGGAGAGGGGAGACATGATTGAGACGTTTAAATACGTCACCGGACGTATAGAAGTGGAAGATAACATTTTCCTTCTCAGAGGCCCCTCAACCACAAGGGGGCACCCGCTCAAACTCAAGGGCGGGAAATTTCACGGCGACACCAGGAAGTATTTCTTCACGGAGCGAGTGATTGATCAATGGAACAAGCTTCCAGTACAGGTAATCGAGGCCAGCAGCATGCCAGATTTTAAGAATAAATGGGACGCCCAGTGGGATCCCTACGTGGGTCAGGGCAAAACATTGGCTAATCTTAAGGGGAGGGTCTATAGAGTGGGCAGACTTGATGGGCCTTGGCCCTTTTCTGCCGTCATCTTTCTATGTTTCTATGAATCTAAGCCTTTGTGCACTTTAATTTAATCACATATGATAACCTGCAAGTCTCACTCTTCTTTCATGCACAGAAGTACTTCATTGAAAATACCACAAAGGGAGAAGGGGAAACCCTCACAATTAGAAATAAAAGAAAACACAAAAACAAGAAAATTGGGGGTGGGGGGGTGGGGAAGAACAATGGTCTTTTAAAAAAAAATTTGAGGAAAATCCAAGATGTGGCTAAATATGATTTATTAAGTCTTCAAAACTGTAGGTCCAAACAATTGTCTCAAAAAAGACAATAGAAGGTCCAAACTATTATCATAAGAAACATGTCTGCATCAGGGGTCAATACCATCTATAAAAACATAGGCCTTTCTTACTAAGCTACAGTAGATGTTTCTATTGTGGCCTGGGGTGCTAAATACTCTGATACTCATAGGAATTCTTTGAGCGTTGGAGCACTATCAGAGCTTTTAGCGCTCCAGGCCATAGTTGAATCCTCTACCATAGCTTAGTAAAAGGGGGGGGGGATATAAATTGATAAGTATGTAAAACAACCTATAAATCATTTAAAAATTATTATACACTAAATTGAAAAAAGTAAGTAAAATAATAATAAAATAATTTATAATTAAAAAAACTAAAAAGATAAGAGATAAATAAATGTTCACAAAAGTGTACTACACGAGTGGGTATAAGGGAGTAAAGAGAGCGATAATGTTCATGATCATGAGTGAGGAATAAATGTAAAATGATAAACATTATGATTAAAATGGTTTACATGAGAGGACTCAAGCAATCACTAAAGAAGTATGTGAATGAACCAAAGGAACAGGAAACTCACAGTACTGAATAAAGTGATTTTAGACAAAAAAAAAACCCCAAAAAACAAAACCAATAAAGAGGTATACCTGTGTCACAGATTGTCTTAAAAAAATAAATAAATAAAGGCAACTTGATAGTAATTAATAATAATAATAATAATTTATTTCTTATATACCGCTATACCGTGAAGTTCGAAGCGGTTTACAATAAAGATGCATTTGACAGTAAATGGGATAGAAACGGTTTACAATAAAGATACATTTAGTCAGTACATGGGATACAAGTGTGGTACATAACTACTAAAACTTGTCTTAAAACAAAAAAATACAGATGTAATGTTAGGAATATGTAAAATGTGTATGTGTAAAATGTAAAATGGAGAGGGCTGCCGCAGGGGTGAAAAAACTAGTAGCCCCTGTACTTCCTTGGAAGAGAGAGATATCCTAGAAGAAGAGCATCGCCCCCAGTGAAGTAGGGAATGCAGTATCCTCTCATATCGAGGATGTGTCTCCAGGAACTTCTGCTCAGGAGGGAAAGATTAGGACAGATGTTATAATTGGTAATTTGATCATTAGGCATGTATATAGCTAGGTGGCTGGTGGGCATGAGGATCACCTGGTCACTTGCCTGCTTGGTGTGAAGGTGGCAAACCTCACTTGTCACTTAGATATGATTTTCGATAGTGCTGGGGAGGAGCTGGTTGTTTTGGTACATATAGGTACCAATGGCATAGGAAAATGTGGGAGTGATATTCTGGAAGTTAGGTAGAAAGCTGAAATCAAGATCCTCCAGGGTTCTATATTAATAACTTTCAAGTATTTAAACGTCTGTATCATATCTCCCCTGTCCCTCCTCTCCTCTAGAGTATACATGTTTAGGTATTTCAGTCTCTTCTCATACTTCTTTTGGTTCAAACCCCTTACCATTTTCATCACATTCCCCTGGACCGTTTCAAGTCTTTTTATATCCTTCATCAGATATGGCATCCAAAACTGAACACAATACTCCAAGTGTGGCTTCACCAATGACCTATACAAGGGCATCAACACCTCTCTTCTGCTGCTGGTTATTCCTCTTTCTTTACAGCATACCATCCTTCTGGCTATAGCCACTGCCTTATCACACTGTTTAGATGCCTTTAGATCCTCAGACACAATCGCCCCAAGGTCCCTCTCTCCATCTGTGCTTATCAGCCTCTCATCTCCCAGCATATACGGTTCCCTCAGATTTCTACCCCTCAAATGCATCTCACTGCACTTCTTCACATTGAATTTTAGATGCCAGTCATTAGACCATTCTTCTAACTTTTGCAGATCCTCTTTCATGTTTTCCACTCCCTCCAGGGTGTCCACTCTGTTACAAATCTTGGTATCATCCGCAAATAGGCTAATCTTACCTTTTAACTCTTCAGCAATGTCGCTCACAAACATATTGAAAAGAATTGGTCCCAGTACCGATCCGTAAGGCACTACACCTTTCCCTCCTCCGAGTGAATTCCATTAACCACCACCCTCTGGCATCTGTCCATCAACCAGTTTCTGATCCAAGTTAAATCCTGTAGAAAGTTCACTCAGCAATGATTCTTTTTTTTTTTTTTAACCAAAAAAGGATAGAGACTGTCATTGGCAAACACACATTCCAGATGGCTAGCAGACTGCATTTCCTTCACTTGTGCTTAGGCTAGGCTGATTCAAGAGGATCATGACTCAGCTCATAATGGCAGAGATATGTCTGTGTCAATATCCCAGTTGTGATCTGCACCAATAGAAGAATTTTGCAGGACTGTGACTTGAACATCTCTCCATATTTATGTATCAGCAGGACTCCCTAAATAATAGTAGGTTTGGCTAGACTATAGTCTGGAATCTAAATAGGGTTTAGAATCCATTCCATTCTCCCTATGCCCATTACTTTCAGTTCTAGCCAAACATCCAAAAAATGAAAACAAAAATTACAAAATGGTTAATAAAATTTTGTTGTCATCAAAAAGACTTTGATGTCTGCTGGATGTCAAACCACTAGTTATATTGTTTCACCCTTTTTCTCCTGAAGACAGCCTGTAGCTAGAGAGACCCATATGTGAGGACTTAGATATCCCGCTTGACCTTAGATACAATAAAGTTACCTGTACAGGTGTTCTCCAAAGACACTAGGACTTAAATCTTCACAGTTTTGCTGCAGATAAATAAATGTGTGTTTTTGTTTTATTTATTTGTATCCCGCCTTTCCCAAAGTGGGTCACAACAAAATACATATACAGTCCAAACACATACATAACAATAATCTCAAACATCACAACATATACATAATAAAGATATCAAGCATATTAAAATCTCAAACATGACATCCAGTGCCTACAAAAGAAACATACAATTCAGCTCCCATATTTCATCTTGCAGAAAAGATCTCTCTTTAACAATTTTTTAAAACTACTTAAACTTGTCTTTTGACATATGTATTAAGGAAGGTTATTCCACTCTTGGGGACCTATACAAGCAAACATGCTGACTCTCGACACTTTCAACCTCAGCTGTTCCACTGTCAGGATGTATACATCAGCTTGAGTCACAGAACGTAACATGTGATGCGGCTCATATGGCAGAATGCTATCCAATAGATATTTTGGTGCCTGATTGTATTTACAGAGATACACATTCACCAAAAGTCTAAAGCGGGTCCGATATTCCACTCTCAACTGATACAGTAATATATAGCATTCTGTCACATGATCACGCTTTCTTAATCTAAAGTTTGAACAATTGAGTTCTAAGCAACCTGCAGCACATATAACACCGATGCGGGTATACACAGAAACACCAGTTTACAGTAGTCAAGACAAGATAACATTATAGTCTTCTCCCTTTACGAAATGGGGAATATATGCGTAGATTTTAGTTCTGTCCAAACCACTCCCACTTGAATGTGTAAATAGCAGCTTTGTAGAATCAATTGTATATGTGTATACCATACACATTTCAAAATTACTATATTTCCACATGGAAATCATGAATATAGATTCTAAAATAACCCCTTTACCTGTTTAGCTTATATTAAATATTTTAAGATATGCTCTGAAAGTGAATGTGTGCTAATCAGTGGCGTAACTAGCATATGTGACACCCGGGGCCCATAATTTTTTGGCACCCTCCCATCTGTACAAAAAACATGATTTTTAGTAACAAGCCACATGTCACACATGAATACCTAGGAAAAGGCAGCATCTTACATACTGCAGTGAGCAGTACAACATCAACACATCCATTGTAAAACTAAACAAGCCAGACTAGTACAGATCAATCCTACACCGTCAATCCTAACTGAAAACCATATCTTTCGAACACACAGAACACAGAAAACACCTTCGTCTAATATGGAATATGTCATCACAAACTAACCCCTCCTCCTTTTACAAAACTGTAGTGTGAATTTTAGCCACGGTGGTAAAAACTCCAACACTCATAGAATTCTGAGCATCAGAGCTACTACCACCACGGCTGGCGCTAAAAAATGCTCCATAGTTTTGTAAAAGGGGGGATAAAATAGAAATACATAAATAAAGGTTAAATTGAACCAGCAAGAAGCTGGACTATGCATACAATGCAACACCACAGAAACAGTGATACAGGTCTCCTAAAGCAATAAATAAACAGAAAATTTTTGTTCTATCTTTGTCTTCTCTGGTTTCTGCTTTCCTCATCTTCTTGTTACTCTCTTCCTTCCATCCACTGTCCCTCTTCTCTCTGCATCTTCCATTTGCTCTGTTACTGTGCCTCTCCCTTTCTCCCTCCTTCCAAATTGGTCTGGCACCCATCTTCTTCCCTCTGCTCCTCCCATAGTCTGGCATCTCTGTCTTCTTCCCTGCCAGCGTCTTCTCCCAACTCTTTCTTCCCCATTTTCCTGCAGGATCTTCTTCCTACTCTTTGTTCCTCATTTCTTTTAAGCATCTTCCCACTCTCTGTTCCCCATTTCCATTCAGCATCTTCTTCCCACTCTGTCTTCCCCATGTGCTTTCAGCATACTTCTCCCCCTCTGTCTTCCCCATGAGCTTTCAGCGTCCTTCTCCCCCCTCTGTTTTACCCTGTTTTCCTCTCCACCCCACCTTTTCTTCCTTTCTCCCTTCCTGCCCCTTACCTTCGTGGTGCTTTCCCCCCCCCCCCCCCACGGCCCAGACTACAGGCCCGGTCTGACAAACCTCCCTGCCCTGTGGCCGGCGATGTCTAAACTGCCTTCTTACAGCAGCCGGAGCGTTGTAGTTGCATATGGCTGCTGTAAAGGTCGTCTCTGATGCAACTTCCGGTTGCATCAGAGATGACCTTTACGGCAGAAACACGCAACTTCAATGCTGTAGCTCAGGGGTGCCCACACTTTTTGGGCTTGCGGGCTACATTTAAAATGACCAAGTCAAAATGATCTATCAACAATAAAATTTTAAAAAAACCCACAAAGCACAATGTACGCTGAGAAAATGTTAATTATCATTCTTATTCTGAGGTTTTTTCAAAGAGGTCAAGGCAGATGACTCTGCACTGTCACTCAGTAACAACCATACAAAAATAGACAAATACCCCCCTCCCTTTTTACTAAAGCACAATAGCAGTTTTTAGCGCAGGGATCTGCGCTGAATGCCCAGGGCTGCTCTCGACACTCATAGGCTCCCTGCGCTAAAAACCGCTATTGTGGTTTAGTAAAAGGGGGGCCATAGTGCAAAATAAAGAGAGCAGATATAAATTCAGACACATTTTGATCACTAAATTTAAAATAAAATCATTTTTTCTACCTTGTTGTCTGGTGATTTCATGAGTCTCTGGTTGCACTTTCTTCTTCTGACTGTGCATCCAATCTTTCTTCCCCCCTTTCCTTCCTCCCTCCCGTGGTCTGACATCCTTCTCCTTTCCTTCCTCCCTCCCGTGATCTGGCATTTCTATCAGCCCCTTCCCTTGTTTCCCTTGGATGTCTGGCATCTTTTCTCCCCATCCCCGTATTCCAGCATCTCTCTTACCCTCCCCATGCTATTCCTCCCCCCCCCCAGCAGAATCCGGTGCTTGCTCATTGTTCTTCCAGCAGCACTGCTGCAACTCTTCGGGCCACCGGCAGCATGAATGAAGTAAACATGCTGCCTTCAGTGACCCAGTTCTGGCCTCCTTTTTTTTTTTTTCAGTGACACATTTGTTTGCCCTTCTAAAGCTCATCTTCCCTGCATCAGGCCGACCAGCCTTCCTCTCCCCGATGTCAATTCTGCCGTCGGAGAGGAAGTTCCACCCAGCTAGGTAGCGATTGGCTGGCCCAAACTTCCTCTCCGACGGCAGAATTGACGTCGGGGAGAGGCAGGCTGATCGGCCCGGTAGTGTTTTCCGGACCTGGCCGGCTGTGCACCCCCCCTAAGGCTGCACCCGGGGCGGACTGCACCCTGGGTGGACCACCTCCCCCCGCCCCCCCCCCCCCCCCTTAGTACGCCACTGGTGCTAATGAATCGACATCTTGTTTATCTTCACTGAAAATAAAGAACAATTTTTGCACTCGAGATAGAGCAACATGTTTCTGACAGCTGAGTTTTCTTATGAATGCTCTCCTACACTTTTTGTATTGAAAGCCCTTTCTACATGCAAAGGAATTGCCTTCCCCTAGTAACTTTTTCACAAGTTACTGTAGGCCAAACACGGGTGAATGAAAGTCTTAGAAACAAACAATGCAATCTGGTTGACAGGTAAAGAATGCAGCATTTGTGTTTTCATTTTGAACTGAGGAGCAAAAGATTAATGGAGCCCTCTACTGGCAAAAGTTTCTGCAATGATAGTTTAGATAAACGTTGTCAGGAAAGATTTGTCTTGGTTCCTGTCTCTGTTTTTGTTGCACAGAAATTCAGTGAAAATGTGATTTTAATGAGCAATGATTCATTAATGAGGGGCTGCTTTAAGATGTCATCTCTCTTCAAGATTAAATGTGTCCTGTTTTGTTTGCAGTGATTCATCTGTCTTATTCCAATATAATTCTTTTAAACGCAGCCAAAGCATAATTTCAAAATTTGACAGACTTAACATGTAATATCATAGCTTTTGCTATTACTATTACTGTTGACTTAAAAGTCTTAAATGACACAGCTTGCCACATGATGCTTGTAAGAATTGCTTTTATATTGTCATTGAATATGAGTTACTACTTTAGCAATATCCCACTGACACAGAATCCAGGTCCTATTACAAAAAAAATGGAATGTGTTCTACTGTCTCTTCTCTACTGTATCAGCATCTCATGTTGCCATCCATTCTAACCTGGTCCCTGTTGCATCTTTAGCTAGCTGACTATGCAGTTCTGTTCCTCCTGTGGCAAGTATATGTCCCTATGTCGTTTTGAAGCATCTTTCACTCAGTGATGCATAGTATGCAAAGCTGTCGTACAGGATCAAGAATCTGGCTCTTGAAGTATTGAAGTAGCTGGCACAGCATGAACATGCTCCCGGGTTGTCATTCTGAGAGCCTGCGTATCCAACAGCACTTGCAAAGTATGTGCTGATCTGACTTTTCCTTCAGTTTTGGACTTGTGCTATTTTAGTTGTATAGTCCTAGACACCTAGTTTCTTTTAACCTTTATAAAACAATCAAGGCTGTCTGACAGATTTTGAAGTGAATAACAAGTTGCTCAGACAGGAGGACATAAACTGTCAACTGGCAGCAATGCTGGTGATCAGAAACATCTCACTGTACTCAGCAACATCCTGATCTGGTATATCTTACTGTTTTACACATTATAACTTTTAAAAATTTTACAAATTGCAATTTTTAAAATAATAAATTACAATTTTACAAATTGCAAGTTAACAAATTATTATGAAAGCGGTATTAACAGAGGAGAAAAAAAATCTTAATTTGAAGTATTAATCATCTTAAACAACTCATTTGTATTTTCTTATTTTGAAACCTACATGATCTGTGATACATATGAGATCAAGGCCTTTTACCACTGTGCAATGACTAAGGGCTCTATTTTTCAGAAGATTTACCAGTTGCTCTGTTAGTAATGAATCTTTAAAGGCACAACAAAACATATCACAGAAAAAAAAGTGAGGTAACATTCCTGTCAATGTATTTTCTTTTCCAAATCAAATTGCTGCATTGGTGACTTTTTTTATATATAAATATAACACATTGTTAATTTATATGGGTCTTTTCTCTTAGGAACTCTAAAAATTTAACCAGATAGCTTAAAGATTTATCCAAACAGCTGTGTTCAGATTTCTAGGGATACTAACTGCAAAACCTTTACTTAAATATTTGGATGTCTTGCAAAAGAGAGGAGCATACAGGGAAGTGTGACAGCACAGTTACTTACCTTAACAGGTGTTATCCAGATACGCAAATATTCTCAGATATGGGTGACATCATCCATGGAGCCCGGTACAGACAGTATGAAAAGTGAACTGTCACTTTAAGTTTTTAGAAACTTTGCGACTGCCCGCACCGTGCATGCGTGAGTGCCTTCCCACCCAACGCCAGCTCACAGTACCTCAGGTCTATAAGCAAGCTAAGAAGCCAACGGGGGAGGTGGGTGGGATGTGAGAATATCTGCCTGCTGTCTCCAGATAATACCTGTTATCCTAGGACAAGCAGGCAGCATATTCTCACATCTGGGACTCCTAGCTTCAATGAGATGGAGGGAGAGTTGGCCAACGAAGGAAATAAAGTTTAAAATACTGCTTGGCCAAAGCGATCCTCTCTTCTGGACAAAAATTCCAGACAGGAGTGAGCATGAATGTGTAAACTGAGAACCAAGTAGCTGCATTACAGATATTCCCAATGGAAATGGGATGGAAGAATGCAACTGAAGTCGCAATAGCTGTGATCTACGTGCTACCAGAGATTTCCCAAGTTGCAGTACAATGAGAAAAAGGAAAAAGAAATACAGACTGCAAGGTATGTGAAAATTGATCTCTAGGGATAAGCTGACTCAACCTGTGAGAAACGAAAGGGATGAACAGGTGAGAATAAGATCTGTATGACCGAGTTCCTTGTAAGACAAAAGTCAAGGTACATTTGCAGTCCAAGGTATGAAGAGCCACCCTCAAGGGCAAAATTAGCCTTCAGAAAGAAAGGTAGAAGCACAATGATGAAATATACATTAGAAAATGACATGGGGACAAATTTTATCCTCGTTCCCACAGGAACTCAATTTCCTCATTCTGTCCCCACAAGTTTTGTTGCTGTCCCTGTCCTTGCCCCATTCCTGAAAGCACTGCTTTAACCATACAAGCCTCAAACACTTATGATTTTAAAGTGCAGGTGAGGACAGAGCTTACAGGAATGGGGCAGGGATAGGAAAATAATTCACGGGGATGAGATGGTAAAATGAGATCCTGCAAGGAAGGGGAAAAATTTGTCCCCATGTAATTCTCTAATATACATTACATTCCGTGAGCTCTTTTGACCAGAATAAAAGAGGGATACGGAAAAATACTTTATCTTGGCAAAATAAATGTACAGGATGGGTCTCACACCCACTCTGGGATCCCAGTCTCTTGAGATGCATAAGTGACGGAGATGACAAGACCACTGTCCAAGACAAAAATTTAAGATATGTAGAGAACATTGGTTCAAATAAAGGGTCCAACTGTTTGGTGAGAACAAGTTGAAGATCCCAACCCACTGAAGATCGGTGGAGGTCAATAAGTCCTATTACAAAGCTGAAAATCAGAGGATGAGCAGGTTGTTGACCTGAACATAAAAAATACTCACAACCCTGGGCGAACTCTGACTCAAGTGAGGCAAAGATCTGAGTGGGAGAGGGGTAGGATAAACTCCCAGGCTTGATAAGATAAGATAGAGCCTATATTTAGAGGAAGAAAAAAATCTTCTGCCCCTCCTTACAGTGGTGCTATATAGAAGGTTGTCCAGATGCAGCTAAAAAAAAGTCTGGTAGGATGAGAAAAGAGCAACGTCTGCTGAGGCTACCCCAAAAGGCATCAAGATATAAAATAGATCTTCGACACTTGAAAGAAAGATCTTTGCCAAAGCTGAAAGAGAAAGAAGGACCCTGGCTGTCTGGTCCACTCAGGGACTACAAGAAACATGGAGGTTGATTCCTGCTAAAGCTGAACTAGCTGATTGCTAATGAGAGGAATTGGAAGGACCGCCCAGAGGGAGTGGTCCAATCTATTTATTTATTTGCTCAATTATTTAGCCCATCCTCCCAAAGGAGCCCAGAATGAATTACAAGGTACATCCACAATATAATTGAGACAGGACAGGGATGACATAATTTACAATATAGACATGACAATAAAACATACTGTATATTAAGCAGCATCTGGTGAGAGTTAGGTGCATAGGTGCGTTGACTCTAATAGCATTTCTGGATGTATGTCCTTAAGGTGCTGGTTTGTAAAGAGGAAGGTTTTCAAGGCCGTCCTGAAACTCCAGGAGAGAGGCAGTCATTGCTAGATGATGAGGAGAAAGTGCTAGAATAAAATGGCGATTAGTGATTAAAGGATGATAGAAAAAAAGGAATAAATGTTGAGCAATTTCCTATATCCAAAAGTGCTCATTTGCTCAACAGAGAGCCAGAGAACTAGACTAACTTGAGCAGCTCAGCATACAAGAAGAAGTGAAAATTAAGTGCACTCGAACAGAAATTATCCCCAAAGCCACCCCATCCCCACCCCAAATGTCCATGGAAGGAGGAGTGCCCAATTCCTCTTGCTGCCATCCCCTTGAGACATCCCCTAGCAGGAAGGATGCCCAGTCCCTTCTCTGGAACCCTCTCTGCAGGCATGCACCCACCCCTGAAGACCTCTCAGATCCCACTAGTACCTTTTATCATTGACCAACTGGAGGGATTCTTACTCCCTCTGGCCGTCAAGCCGACCACCACAAAATGGTGGGCCTTCCCTTCCCAGTGCATCTCATAGGAGGGGCCTTAGGCACATGGGCCAACCAGAATCTTAGGCCTCTCTCTCAGTGCAGTCTGGGATATGCTAGGAGTGGCCTAAGACTCCAATTGGCCAGATCTGTTAGTTCACTCCCATGGGGTGTGCTTGGGAGAGGTTGAAATGGGGGCATGCCTGCAAGGGAGGATCCATCAGGAGGGACTGGATATCCATCCTACCAGGGAAGTTTCATGGGGGATGGGGGTTTTTTGGCAGGAGGGACTGGGCATCCCTCGTACTGGGGAATGTCTCGGGGGGGGGGGTTGTTCTGGCAGAAGGAACTGGGCATCCCTCCTGCAGGGGGATATCTCAGGGATGGCAGGAGGAATTGGGAACTCCTGCTGCTGTGGATGTTCAGGGGTAGGGGATATCTTTAGGGGTTCAGGCAGGAGGGACTTGGCATCCCTCATGCCAGGGGATGTCTCAGGGACAGAGGGGGTTCTGGCAGAAGGGACTGGGCATCCTTCCTGCCAGGGATGTTTTGGAGGGAGGGGGGTTGCAGCAGGAGAAATTAGGCACTCCTCCTTCCACAAACATTCGGGGCTGGGGGGTAGCTTTTGGGGTTGCAGCAGGAAGGAATGGGCATCCCTCCTGCCAGTCATCTTTGTGTGGAGGGGGATGGGTTCCCTGCCAATGCCTGCTAAACTGATCATGACATGGAGGTTCCCTTGCTGTGATCAGCTCAGTGTCACCTCTATTTGAAATGTAGACCAGCATTATTCTGGCCTATATTTCAGGTGCCTATTGTGGCCCTAGGGAGACACCTAGGGCTGCCCAAGCTTGCCTAAAGCCACTTTCGGGTGAAACCAGGCCCTTGCCTACCCTTGGAAGAGCTTAAACCTATGCACCTCCCTAGGCTTGCAAACGTAGGGAGTTCTTATGGATAAATTCCTGAAAGATAGGGGGATTGAGGGATACAGATAGAGGTAGAGATGGGATATAGAGAGAGTCTAGATAGAGACCAAGGGGATTTAAGGGTTCAGACAATGATCACCGTACAGGTCATGGGCCTGATGGGCCGCCGCGGGTGCGGACTGGTGGGCGCAATGGACCTCTGGTCTGACCCAGCAAAGGCAACTTCTTATGTTCTTATGCATCCCATTTGGCTGGTTAGACAGCGGTAAGATGTGTACTGCTGCCTCAATCAGGAAATCAGGACGCCGTTTATAGAATTTGTCCCTCAGTGTCCAGTGCATCTCGTTGAAGTGTCCAAAAATAGCCAGCATTGATGGATTCTAATTGCCCTGATATATTTTTTCCATAGTGGCAATGTCCTGGTAAAACTTTTTGTCATGTTCATCCCTGACTGCACTGAGATTTGTGTGAAAAAAGTTCAAGTGTGAATGTAGAAAGTGCATCTTCAGTGACATATTGCACTTCATGGTTTTGTATGCTTTTAGAAGTTTGTGAACTTGTTGAATATGATGTGTATCTGCCAAGAAAATTCTCAACAACATCCTTGAATGTTTCCCAGGTGATTTTCTCTGGCCCGATTAACAGCTCTTCAAATCTCTCATAATTGAAGACATGTCTGATCTGTGGACAAACAAAAATGTCTTTCTGAATCTTGGGGTCAGTTATTAATTCTTAATTGCATTAGTCTGAAAGTATAACAAGAAATTGTAAATTGTATTTTTTATAATCCACCTAGAACTGCAAGATAAAGGCAGAATATAAGTCACTAATGTAATGCAAAACAGTACGTGATACATAATTTTAAATGTTATTTTTGTGATCATCAAAAAATCCGTAAGATACACCAGAAAGTGTTGAAGAAACAAAATCTTTGTTGTCTAGTCTAATCTAATCTTTGGTTTATATACCAGGTAATCTCCCAGTGGAGCTTGATTTGGTTCACATGTAATTAAGACTAGAGTACATAGCAGAAAATATAAGAGAAGGAAGAACTAATTAAAAACTAAAGTACATAAGAAAAGCATAAGAAAAATAATTATAATATCATTTCATTGAGGCTGTAGTTAAACCATTTAAAAATTGCGAGAACAACAAAGTTTTCAGGAATTTACGAAATAATTGCAGCTAGCCTAGAAGCCTAATGGAGTCAGCAAGTTCATTCCAGATCTCTACAAACTTGAAAACAAAAGATCAACTGAGCTTCCCAGCAGATTTAATTCCCTTAAAGGAAGGGAAGGCTAACTTAAATCTTTGTGTGTTTCTCAAATGGCAAAGTCTGAGGGTATTCCAACATAAGGGGATCAAAGGATCAAATATTCCATAGAGAAACTTGAAAATTATGCATGCGCATTTAAACTGGATCCTAAAGCGAACTGGGAGCCAGTGAAGCTTTATCAATAAAGGGGAAACATGATCATACTGTTGTTTCCCAAAAATGAGCTTAGCTGTAGTATTCTGTATTAACTGAAGTCGTTTTAGACTGCTCTGCTTAATGCCCAGAAAAACTGAGTTACAATAATCTAGCTGAGAAAGCACAGTGGATTGTACCAATACTGAGAAATGTTCTTGATGAAATAGTGATCTAACCTTCCTCAACATGCGCAGACTAAAAAAAAGACTTTTTTGTCAAGGAATTAATCTGTTCATGAAATGTAAGTGATGAGTCCAAGATGACACCAAGGACTCTAGATGAAAAATCTATATTACATTACATTAGTGATTTCTATTCTGCCATTACCTTGCGATACCTGTAATGCGATACCTGTAATGCGATACCTGTTTTTAATGTAACAGAGGAAGGGAGGTTTTCTAATTTTGGCCCAATCCAAAGCAATTTGGTTTTGGCAGCGTTCAGTTTCATTTGAATAGACAAAGCCCACAGTTGAAGTTTAGAAATACAGCAGTCTCTACTAGGGACCAGGTTGTTAAGATCAGGATCAACTTCTAATAAAATGAAAATATCATCCAGTATAATTGGCATAAACAAGCACTTAATTGGCAGTAATTAAGAAGAACACCAGATTCATCTGGTGTGATATAACATTAGCTGAGCTGATGTCACCGGCTGGTAATATTTATTGAATGATAGTGTGGGTAAAATGGGAGGGGGGACAGAGGGTGAGGGGAATATATGAGGTGTTCAAGGGTCTGTAGAATAAAGATTGACAAGTTTATAAGAGGAGGTAAGAAATGGTTAATAGACAGAGCTTGTAAGAAAAAAAAATGATTAGGGAGGTTTCTAAGGTGATGGGGTGGAGCAGTCATGTGATTGGTTGGATGTTGTGGCAGTCTGGAGTGAATTCTGTGAGGAAAGGAGAACAGTAGAGTAGTCTCTTCAGGAAAAGATTATCCCTCCCTCCCTCCCATTTGTGCTGGTGTTATGTTTTGTGTTAGTGTTGTGGGGTGGAGTGGGGGGTGTACATGTTATATGTCGACTTGGGTGGATTTGGTGGAGCTTATGGGGTTGGGGGGAGGTGGTCGCAGCTTTGGGTGGGGTGTAAAATGGGGTTTGGCCCAGTTGGATCTGGGAGATGAGCAGTTAATAAATAAATAAATGTAACACTCATATGCGATACCGCTGCGAGGAGAAGCATGGCCTTGCGTCACCATGGATCATGTTTGGGGGGAGGGGAAGCATGGCCTTGCATCACCTTGGGTCATGTTTGGGGGAATGTTATAAATTTAAAGACTTAACGGGAGCTAGTTTCGACACCGAATAGCTCCCTGGGGGTGTGTGAAATATACATTGGGGGTTTGTTGGTTTTTGACACAGATTGTATTGTAAGTGGAGATAATATTCAGATAGATAATAAAGCTGCGGCCAAATATTTATTCCAATAAAACTGAATTGTGTGATTATTGATTGATGGGGATTAGCTTTCAGTTGCAGGTGACGGGAATGCGAATGCTAATGTTATGAATTATGTGCAGATCTGCCCTATGCCCTATTGTATAAAATGTACACCTAATTTTCATAGTGTGAAACTCCAAGGGAAGCATGGACATGAGAAGAGGTTCAGGTGGGTCAGGGGCATTCTCAGAATTTAGACAGTGTTATAGAATGCCTGCATTTCTGTGTGTCTAACTGCCATTTGTTGGACGTGAGCATTTACTTCATCAAACCATCAATAGCAAGTCACAGAGTTTGTCAATTATTACTTGTGGTTTTTGGTACAGTACAGGATGCTCCTCATCAGAAGCTAATTGCAAAGCTGACCTAGGCCAATCCTCTAGATGTTAACACTGCTGATTTGCTGCCTCTGCACCCTGTGGCCACCAGGCCCTTGCCTAGGCTGATAGCATCCTGGATGACCTTGCATTGGGCCTCAACAAATGCTGTGAGCCCATGTAGTAAAAGGAAAAAAAAAAACTCTTTCAAAATAAGTCACAGACTGCAGCACAAGTCTCATTCATTGTCCCCACAAAAATAATCCAAAGAAGCATTCAAAACAGTTCAATAGATAGCTTTAGAAACTGCTCACAAAATAAACACACAATATCAAAAACCCAAAGGAGAATATCAGTACAATGGAAAAGGCAAAAATCCTCGATATAAACCGAGAAAGGTTGAAAGCACTGCACACGAACAAGCCACAACCCTAAATAAGGGCAATATAAATATATAAATGCAGTGCTGTCAACATTTCAAGCTTAGGACTCAAAACCAGTGAAGATTGAAAACTTATCTGCAATGGCTGCCAGGATAATTCATATCCAACATTCTGAAACTCTCAGAGTGATTCCTCTATTTCCAAACGAGGCAAAACCGCCAGGTTAGTAGCTCAACTGGTCCAGCTGATTTTGAGTCCTAACTTTGAAACGTTGACAGCACTGCATTCTAATTTGCTGGTTTAATACTTATATATTTATTTATTGCACTTGCACTTTAAATTCACTATAAGTTGTGCACATGTGGGGCCTAAGATGGTGCACAGCGTGGCTTGAGATAGAGCCCCGCTTTCAAGTGGTAAGCCAGGAGCACTGGTAATCAGCGCACCATAGCTTTTACTATTGCATTGAGGCCTCACATTTATATATTTATATTGCTCTTATTTAGGGTTGTAGCTTGTTCGTATGCAGTGCTTTCAACCTTTCTCAGTTTATATCTGAGGATTTTTGCCTTTTCCACAAAATAAACACAGCTTTTCAGTTAGTGGGCCTTGCAGGTATGATCTATTTCCATGGCTTCTGGTTCTGGAAATACCTGGTCAAAAACCTCCATTTTTTCTATCTGAGGTAAGGCCTCAGCTTCCTGGGATGGAGCTAAATCCTCCACTTCCATGGGCTCTAGATCACAGTTCTTCAACCGCTGGTCCGTGGATCGGTGCCGGTCCGCAGAAAATTCCTGCCGGTCCACACAGGACCGGCGAGATCAACTTCTTTAATTTCCTGCCGGTCCGCACAGGACCGGCAAGATCGAGGAGCTGTCATTCGCGCAAGGCCGGAGAGATAATAGGGAGCCTCACACTGTGCTTTCTTCCCTCCCAGCGGCTATCCTTACAAACGCAGCGATTCAAAAAGGAAGCCTTGGAGCTTTTGCTGAGTCGGGCCACCTCTGATGATGCAACTTCCGCTTTCCTCAGAGGCGGTGCGACCCAACAAAGGACCCGGGGCTGCCTTACTGAATCGCAGCGCTGGCAAGTAAGGAGAGTTGCTAGGAGGGGAGAAAGCTGCTGGGCATGGTGAAAAAAAAAAAAGGGACAGCTGCTACTGGACCTGGATAGGGAGAAGGAGAGATGCTGCTGGGAAGTGGGAGGGAAAGGAGTCTGGGAAGCTGCTGGGTAAGGGGGAAAAAGGGACAGCTACTACTGGACCTGGAGAGGGAGAAAGAGAGATAATGCTGGGAGAGGAGGAGGGAAAGGAGTCTGGGAAGCTGCTGGGCAAGGGGAAAAAGGGACAGCTGCTACTGGACCTGGATAGGGAGAAGGAGAGATGCTGCTGGGAGGGGAGGAGGGAAAGGAGTCTGGGAAGCTGCTGGGCATGGTGAAAAAAAGGGACAGCTGCTACTGGACCTGGAGAGGGAGAAGGAGAGATGCTGCTGGGAGGGGAGGAGGGAAAGGAGTCTGGGAAGCTGCTAGGCAAGGGAAAAAAAGGGACAGCTGCTTCTGGAGAGGGAGAAAGAGAGATGCTGCTGGGAGGGGAGGAGGGAAAGGAGTCTGGGAAGCTGCTGGGCAAGGGATAAAAAGGGACAGCTGCTACTGGAGAGGGAGAAGGAGAGATGCTGCTGGGAGGAGAGGAGGGAAAGGAGTCTGGGAAGCTGCTGGGCAAGGGAAAAAAAAGGACAGCTGCTACTGGATAGGGAGAAGGAGAGATGCTGCTGGGAGGGGAGAAGGGAAAGGATTCTGGGAAGCTACTGGGCAAGGGAAAAAAGTGACAGCTGCTACTGGATAGGGAGAAGGAGAGATGCTGCTGGGAGGGGAGAAAGGAAAGGATTCTGGGAAGCTGCTGGGCAAGGGAAAAAAGGGACAGCTGCTACTGGAGAGGGAGAAAGAGAGATGCTGCTGGGAGGGGAGGAGGGAAAGGAGTCTGGGAAGCTGCTGGGCAAAGGAAAAAAAGGGAGAGCTGTTACTGGACCTGGAGGGAAGCTTGAGGGCAAGGGAAAAAAAAGGGACAGCTGCTACTAGAGAGGGAGAAGGAGAGATGCTGCTGGGAGGGGAGGAAGGGAAGAGAGTTACTGCTGGACAGGAGGAGGAGGGAAGGGAGAATGAAAAAAGGAAGGAAATAGCTGGCAGAGAGATTAGAGGAGGGGAAGGGGAGACACAGGCATGAGAAAGTAGAGAGATTGATGATAGGAAGGGGACAGCAGAAAAATAAGCAGAGGGACAATGATGATAGATCTGGTGTAGGAGAGATAAAAATGAAGAGAGCAGTGAAGCTGGAATGAATCATGTAAAAAGGAGAGAGGGGGGTACAAGCTGGATGGAAAGGGGAGAGGGGCATAGAAAGAAGACAGATACCATATGGAAGGGGGAGAGGACAAACAGTGGATGGAAGGGGCAGATGCTGGATTGAAGAGACAGAGAGGGCAGACGCTGGAAGGCAGAGAGTGAAAAGAAGATTGAAAGCAGAAACCAGACAAAAGGTAGAAAAAATAATTTTATTTCTATTTAGTGATTAGAATATATCAGATTTGAAATATATATCCTGCTAGAGCTGGTGTTAGACATAACTGGGGACTGCAAAACCCAGGCAGTGCTTCTTTAGCTTCCAGCTGGCTTAGGGTGCTCTCTGACCAGGAGGCAGTTGCCCTAGTTGCATTCCCCTAAAACTATTCCTGTCATGTGTGATTGCAGTATTCTGTTAGCATGATATTTCTGTGTAGCATTCTGTAATAATTTGGCTTGTTCAGTTTTCTTCATAGTAGAGGGGATATATGTGAAGGGGAGGGGAGACAGGGGTTTTGTTGATCCTTGCTCTGAATTATTTGTATTTATAAAATGACAATTGTACAGAATATTGTTTCTTTTTATACTTTAATAAAATACATTCAATATAAAATCATAACTGAGGCTTGTGTGGATGGGATCAGATGATTTGTGGGGACTGAGCTCACGGAGATGGGGCGGAAATGGGGTTTTAAAATTTTAGTCCTAGTAGTTTGCCGGTCCACAAAATAATTCTTTTTTTCTGCCTGTCCACGGGTGTAAAAAGGTTGAAGAACACTGCTCTAGATTATTAAGTTGCTCTGGTCTGGATGGCTGCTGAGTAGTGGAGAGAGAACCATTCCCCTTCCTTATCCTCTCTAACTCTGGAGGGAATGCTACTGGCTTTTCAGTGTGAGAGCCCCGCCCTGCTCTCTATGGGCCTGCACTGCCCTGAGGTTCCCTTAGGCTCCCCCTGTGGATGTTTGGGTAAATGCAAGGTTTTCTCACAGGGACATTTTGCCTAAACCTAATATTCACAGGTTTGGAGACAAACCTTGCAGAGCTGGACTGAGTCTCCATCTCTGTGGCTTCTGACTGGTCAGAGAGAACCTCCTCTTCAGTCAAATTCTCCCTAATGTAATCAGAGAACCTAGGCTGCTGGACTCTATGGGACTTGGGAACAACTTTCCTAGCCCTGTTTCTGCCACTCCTGGGGATTTTAACTGGGAACATGTCAGGCACAACCCAGAGGTTATGAGATCAAATCCCAGTGCTGCTGCTTGTGACCCTGGGCAAGTCACTTAATCCTCCAGTTGCCACTGCTTCAAATGTGAGCTTTGAATGCCAAAGCCACAAAAAGGCAGTATATAAGTACCCAATTCCTTTCCCTAGCCACTTCACCTAGGGCATGCTCATACCAAACCATTAAACCTAAGCTACCTCCATCAAATGGAATCATCCGGTGGTCTTCTTGTTCCTCTATTGAAAACATTGTGAAACAAAAAGGTTGTCTGCACTTTAAACTGGCTGAGCATTGCATTCAAAACCAAAGGAGACACCAGTTCTCTCTTTACTAGCAGCTCCCAGCAGCCTCTTTTCTAGAGTCTGAGCCAAACTGGAACTCTGCTGCATGAGGCCATAATGAAAGCCAAGGATATAACAATTCCAGAGAAAGACACTCGACGCAGGACTCTGATGGTCAGCACATCTACAGCTGCCATCTTGCTTTGCAAAACTTACTCTGATTTTAATTCAAGTTGACTCATGCGTTAATGTATAGCCTAGAAAGTGCCAATTGGAAAAATGTATCTATGAGCTACCTCATATTTGGCCTGTTTTCCATGTTGGTACTGTATATCCATGCCTACAGCCTACTGTAGAAAGCTAAGCAGGGTTAGGCCTGGCTAGTACCTAGATGACAAACTGCCTGGGAATGCCAAATGCTATAGGCTGAGGGGCTCTGTGTTGGGCAGCTTCACCATAATGAAGCCACACACTGCATGGGAGAAGGCAATGGCAAATCATTCCTATACTCTGCCATGAAATATCACAGGGTGGATTCCTCACTGTGCATGTTGTTGAGTCAGTGGCATGATCCATCCATCCATTATATAACCAACAAAAGTGATTTTTATTACAGCATTATGCTAAGTGGATATTGTGAATGATTTAGACCCTGCTTTGACATGCATGGTCAAAAGTGGTAATTGAATAGCACAAAATATTACCATCTGGATACAGCTGCTACTAAATTTATAAATAGCTTTTATCCCTAAAGTTAGTACACATTTGACTATTGAGTATCTCTTTCTGCAGCCAATTTGAAATACCTTTCCAAGCCAAGCCAACAGAATATGTTAAAATAAAAGCAGCAAGGGAAATTTAATTTTCAGATTAGTTATGCCATCCATCAATTGTTTTCAATATAAGTACAAGGGATAAGGATAAGCATTAAAAAGCAGCATTGAGCACAGGAAGGAGATGAGACCTGTGACTATATCAAAACTAATCTTGTAAGCTTTTTTCTTCTTTTTTTTTTTTTTCCTGTAATCAGATCCAGGTTTATTGTACAGCAACATAACTCCTGAAGGTCTTCAAAATATTCTGGGATTTCTACCAAAAGAGCTATTTATCTTTTAAGATGTGGGTTTACAATGTTCCACATCAAAATTTATCTTTCCTGCCATTAAAAATTGTTTTACATACAGTTTATACTACTTACTAAAATATTCTGAACTACACAGCAAGATCTATCAAATACTACTGGCTCTGTGGATACTTGAGCATCTCCCAAATTGAGCACTCATTCACTATGGAGCTCATTTTGAAAAAAGAAAAATATCTAGAAAATGGCATAAAATGGTAATTGGACATTTTGTTTACTAAAACATCCAAATTGTCATTTTTCCAAAATAATTTTTTAGATGGTTTTCTATGCTGTTTGCGTGCAGCGCATCTAAATCTCAAAGGGGCATGTTTGGTGCAGGATAAGGGTTGACTTTTGATTTGGATGTTTTTTCTGCACTAACGGGACATTTCAGAAAATATCCAGGTCAAAATTTGGACATTTGAGGCTAGACCTGTTTCTTTTTTTTTGTTTGTTTGTTTTTATAGACCTGTTTCAATAATAAGGGAGAAATTCGAGAAAGTCTACCTAAAGTTGTACCTAAATTACCACCCCACCTCCCTTTTACAAAGCCGTACAGCAAAAGCCCCAAAGCCCTTTAAATCTCTATGGGCTTTGGGGCAGTTACCACAGCAGCAGATGGTAGCACAAATTTGTAAAAAAAAAAGGGGGGGGAGGGGTAATTTATTAATAGGCTTAATTAGTGCCAATAATTACCTGGAATCCTCATCCCCCTATTTCCTTTCAAGATTTTTTCATTAATATTTTTATTTCATTTGCAATGTTCATAAATTAAATTGTTTACATACATAAATCTGTTTCTATGTTCATAAAATTAGTAAGTGTACAGAAAAAGCAAAGTTACATATGTAAAGAAATGAAATGTTCATCCCTAGATTTCCTGATCTAATGAATAATAGAAACAAAGAGATATTATTGCAGATGAAGGCCAAATGGCCCATCCAGTCTGCCCATCCACAGCATCCACTATCTCCTCCTCTTAATAATTGATCCCACGTGCCTGTCCCACATTTTCTTGAAATACAGTATAATCCCGTTATAACGGACTTCAAGGGACCTGGAAAAGCAGTCCATTATATCCAGAGTCTGTTATATCCAGAGCAGCATTTTTTTAGAACTTTATTTAGGGCAACTTGAAACAATGTAAATCGATGAACAACAGTCACTGCACAAGCATATCAGCAACATCAATTACAAAACTCAGCAAAATATTGGCATGGCACGAAATGATTGCAAACCAGAACACTGTACTGGAAAGAAAAATACTATGTCATTTTTTTTCTGGGCTGCATTTTGATACTATATCACCGGCATGCCACGTGCCTTGTAGGCGGAGCCTGCATGTCCGTTATAGCCAAATAAAACTACAGCTAAAAGCAGCTCTAAGGACCAAAATAGTTGTCCAGTATATCCAAAAGTCCGTTATATGCAAGTCCGCTATATCCGATGATTTTCAGTATGTTTATAATGGTGTTTGGCCGGGACCAGCGGATCTAGTCCGCTAAATGTAAGGTTCCGTTATAAACGAGTCCAGTATAACGGACTCCGGTATAACGAGTCCGGTATAACGGACTATACTTTATACTTTTACTGCCAGGCATGTTTGGAGGTAAAGAGTAAGTATGACTAGTGCTAACTGGTTAGTGGAACTGTATTGCTGCGTGCTAAATGATTAGTACATGGTGTGCATGGGAGCCCGTACTGCTTAATAAATAGGTGTCGGCAAGAGCTCCCATGATAATTCAGAAATTTGCATGTGGCCATTAATAGAAGAAATACAAAATGTGGCCATTTTGCAGTCACATGTAAAGTAGCCTCAGCACTCAAGAAAGCCTTGCACTACAGGCCACTTTTTTAATGCAGCTTGGTAAAAGGGCTCCTCGTATAAAGTCAAGATATCGGAAAATACCAAGGCTGATAAAATGTATTTGTTTCTTGGTGTTTATTAACTGCCTCTATTAAGAAAATCATCCAAAACAGCTTAACATAAAGCTTACAATTTGTGTTAACAACATAACAGTAAAATGACCAAATATGAATCGAATAAATGAAGTAGACTTGGAGAGAAAGCAAATCAAATTTAATTGTTAGAAATGTATACACTAAAATAGTATAGTAGAACACTATAAACCAGGGGTGTCCAACCTGCAGCCCGAGGGCCGCATGCGGCCCCGTGAAGTATTTTGTGCGGCCCCGGTCGAGGGCGATGCAGTGTTTTCCTTTGCTGCCCCCGGGTGTTTACCATCTTGCCGGCTCCCTCCTGTGTCTTGCTGCAGCATTTGAAAGTTTGTGCGGCCCCAGAAACTTTTTTTTCGGCCAATGCGGCCCAGTGAAGCCAAAAGGTTGGACACCCCTGCTATAAACAAAGACAAGACTGCAGTGTAGAATGTACAAGGTGCAGGAATCTTTAGTAAAAGTCTATACAAAATTGTAATCCATAAAAATGTCTCTCATATGAATGGAGTGCGGACCCAACACGGTCCGTGTTTCGGAGAAACACTCCTTCCTCAGGGGTCCAGGATATCCGATGTATCACATTTAGAGAATCATGCAGAGAACACCTTCCGGTTGCAGTACCCACACTGTGTGTTAACCCTGAAGGAGAACTCGTCTTCGACTAACAAGTTTTTGTTATTTCATACAACAGTGTTCTCTGCATGACTCTTTAAATGTGATACATTGAACATCCTGGACCCCTGAGGAAGGAGTGTTTCTCCGAAACACAGACCGTGTTGGGTCCGCACTCCATGCATATGAGAGCCATTTTTACGGATTGTATAGATTTTTAATAAAGATTCCTGCACCTTGTACAGTACATTCTACTCTGCAGGCTTTTCCTTGTTTTGGTGTTCGCCTTTACTGCAGACCCGTTGAATTCTTCTTTGTTTTGCATAGTAGAACACTATAACAAAAATATGATAAATGTCAGTGGAATAGGCAACATGGAAGAATATTCAGATAACACAGATATGATACTTATGATGCCATCACAATACAAGTTAAATCCTTTAATAGACACAGATTAGAACATTCAAATAGCATCAAATGATGCATACTATGCCTCAGGAAATTCTGCAAATAATGTACTTCTCCAATACACTGCATGCAATTCCAATTATAAGCCTTTACTAATGAGATGCCAAATTTAGGACTATTTCTCTCAATAGATAGATAGATAGATATTGATCATCAGATGGTTGACTATATATTTCTCATCAACAATAATAATAATAATAATTTTACTTTTGTATACCACCATACCCAGGGAGTTCTAGGCAGTTCACAGCAGTTAATAAAAAAATACAAAAAAGCAGTTAAATCAAAAATACAAACACTGAAATCACTATGCCATTGACTGGACACATCCTATAGATTTCCTCACATTAAGTAATTTTGCATGTCTGAAAAAGGATGAAGCCTATGCATAGGAAAAAGAGGCAGCTAGGATTTTCCACAGTTAGGATAAAGGTACACTCAAAATTCCTCATTAAAGATCCATTTCCCACCCTCTATCTCCTCCCTTCCCCTTCCCATTTACCCACAGAAAAAGACTGTCCTTTCGGTCTATTTTGCAATCACCAGTCTAGGTTTAAATGACCTGTCTTACTGCAGTTTACATCAGCATCTTTTCCAGTCTCAAGATAAATGAGTCAACCTGCTTTTTTGAGTATGTAAAATGAATAGCTCAAATATTAAAATATATAGATGGGATTTATACTGAAATTAGGAAATTATTTTATTAAAGAATTAAATTGTACCAAATATATTTAAAATCTTTCCAAAGTATAAATAGAATTTGTATTAAGAACTCTTGA
Organism: Geotrypetes seraphini; assembly: GCF_902459505.1. NCBI lineage: Eukaryota > Metazoa > Chordata > Amphibia > Gymnophiona > Dermophiidae > Geotrypetes > Geotrypetes seraphini. The sequence continues at coordinate 231,635,781 of NC_047084.1, forward strand.
AGAACTAATTTGAAGACAGATTAATAAAGATTTCACACAGCTTTACTGTACCCTGCTCAATTAAGAGAAGCAATGATTATTTTTCTACCCAAGATTCTTATGTATGGATCAGTATAAAGGAGATAGAAATGCATAAACCAGAAACAAATTCAAGAGAAGTAGAATTATTGTCATATGCTGCTATTTTCTCTATTTACTTATGGTTGTCAAAGATTAGCTTAGGGTTGTCCGATGTCGGTCCTCAAGGGTCACAATTCAGTTGTTTTTTTCAGGATTTCCCCAGTTCATTTGCATGAGATCTATTTGCATGTACTGCTTCCAGTGGAGGAGGGTGAAGGTTTCAGAAGGAGGTAAAAAAATTAGCATGTTGAGGAGGAGTGTTGTTGTGGAGTGACATGGGAGAAGGAAGTCTTTCAATCAAGAAAATTTTACCCTCCAACCCACCTGTTATTTTTTTCTTGGCACTTTCTAGAGGATTCCATAGTTTCTGGTGGAGCTATTGGTAATTTTGTGTCTGAGAGAGGCATAGGAAGGGGGGTCACCGCTTGGGGAGTTGTTAGCTTATAAGGAAGAGTTGTTGCTACCAGATACCGCTGGGATTTTAATTTGGGGGTTATCTGATTAATATCTGATTGGGACTTGATGGCACTAAAAGTCATGAGCAGGGATATTACGCCAATCTTCAAGAAAGTTTTGAGGGGAGATCCGGGAAACTACAGACCAGTGAGTCTGACTTCGGTACTGGTTACTTCCGGTTGCATCAGAGATGACCTTTACGGAAGCCACACGTGATTTCAATGCTCCAGCTGCTGGTAAAGAAGCACATTTAGAGAAATTCCCTGCTGTGAAGGCAAGGCAGGGAGGGAGATGTGATCGGGCTCAGGTGGCGGTGGCAATCAGGATAGAGGGAGGGAGATGCTTCGGCGGCAGTGGCGATCAGACAGCAGCTATAAGAATGGAGGGAGGGAGCGCGATCGGTGCCCGCATACGTTCCCTCCCTTCACTGCAGAGACAAGGCCATTCACTGCTCCATGGGGCGGTGAATGGTCTTCTCCCCATACCCGTGGCAACCACTTCCTGTCTCTCCCCTGTTTCGGCGGGTTACCCGCGGGTAACAACCATCATGTCATTCTCTAACTTGATATCAAATGGCTCCAGCGAAATAAACATCTGCACTGGGGAAATTTACTGGATGTTAAAACTAATGAGTTGTGTTGTACAATTTTAAAATGAATGCTTAAATTCAATTGTGATTGAATAAAGCTTTGGCCAAATATTTTGCCATTTTTAAAAGTGTAATGGATGGCTTATTTGGATGAGAAGTGTGGAGCTTCAATAGAAGAGTGACTGAAATGTTTGTGCCAATTATGAGAGAATAGCAGAATGATGGAAGATTTCAGTTGTCTCAATAATAATTGGGTAAATGTCTCATTGGGACATGCTAAGGAGGTGAAATATCTAGAGTTTATAAATAACTGCTTGATGGAGCAGTTGGCCCAGTAACTGACCAGAACATAAGAATAGCCTTACTGGATCAGACCATCAAGCCTCCTGCCGGCTGACTTCACAGGGGACAGGTTCCCTGCTGCAGCTGCTAAACTGATTGCGGCATGAAGATTCCCAAACTAAGCTGGCCAAGACACCCCACCACTGGGACTCAAAAGTAAGTAAACTTCACTCCCTTCCTCACCTTACAATGTTAGGCCCCAAAACTACCCCACAACCTCCTATACCCTTCCACCTCCCTCAAGTCCTTCCCCAAAATTCTTCTTCCACACAGCCAACTTCATGCCAATCCTCACCAATCGGATCCATAGACACACACACCAATTCCTACCTCTCTTACCCTAGCGACCACTCCAGTAACTAATCTTCGAGCCCATTCCCTCCTCCAAATAAAACTTCCTAAATTAACCCCTTACTATCTTCACTGAAATCTCCATCTTCCCCCATGCTAATTTTCCACTCACACCAATTTTTTTTTAGCTCCTTCAGCGGCTCGGTCATTAGGTTATTAGGCCACCTCTTAATTAATGGGATTCTTTATTACTTACAGCATATTTCTAAAAGAGCCCTTTAGAAATGATTTGTCTTCTTTTTTTTCATTCACACATATTTATTTAGTGGTATTTCATATGGCTGATTCTACTTGTCCCTATTTTTCCTTCCTCCTTCCTTTCTTGAATTTTTTTTTTCCTTCCTGTTTCATTTCTTGTTTTGATTGTGATTTAACTGACTGATGGTAAAGTTGGCTGGCATCTTTTTGTTTTTTCTTACTTCACAACAGATTAACTTATGTCTGATTTGTTTTTTTCTTCCTACTTTCCTTGCTTTTTTAAGTTTGCAAATGATTTAGAACTTGCTATGATATGCTGAATGTTTCATTTAGATATGTGGGACTGTTGTGGATCTCTTAGTGCACTGAATTTCAGGTTGTGAAGGGAACTGATTATAATTATAGAGAGTACTGGTAAATCTGCAGTTCTTACATGGAACATGTGTCATTTGCCCTTGTCATTTGTCCTTCTGTGCTGTTTCTTTTCTCTTTCCTCTTGCAAATAATTTTCCTCGAATATAGAATTATTGCTACTGGTTGTCATCCCTTTTTCCATGACTTGTTTGTTTGTTAGTTTTTTGTAATAAGATGCCTGATTGTACAAGGGGCCGCTGAAAAAGTTCTCAGCCCAACCAAGAAGAGAATGAAGTGGAGTCATGAAACTTACAAGTTATTCCACACTTTTCTTGACACTTTTTGTTTCAATTATATGAAATGAAATAAAAAATGTCAAGAAAAAGTATGAAATAACTTGTGAGTTTCATGATTCTCTTCTCAGTTGGGCTGGGAACTTTTCAGCAGCTCCTCACATTATACTGTTTCATTTTTATTTAATTAATAATCAATAGAAATTATTTGAACCTAAACAGGGAGAATATGATAAATAAGAAAATTAGAAAAATGCAAACTGGTTAAAGATCACAGAAGGCATGAACATTTTCTAACATCTTAAAAGCACAAAATAAGTGCTCCTTTTACAAACCACGTTAATGATTCTGACACAACAAATATGATGAAGCCCATTCAATTCCTTTGGGCTTCATTGCATTTGCTGTGTGGGAATCAGTAACATGGCTTTGTAAAAGGAACCCTGAAAACTGTTGTTCTCGCAAGTTTTAAATGGTTTAATTATAGAACATAAGCATTGCCTCCGCTGGGTCAGACCCGAGGTCCATCGTGCCCAGCAGTCCGCTCACGCGGCGGCCCAACAGGTCCAGGACCTGCACATTACTCTTATATCTATACCCTTCTATCCCCTTTTCTAGTAGGAAAATGTCCAATCCTTTCTTGAACCCCAGTACCGTACTCTGCCCTATTACGTCCTCTGGAAGCGCATTCCAGGTGTCTACCACACGTTGAGTAAAGAAAAACTTCCTAGCATTTGTTTTGAATCTGTCCCCTTTCAACTTCTCCGAATGCCCTCTTGTTCTTTTATTTTTTGAAAGTTTGAAGAATCTGTCCCTCTCTACTCTCTCTATGCCCTTCAAGATCTTGTAAGTCTCTATCATATCCCCTCTAAGTCTCCTCTTCTCCAGGGAAAAGAGTCCCAGTTTCTCCAATCTCTCAGCGTATGAAAGATTTTCCATCCCCTTTATCAGACGTGTCGCTTTCCTCTGAACCCTCTCTAATAACGCCATGTCTTTCTTAAGGTACGACGACCAATATTGGACGCAGTACTCCAGATGCGGGCGCACCATCGCCCGATACAACGGCAGGATAACTTCTTTCGTTCTGGTAGTAATACCCTTCTTGATTATACCTAGCATTCTATTCGCTCTCTTAGCGGCCGCTGCGCCCTGTGCCGTTGGCTTCATTGTCATGTCCACCATTACCCCCAAGTCCCTTTCTTGGGTACTCTCTTTCACTAACATCCCTCCCATCATATAGTTGTACCTCGGATTTCTGCTTCCCACATGTAATACTTTACATTTCTCAACATTGAACTTCATCTGCCATCTCGTCGCCCATTCTCCTAGTTTGTTCAAGTCCCTTTGCAATTCTTCGCAGTCCTCTTTAGTCCGAGCTCGACTAAATAGTTTGGTGTCGTCTGCAAATTTTATTATCTCACACTTCGTCCCTGATTCTAGATCATTTATGAATATATTAAATAGCAGCGGCCCGAGCACCGAGCCCTGCGGGACCCCACTCGTTACCCTCCTCCAGTCCGAGTAGTGGCCCTTCACTCCTACCCTCTGTTTCCTACCCGCCAACCAGTTTCTGATCCATCTATGTACGTCTCCTTCCATAGATGGATCAGAAACTGGTTGGCGGGTAGGAAACAGCCTCAACGAAATGATAATATTATAGTTATTTTTCTTATGCTTTTCTTATGTACTTCAGTTTTTAATTAGTTCTTCCTTCACCTATGTTTTCTGCTATGTACTCTAGTCTTAATTATATGTGAACCGAGTCGAGCTCCACTGGGAGATAACCCGGTATATAAACCAAAGATTAGATTAGATTATTCCATGTGTTAGAAAAGGTAAAAGAAAGATGAAACAGCTGCTTGCATGGTAAAAGGTGAAGTGAAAGAGACTAGTAAAAACTAAAGGAATACCCTAAAAAATGGAAGTAACCACAAGTAATAAAGATAGAAAAGAATATAAGCACTAGCAAATTAGGTGTAAAGTATTGTGTGACAGGAAAAAAAGTATACAGGAGGGGGTGCCGAAAAGTTCTCAACCCAACCAAGAAAAGAATGATGTGAATATGGTTCAATCAACAATCTGATATAATGTCAAAACAGAGAATTTTGTTTTTGCAGATTGACACTTAGTAGAGAATGACACGAGGACAAATTTTTCCCCATCCCCTCGGGAACTCATTTTTCATCCCATCCCCGTGAGTTCTTTTCCTGCCCCTGCCCCATTCCTGCAAGCTCTATCTTCATCTGCACAAGCCTCAAACACTTTAAAATCATAAGTGTTCAAGGCTTGTGCAGTTAAGGCTAAGCTTACAGGAATGGGGCAGGGACAGCGATAGTGACAAAACTCATGGGGACGGGACAGGAAAATTGAGGTCCTGTGGAGCCCACGAGAACTGATGTAGGCATTGAGGACGCAGCGCAGTGGTGGCTGGATGCTGAAAATATCACTCCTGCCCTGCACAGCAGCCACGACATTGCAGGAGGCAGGAGGCCAGCGAGGAAGCTGCATTATTTTAAAAGGTACAGGGGGGTCTATTAATGGAATGGCTTATCTATGATGTCATTAGATAGGCCACCCCATATAAGGAAGCCACACTCACTGTTTGGATAGCAAAACCCATATATAGGCCGCAGCCTATATATGGGGAAATACAGTACACCATTAGTTAAAAAAAAAAAATAGACCAGTAGCTTTGATTCCTCTACTCCTGAAATTGATGGAAGGAACAGTCTACCAGCAATTTCAGGACTACTTGGATCAATACCCTTTTTTCATGAATCTCGATCAGGTTTCAGGCCATTGCATAGCTGTGAAACACTTATCATAACTCTTAAACCATCTTTATGCCCCGTTTAGTAAGGGTTCAGAAGTACTTTTGCTGCAATTGGACTTGAGTTGTGCATTTGATTTGATCGATCAAGACATATTATTAAATTGTTTAGATGCAATGGGAATTTCTGGCAGGGTATTGAGTTGGTTTAAGGATTTCTTGCAAAGTCAAATATATCAAGTTTTCTTCAATGGAGAATACACTGACAAATGGAGTAGTCCATGTGGAGTTCCATAGGGGTCTCCTTTGTCACCAGTACTCTTTAATGTATATTTAGCGACATTAAGTCAAAGATTATTATCCTATAATTTAAAAATGTTTACCTACGTGGACGATATTACCATTGCTATCCCAATAACATTAGCATTCGCATTCCAGTCACCTGCAACTGAAAGCTAATCACCATCAATCAATAATCACACAACTCAGTTTTATTGGAATAAATATTTGGCCGCAGCTTTATTATCTATCTGAATATTATCTTCACTTATAATACAATCTGTGTCCAAAAACCAACAAATCCCCCAATGCATATTTCACACACCCCCAGAGAGCTATTCGGTGTCGAAATTAGCTCCCATTAAGTCTTTAAATTTATAATATTCCATCAAACATGGCCCACGTTGACGCAAGGCCATGCTTCCCCTTCCCCCAAACATGATCCACGGTGACGCAAGGCAATGCTTCCCCTCGCAGCGATATCGCATACGAGTGTTACATTTATTTATTTATTAACTGCTCATTTCCCAGATCCAACTGGGCCAAACCCCATTTTCCGCCCCACCCAAAGCTGCGACCACCTCCCCCCAACCCCATAAACTCCACCAAACCCACCCAAGTCCACATATAACATGTACACCCCCCACCCCACCCCATAACACTGACACAAAACATAACACCAGCACAAATGTGAGGGAGGGAGGGATAACCTTTTCCTAAAGAGACTACACTACTGTTCCCCTTTCCTCACAGAGTTCACTCCAGCCTGCCACAACATCCAACCAATCACGTGACTGCTCCACCCCATCACCTTAGAAACCTCCCTAATCATTTTTCTTTCTTACAAGCTCTGTCTATTAACTCTTTCTTACCTCCTCTTATAAAATTGTCAATCCTTATTCTACAGACCCTTGATAACACCTCATATATTCCCTTCACCCTCTGTCCCCCCCCCCCCCTTTTACCCACACCATCATTCAATAAATATTACCAGCTGGTGACATCAGCTCAGCTAATGTTATATCACACCAGATGAATCTGGTGTTTTTCTTTAACATCACTATCTCTGCCTCTCTCATTTTGATCCAAGATATAGTCCATGTAGTGGAAAATTGAATGAAGGAGAACATGTGTTCTTTGGCTTCCTGAAATTATTTATAGTATGCACGAGCACTTTATAAAACCAAGTTGTCTATCATGTGACCATCGGAGGTGTATCAACCACCATAAAAGATAAGTTAATCTAATAGAAGATGGATTTTACATTTTATCACTTATATAGCCTTTCAGCGCTATATAAGTGATAAATAGTAGTGGTAGACAATTCACTGTTGATAGTCATGTCGCAATGGTGTCTACTCCGGTGGCAACTAAAGCAAGAAAAACTTCAGCCAGTAATAATGTGCTCCATCTTCAGCAGAAACAATCAAAAGACAATGTAACATATTTTTGATTGGAGGAGCCAAACCAACCAAACTCCATTTCCCCAAGCTCTCTAATTACTGATGCCTGTGCTAGAGACTTTGCTTATGTGCCAGATATCATAACATTACATAGCCAGCAGAGTCACATGCTAAAACTTAGTAACGGTGAGTATAATTTTATTAGATGTGATATGGTAATAATTCTCAATACATTTTTAATAACTGCCATTGATTTTGTGTACAGAAAAACATATATAATTGTATATTGTTTGTTTTTTATTTGTTTGTTTGCTTGTTTGTTTATCTAGCACACCCTCCCTTTACAAAACCGCAAAAGTGTTTTTTAGCACAGGCTGGTGCACTGAATGCTCTGCGCTGTTCCTGACACTCGTAGAGTTCCTATGAGTATCAGGAGCAGCGCAGGACATTCAGCGTGTTGGCCTGTGCTAAAAACTGCTTTCCTGGTAGCTGATGTACACATCTGTACTGGATTCCCAATTGGATACTGGCTAATGTATTTTCTGTTTACTATGTTCTGTATATTTAAAATTCAATAAAAATCTATTGAACTAGAAAAAAAAAGGGGGGGGGAAGAGAGGGGGTTATAGAGTAACAACTACACATCTAAAGAAAAACAGATTCCTTTGGAAATAAAGCCTAGTATCTTTCACTGAGCTATATTCCTAATACAGGCAAATATAAATTCAGTTACTAGTGCTGTATATACTTAAGGAACAGAGGGACTAATTAGAACATTTTATTTGGTCAGAAGTCAGAATAATCACAGTAAATAACCTTTGCTCTAAGCAACTTGGGAAGGGAATAAGCAAAAGGAAGGGAGCAGGGAAAGGCGAGGAAAGAAATTAATTGTACACTAAATTGACATAAAATAACAAAATATATATGCTTTCATTAGTATAATTTTTAAAGGTGAAATATATGCAGTTAGTATGCAAAGCTGTAATCATTTTTTACATTGTTATGTTTTAATTATTCTATGCTTTGTTTTATTGGGGGGGGGGGGGGGTTGTGGATTATAGGTGTCCTATTTGTAGGAAATGGTTGTGGATATCTGTTTTAAAAACCAGGGCTGCACAGATTTATTCCTCAGGGGTTGCAAACCAGACTGGTTGTCAGAATATCTCACTGAATATGCATGAGATAGCTATGAGGGGCCCCTGAAACAAAGTTGGGGAAGTCTTCATCAAGGGCTATACACTTATTCCAATGATTTTCCACCTTTTTTTGTCCCATCGGAAAATTCAGATATTGTTTGTTACTGTATCTGGGCTTTAAAAAAAAAAAAAAGGTTTAGACAAGTTCCTGCTATTAAGATAGACATGGGGAAGCCACTAATTACACTGCACAACAAAGTTTTTGCTTCCTGAACACTGCTGGGTGTTTCTTATAGAATTTTGGGTGCTGATCATGAATATTACATCAAAAATTACCCATCACGTACCATTTCAGAGAAATCTTCAATTTTGTCGTGATTTTTTCTTATATTTGGATGCAAACAATTTTTTCTCCCATAAGTGTCTTATCAACAACGGTTTGTGCCGCCTGGGTATGTCCATGCATAAAATCTAGCCAGGTTGGAAGCTGTTTTATGGAAGATGACATCCTGGGCATGTCTGGGCAGGTCTGAACGAGCTTGCGCTGTCTCACCATGCTATAATGGTGGCTTCCATACACCGATCCTGCTCATTTGGTTAATATAGATAGTCCGTGTGTGTATATAGTATCAGTATAGTAAAGTATAGTAGTATAGTAGCTGTAGCAATATAACAGTAAGTAAGCTTGATGCTATAGACGTTTTGGTGTCGGGCAATATGTCTCGTCGGTGTCGTAACAGCCGCGACACATTCTGCTATATCTGTGGGGAATATACACTTACGCCTCAGAGACGTTCGATGACTGCCCTTGTAAAGAAAGCCTATCATCTGTATTTTGGCTGCAAAATAGGTGATCAAGACAAGCAATGGGCGCCTCACATTTGCTGTGCGACATGTGCTGTTAGTCTGAGAGCCTGGCTCAGAGGTACTCGAAAGACGATGCCATTTGCTGTTCCGATGATATGGCGAGAACAGAAAGACCATGTGACGGACTGTTATTTCTGTTTGACTAATGTGTCTGGTTTCTCTGCCAAAAACAAGAAGTCAATTGAATATCCTAATCTGCCTTCAGCAATGAGACCCATGCCACATGATGACAGTCTTCCAGTTCCGAAACCACCAGAGGATTGGACCTTAGACGAACCAGATGAAGAAACTGCAGTGCAGGGTTCTAACAGTGACATTGACCCGGATTTTGAACCATCCTCATCAGGCGATCCACATCTGATAACACAGTCCGAATTGAACGATTTGGTCAGAGATTTGGGTCTGTCAAAAGCAAAAGCTGAGCTGCTAGGTTCGAGACTGCAGGAATGGTGTTTGCTATCACCAGGTACGAAAATTTCTGTGTTTCGAGACCGGCATCATGATATAACCAAATTTTTTGCACAAGTCGACAGTCTCTGTTTCTGTTGTGACATTGAAGGATTGTTCTCGGTCTTTGGTTGTGATCACAACCCGGAAGAGTGGCGTCTTTTCATTGATTCGTCAATGTTAAGCCTGAAAGCTGTTCTGTTGCACAATGGCAACGTTTATCCTTCAGTACCTGTTGGCTATGCAGCACATATGAAAGAAACATATGAGAATATGGAAATGTTACTAAAGTATGTCCAGTATACCAGGTATAACTGGAATATCTGTGGAGACCTCAAAGTCGTTGCTCTGTTACTAGGACTGCAGCTTGGCTATACAAAGTACTGCTGTTTCATCTGCGAATGGGACAGCCGAGACAGAGAGTCGCACTATTCTAGAAAGAACTGGCCACTCCGTAAAAAGTTAGTTCCAGGACAGAAAAATGTAGCACATGAATCGCTTGTTGACCCGACAAAGATATTTTTGCCTCCTCTTCACATTAAACTGGGACTCATGAAGAATTTTGTGAAAGCAATGACCAAGGAAGGGGAAGGTTTTCGTTATTTAAGACAGATGTTCCCAAGAATAACTGATGCCAAGATCAAAGAGGGTATTTTTGTTGGCCCCCAGATCAGACATGTTATGAGTGACAAGCGATTTGAAGATCTGTTAGTTGGGCCGGAAAAAATTGGCTGGAAAGCCTTGAAAGACGTTGTTGACAATTTTCTGGGCAATTACAGAGCCCCAAACTACATTCAGCTGGTAGACAAACTTCTCAAAGCATACAAGAGAATGAAGTGCAATATGTCACTCAAGATTCATTTCCTCCATTCACACTTGGACTTCTTCCCCGCAAATCTCGGTGCTGTGAGTGACGAGCACGGTGAAAGGTTTCATCAAGACATAGCTACGATGGAGAAACGATACCAGGGCAATTGGAATCCGTCAATGCTTGCCGACTATTGTTGGATGCTACAACATGATGCACCAGACACTGAATATAAAAGAAACTCGGGAGCAAAACACTTAATTCTGTTTCATTTAGTCGCTTGTGCGAAACGTAAACTTGACTATATATTTTATTGTCAGTAAACATAAAAATGTCTATTTCTCATAGTTCTTACGTGATGCAGTAAAACCAAAACCATATTTGAGCATACCAAGTTGGTACCTGTCATAATCACCAAAAACTTTTCAGGAATCAAGACTTAACCAAAAAATTGTTGTGCAGTGTTATCTCTTTGTTTAGTAACATAGAATCTTATTACTCTTTTGTATTCTGCCAGATACTTGTGACCTGGATTGGCCACTGTTTGAAGCAAGGTACTAGGCTATGTGGACCACTGGTCTGGTCCAGTATGGCTATTATGTTAACAGGTCAGATTTTAGTATATCCTAATGAGTATGGATAAGCGAGATCTACATCATACTACCTATGAGGGGCCACTGAAAAGTTCTCAGCCCAGCCCAAAGTTGGGGTAGTCTCCATCGAGGTCGAGTACATTTTACCCCCCTTTTATAAAACTTAGTGCATTTTTTAGCATCGGCCATGGCGGTAACAGCTCGGACGCTCAAAGGAATTCTATGAGCATCAAAGCTGTTACCACCATTAAAAAAAAATCTAATTAATTAATTAATATGTGGAAGTTTTCTGTTATTTTATTAGTATTGATAAGAAAATGAATTAAAAAAATAAAAAAAAGATTTGTTTAAGAAAGGGATTAGAGCATAGGGAGGTAGAAAATAAGGTACTTTCATTGATACCTATGTTTCAGGAGATAGAATTAGTGGATGGGGTGAATGTACAGTATGATTTAAATTTCTAAAGCCCATTAAGACTGAGTTATTTGAGGAGTTTGGCAAAAAATATGTGATTTCATCAGGGAATTTTTGAAGCAAGATGTTGGCTGCACCAATTGCAGAGACAGTGGCAAAAAATATATCTGAGAAGCTGAAAAAGAAATGCATGGCTCAGAGTAGGTTTTATTATAATGAGCTATTGATGTGTAAAAACTAATTTATCAATAATAAAAACTCACTGATTTTGAAAATAATCCTCATCCATTGTTTAAAATAATTAAAGAACTTAAGCCCTCTTTTACTAAGCCAGAGCACTAAATGCTCCGATACTACTCCGACATTCATAGGAATTCTATGAGTGTCAGAGCAGAGCACTCTGGGCCATGTAGAAACCTGCCTTATTTAAAATAAAAAAGGAGGGGGAGGGGGTTAACGCCTTAAAGCATTATCAAGTTGTGGATACAGGTTTGAAAAATGAGGATTTTGCTGATAGTTTTTGTTCTTCATCAGAACTGTAAACCATTCACAATTACTGGAAGCTGTTGGCTAATGAGATAACTAGGAAGGAGGTGGTGTTATATTTGAGGGGATTTGATTGGGTTTAAATTGTTTTATATTGTGTAATTGTGTAATGGCTTGATGGGAAGCTGTATGTTAAAATTGTAAACCATTATAACATTATTTTTTTGTGGTATATCAAGTATTAAAATCAAATCAAATTTGAAGTACATTGAGTCATTCAGGCAAAGATGTCAAATGGAAGATTAGGTTCTTACCTTTGTTAATCTTCTTTCTATAAGTCCCTTACGGAATCAATATGAAAGGTGTTTCACCTCAACCTGCAAACTGGGGCTTGCAGAAATCCACACATTGATTTATCCATTGCTCGTCCCACTTAACTGAGAAGTAGAGAACCTTCTGCAGTGAAGCCCAAAAGCCACCAAAATCCCAGGATCAATATATAGAAGAAAGTGGGCAAACACCCTGCTATAAAATAGCATTCTGTTCTGCTCTGCAATATAAAAGAACAATTTAACAAAGAGGCAACAACAAACAGTGTTCCCCAAGCACAAACTGGAAATCTGCCTTTGATATAGATATGTATTTGTTCATACAGTAGAATCCCCACAGGGCATGTCTGCTGGCTGGAAGATACTGAAACCTAAAAGGAGAAACTTCCAAGGCAGAAACAGGCAGGCAATACTGATAAAGACAGAGTAGACAAAGGGTAGGACATATTGATTCCATAAGGGACTTGCATAAAGAAGATTAACAAAGGTATGAACCTAATCTTCCATTCTGTTACATCCCTTCTGGAATCAATACAAAAGGTGACATACCAAAGCAATGGCAATGTCTAGGTTGAGACAGAAGACCCTGCTCATAGGACACAAATTGTGAAACGTGATACTCCTGTTGGGAAGTGGATGCAGGACCCAGTTTAATGAAGATGGCTGAGGCGGGGTAATTGGCAGCAATTGAAGAGAGGCCCATGAAGCAGCTAAGTACAGTTTTGGTTAGGAGTTCAAATACTGATATGTATTTATAACAGTCTATTTTATGAGACTGTGAGACTGCCAAGTGTGGATATTTCTATATGAGTAGTGGTGAGTGCATAATGAAGAATTTCAAAGAAGCCAAGACTGATAAACATTTACTTTAAAGCACTTTTTATAAAAACTGTGTCCCGGGAAGTTCATGTGGAACTGTCAACTTTAATCCCTTGTGTTTTGTATATGTGGAGAGAGTCCTGCTGTTGGATATAATAGAGATTGGTGAGACTATTTTTTCCCAGAATATGTTGCGTGACTGTATGCACAAAGACAATTTAGGTGGAGTTTTTTCTGACCTCTGATTGAGATGTGCCTGCTATGTTTTGTAGCATATGCTTGTATATAGCAATGTATCATTTGAACTGAGGTCTTTTTCTCCATTTTGTAAGATCTACAGGGCTCTCGACATTTCAGGATGAGAGTAGAGTGTTTGTATTTTTAAATATAGTGCCCACTCTTCTCCGAATATAATCTTCTGTGTTTAAGAGTGATTTCTACTATTCCAATATTGACTGGATAAATGTTACATCAGGGTGTGCTAGGGAGGTAAAATTCCTAGATGTAATAATTGAGTGCTTTTTGGAGCAACTGGTTTATATAAATGCTCACTCCTAAATGCATATGAGTATAATATTCTATAAAAGAATAGGCACTACACAAATATTCTCTGGGCACTTTAATATAATTGTACCATTATAGAATTACTCCATAAGCCCTTATTCTATAAATGGTGCCTAGTTCCTCAGCACCGTTGAATGTGATTGTCAATCATCCACTAGGTGCCGTTTATAGAATCACACCTAGAGGCACCTAAGCATTCTTAGACTCTGGTAGGCATTAAAATTTTAGGCACACTGCCATGTAGGCCAGGTAATTTATTGGCCAAAATGAGTATGTCTAAGTCAAACCATACCTCAGATCCACCATGTATTCCACCTCAATCCATACCTACTTGCTAGTAGGTGCCTTGGTGTAGATGCTCAGGTCCTTTGAGTGTATCAAATCTGTAAGTACTTCCAGGCTTTCACATGAGCTGCTATAATCACCTTCTTCCTGCATGGAGACCACCCTTTCCAAATAGCCTTTATGAGCTAGCATTGTGTGCTCAAGAGCCATGTCATGAGACCAAAGCATTCTGGATCCTGCAGGGCAATTGGACCCTGAGTGAGCAGCCGGGAATGACAGGAAAGTTTGAGACTTTGACCCCTGTGTAGATGGACATAGTCTGCCTTGGCCAGTCTGGAGCTACTAGAATCATTGTCCTCTGGTGCTCTGGTGCGCCATGTCCCTGCATAGAAGTCAGCCAGGGTTGCACTAGGGCATCCAGGCCTTCACTTCCTGGTTTGTGTCTTTGACTGAAGAACCAAACTACCTTCTTGTTCACTGCCAATGCCATTAGATCAAATGTCGGGTATCCCCATTGATTCATAAGGCTTCCTAAGACAGAGACAACTCCCCAGAATCCAAGGTCTTCCACTCCTGCCACATGTTCCACCAAGATCACTAGAAAATGGGCCTCTGCCCATCGAAACAGCATCTGGGCTTCCAAGTGTAGAGCAGCACTCTTGATGCCCCCCTAGTGATTGATATAAGCTACCTCCATTGTGTTGTCTGAGAAATTTGTACCGCTTTGTTCTGTAATGCACTGCCAAACTCCTAGAGTGCCAGGCAGGTGGGCCGAAGTTCCAAATGATTGATTGCCCACTTCCTCTGGAAAAAGGACCAGTGTCCCTGAACTGGATGCCCCTTGCAATATACCCCCCCCCCCAGCCATATAGGCTGGCTTCCATCATCAGAGTCACCCATGAAAAGATGCAGAGGAGTAAGAGACTGGGGTTCCAACCTCTACTTTCCAAGGTAGCTATTGATGAAGTGCATCCCTCTGTGGGCACCATAAGGAAAGGAGTGCAACCTGTAGTGGATGCAAGTGTGCCCTTGCCCAGGGGACTATGTCCATGGTTGCAACCATGTATCCTAGAATCTACAGATAATGCCAGGCTGTCAGAGTAGGCTTGCTACAAAACTCCCAGATCTGATGCAGAAGTTTCTCGGTGCGGGCTTCCAGGAGAACACTTTGTTTTCCCTATACCCATTGTATCATTCCTTCTACCAGAATCTTCCCAATCCTGAGATGTTCTGTCTGTCTGTCCAAATTAGACTGTAAGCTCTTCTGAGAAGGGACCATCTCCAGATTGAGCACTCTTTATAAAATAGTGTTTAATGTGGATTCCAACACACAGCTTTGGGCATGAGGACTTACACCAACTGAAACCTGGTATAAATTGTGACAAACCTAGCTCTCATACAAGCTTTGTATCGGGATTTAGTAATAGAAACTGTAAACCCCTGTGCAGGAGAGCTGACCAGGTTGGCTCTGCTGATTATAATAGCACAGACCTCCCTTGCACTAGTAAAGATGAACCAGAGAGAGACTGCCAGTTAGAACACAGTCAAGCTGTAACACAGTATTCTAAGCCTGTTTGCAGCCCAGCCAAAATATTGGAAATCTAAAAGGCTGCAAGCATGTCCCTTTAAGGCAGAGAACCAGCAGGAAGCTGACATTAGAGCATTCACAGCTACAGAGGGAGCTTTCTCCCTTCCCCCTCTCAAGGTTGGGGAGGTGTGGTTTGGGGCAAGTTAAAGTGAAGCAAGTGAGAGCCACTGGAGAGGAGGAGAAAAAAGAGCTGCAGGGAGAGCCTCAGAGAAAGCAGCACTTGTCTCCTCAGCTGAACTCTGATGAGGAGAGAGACTGGGAAATGTTGGATGCTTCAGAGGTGCCTTCCACTACAGCTGAGAGACAGCTAGAAGGTTTGGAAGCAATGGATATTTTCCAGAAGTGAGAGTGGAAGCCATGGACACAATCTAAGGAAAGTTGTGAGTTTTGTTTTTGATTTTTACCTTTTGCCAGGAAGTTTTTTGGCTTTAATTTATTTTTGTAACTTCCAAAGCAGGACTCTGAAGAGTTAAATTACCTGGACTTAAGCCTGAACTCATTAGCATTCCAAAATTTGTGTACTCTGCTAAGCTCAGGGTTTACAGCCCAGTTGGAGGTTAATCAGCCAGTGATAAGCAAATGCAGGCTGAACTAGGAAACATAAGAGGTTTCCATTTGAATGTGCTTCCTACTATATGCATTCTTTGTGGAAAAATTCAGAGTTAGTGAACTAACTTGCTTACAAGCTCTCCTAAGGTCTTACCCAGTAAAAAGGAGATTCTGTCTAGGAGTTTCTGGAGAAGATTCTTTTTGTCTGTTGAAAGCTTTATTTTTCTGCAGCATGTATTTGTTTGCTCCTTTCTCCTACTCTTTTGTAATATGAGAATAATGCTATTGCAATTCTAACAGTACTGTGCTGATGAAGAGAACTGGTAAAGTGAAGACTAAAAGCCCAGACACTGTTTTATGGTTTTGTTTTGAAATAGAAACAAAGCAACAAATCCAACAAGTGCTGCAATGAAAATGAGTAACCAAACGGAAAACAAAAGAAACTGCAGGCAAAATGTACAAGATGCAGGCTATGCTTATTATATCAAATTTCAATGCGGTTAAATATTGCCACCCTTTAAACAAACCTAAGGACCTGACACGGTCTGTGTTTTGGTAAACATGCCTTCTTCAGGGGCCCAGGGTTGTTGAGGTTTGACTTAAACCGCAAATATAAAAATGACAAACACAGCAAAAAAACTTCCAACATAGTGAAGCCACGGTGGAAGTTTTTCACTGTGTTTGTCGGCGTGCATTCTTTTCATAGCTTCTTCAGGCTTATGTTTATCTCTCTTCTGAACCCTCTCGAGTATCGCCATATCCTTCTTTAGGTACGGCAACCAATATTGGATACAGTACTCCAGATGCGGGCGCACCATCGCCTGATACAACGGCAGGATAACTTCTTTTGTTCTGCTTGTAATACCCTTCTTGATTATTCCTAGCATTCTATTCGCTTTCTTAGTAGCCGCCGCGCACTGTGCCAATGGCTTCATTGTCATGTCCCTTTCTTGGGAATTCTCACTCAATAACAGCCCTCCCATCGTGTAGCTGTACCTCAGGTTTCTGTTTCCTATGTGTAAGACTTTACATTTCTCTACATTGAACTTCATCTGCCATCTCGTCATCCACTCCCCTAGTTTGTTCAGGTCCCTTTGTAAATCTTCGCAGTCCTCTTTAGTCCTAGCCACATTAAACAGCTTGGTGTAATCTGCAAATTTTATTACTTCGTTCTTCGTCCCCGTTTCTAGATCACTTATAAATACATTGAGTAGCAGCGGTCCAAGCACTGACCCCTGCGGAACACCACTCGTGACCTTCCTCCAATCCGAGTAGTGGCCCTTCACTCCTACCCTCTGCTTCCTGCCCGCCAACCAATTCCTGATCCATCTGTGTATGTCTCCTTACACCCCATGGTTCTTTAGTTTCTGAAGTAAGCATTCATGGGGTACCTTGTCAAAGGCTTTTTGGAAGTCTAAGTATACAATATCTATGGGGTCCACTTTGTCCATCCGTTTATTAATTCCTTTGAAGAAGTGCAATAAGCTCGTTAGGCACAATTTTCCCTTGCAGAAGCCATGTTGGCTTGTTTTCATAAGTTTATTCCTTTCTAGATGCTCATCGATGCTGTCTTTTATCAGTGCTTCCACCATTTTCCCTGGAACCGAGGTCAGACTTACCGGCCTGTAGTTCCCCAGGTCACCTCTCAATCCCTTCTTAAAGATGGGCGTAACATTGGCTATCTTCCAATCTTCCGGGATCACGCCTGTATTCAGGGATAGATTACAAACCTGCTATAGTAGTTCCACTATTTTCTCTTTTAGTTCTTTCAATACTCTAGGATATATTCCGTCCGGGCCCGGCGATTTGTCAGTTTTTAATTTTTCTATCTGCCAGTGTACGTCCTCAAGGCTTACTTCCATGGATGTTAATTTTTCTGCTTGGTCTCCTTTGAAGATTTGTTCAGGTTCCGGTATGTTGGATGTGTTGAAGGAGAAAAAACAACAAGGAGAAGGAGAGAAAAACAATAAATGGATAAGAAGGCCCTGGATACACAATTAAGAGCACTGACAGAAGGAAGTACAGCTAGAAGCTGGGAAAAGATGGTTAAGAACATAAGAATAGCCTTACTGGGTCAGACCAATGGTCCATCAAGCCCAGTAGCCCGTTTTTACGGTGGCCAATCCAGGTCACTAGTACCTGGTCAAAACCCAAGGAGTAGCAATATTCCATGCTACTGATCCAGGACAAGCAGTGTCTTCCCCCATGTCTCTCTCAATAACAGACTGTGGACTTTCCCTCTAGGAAATTGTCCAAACCTTTCTTAAAACCAGCTACGCTATCCGCTCTTTTAAATGTATTTCCCTGTAACTTGATCACCAGACAACAAAGGTAGGGGAAATTATTTTATTTTCAATTTAATGATTGAAATGTGCAAGTTTTGAGAATTTACACCTGCTGTCTATTCTCCCCCCCCCCCCCTTTTACAAAACCACAATATAAGTTTTCAGCACAGGCTGGCACGCTGAATGCTCTGTGCTGCTTCTGACACTCAGAGTTCCTATGAGTGTTGGGAGCAGTGCAGAGCATTCAGTGTGCCAGCCTGCGCTAAAAAACACTATTGCAGTTTTGTAAAAGGGGGGGGGGATATTTTGCACTGTTTAGGAAGAGATACATTTGTTTCTATTTCTCTGGGGTTATATTGCATACAGTCTTGCATCTTAGGGATTTGTTTGTATATATATGCACTTTTAATTTGTGGTCCTGTATTTGCATTAGGGTTTTTGTGTTCTTCATGTGTGACCAAGGCCAGGTGTTCTAGTAGGAATGAATGTTGAAAAGCAGTGTGCTTTGTGTAGTTTAACTTTGTAGTTAACCATTATGTGTTATTAATAAGATTATATTGTGTGTGTATATATGAAAAATGAATGGAAAAATTTGTATTACAATTAGTACTATTATGGGGGTGGGGTCTGGGGTGGAGCTTTTGCCCCCCCAAACAAAAAAAACATTTTGCTGCCTATGCACACATAGACACACCTCAACAAACTGCCCTGATAGTCTCTTCCCCTTCCTCATCAATGACCCAGCCCTGAGCTAATGAGACTTGGAATCAGCAAATAAGAAGAAAAAGAGAGAGAGAATGAGAGATATCCTCTTGTAAGGCAGAGACTCCGTTCTTCATCACAAAGAGAAAAGTATGTAAGCAAGAGAGTTGCAAATTATGGTGGGCTTTTTAAGCTAAGTGGGGATAGTAATTCTAGGAGTTAAGTTGGGACAAGAGCTATAGAAAGTCATCCATCCACAGGCAAGATTTCATTGCTACAGCATGTGAGTATTCTGTATATCCAAAGGCTTCCCATCTGAGAAAAGATCACAGTCTAGAGAATTACTGTCCTTCCATCTGCATGAAGTGCAAATGAAAGGACTGTTTGCTAAAAAACAAAACAACCCTTTGAGAGATGCCTAGATATAAGGAATACTTCAAAATAAGTGAGAATTTTTCATAGAGTGAATTTTGCATCTGTAAATCTTATTTGAGCTGCCTATACCTGGCACTATCACATGAGGCTGGAGTTTTGGCAGCCCAGACTATGCCATATGTTCAGACAGGACAGGATTAATTCATCGAGGGCCCCTAGGTGCACAAGTATACTGGGCCCCCTGCCCCACCCTGCCCCCACTCTACCATGCCCCACCTCTGCCCCGCCCCATTTTCTTATTTACTTATTTATTTCCACTTTTTCTTTTTTTTTTTTTTTTTTAAATTCAAAACAAACAACAAAGATTACCATACCAGTGCTAGTGTACAGTTTTTTTTTCTATGCAACCTCTAAATATCTCTGAACAAATCTCCCTTTCCTTCCTAGAGGAAGAGATCTTCAGCTGGCAGGGCTCTGGGAAGCCCACCAATTTATATTTTGAATATGGGTAGGAGGCATGGGGCATGGCAGGAAGAAAATATAGTGCCCGTTATTTTATTGGACTAATACATTTCTCACTTAGCTTTCAGAGCTTAAAACCTCTTTCCTCAGGTCAGTAAACTATACTGCTATTACAGTATCCCTGTCCTGACCTGAGGAAAAGAGTTATGCTTTCTGAATTGGTTGCTCTTTGATTCTGTGGAGTATCAAGGGTTAATTTTTGTTTGTCTCTGAATTGGTAAAAAATGTTTTAAAATTAGTCCAATAAACAGAATCACCTTATTTTCATTTTCTATTAATAAACGATCATTAACACAGCTGCAATAATACTTTATCCTAAAGCAAAAAGAAATAAATAAAACAAAGATAATTTTTTTTCTACCTTTGTTGTCTGGTTTCTGCTTTCCTCATCTTCTCATCATTCTCTTCCTTCCATCCACTGTCTGCCTCTCTCTTCTCCTTCCATATGGCATCTGCTCTCTTTCTATGCCTCTTCCAGAAACTGTCTGACTCTCCCTTCCATCTCTCCCCTCTCCCTCCAGCCCATTGGTATGGCATCCATCTACTTCTCTCCCCTCTCCCACACACCCATGGTCTGGCATTTCACTCTCTCCTCTCTCTTCCCTGTTCAACATCTGGCGCAACCTAACTTCAAAAAACGACTCCACTTTTCCCCTTTTCCCCCCATCTGCAAACTACCTAGCTAAATTTTTCAACAAAAAGATTACTATCTTACGGAGTTCTTTCCCCCCAGCAGTCTCTTACAATTCTCTGCCTCCCAACGACTTCAACCCTATCCCTGCTGATAGATCCTGGACTGCCTTTGAACTCGTATCCGAATCCCAGATCTCTAAACTATGTCTCAAACTGAAATCTTGCAATTGCATCCTGGATCCTTTCCCTTCCTACCAGTGGTGTACCTAGGGTATGTGGCACCCGGGGCCCATCATTTTTCGACACCCCACCCCCCCATGTAAAAAAATATTTTTTGTAATGACCATGAAACGGAATAAATGGTCAGAATAGAAACAGGCAGTGAAAATTTTCTTATATTCCAAACATAACATAACATAAATTATGTCTGAATTGTCATGACATCAGAAGTACATATGGAGTAGTTGCAGGTGATGCTTGGGACAGTTCTGATTGTGTTAGTTCGGTTTTATGTGTTTTTTGAATAGAAGGGTTTTTATTTCTTTTTGAAGGTTTTGCAGTCTGTGGTCGATGTCAATTGGTTGTAGAGTTGGGGGTCGAGTGTTGCAGCTCGAATGGCTAGGAGGTTGTCGAACAGTTTTTTTCCTTTTGACGTTTTTGGTTGGAGGGTGTGTGAATGGTGCGTGAGTTCTCCTATGTCTGTTTGAAGTGGATTGAATTATTTAGCTGAAGAAATTAGTTACCCCCTCATCCCACACACATTAATTCTCTTCCATTTTTGTTCCCATTATAAAAAACACTGATAAATTCCCAGGAAAAAAATACATTTAAATAAGAAGTGAAAACAAAGGCCCCTACAGATGAGAACATAACATAAGAATAGCCTAACTGGGTCAGACCAATGGTCCATCATGCCCAGTAGCCCATTCTCATGGTAGCCAATCCAGGACACTAATACCTGGTCAAAACCCAAAGAGTAGCAACATTCCATGCTACTGATCCAGGGCAAGCAGACACTTCCCCCATGTCTTAATAACAGATTATGGACTTTTCCTCCAGGAATTTGTCCAAATCTTTCTTAAAACCAGCTACACTATTTGCTTTTACCATAACTTCTGGCCACTTCATTTTTAAGTTTAGATCTTTCCTTTCAAACAGAGACCTTACTAGATGTCAAATACAGCACAAGGTAACTTCACATGGACTTAGCTGTGCAGGAAATGTGAATCTCCTCATACACCCACCATATAGTGCAAAAATGTGCAAAGGTCTGTTTTTTTTCTTTCGATCACTACATAGCCTAATGCCACACAAGCAGCGCTGTTACAAACATATTCTGTAGGTCAATGCTAAGGATAACAAAGTTTCCTTCCTTGGACCAGAAGGAGATACTGATAAACCACTGGAAGAGATCCCAAAACAACACCCAAAGTCCCACTCAGTGTGTGAACCAGTTGAGTGGAGTGGACTAACTGGAGGGTGGAAATGGGCCCGGAGTTTGCTCAGCAGAATTTCCCAGACCACATCTTCCTCTCAACACATTGACACGCTGCCACCACCACCACTAGGAACACCTCACTGGGTAGGCCAGCTATGCTATAAACTTTATAAAACACATTATTATATTTTCTTATAAAGCACATATTTTAACTGAACTCTCTGACATCCTCAGCCTTTCCATTCACAAAAATAGAAGGAAGAAAAGTTCCCATTTCCTGCTGTCTCATGTCCCCGGCCTATACAATATTTTTTTTCTGCAGACGCTTCAAAAGTCTGACCAAATCCTCGTTTCACTTGCATTATAAAGTACTGAGGATGCCATCTCTCCCCAATCCCAGGTCCTAAAGTCTAAGACAGTATCGCAAACTAATGCTGCCAGATTCAGGAAAAAAAATTTTGAATCGATTCAGCCTATTGAATTGGTTTTTCAATTCAATTTTCCTGCCCAGTTGGGTGATTTTTTTCAAATCTCCTGGTGGGTTTTATAGCTTTTTCACCCCCTTTGGCTTCTCCTAACCACACTGGCGTTGTGGTGTAAATAAAATAAAGAAACAAAAAGGACTTTTCCTCTCTCTGTTAAATCCTAGCTCACGTTTGCAGTCCAACACCAGCTCTAGCAGGATACACATTTAAATCTGACATATTATAATCACAAAACAGAAAATAAAATTAATTTTTCTACCTTTTGTTGTCTGGTTATATTTCAAATCTTGTTGGTCCAAGGCTCTGGTTTTCTTCTAATAACTTGCTTGCCAGGGTCTCCTTCTTTCTTCTTTCTGCATGCTATCTATCCATCTGCCAACTCTGTCCTCCCTTTCCATTTCCCTTCCCTCCCCAGGAAGTCTGGTATCTTTCCTTTTTTTCATCTCCCTCCACAGATCCACCTTTTCTTAACTACCCTTTCATCCGGCATCTCTCCCTCCTTCCCCACCACCTCAGAGTCCACCATCTCTCCCTTTCTTTTCCCAATTACCCTCCTATCTAGTATCTCTAGCCCTCCTCCACACCATCCCTTGTGTCCAATTTCTCTCCCATTCTGTTCCTTCCCTCCCTAAATCCCATGGTCCATCATCTCTCTCCCTCTCCTCTATTTTCAGACCCATTATTTCTTCATCCCCCCCAAAGTTTGGCATATGCACGTTTCTTTGAACACCCCCCTTCCCTCCGTGTACTTCTAAACCAGGGTCCCCCCAAAGGCCTGTCCCCCCTTAAAGGTCTACCTGTCCCCCCTTGAAGGCCTGCACCCCCTTGAAGGCCTGTCCCACCCCCTTGTAGGCCTGTCCCCCCCTTGAATGCTTGTCACCCCCCTTGTAGGCCTGTCCCCCCCTTGTAGGCCTGTCCCCCCCTTGAAGGCCTGCCTGCCTGTCCCCCCCTTGAAGGCCTGTCCCCCCTTGAAGGCCTGCACCCCCCTGAAGGCCTGCACCCCCCTGAAGGCCTGTCCCCCCTTGTAGGCCTGTCCCCCCCCTTGTAGGCCTGCCTGCCTGTCTCCCCCTTGAAGGCCTGCACCCCCTTGAAGGCCTGCACCCCCCGAAGGCCTGTCCCCCCCTTGAAGGACTGCACCCCCCGAAGGCCTGCACCCCCCTTGAAGGCCTGTCCAACCCCCTTGTAGGCCTGTCCCCCCCTTGTAGGCCTGTCCTCCCCTTGAAGGCCTGCCTACCTGTCCCCCTCTTGAAGGCCTGTCCCCCCCCTTGAAGGCCTGTCCCCCCCTTGAAGGCCTGCACCCCCTTGAAGGTCTGCACCCCCCCCCGAAGTCCTGCACCGCCGAAGGCCTGCACCCCCCCGAAAGCCTGTCCCCCCTGAAGGCCTGTCCCCCCCTTGTAGGCCTGTTCCACCCCCTTGTAGGCCTGTCCCCCCCCTTGTAGGCCTGTCCCCCCCCTTGAAGGTCTGCAACCCCCAAAGGCCTGCACCCCCCTGAAGGCCTGTCCCCCCTTGAAGGCCTGTCCCACCCCCTTGTAGGCCTGTTCCCCCCTTGTAGGCCTGCCTGCCTGTCCCCTCCTTGAAGGCCTGTCCCCCCCTTGAAGGCCTGCACCCCCTTGAAGGTCTGCACCCCCTCGAAGGCCTGCACCCCCCCCGAAGGCCTGTCCCCCCCTTGAAGGACTGCACCTCCCTTGAAGGCCTGTCCCACCCCCTTGTAGGCCTGTCCCCCCCTTGTAGGCCTGTCCCCCCCTTGAAGGCCTGCCTGCCTGTCCCCCCCTTGAAGGCCTGCACCCCCTTGAAGGTCTGCACCCCCCCGAAGTCCTGCACCCCCCCCCGAAGTCCTGCACCCCCCCGAAGGCCTGCACCCCCCCCTGACGTCAGAGGTGGGGCGGGACCGTGGCGCAGGAAGCAGCGCCTAAGCAGTGCAGGGATCGCTGACGTCACGATTCTGCTGCAGCTGCTTCATAGGTGGTGCAGGAAGGTCAGTGGGGCGTGCGGTCCTTCGGGGGTGGCGGGGGGAATGAACGGCAAGGCCGGGAGCACCCCTCAGGGCTGGCACCCGTGGCGGACCGCCCCTCCCGCCCCCCCCCCTTGGTATGCCACTGCTTCCTACCTTTACGAAAACATTCCCGCGCAGGCCATCTCCTCTCTTACCAGGCTTATAAATTCTGCTTTACTATCAAGCCTGTTCTCCACAGAAATGGGACACATTACCTTGTCCCCTCTTCTGAAAAAAGCCGATCTCGACCCTTCTTTACTATCTAACTACCGCCCCATAGCAAATATCCCTCTCCTGACTAAACTGCTAGAGGCTATAGTCGCCACCCAGCTCTCTTCTTACCTAGAGAGATTCTCCATCCTCCATCCCTACCAATATGACTTCAGACCCAGCTTCAGCACCAAATCCCTCCTAGTTTCCTTAATTTCTAAGGTACAACTATATTCTCGTAACAAATTTGCTGTCCTATTACAATTCGATCTCTCTGCAGCTTTCGATGTCCACCACGACATACTACTTTATCAACTTTCCGAGATAGGAATTGAATCCACCGTCCTAAAGTGGTTCTCAAACTTCCTACGCTCTCGCTCCTACACTGTCAACACAAATGGCACCATGTCCGTTCCTTGGACACCATCTTGCGGTGTCCCTCAGGGATCACCCCTATCCCCTATTCTCTTTAACATCTATATGTTCTCCCTGAAACTCTTCCAATTATCCCCCCTTGAAACAATCTACACATACGCTGATGACATCCTTGTCTTCCTTGAGACAGACCAGAACCTCACCAACCTCCACGAGAACATTACAGCTTGCATAATGAGACTCCATTCCTGGTCCTTCTCGGTACAGATGAAATTGAATGAATCAAAAACAAAATTACTCTGGCTCAGCCCAAAATTAGAACACCTGCCCACCCTCTTCGCACTACCCTCAGGCGCTGCACTGCAGCTTAAGTTCTCAAGCAAGGTCCTTGGCATCATTATCGATTCTTCTCTCTCCCTCAATGACCACCTCAACTCCTTGGCTAAATCATGATTTTTCAGCCTCTACATGCTGAGGAAAGTAAGATCCTATTTTCGCCAACAACATTTCACGTCCTTGTCCAATCCATCATCCTCTCCAAACTAGACTACTGCAATGTCATCTACTTAAGCCTATTTAAAAAAGTCTTCAAAGACTTCAGCTAATCCAGAATACTGCAGCCAAGTTGATCTTTGCAAAACGCAAGTCTGACCATGTCTACCCACTCCTAGCCAAACTTCACTGGCTCCCAGTGATTTCCAGAATCCATTTCAAATGCTCCTGCCTGGCTTTTAAGATCATTCACGGCATCCTTCCTCCCTTAATCCCACTATCTTATAACTCCTCGAGTCCTGACTCTACCAGACCCGCCCAAAGGTATAAACTATCCTTCCCCTCTCTACATGGTATTCGCTATGCAGGCAAACTGGGAAAATCCCTTCTCTTCAGAATCACAGGTCTTTGGTACGACCTTACTACCCTGCTGCGGAATCTGGGCTCCCTCCAATTATTCCGCAAGCAACTGAAAACCTGGCTTTTCACTAAAATGTAAATATATCCCCCCTTACTCTTCTCGTCTATATATAAGTTCATGTAAACCTTTTTTTTCCTTCTCTTCCTATATTTTAAGTTCTTGTAAACCGTGCAGAGCTCCACATCTATGGAGATGATGCGGTATATAAACTTAAGGTTTAGTTTAGAGTGTCCCTTATAATTAGAATGAAGGTTTGTTAAATGCAAAACCTTGTTTGACATAATAAATAGGGACCTGAGTAAGTTTCTGTGCTATATTGACATGGCAGTAAAAACGTGTATGTGTGTGTTTGAGAGAGGTGGTGGTTATGTGCGTACATTTTGAATATTGATATTTATGTGTGCCCATGCTTGCATATTTTGTGTGTGCTTTCTGTGTGTTTGTGATCAGCAGATTTGACAAGACAGAAAGGCAGTTAAGACATATTCACCAGGTTAGAATGAATCAGTGTACAAGTATATAAAATGCAGCTGGTAGAACTGTTTCTCCTATGGAAATGTATTAAAAATATGCTTGAAGGGGGTTTCCAAACCTCACTTTTGCAAAGCAAAAACTTAGTTCAGATCACTTCCTCCTTTCCCGTGACTAGAACTGTCTTCAAGTCCTGCACCCCCACTGCCTTCCCACTCATTGGATTCTATCTACAGTCTCTGCTTTTAGTTAAAATGGAAGCAGTCAGGGCAAGCTCACTCATGGGGGAGAGAGGGCAGAGTTGTGAACCTATTTTTCTGTCTTCTGAACGTTAATGTAGAATTCTGCTGACTTCCAAATAAAACAAGCCAGTTGGCTATCCTAAGTTCCTGAGTCCTGAACATATCTCACAGGGCCCTTCCTAATCATGAGGACACACAATATGTGCAGAATTTGCCAATAACTTAATCTGGTCCTTCCCACAGCAACAGATGTTACTTGGCAAAAAACATAGCAACCCAAAAGAAAAAAAAAAATGATTCTTGTAGTTTTCACTATAGAATTGACCAAAACAGATAATGAAGGAAAGGCATAGGGAAAAGCTTACCTTCCCTGTGCACATATCTATGTGGTGCATATGATTCAGAGTGAAAATGTACCAAAAATAGAGTTACAAATAACAGACAAAGGGCTCCTTTTATGATGGTGCGCTAGGGATTTTAGCACACGCACAAAATTACCGTGTGTTATATTGCACGGTAGCCGAAAATCTACTGCCTCCTAAAAAGGAGGCGGTAGTGGCTAACGTGCTCGGGAATTTAACGCGCGCTGTTGTGCACGTTAAGGCCCTAGCGCACCTTTGTAAAAGGAGCCCAAAGTGGTCCTTTTACTAAGGCGCGCTAGCTGTTGTAGCGCGCGCTAAACACTAACACGTCCATAGACTATAATGCGTTTAGCGTGCACTAATATTTAGCGCATGCTAAAATGGCTAGCGTGCCTTAGTAAAAGGACCCCTTAGCAAGGTCATGTTAAAAATAAGGGATTGGATGGATGTAAGTAGAATGAGGCTTAACATAGCAAAAACAAAAGTGATGTTATTATCCAGAAATCTGAATGAGTTGTCATTAGCCCCTGTTCAAATTTTGGGTACTGTTTTGCGATTTTCTGAGGAGATGTATTATCTCGGAGTGATCCTTGATTCACAACTAACATTTTGATCGCATGTACAGATGTTGATAAGAAAAATGTACTTCAAGTTGTGACTTGTAAGTACTCTGTACCACAACTTGTCTGGTAGTGACTTCAAAAAGGTCCTCCAGTCAGTTGTGCTCTCAGGCCTAGAATATTGCAATATAGTGCTTCTGGGTGTTCCGACCAATGTATTAACTGCATTGCAGGTAGCACAGAATTCTGTTATCCACACTTTATTTAGGTTATCAAGGTGAAATCATGTCTCTGAGATTGACATCAAGCTGTACTAGCTTAAGGTAGAGTACAGAGTGAGGTATAAATTGCTGTTAACTTATTTAGCAATTCATAAATTGTCACCGCACTACCTGTCAGAGGTAATCACATACCAGACTTCACTTCTAAAGTTACATTCTCAGTTGGTTATACCATCTAGAAAGGAGTTGCGCTTGCAAGCCACGAGGGCTGCAACATTTTCATGTGTGGACCCAGTAGAGTGGAGTAGATTCCTGGGTTACGTGTGTCAGGAGGGGTAAGAGAATAAACACTCTTCCAGTCTGAAGCAAGGGAGTCTCAGCACATTTAAACATCACCTGTTCTGTCAGATGAAATACGAGTGTTTAAAGAATCTAAAGAGACAGAGGTGGATAACTGTGGCATGAGAGTAAGTACTGTCTGTGAGGGTTGGGTGGTCTGTTTTTCGATGTGAATTTTATGTAGGTCAAGGCAGTTACAATAACTCTGTGTTTGAATGTATGTTTATTTGTAATGTATGTATTTTGTTTTGGTTTTTATTATGCATGTGCTTTTTGGAACACGCTTTGTATAAAGCAGGATATAAATAAAAAACATAAACCATAAAAAGAGATAAAGGCTATAAAAGTTTGGAGCAGTAAATTTGGGCAACTTTCATTTTTGAAAAGGTTGTGTACTATAGGCTGAGTAGAAAGGAATATGCAATTTTATTCATTGTTAGTGTATTTTAATTGTTTTTATTATTTTATTGTTTTAACTAGTATTTTAGCCCATTACATTAATGGGTGCTAGAAGTCTGGTTGGCTCTCGTAGTCCCTTTCCGCCACCCCCCCCCTTCCCTTTCCGCGGTCCCGACTCCAATCCTGCTAACTCCAGCAGCGTCTGCAGTACTGTACACACGCTGCTTCGGAGCCTTCTACGGCCCCGAAGCAGCATGTGTAGAGTGATGCAGACGCTGCTGGAGTCGGGACCGCGAGAAGGGAAGGGGGGGGCCAAGGCGAAGAACTTACTTTTACCAGAGCAGGGAGTCCAGCGCTGGCGGCCAGTCCTGCTGGCGAATGTAGTTAGGTGCTGTAAGGCTGGGGACCCACGCATGCACACTCCTGCCACCACGGACCTACATCTCACGGAACAGGGAAAATGGAACACGCAGGTAGGAGTGCGCATGCGCGGCTAGGGTTTTATTATATAGGATTGTTTTATACATTTGTAATCCACTTTGTATTAAGGCAGACTATAAATAATAATAATAAACTAAACTATTCACAAATATTCTACTGCCTATAAACTACAAATTTGCTGTCCCCATCTTTTACTAAGGGCCTCTTCTATCAAACTGCGTTAGCAGTTTTTAGCACAGAGAGCCACCCTGAATGGAACTCTATGAGCATCTGGAGCTGCATTGGTCATTCAGCGTGGCTCACCGCGCAAAAAACTGCTAGCACAGTTTGATAGAAGAGGCCCTAAGGCGCGCTAGCCATTTTAACACACACTAAATGCTAGCGCATCCATAAGGTCCTTTTACTAAGGCGCGCTAGCCATTTTAGTGCACGCTAAATATTACCGCGCGCTAAACGCTAACGTGTCCATTATATTCTATGGATGCATTAGTGTTTAGCACATGCTAAAATGGCTATTGCACCGTAGTAAAAAGACACCTAAATGCTTTAATGCTATTCCGTCTCTCATAGAATTCCTATGAGCGTTGGAGCAGCGGTATAAACCTCTACCATCTTAGTAAAAGAGAGGGATAGAAGAGCAATTACAAAATATTACATTTCTGTTCCTATGAACAGAATAATCTTATTCAAAGCCTTGGCACAATAATAGAGATGAAGTCTCTCTCTCTCTCTCTAAAATACCTGGAGTGTGAATTGGAATATTCCAGCCTAACACTGCTAAGGAAAGACAATCCAATCTGATTTCTCCTATAACAAGAAATCAGATAAATATGAAACTTAACCAATACATATCAGGGATGAAAAATAGAAAGCAATGTTAATAACCAACAAATTCAGAACATACTATAAGAGCCAGTTACTTACATAATTTTTAAACATTAACTAGGTTGAGTGGCTAGACATAGCAAATTTGTCCAATGAAATTAGATAAGCCTAGAAGATTCTGAGAAGCATATACAGTATTCAGGAAATAATACCTATATTCTAAAATTAACCCACAAAGTTACCCATAAAGATATTACATACCCATTATATAATATACTAGCTGATGCCCCGGCGTTGCACGGGTATTTAATTATAGCAATAACACTGTAAATGGATTCAAATAAAGATACTTTATAGTGGTGAATGAAATTATTGTTTTACAGCTTAATAAAAAGTACAATATTCAAATTATAATGTGAAATATTTGACAAAATGAATACAATACAACTAACGCAAAACGTGATTATAAACAACATTTTTAGTTTCACCTCCAGGAGCAAGAACATATAAATTGTTGGGTGAACCCACCCTTGAGCAAGCAACATAGAGGTGTGGGCCGCGAGACCCCCTGAACATATCACCCCAGGTAGTGAGGGATCTGCATACCAAGTTTCGTTCAAATCGGTCAAGCCGTTTTTGAATTACAGTGAGAATGGAAGCTTTTTACATTTTTTCCATTGACATGATTGGGTGAAATCTGATTTTATGTTTGTAGCTCCGCCCATGTGTGCAGGTGGGCTGCGAGACCCCCAGAACATATCACCCCAGGTAGTGAGGGATCTGCATACCAAGTTTCGTTCAAATCGGTCAAGCCGTTTTTGAATTACAGTGAGAATGGCAGCTTTTTACATTTTTTCCATTGACATGAAGGGTGAAATCTAATTTTCTGTTTGTAGCTCCGCCCACGTGTGCAGGTGGGCCGCGAGACCCCCAGAATAGAGAATGACACGGGGAGCGATCCCCGCAGTGAACCGCTGCGTGGCTGCGGTTTGGCTGCGGGTTATGGTGACCTCATTAGCAAATTGCCGCAGACGCGGGGACAAATCCTTTCACCGCCCGCAAAAACGGTGAATAGATTTGTCCCCGCAGGCCAATGTCCCCCCTTCTAGGAACCGCTATTTACCTGTGTTTCACCTGCACGTTGCCGCATTGACTCCGCCCCCCAATATACTGGCTCCTCATTTGTCAGATCAACCCTTCCTGCCAATAGAACCCGCCCCCCCCCCGACGATCGCCGGCAGGAAGGTGCTCAGCCCTTCATGCCGACAGAACCAGCCCTCCCCAACGATCGCGGCAGGAGGGTACCCATCCCCTCCTGCCTACCCCAACCCCCCCCAACGGCCCTCCCGACGATCGCAGCAGGAGGATATCCAACCCCTCCTGCCAGCTCCCCAACAGCCCCCCTATGATCACTGGTAGGAGGGTGCCCAACCCCTCCTGCCAGCCCCCCCAACGGCCCCCTATATCGCCAATAGGAGGGTGCCCAACCCCTCCTGCCGGACCCTCCCCCAACAAACCCCGCCATCCTGAAACACCACCCTTAGTCTTACTTTCCAAGTTGGACCGGACAGCTCCTCGCTCGTCTGGCCAGCAGGCCTGCCTCCGTCCAAATGAGGCGGGCCCGCCCCTACCCTCCCCTGCCTAACCCACAGGATCCTAGGGCCTGATTGGCCCAAGCACCTAAGGCCCCTCCTATAGCGGGAGTGGCTTTAGGTGCCTAGACCAATCAGGCCCTAGGATCCTGTGGGTTGGGCAGGGTAGGGGCGGGCCCGCCTCATTTGGACGGAGGCAAGCCTGCTGGCCATACGAGCGAGGAGCTTGGCCAACTTGGAAAGTAAGACTAAGGGGGTTCCGGGGTGGGAGGGTTCGTTGGGGGGGGGTCCAGCAGGAGGGGTTGGGTACCCTCCTGCCGGCGATCTTAGGGGAGGCCATTGGGAGGACCGGCAGGAGGGGTTGGGTACCCTTCTGCTGCGATTGTCGGGAGAGCCGTTGGGGGGGGTCTACAGGAGGGGTTGGGTGCCCTCCTGCCGTGATCGCTGGGGGGAGGGGAGACTTGCAGCCGTAGCCGCGGTCACTATGCTAATCACGATTAGCATAGTGACCGCGATTAGGTACACGATTTGGTACACGATTAGGTACACGATTTGTCGCGATTAGGTACAGCGGCCGCGTCTACTTACCATGTAGGCTAACATTGTAAGCATTAAAAGTACATGTCGTGTTTGTTTTTGTATAGTTATTAACTAATATTTAACTAAGTTTTAAAGTTTTAAAGAATGTTTCCTTTATACGTAAATAAAGAAAAGTATTTAAAATCGTACCCGTTTGAGGCTTTTATATATGCAGCGGTGACGGTGACGGGGCGGTGAATGGGGTTGCAGTGGCGGTGACGGGGCGGTGAATGGGGTGGCAGTGGCGGTGACGGGGCGGTGAAGGGAATGGCGGTGACGGGGCGGTGCAGAGGATGGTGAGACGGGGACGGGGCGGTGACGGGGACCAATTTTTTCACCGTGTCATTCTCTACCCCAGAACATATCACCCCAGGTAGTGAGGGATCTGCATACCAAGTTTCGTTCAAATCGGTCAAGCCGTTTTTGAATTACTGTGAGAATGGCAGCTTTTTACATTTTTTCCATTGACATGAATGGGTGAAATCTGATTTTCTGTTTGTAGCTCCACCCATGTGTGCAGGTGGGCCGCGAGACTCCCAGAACATATCACCCCAGGTAGTGAGGGATCTGCATACCAAGTTTCGTTCAAATCGGTCAAGCCGTTTTTGCGTGATCGCGGCACATACACACACACATACACACATACATACCTCCGATTTTATATATATTGATAATGGGTATGTATATATGTCCCATTGGCAGCATGCCTTAGAAGAAGCACATTGATCTATGGGGTTCTGAGTGATGATGTCAATCTCAGAGAGCAGGACCAAGAATGACACCTGCAGAGTTTCTAGGTAGTGTAACGGTAGCTCTGCAGGATAGAAAGCCCAACAGTAGCCCATCTGTAAATTACCTCTGAATGTCAGCAAGAGCAGTGAAAATGACTGTTTAGAAGCCTCAGAAATAGTGGCAGATAAAGACCTGCATGGTGCATCTAGTCCAGCCAACAAAGTGGTCAGAGTCATGCCCACCACTCTGTGGGAGCCCCGGACACCCATGCCAAAATACTGGTTGTCAGATCTCCACTATGCCAAATATATAGGCATGCAAACATGATGGAGTCTTAGTGATAACCATGTTATAATCCCCAAGTATTACTACTGGCAGTATTTAACTTACCAGTCAAGATGGCTTTTCTTCCCCCTTGAGCTGCATAGCAACCCTCATAAGCAGCACATAACAGTAAAGTGATCTACAAACACTGAAACTGCCAACATTTCATCCATTTTTTTGCCATTTGCGGGATCCAGAATATTGAAGTCTGTCAAGCATTAACCTCAGTTCCCTTATGCTGGATTTGGTGGATCTTCTTCAGTCTTGAACTGCTTCCTCAAACAAACAAAAAAAATGCTGTTAATCTAAGAAAATAAAAGTATCATCTTATTTTCCTTTTAAAAAAAAAAAAAAAAATTTCTTAGGCTTTGTAGTGTCATGGATTCTATGTTCCTCTTGTTGATTTTTTTTTTTTTTTTTCTTACGTTGTCTTTTGTCATGCCATTCTACTGCAAACAGAAAAGCATTGAGACATTTTGGGTTCTTTTGTTGTTGTTTTTGTGACATGTAAGTACGTATAGTTTTCTTTAAATGTCGCAGAACAGCTGGTGAACACTCATCATTCTCCTACTTTGCCTACGTGTTTGTTACCAGGTTTGATGATACCATCTGAAATTTGACAGCTTTGAATATGCCAATGTTTTCCATAGATAATTATAACTTACTGCTATCTGACACTTTTCCCATGCTCATGAGCATGCATCGACTGAAAGACAACAAAGATTTTTTTTGTTCTTATTTAGTTTATTAGTCTAAATTTCACAAACTCCAGCTATAGAAATAGGTAGATTTAACAGGAAAAATTTATAGAAATAAAACCATTTTTATATTTCTTTTATGAAATGGGCCATAGATTCAAAAGGATTTATATGTTTAGTGACCACTCGTATGTACAAGTCTTCAGTCTGTGAGACTTTAATTTTATATGCTTTTTTATATTATGGGAAAGAGGAAAAGGCATTCCAGTACTATGGGCTCCTTTTACTAAGCTGTGATAGCGGTTTTAGCATGCGCTTAGCGCACGCTGAATTGCCACACGCATTAGACGCTAATGCCAGCATTGAGCTGGCATTAGTTCTAGCCCTGTAGCGTGGGTTTAGTGCATGCGGCAATTCAGTGCACGCTAAAAATGCTTTTGTACATAAGAACATAAGAAGTTGCCCCCGCTGAGTCAGACCAGAGGTCCATCTTGCTCAGCGGTCCGCTCCCGCGGCGGCCCATCAGGCCTAGTGCCTGAACAGTGATCCCTGATTAATTTCATAACTTACCTCTAATCCCATCCCTATAATCTACCTCTACTCTTATCTGTACCCCTCAATCCCTTTGTTTTCCAAGTACCTATCCAAAGCTTCTTTGAACCCCTGTAGTGTGCTCCTGTTTATCACATCCTCCGGTAGCGCGTTCCATGTATCCACCACCCTCTGTGTGAAAAAGAACTTTCTGGCGTTTGTTCTAAACCTCTCCCCTTTCAATTTCTCTGAGTGCCCCCTTGTACTTGTTGATTCCCTTAATTTGAAAAATCTGTCCCTGTCTATTTTTTCTATGCCCTTCATGATCTTGAAGGTTTCTATCATGTCTCCTCTAAGTCTCCGCTTTTCCAGGGAGAAAAGCCCTAGCCTTTTCAGTCTGTCAGTATATGAGAGGTCCTCCATGCCCTTTATTAGCTTAGTTGCTCTTCTTTGGACTCTCTCAAGTACCTCCATGTCCTTCTTGAGGTACGGCGACCAGAATTGAACACAGTACTCCAGGTGCGGGCGCACCATAGCACGATACAGTGGCAGGATGACTTCCTTCTTTCTAGCTTAGTAAAAGGAGCCCTATGTGTCAATGCAATGTGGAATCCATATGCATTCTCCACCTGTCCATCATTTACTTTTATTTATTTTATTTTTAAAATTTATTTACTGTCTAACACAAGTAGGTTACAGCTCAACATACTGTACATAATACATTAACAAACCCGGTCCTTTTACAAAGCCATGGAATAGGATTCTACTGTGACCCAGAGTGCTAAATGCTCCGAAGCTGATCCAACGCTCATAGGAATTCTATGGGTGTTAGAACATTTAGCATGCTGGGCCACAGTAGAAACCTCTACTGTGGATTACTGCAGATTAATAAAAGGGTGAGAGTAGGAAAATCAATGTCACATATTGGCTCTCTCTCTTATTATCAGTAAATTAGTGTGTTCTGTCTTACTTGAGTACCTGGGAGTGTTATTTGGGTACAAATTATATTACAATGATAGAGTAGATCAAATTGGAGGGGAGGTTGTGTTTTATGTTAGAGAGAATTGAATCAAACATAATAAGCATTCTGCACTACACAGATAGATAGTGGAATCCATATGGATAGAAATTCCATGTGTGAAGGGAAGGAATATACGGGTAGGGTTATACTACTGTCACCCAGGACAGAATGAACAGACAGATGAAGAAATGTTTTCAGAGATTAGGAAAGCTGTCATATTGGGCAATAGTATAATAATAGGTGATTTCAACTATGAATTAAATATATCTTTATGAGCTCAGGCTATGTGATAAAGATGCTGGAGCCCTCAATCCATACTACAGGGGACCTAAGACTTCCAAAGCTGATTAATATACCCGGAAACCCAATCAAAAAAGAACACATATGAAAGTCAAAAATAGTATGATTTTAACTACCCCAACATTGACTGGATAAATGTTACATCAGGGAGCGCTAGGGAGGTAAAATTCCTAGACGTCACAAATGACTGCTTCTTGGAGCAACTGGTCCAGGAACCGACAGCGGGGGTGGGGAGGGAGGAAAGCTATTTTAGATTTGGTCCTTAGTGGCATGCAAGACATAGGGGTCCTTTTATCAAGCTGCGGTAGGGGTTTAACGTGCATAATACCACGCATTAAACTGCCTGTAGCGCTAGCCACTAATGCCTGCATTGAGCAGGCATTAGTTTTTTCGCCAGCCGCGGGGGTTAGCTCATGATGAAATGTCCGACACACTAACCCCTAGCGCGGCTTGATAAAAGGACCCCATAGTATGGAAGGCAACTATGTTGGGTCCACTGGGAAACAGTGATCATAACATGATCAAATTTGAGCTGATAACTGGAGTGATGTCGCTAAAGAAATCAGCTGTAGCAACATTCAATTTTTGCAAGGGCGACTATGATAAAATGTGGAAAATCGTTAAAAAGAATATAAAAGGGTTTGTGGCAAAAGTCAGAAGTGTAAACCAGGTGTGGATGCTGTTTTAAAATACCAATATGGAAGCCCAGACCAGATGTACTCCAAGCATAAAAAAAAAAAAAAAGATGGAAAGAAGAGAAAACAAGAGCTGGCATGGTTAAAAGGTGAAGTGAAAGAGGTTATTACAGAAAATAATACATCCTTCAAAGAATGAAAAAAGGATCCCAATGAAGAAAATAAGAAGAGACATAAGCACTGACAAGTTAGGTGCAAAGCATTGATAAACTAAAGAAAACTAAACAAGAATATGAAGAACAACTTACCAAAAAGATAAAAACTCATAGTAACAATTGTTATAGGTACATCAGAAGCAGAAAACCTGTGAGAAAATCTGGGTGACCATTAGATGATCAAGGAGTATAAGGTGTGTTTAGGGAAGGATAAGGCCATAGCAGAGAGACTGAATTAATTATTTGCTTCGGTCTTTAAGGGAGAAGATAAAAGAGATCTACCTGAACTGAAAATGGTTTTCAAGGGTGTTGAGGTGGAAGAGTTGAAAGAAATCTTGATGAACCTAGAAAACATACTGTGTCAAATTAACAAGTTAAAGAGTGATAAATCATTTGGATTGGATAGTATACATCTCAGGGTATTGAAATAACTCAAACATGAAACTGATGATCTGTTGTTAGTAATCTGTAACCTGTCATTAAATAGTCTGTAGTACCTGAAGATTGGAGGGTGGCCAATGTTTTGCTGATTTTTAAAAAGGGTTTCAGGGGAGATCTGGGGAATTGCAGACAGGTAAGCCTGATCTCAGTGCCAGGCAAAATAGTGGAAACAATTATAAAAAATAAAATTGTGGAACACGTAGACAAACATGATTTAATGAAACAGAGTCAGCATGGATTCAGCCAAGGGAGGTCTTGCCTCATCAATTTGCTTGACTTCTTTGAAGGTGTGAATAAACACTTGGATAAAGGTAAGCCAATTGATGGAGTGTATCTAGATTTCCAGAAAGTTTTCGACAAAGTTCCTCATGAGAGGATCCTGAGAAAATTAAAGAGTCGTGGAAAAGGAGGCAATATTCAATTGTGGATTAAGAATTGTTTTTTGGACAGAAAACAGAGGGTAGGGTTAAATGGCCATTTCATTCAATGGTGGAGGGTAAATAGTGGTGTACCACAGGGATCTGTACTGGGAGCAGTGCTATTTAACTTAAAAATGATCTGGAAATCAGAATTATGATTGAAGTAATTACATTTGCAGATGACACTAAACTGTTCAAAGTTGTAAAAACGCATGTGAACTGTGAAAAAGTGCAGGAAGATCTTATGAAATTGGAAGACTAGAAATTGAGATCGGCCAAGTGGCAGATGAAATTTAATGTGGACAAATGTAAAGTGATGTACATTGGGAAGAATAACCCAAATCACAGTTACCAGATGTTAGGGTCCACAGTGGGGGACAGCACTCGAGAAAAAGATCTGGGTGTCATTGTAGACATTATGATGAAACCTTCCGTCCAATGTGTGGAGAATATTTGATGCATGCCCCTCTTGATAGCAATGAAGTTTGGATCTCTGTAAATGTATCTCTTCCACAATACAAAAGCTATCTCTATATAACAATCATTAAGTAAAGTGGGTGAATGATTCTATTGAATGTAGTTCATTGTAAGGAGACAAAAGTTAAGACTGCTGTTTGAGATTCAATATAACTTAGAACATAGGCACCTGAAATCAGTAGCATAGTAAGGAGGGTGGGAGGAGAGGTCTGCCCCGGGCATGGTCTTACTAAGGGTGCAGCAAACCTCCTTCTCTGCCCCCCCCCCCACCCTCTCCTTGCTGTGTGCATGCTCCATACCTTTTTTATTTCCCCGGCTCAAGGTTGCTGTCCATGTCAGCATTGGCGCTCTCTATGATGTCACTTCCGGGACCTACGCCCAGGAAGTGACATCAAAGGGCAAGCCAATACCAATGTGGGCATGCTGCTCATGCCAGAGAAGTTGAAAAGGTATGGAGAAAGGGAAAGTGGCTCATGTGTGGCAGAGGGGTGGGTAGGGAAGAGGGCAGGGGAGGGGTACCACTGCCCCGGGTGCCACTCACCATTACTACACCACTGCCTAAAATGTAGGCCAAGATTTTAAAGGCCTACATTATAGGTTCCTAATCCTTTAGAGCAGTGGTTTCCAACCCTGTCCTGGAGGACCACCAGGCCAATCGGGTTTTCAGGCTAGCCCTAATGAATATGCATGGAGCAGATTTGCATGCCTATCACTTCCATTATATGCACATCTCTCTCATGCATATTCATTAGGGCTAGCCTGAAAACCCGATTGGCCTGGTGGTCCTCCAGGACAGGGTTGGGAACCACTGCTTTAGAGAATTGTGCTTAGCAGCATCTAAGTCTTTCTCCATCCCGAAATATGTCTACTTTGGTGTTGCTAGGTGCCAAGCAATAAACACCTATCTTATGAAGAATCATGACTAAGAAGATAGGCACCCATCTCTTAATTAAATTGTATTTTTTTTAAATTTTGATCTTGTTAAAAATTCCATTATTGATTATGTTAGGTGCCTAACTTAAGGTGTCTCTTACAGAATTTATTCATTAGTGCTAAGCTACTTTGGGCACCGGTTAGTGAATCTGATCCTAACTAATCATTTTCAGTAGTATTAACTGGTTAAGTGCTGTTGAAAATGACCGGTTATCCCCAAACAAACAATTTAATCAGCTAGGAGCAGTTTCTCGTTAAATTACTTTGAACATAAATGCTGTATTTTTTTTTTTTTTATTACATGCACATGTCCTGAATTCACACTCCTAGTACTTAATATATAATTACTGTATAAGAAATGAGAATGTAGCAGGGTTTAGATTAGCTTATTTGTGTTGCACATCCTTTGTATTCAAGGGGGAAGAATCAAAGTGTACAGATTTTCCACAGGGCAGAATGGGAATTGCAGGAAGGTCTCTGCTGTGTGGTCATGGAGGACCCCCACTTCTGTACTGGGGCTCTTTCTATCAAAATTCCCTGCTATTACAAGATCACAGAAGCGGTTTTTAATGTAGGCTGGAGCACAGAATGCTCTATGCTGCTCCAGATGCTCAAAGGAACTCTATGAGTGTCTGGAGTAGTGCAGAGCATTCAGCATGTCAGCCTGCACTAAATCCCACTTCTGTGGGTTTGTAAAATAAGGGGGTTAGTGAGATCTATAAGTCTACTTTTCCCTCCAATTTAAAAATTCATCTTATTTTAGAAAGAACCAGTCCCCCATAATAACTACTGTTATGAAAAATGAATCTGCAGAATATTTCTTAGGTGTCTTCTGAATGAATGAATATGCTGAAACTATATATAGATCCACAATGTAATCTGATCTTCAACTGAATAGGTAAAGGTGGAATAGAAAACCCGATTAATATAACATATCATATATACACTACAGTGTTCCCCCATGAATTTGCATTTCGCAGACTCACTCACTCGTGGTTTTCTCTGACCGCCTCTTCCTGTAGTAAAGTCGGGCTACACCAATCAGGAGCTGCGTATCGAAGCAGCATCTGATTGGTGTAGCCGAACTTTACTACAGGAAGAGGTTGTCGGAGCAGACCGTGACTGATTTTCTTCACCCGCCGGTGCTCCAGCTGCCCTCTCTGCCTCTCCATCTGCCCTCTCCTGCTTTCCCTGCCTTTTGAAAGGCAAAAGACTGCATTTGTGTTTTTTTAAAATTTGCGGGGATTCTTGGAAGGGAATCCCCGCAAATTTTGGGGGAGTACTGTAATATAATAATTCATATAGCAAAAAAAAACAACAACTAGATGCTGCAATATATGATAATGCATGGAGAGGTTCATTTAACTCTTTTTAAAAATAGGTGTTAATATCTCATTTTCCCT
Source organism: Geotrypetes seraphini (assembly GCF_902459505.1). Lineage (NCBI taxonomy): Eukaryota > Metazoa > Chordata > Amphibia > Gymnophiona > Dermophiidae > Geotrypetes > Geotrypetes seraphini. The sequence continues at coordinate 231,675,912 of NC_047084.1, forward strand.
ACCATAATAGGGCTCTTGTGAAGCTTGATCATTTCTTTAGTTCTTAGAAACAGTTATAATAATAGCTACATCATGGAAAGCAAATCTGTTATTTTGTGACAAAGGTATGTATTTATAAATTGAGATCAGGGAAGGAGCATTATGAAAAATGCAAACACTTCATAATAATGTACACATTGTTACCCAGTAATGAATAATTAGTTCGCTCTCTGATTTTCTTTACCCACTTTTCATTTCCAAAGTGTATACACAAAGCAAAAGCTGTATTAACACTCAAACTTACATAAACATAAAAAGTTCTAGAGGTTTTGAAGGATGCCTCTAGTTCAGTGCTGATGAGAAACACATTGGTGAAGAACATGCTTCTTAAGAGATTGCAGGGATATTTTTGTCATTTGATTCTCCCCCAAGTCATTTTGTTTCATTTTGCACACTGTTTATTTTATATGTGCTAACAAGAAAGATTGCACAATAATAACAAACAAGATACAGTGGTACCTCGGTTTACGAGTGCACCTGTTTGCGAGTGTTTTGCAAGACGAGCAAAACATTCGCAAAATCGGCGCCTCTGAAACCGAGCATGGCTCGATTTACGAGCGCACCCCCCGCTCGATCCAGCACCCTCCCCCCGCTATCCGGCACCCTGCCCCGGCGATCCAGCACCCCCCGCCACGATCGGGCACTCCCCCGCTGCGATTGGGCACCCCCCCCATCGTGATTGGGCACCCCCCCCCGCCACTGCTTACTGTCATCTGGGCACCGGCACCGGCATGTCCTGTGCATTGGTGCCGGTGCCCGAAGATCGGTCTCCTCTTCTTGCTGGGCCTTGAGCAAGATGGTCAAGGCCCAGCAAGAAGAGGAGGCCGATCTTCAGGCACCGGCACCAACGCACAGGACATGCCGGTGCCAGTGCCCAGATGACAGTAAGCAGCAGCGGGGGGATGCCCAATCGCGGCGGGGGGCGGTGCCTGATCGTAGCGGGGGGAGGTGCCAAATCGCAGCGGGGGAGTGCCCAATCATGGCGGGGAGGTGCCGGATCACGGGGGGTGGGGTGCCGGATTGCAGGGGGGCCTTCGGGGTGAGCAATGCCAGCTCTCGTGAGGGGGATGGGGGGAACGTATCATAGCGAGTTTCCATTATTTCCTATGGGGAAACTCGCTTTGATAAACAAGCATTTTGGATTACGAGCATGCTCCTGGAACGGATTATGCTCATAATCCAAGGTACCACTGTATTCTGCTTCATCTTAGCCTGCACTGTTTCATGTTCTTGTCTGCTATTGTGAATGCAAAATACTGTATATAGGAGTCTTTTTACTAAGCTGTGGTGTGGCGCGTGAAGGATTCTATAAATGGCGCTGTTGTCGGCGACTGCCTCAAATACGGCTGCTGATCATGTGTCAGTCACATGACGGCAACATTTATAAAACTGTGGCTTCAGAAAAGATAGGCACCAGAAATGTAGGCTAGGGTTTTTAAGGCCTACATTTTTGGTGCCTATCTTTTATGTGAATCACACCTATGGAGGCATTTTATGATACTTAGGGCTCCTTTTACTAAAGTAGCCCTAATTTAGCGCGCGCTAAATGAAAAATACTAATGCAAGCTCTATGGAGGTGTTAGTGTTTAGCGCATGTTGTATTGTAGTGTGTGCTAAGCACGCATTAAAACCGTTAACACACTTTAGTAAAAGGAGTCCTTAATGCCGCTTTTGGCATTAGCCACACCTACCCTATCATTAGGTGTTGGAAAGTGTCTCTATAGGCTCAATGCAGGCACCATTTTTTTAAGGCACTGGTAGGCACCTACATTTTCCTTTTAAAATTTTTTTTTATGCCAATTTCAGCTTAAGTTAGGCACCAGTAGACACTTAATTAGGCACCAGTAGGCGCTTAACTTAAGGCATAATTTATAGGATATGGGCTTTACTGTCTGCAAAATAGTTGGTAAGGGTTCACATTTTAATGGCCACACACTAATGGGAAAATTAGTACATGACCATTCATAGGAAAACTGGACAATGGGACAATTTTACTGCAGTGCAAATATTGACCTCAGCACACATGAAAGACCCCACTGGAGACAGTACATGACACTCTTTAGCACAGCTTTGTAAGAGGATCCCTTAGTGCACACTGAACAAAATTGCATACATTAAAACATAAGAAATATAAATGATTATATAATTCAAAGTTAGACACCATTTATAGAATCACGCTTCGTAGCACCTAAATAAAACACCTAACACAATCCATGTCTGAACTCTTCCCCCAACCATGCCTACTTTTCAGGTAGGCACCTCAGTGTATAAACTTACATTGCACCTCCCGAGTTAGGCGCCTACTGGCAAATTATTATTATTATTTTTTTAATTGGTATCTAATTGATTTTTTAATAGCACTTTTCAATTAACATCACTGACTGAACCCATTAAAAAAAATAAGCTAGGTTCGTTGATAAGCTAGGTGCTCTGATCTAGGCACCTAACGGTAGACACGTTTTATAGAATCAGGGCCTTTCGCAATAGTGGAACTACCATAGATTCTCAATCTATTATACATGAACAAACTAGTTTGCATGCAGAAACATGGGGAAACAATGCCCCTCTTTATTTATTTATTTATTTATTTATTTGCTCAATTATTTAGCCCATCCTCTCTAAGGAGCCCAGAATGGGTTACAAAGTACATCCACAATAAAATTGAGACAGGGCAAAGATTACATAATTTACAATATAGACATGACAAAAATATATATCCACTAACAGCTCTGGTGAGAGTAGGTGGCATAGGTATGTTGACTCTGAATGGCATTTCCTTAAGGTGCTTGATTTGTGAAGAGGAAGGTTTTTACATCCTTCCTGAAGCGCCAGTGTCCATCTAGTGCTCTAATAGATGGGGGGATGGTGTGCCATAGTCTGGGTATGAAATGTGAGTAGGAACATTTGCAAGCTGTTTCAATTTTGAAGGAGCGGCCAGGAGGCATGGTCAGTCGATTTTCTCCTTGGGACTTCAGTGGTCGCTTTGGGAAGTAGATTTTTTAGTTTAGTTGTCATGTAGTGTGGAATCGTTTCATGGAAGGTTTTGAAAGCGATCATCAGGGCCTTGTAGGCACAGCGTTTTTGAATGGACAGCCAGTGCTCTATTATTGGAAACTTACTATGACAGGTAAAAGAATCCTTGCTGAGAAATTCAGGCAATATGTTTCTAGGCATTTAAACTAGAAAGTGGGGGGTGGCATATGTATACAGGATATGGTGACCATCCCCAGCAAAAGACAAGATGTACATAACAATATTAACAATACATTCTTAGCAAAACAACAGGAAGTGAGACTAAACAAACTACTGTAGATAATGAAATCTCCACCGAAAAGTAGCTGGAAAGCAATGACTACAAATACTCGCAGTCTAGGCAGCAAAAATCATGATCTGCAAGCCCTAATGTTAGAGGCAGACTTGGATTATAGCAATCACAGAGACATGGTTCAGTGATTCTCATGGCTTGGACGCAAACATCCCTGGCTATAATCTTTTTTAGACAGGACAGAGATGGTTGAAAGGGTGGAGTAGATCTCTATATAAAGACCAATATCGAAGTGACTGAAATACAGGGGGTCTGGGAAAAAGAAGAAGCAATATGGATAGCTTTGAAAAGAGAAGATGGAATTTCTATCTTTGTGAGTGTTGTCTACAGACCTCAGAATCAAGTGTAGAAAATTGATAAAGATCTTGTTGCAGATATACAAAAGCTGGGGAAGAAAGGAGAGGTACGGTTGCTGGGTGATTTGAACCTATCAGATGTGGATTGGAAAGTTCCATATGTGAAGTTGGAAAGAAGTAGAGAGATGGTGCTTGCCCTTTAAGGGGCTCTGCTCATACAAATGGTGATGGAACTGACAAGGGATAAAGCAATACTGTATCTGGTGGCTCACAAATGGGGAAAGTGTCTCTAATATCCAAGTGGGTACCCACCTGGGTGGTAGTGATCAGGGCAGGATTAACCAATAGGCCAAGTAGGCACGTGCCTAGGGCCCAAAATGGTCAGGGGGGCCCAATGAAGGAGGGCATCAACATTGTTTTTTTCCAAACGGTGATGGGCCCCTCCAGCATCGATCGGCAAGGCGGGTCCCCCTCCTCCCCCCATCGACGGAAAGTAAGACAAGCAAGCAACGCGGGTAAGAAAGGCAACGAGAATTGTAATTGTGCAAGCGGTGCTGCTTGCCCAAAGCTTCCTTCTGACGCAGCTTCCTGTTTCATGGGTGCATGGTGGGGTGGGGCAGGGCAGGGGGCACAAAGTACTTGTGTGCCTAGGGGCCCTCGATGAATTAATCCTGCCCTGGTAGTGATCATCAAACAGTTTGGTTTGATATAACAACTAAAGCAGAGGTAGCCACACAGAACTCAATGTCCTGGATTTCATATGTGTGGACTTTAATAAAATGGAGGAATGCCCTAAGTCGGTAGCCATTTTTATTGCATCTTTCAGCTTGGACCACTGTTTTTTCCACTTCCCTTATGTCCTCCCATCCTCTTAGCTCTTACTAAAGTCCACACATATGAAATCCAGGACTTTGAGTTTTGTGCGGTCACCCTCCATTTTAGTTGTTATATCAAACCAAACTGTGGTGCTTGATCACATTCCAGCCATTCTGAGGGGGGTGGGGGGCGACAGATGTTTACAGCTACAAAGGAGAGAACAGAAATGGATTTTTACACTGAAGTCTGTTCAACCTGATGGTTTAAATGTCAATATCGACTGGTTCTATTATTTCTAAGCTCTGTAGTTTTCTAGCTTGCAAGTTCCCTTTGAAAGTTCTGTGTGTGTTTATTCTTTCTCATTTGTTTTTTATTCTTTTTCAGCTTATGAATAAGTTTGATTAACTTAGCCTGGCTGTACTACATACAGTGGTTTCTCCACCCATTTTTGCTTTGATTGGCTAACATTGTTGTGTGTGGATCCAATCGGTAGGCTGTTTGTCCTGATGGGTTCTACCCTGAAGAACACTGAGAAGCCATGTTTAGAGAGTCTTTGTGGTACACAGAGGATTTGCACATTGAACTTAGTCTGTACTACTATTTTGTTGTGCTTTTTGCAGTGTATACAGTAGACTGTGGACTTGAATATTGTTTATTTTTTGTATAGGTTATGGTGCTATTTGCATGAGGAAGTAGCGTCTAGGCTATGAAATGATCGTAGGCTGACTTGTGATAGATAATTTCATGTGCTACTTTTTTGTGCGTAGATTAGAAACGCGTTGTTCCTCTTGTTTTGAAACTAAACATAAATATATTTTGCAGAAGGTGCCTACTTATAACAACAAAAGTTTTTTCTGCCTATGATGAATGGATGGTGGTGAGGGTTACCCCCACCTATATAAATGAGGCTTTTTCTTTTGTTTTGCTATAAAAGCAGCATTGCTCTAGCAGCTAGTGTGTTTAGTAGTTCTAAACATTTCTGGTGGGAGGTTTTTATTCTGTTTTTATGGTATTTCAAGCCATTTTGATAGATTTGGGCTTTTTTAAACTTACCTTCCATATTTGTAGGTTAATGGGTGCATGTGTTCCTAGTTTACCCATGATTTTATTCACAGCTCAGCTTTCCTAGGGTGGGTTTAGGAACAGGTTTGGAATTATACATGCATTTTGAAAAGTATGCATATATTTTTGTCTCCTAAAAATTATCTACATAAGTAGGAATACATATGTAATACTACTTTTCCTTGGATATTTTTTTAAAGTTAAAAAATGCATATATTTTCACTTTGAAATTAAAATAATAGCTGAGTAGTTATAAAAATTACCCCAATATATAAATTCAAGGTCTTCTTTCACTTGCTGAAAAATAGACTACAGTAATACATTGAGAAGTGTGAAACTGCATTGAGATCAACTATCATTATCATTATTTTATCGCAACAGTGCTACAGTAGTAAGGGGGAAACTTTGGAGTGACTTTTAAAAATAGCACTAGGCAAAGCTATCTGTTCTTAATACCAAGCAGAAGAAGAAACATAGCTGAAAATAATATTTCTTTGTCTTTATTACATTCATTTCAATTTTTTGTCATCTATTGTTGCATCATTCATGCTGGCACTTTCAACTGAGAAAAGACTAATTGTGATAGACAGAGAATTGCTGGATATGTTCATAAGAAAGCTCTCATTAAAAGGGAGAGAGATAGAAAGAGAAAGAGAGAGAGAGAGAATGATTTCCCCCCTCTCATCTAAGTCAGAACCCTCTAAATATTTTTTCCACGTAATCCATTTAATAGCTCACAAGCTTGAAGAGACAGTGGAGTTTTCCAGGAAACCTGCCAAATTCAGTACAAGCAAAGGAGATTTCACTGCTCATCTCTAGCTCCAAAGGTTTAAAACAATTAATAGCATTACTAGTGTGCCAGTCATTAAAAAAACTGAAAGCACACCAAGAGCCCTGAGGTTAAACATCTTTGTCTTGGGCAATAATGTTGACATTGTGGACATAAATCAAGAAAAGAAGCCCTAAGATACCTGTTTACTCATTTTGAAAGCTATATTAATTTGAAAGACATCATGAATCAAATAATGAGCAAGAAAGTGAATACAAGACTGAATAACACCTACAACACCCACCCCCCAAAAAAACTTGAAAGTAAACTGATAGGTTTGAGTAATTTATTTCTTTATTAATACTGTTCTAGTAGAGCTCAGAACAGTTTACTTGAATTTATTCAGGTCCTCAAACATTTTTCCCTGTCTGTCCTGGCAGGCTCACAATCTGTCAAATGTCCCTGGGACGATGGGGGGGATTAAGTGACTTGTGCAGGATCAGAAGGAGCAGCGTGACTTTGAACCTACAACCTCAGGGTAGTGAAGCTATAGCTTTAACCACTATGCCACATTAACATTCTCTTACAAGCAAAAAATTCACAGTATCAAAGTATTAAATTATTGAACTCCATGAGGTATTTAGGAGTTCAACTAGATATTTCATTGTCATTTGGTTTACAACTAACTTCTGTGATTAGATCTTGTTTTGCATCACTGCATCAAATTTGATTAATTCGTCCTTATATTGACAAGTCCTGTTGTGAATCTTTGATTTATGCTCTGGTTATCTCTAAGTTGGACTATAATTTATACTGGTATTCCAATAATATCCCTTAAAAAGTTAAATACAGTGCAAAATATTGCTGTTAGGATTTTAACTAATGCTCGTAGATATGACCATGTGACCCCACTTTTGAAAGAATCTCATTGGCTTCCTGTAAAATTCTGACTAATTCATAAAGCTTTGGCTTTAACCTTTAAAGCATTACAACCAGGCCGCCTTGATTATTAGCAAAGCTCTTATAGGCCAGTCCAAAATTTGCATTCTAATGCTCATCAGTTGTCATCGACCTCAGTTCATTTACCCCCTCCTTTGCAAAACCATGCTAGCATTTTTAGCACCGGCTGCAGTAGGAAGAACTCCAATGGTCATAGAATTCCTATGAGCGTAAGAGTTCGTACCACCATGGCCGGCGCTAAAAACGCTAGTGTGGCTTTGTAAATGAGGGCCTTAGGCTGACTTCCACATATAATTCTGCCTTTTTTGCTTCTGCTCCATATCTGTGGAATTCTCTTCTAATTGAATTCCGTAGTGAACTTTTTTACATTAAGGGGTCCTTTTATCAAGGCACGGTAGGGGTTTAATGTGCGGAATACCGCGTGTTAAACCGCCTGCCGCGCTAGTCGCTAATGCCTCCATTGACGAGGCATTGGTATTTTGGCTTGCCACGGGAGTTAGCGTGTGATGAAATGTCCGACGCGCTAACCCCCGTAGCGCATCTTAATAAAAGGAGCCCTAAGTTTAGAAGCCTTCTGAAAACTTATCTGTTTGGTTTAGCATTTTCTTAGAATTTTATTTTGAGGAAAATCTACACCTCTCTGGATTGGAACCTAGGCAGGGATTCCTGAATGCAGCTTTTATATATTTCACATTTTATTTATTTTTATCCTCTAAACTTATATTTTTAATCTTTTCTTGTGATAATGGAGTTCTTTTCTTTTTTCTTTTTAATTCTTGTAAACCGCTTTAATGTTACAGTAAAGAGTGGTCTATAAATACAAGTAAACATAAACATAACTTTTGGCACTCTTGTAACACTAAGGGCTCCTTTTACTAAGGTGTGCTAGCATTTTTAGTCACACACAAGATTAGCGTGCGTGCTAGCCGAAAAATTACCGCCTGCTTAAAAGGAGGCAGTAGCGGATAGCACGCATGGCATTTTAGCACGCACTATTCCGTGCGTTAAAGCCCTAACGCACCTTTGTAAAAGGAGCCCTAAATTCACCATACTATTTAATAAAGCATATAAGAGTCTCATAATCATGTTGGCAATAACGTGGCTGCATCTTTATTTATTTTAACAATAATTCAAATAATGCAGCTCCATTATCACCCTTCTTCCTAGGCAGCCCCCCCCCCCAACTCTCCTCTTCCCCATCAGTTAGTCAGTCATGACCTAGCTGCTCTGTGTCATCAAATCACAGTAAATCATGTCAATTCCAAATATCCCATTTTGTAAGACCAGTGGTGTTGCATGGCCTCATAGCTATCTGTGGTGGTTTTGCACACAGTATACAACCTCATCATATCTCTTATACCCCATCTCCAAACTATTAGCCACCTGGAAGGACCCCTCCATTTTCTGCCAAAAGTGGTGACAACTAAAGCTTGTCACTATTTCCACCAAAAAGACTTAGCTGCTGCCAGATACACTCCCAATGAGATTCCAGCAACTCCTGAACTGTACAGAGAAAAATATCCAGTCCTATATCTGATAAAGGAACACCATCAGGCCGGTAAAGGCCTGGACAGTCAGCAGTTAACAAATCATATGGCAGCACAATATCACCCAAACACCGAACCCAGAGGGAGACCTCCACATTCACTCATCTCCTCAGATGCTCTATCACTCGCTCACTCCTAGCGTCCTTTCAAACCAAGCGGGGAATAATCTGGGACCAAACCACATGAATTAAAGGAAAATGATAGGCAATCATAACAACATCTTGTTTCATCTGTCTAAGTCTATGCTTGACACATGACATAAGTTATTCCCTTCAAGATGAATCAAAATTATCGTATATACTGGAATGTAAACCTATCTGAATATAAACTGAGGTGAGCTTTTTTCCCCCAAAAAGAGGGAAAAAAGATTGACTTGAATATAAACCGAACTCATGATAGTCTCACGAGTTTACTGTGGGAACTTGTGGCAGCCAAGATTGCAAGGGGCAGGAGCATAGTAGGATTGCTTTTGCCCTGGCTCACCACTGGACCAGCAGAGTTTAAGGTAGGCCTGGGGAGAAGCCTGAGATGGGTCCATGTCTGTTTTATCATTCCCTCTGTGAAAATTTCCTTAATTACTATTTGTTCTGTTTGTCTGTCTTGATTATAAGTTCTATTAAGCAGGGATTGTCTCCTACATGTTTAATGTACAGTGCTGTGTACGTCTAACAGCACTATAGAAATGCTAAGTAGTAAGACTCATACTTATACTACTTATCACTTAAATACTGCTGAAAGGCATACTGTGTGCAACACCACCACAGATAGCTATGGGCCATGCAACACCACTGGTCTTTTATTTTATCTAGTGGTGATGCCAGGAAAATCTTTGTTTTTCTGTATTTAGTTTCAATTTAAATTCACTCAACCAAGATTCTACTGCCCAAATTATTGCTGTTACCTTCTCTAGAATTTCTGATGATAGAGACAAAATTGGGACAACAATAGTTATGTCATCTGCATAACTATAAAATTTAATCTTGAGGGCAGTTAATCTGTTTCCTAAGGAAGATAAATAGACGTTGAATAGTGCTGGAGAAAGTTGAGAGCCCTGAAGGACTCTACTTAGATTTTTCCATTTACAGTATGGGGCTCATAGTCAAAACAAAACAAAAAAAAACATCTAAAAAGTGGCCTAAATGGGTACTTGGATGAACAAAGAGTCTGATCGTCCAAGTACCCATAACCAAAGCTGGTTGTAGATGTATCTAAAACCAGCTTAGGCATTTCCCCTGTCTCTAAATGCATAGAGTGAAAAGAGGTGTTTTTAGAGGCGGGGAAAGGGCTTGAGGGGGGCGGGAGGAGGGCTGACCTACACATAGCCATACAGCAGGTATAACCAAAGGTTTAGGCAGGTTGCCTAGTCAGCCTACCCCCTATCGTAATGATTGTGGCAGGAGAGATGGCTCATCTCTCCTGCTGCGATTGCGATCGCCCACCTCCCCGAACCGTGGCACTTCAGGATGAGGATCGTGGCAGGGCATCTCCCCTGCTGCGATCCTCACCCCGAAGTGCCGCGGTTCGGGGAGGTGGGTGATCACAATTGCGGCAAGAGAGATGAGTCACCTCTTGTGCAGCGATCCACCCCCCCCCCCCCACACACACACACACACACACACACACTCTCCAATAACGTTCTGGACAGGAGGAAGCCCAAGCCCTCCTACCTCGGCAAAACCGTGATACTCCAAACACGATCGGGGCAGGAAGGAGCCCATGCCCTCCTGCCCTGGCGAAACCATGACCCCCCCAGCAACGATTGGGGCAGGAGAGAGCCCAAGTCAGTACATACATGCTATCTGTTATAGTACATGCTTTGATATTGGTTGGTATTTTCTGAAAGGCCATATTGGCATAGATGTGGCCTTATATATTGTAACCGGGTCTGTGGCCTGAACAAGCCTCCACAGCACCTCACAGTGATTACACAAGCAACGACACCTGCGTGTGACCCAGACAGGAGTCACCCTGCAGGCATGGACTGACACCAAGAGTAAAAGCAAAAATAAACCACAATTCTTCAGAAAAATAAGTAAATCAAAACTCAGGATTTATTTTCTTTAAGGTAATAAGGTCAGGATTATTAGTAGTCCTACCCACAACAGGTAAGTAGAATGTCTTCAGTTCAAATTCAACAGCAGAATAATGAACAGACAAAACATAAATTCAAACACACAAAAAAAATATATTTTCCTTTTTTTCACCTCACTGGGCTTTATGCTTTCTTTAGCAATCAATTAAACCTGCTCCTAAGCAGGGCATTCAGTTCCTTCCAAACTCTGACAACTCAATAGGGCAAAAGGCACTGGGTACCCTATTGTTAATGCTTCAAAAAGGAAGCCTCTGGCAGCCAAGCATTGCACTGCCAGGAAAAGGAGAGTGCCTCAGGTTTGCTTTAATTTCAGCTTATAATAGCTTCAAATTTCCCTCCCAGATTATAGCAAACCTCTCCCTCAGTTCAGGCACTATCAGCTTCAACCAAAATGCAAAACAGTAAAAAAGAAAGTCCTCCAAGGTTCAGCTTCATTCAAACAGTCTCTCAAACAAAGAAAGCTGAACAAAATGCACTCACTGTTTCTTCAATGGTTAGCAGGTACAGCTGGTGGACAAACCAACTTCCATGGCTTCCTCAGCCAAGCTCATTTCTTCTGGCAGGTTGTTAGTCTCCATTGGAAGTTCCAGCTCAGCTACAGATTCTTCCAGGATATCTCCAGCCTCTTGCACCTCCATGGGTGTAACTGGTTCGCTCTTGCCTGGCCCAAGGAGACTCTCAGGGAGGAAAGGTCCCAACCTTCTCCCTAACCTGCTTCCTTGCTTCTACACAGCTGCTGGTTTTATACTGATTGGGCTACGCCCTAGCCTGGCTGATTCAGCAGTCCTCAAGGCAGCTCTAGAGCTCCTCCTGTGGTGCCCTGGATATTGCTGGTCTAGGGAACTATTGGGAAACTCAGGCTCCCTCTGGTGGTCAGCCTGGGAATCAGCCAGATCCTCACTAGGACAGCTTTTACCTACTCTCTTCCGGGTTTTGCTGGGAGTCTTAGTAGAAACACTAACTGGAACCAGGTCAGGCACGAAGTCTGTCTGGTTACAATATGCAGAAGTAACTATATAATTATCTCTTGTTTGTGAGAAATCCTTTAGTAAGCAGTCCCCAGAGCTATTAGGTTAACTCTAATTATTCTGTCTATGACCTGCTGAGTGTACAAATGCAGTAGTAGTTGGGGTTCCCCCCCCCCCACCCATCAGTAAGGTTGACCTTCTGAGTCAGAATGAAGTTAAAGGACATTTTTAATTTGAACAGAGAAGATACAGAATAATTAAGGAGAGAAAAAAAAAGTTTTCCTCTTCCACATTGCCTTTGAAAATAAGAGAATCAACAGAAAACAGTTGAAAAGATATTGAATATATCAAGCAGTCAGTTATAGCTAATAATAAGCTGTGGAAAACAATTTCAATTGCAGTGATGTGCTACCAATTTCTTATCAAGGAGCTCTTCCCACTACCAATTACTCATCAAGGGACTCTCCCCAGCGCTCTGCACTCCATAAGATACTCTCTCTTATCATAAAATTCTTTAGCAAGAGGAGCTCACTGACATCTAGGAGCCTGTTCAAGCATATCACTTGAAATGGATGAGCCAGCTTTATGTAAAACAGAGATGGTGGTTTATTTTTATTGTGATCATATAATTTTATTGATGTCACCTGACTTTTCATATACAGTATCCAGAAAGGGGGGTCATTTGTTTAGGGACAGAAATGTGTAGAATAGATTTTAAACACTTAGGTGCTAAAAGTGCTTACAAAATTGTCCTTGGGGAAAAATATATAAATATATCTATATCTGGCTTCCGAAAAGGCCACCATTATCCGCCTATGGAAGCACCTTTCGATGCTTAATGCCACTATAGGCGTGGTTAACACAAGAAGTGGTATTAGGCATTGTAAGGTTACTCCTCAGGTATAAGTCTCATAAAAGGTAGGCACCAGAAATGTAGGCCTTTAAAACCTTGGCCTATATTTCTGAAGCCTACCTTTCATATAACCGGATTCTGTAACTGTGTGATTGGCATGATCGACGGCTGCTGATAACAGCACTATTTACAGAATCTGGGCCTTTGTATATCCAAATGTACCCCAATTTGTTTAACCAAATAGCTTTGATCAACGCTATGAGCTAAACTTAATCTGTGCCCCTGGAACTCCCCAGTCACTCCTGCTGATACTGTATACATAATATCTGGGGGGGGGGGGTGTTTTAAAAATTGAGTTTTGTTTTTTTAATCAGTGCAGTCAATTTGTGTGCCTATTAAACTAATTAAACCAAGTTAAGTTAGTCAGCATGGGGCACCTACTGCCATCTAATTTTGGCCACTGTTTTAGAATCAGGCCTACATTGTTTCCCTAATGTTATCAAGACAAACTTTAACAGATATCAGTCCCACTAAATATCAAAACCCAAGTATTTTCCTCTAGCAAGAAACAATCATTCAAGTTCTTAAGAATGACTACAAACCGGGATTCTGAAATTCTGACTAGGGGGCATGAAATGAAGCTACTACGTAGTAGTTTCAAAACAAACCAGAACATTTTTTTTCATTCAACATGTATTTACTCCCCCTTTTATGAAGCTGCTTTAGCATTTTTTATTGCCGGCCGTGGCAGTAAAAGCTCTGATACTCACAGAATTCCTATGAGAGTCAGAACTTTTACCACCGTGGCCGGCAATAAAGAAATGCTAACATGGCTTTATAAAAGGGTACCACATGAAGATAGGACTTACTTTCATGTGATCCTATTTATTCTGTGACCTTGGCAGGTAAAATGCTGCATATCAGCACTTAACCAGCCGAATGCCAACTCTGTTCCTTGAACCCCTCCCCCCACATACACAGAAAAGCTGTTTTAGTCATTTTCATTAGCACTAAAGGGGGAATTCTAGAAATGGTGCTAAATCTAGGCTCCAGTTGGCACCCTACCGGCACCTAAAATAATTAACAAACATTGTTTAAAATGGCAAAAAACCCCAGTCCCATTAAAGTGCCTACCAGTGCCTAAATAATACACATTGAAATTACGCCTACGTAGGAGCTTTAGGCTGCCAAATTCCACTATGGGTGTGGCTAATGGCAGAAGTGGCATTAGGCAACCTAAAGTACCTATGTAGACATGATTCATGACAAAGATAGGTGCTGGAAATATAGACCCTGAAAATCCTAGCCTACATTTCAGGTGTCTATCTTTTGTGGAGGTGTTATTCTATATACGGCACCATAGTATGACTGAGACGCGATCGGCAAAAGCTTTTTAGGTGGCTGCAAATATTGGCGCCCTTTAGAGAATCCAGGCCTAACGGTTAAATGCCACTGAAAATGATCAGTTGTCCCCGAATAAGTGATTTAAGGGCCAGAAGCCATTGCTGACTTGTTAAATCACTTTGACTATCAACCCCTTAAGTTATGTCTTAGTCTAAAACAGAGATGAGTTAAAACCTAAAACTGAATGCTTAATTAACTATTATGGTTTTATTCTGAAATATTCCTGAGTCACATAAAGTGCCCTTTAACTGGAGATAAACCAGGCATTTTTTCATGTTGAAAAAAATTATATTTGGATCGGCTCAGTGAATATTCTCTTTTGGCTCATTTGAATTCTTTTCTACAACTCTGAACTTCACAGAGGAGAATTTGAATGTGTCTATTTTTGAGATTCAGAATAATTGACATTAAAAGAGTCACAGTCATACCTACTAATTCTGAAAATTAGCTCAGCTTAGAATTAGGGCAATGATCTTTTAATGGACATGAGCAGTGCATAAATGTGGAAATCTAGCAGTCTTCAGGGTCCTATGAAATATAAATATATAGAGATATTTTTTTTTAGCGTGCATGTCGGTAAACAACTAAGTACCTCCAGAGAGACGGTTACTTTCATTTGTATGCATCGCTGACTTTGGACTCTGCTTTTTTTGCCCCCCGGACGAGGGGTAAAGACAGCCTTTAACGACTCTATGAGTGAGTTACATTCTTTATTGTTTTTCACTGTTAACACTTAGTTGTGTATTGGTTTCTCACTAAATACACACAAAGGGAGCCCGGGGATGTTTCACAGTTAACACCCTGCCTGGGTGTATATTTATGACAGCTGGAGCTTTAGGGGTTTTGTTCCCATTGCAGGCTGTGCGACTGAGGGCTCCCTTTCACTATTATTAATTTAATTTTATTGCTTGTTTATTTGATAGTGAGCGGTTTGGGCTGTCTCTCTCCCTTGCCTTTTTGTTTCTGTTGGGGCGTAGGGAGATTTTCTTTTTTTGCTTTTGGTAAACAACTCTTAGCATACTAAGCGATAAACTTTATCAAGATTATGCTAAAGATAATTCTCAATGTTATTAGCATGGATTCTAACCCAGTATAGTTTGTTTATCAAAGTGCATAAAGAATTTACCTCATAAATTAGTGTGGGTATTGCTGCAGTAAACCAAACAAACAAGAAAAATGAAGAAAACTTGCCTTAAACTACAGTATATCAAACAAACAAAAAGGGCAATCAAGATGTCCTAAAACAACCAAAGGGTACATTTATTAACATAAAAAGTCCTAGTACATTTACTTGTTGAAACCACAGAGTAAAAGTCCCAACTAGTCCCAGTTTTGGCTATCTGGAATACCTTTGTCAGGACACTAAACAAGTAAACAGATACTGGCTTGTGGTACAAACACAATCACAAACAATGTGGGCTGCAGAGATGAACTCGTGTCAGCGTCACCGATAGTGTGTGCGCCAAAAAGAGTGTATTGCTGTGGTAACACTTCCCATGTACTAATATGTGTGATATCTGTTTGCTATGGTGGGTTGGGTTGGGGGAAACAGAAAAGAGGTAGAAAATGTGAGGTTCATAATCAAAATGAAAATACATCTAAAAACCTGCCTAAGTCGGCACTTGGGCAACCTGAAAGACAGGTTGCCCAAGTGCCGGTAATCGAAATGGGTTTTAGACGTATTTAGAGGCATCTTATGCCTTTTGACTGCCGCTGTGCACCCAGAGCAAAAAGGGGCATTTTTTGAGGAGTGGTTAGGGCAGGAGGTGGACCGAACAAACTTGGTCGTCCTGAAGAGATCAAAAGTTTGACGAGACTGCCTAAATGGAACTTATATGTTGTGACTTAGGCGATCTAAAAACAGGTATAATTGCTCAGAAAGTATTCAAAGTGACCAGAAAACCACTGCAAGGACAAAGTACAGACCCCCACACACTCCCCCAGTGATCACTGACCCCCCCCTCTGCCATAAAAATCTGAATAAAAATGTACATATCTGCCTCCAGAACGTCAGCACCTGGCACAGGAAAGCCTAGTAGAGCTGCACAGAGGTGGCTTAAGTAGTCTGGGGGTGGGGGGTTAGTGAACAATAGAAAGGAGGTCCCAGGCCTAAAAGACATTCTAAACACTGCATTTATGGTGAAACATGTGCACCCAACAAAATCCCACAAAACCGTACTGTACTGCCATATAAGTGTCACCTGCAGCCATAAGGGCTATTGGGGTGGTAGACAGGTGGCTATAGTAGGTTTTGGGGGGGCTCACCATGATCTCCAAGGAAATTGTGAGATGTTTAGGTGGCACCCTTTTTGAGAAGTTCACAGAAGTGTCCTGAAAGGTGCCCTACTACTCTGTTGCCATGTCTGGGTGACCAGTCCATCACTTTGCTGACCCCTCCCATGTCCAAAAGATCTTTTTCTAGGCGTTTTAAACTTCGACCATTTTTTGGATGAGAATGCAATAAAAAGATAAATGACTTGGCAATTTGGACGATCAAACTGCTGGACGTATAATTAGATGATTCTAAAAAAAAAATTTGGATGCATTTTTTGAGAATGGGCTTTAGACGCTGCAGACTTTGGGCAACTAGCGCCCTAGGCTCAAAATGGACTTAGATGTTTTTTTGTTGGTTTTTTTTTAAATTATGCCACTCCACGTGTCTTATGGACATAGTCGGTACTTGCTTTTGTAGGACAGTAAGTTACTATGTGCTGGCACGGCTGCAGATAGCAAAGGTACTTAAACTGCAGTCTAACATCTTTTAAGTACTCTCTTAGGCTTCCATTGTGGGCGCCACAATTGTTGCAGTCTGGGTAGGTAGAACCTACATGTCAGCTGTCATGCTGCAGCTTTCTTCACCCTGACAGGTTCTACCTACAGACTGTACCACACTGCTAATGTTGGGTCTTAACAATAGACGGTACCACGTTACTTGTACCCTTTCTAGACATTCATTAAGGGGTTGTTGTTTGGACTAGTTTGTGAGTCTATACTCACTTTTTAATACACCCTCAATAAACAGTTGTTTTTGAATTTTTGAGATTTGTGTGGATCTTTGAGGTCTCCTTCCTTGTTTGTGCTTACAATACAAAAGAACAAGTTATATAAAATTGAGCATCTATAATAATAAAATGCTAGCCACGCATGCGCACTCTCACCACGTGTTCCCTGAGATCTGATCTGTCGCGCTGTGCTGGCGAGAGTGCGCATGCGCGTACTACGTCACCAGCCGACGATCGCCTCCACAAGCCCACTCCCAGCCAGCCGACGATCGCCTCCACAAGCCGGGACTGCCCCCCGCCCTCCCCCCCGGGACGAACCGAAAAACAGAGCCGGCCCAGCCTCCGCGAAAGACCAGAGGAGTCCAGCAACTTTCCGACCTGGCTCTTGCGATGACCCCGCCGCCCGGGACCCGAGTCATTTGCCCCCCCCTTTCCTTCCCTTCCTGCGGACCCGACTACGAACCTGGCGATTCAAGCAGTGTGTGCAGCAGTCTTCACACACTGCTTCGGGCCCTTCTACTGCCCTGATTTGCTCTGCCGCGTCTCTTATGATGTCATCAGAGACATGCCAGAGTAAATCAGGGCAGTAGAAGGACCCGAAGCAGCGTGTGAAGACTGCTGCACACGCTGCTGGAATCACCAGGTTTGTAGTCAGGCCCGCGGGAAGTGAAGGGGGCGGCAAGGACTTTCTATCCGAGTAAAGAACAAATGGCAGAGACCGGGCCTGTACTAACTCCCGTGGACAAGGGGAGCAGGAAGAGGTGCTGATGGACAAGGGGGGGGGGAAATGAAGGGAGGCCTACTGCTGGACAGGGGGAGCAGGAAGAGGTGCTGATGGACAGGGGGGGAAATAAAGGGAGGCCTACTACTGGACAGAGGGAGCAGGAAGAGGTGCTGATGGACAGGGGGGGGGGAAAGGAAGGGAGGCCTACTGCTGGACAGGGGGAGCAGGAAGAGATGCTGATGGATGGGGGGAGAAAAGGAAGTGAGGCCTACTGCTGGACAGGGGGAGCAGGAAGAGGTGCTGATGGACAAGGACAAAAAAGGAAGGGAGGCCTACTGCTGGACAGGGGGAGCAGGAAGAGGTGCTGATGGACAGGGGGGAAAGGAAGGAAGGCCTACTGCTGGACAGGGGGAGCAGGAAGAGGTGCTGATGGACAGGGGAGGAAGGAAGGGAGGGAGGCCTACTGCTGGACAGGGGGGGAAAAGGAAGGGAAGCCTACTGCTGGACAGGGGGAGCAGGAAGAGGTGCTGATGGACAGGGGGAAGGTAAAACAAAGGGAGAAGGGCTGCTGCTGGATAAGGGGAGCAGTGAAGGGGTGCTGGTGGACACAGGGGAGGTAAAAAGATGGGAGAATGGACAGGGGGAGCACGCAAGGGGTGGTGGTGGACAGCCAAAAGAAAGAAAGAAAAACAGAAATACAGAAAGCGGCTAAGGAGACAGAGAGAGAAAGAAATAAATACAGACACACACATATATTCTAGCACTCGTTAATGTAACGGGCTATAAAGCTAGTTATAAAATAATAGAATACAACAATGCATAATACATACTCTGATCTGCGATTCAATTATACAGATAGACACATTAGTTAGAAATCAGCTCAAAGCTCTTTTCAAAATGCCAAGTCTTCAAAACTTTACTAAAACCTTATTGAATATAATGTATGAGAGCTGCTGTGTGCTTTTGGGTCTAGCTATCCTGGCCACAGTTTATGACTGTGGCTTCTCACTTTCTGTAGACCCCTAGAAAATAGTTTATTTATTTTAGACAATTGTAGCCATGTCAAAAAAGCAGTGGTTATGGGTAAGAAAACCATTAATTAAATGGAGAAGTCCGGATCCTCTTCATTATGATCATTGGCAAAGGCTCCTTTTTGGCTTAGCTGTGTTGGAGAGAAGAGTGGCTGGCTCTGGGGAAGGACCCCGGTGGCACCAATTTCAGACTATTTGGGAGACTTGGTTATCCTTGCCTAACAGAGATCAAAGTTTGCTATTGAACAGGTAGTTTTTCTCATAGTTGGTGCCTTATTTAATGTTATTTATAGAAGAAGTGGAGTTTGTCTTCTATTCACAGTTCCTTATATTCAGTTACTCATTATTTATTTATATATTTCAGGATTTGCTGCTGGTTTATTCTTATTCTTATTATGTTATTGTTATGCTATCTTCTGGCTTATTATAAATAATAATAATTATTATTATTATTTTGCATGCAATAGACTATGGGCTCCTATTACGAAGCAGCGTTAGCGGTTTTAGCGCACGCAGCTTTTTAGCGCACGCTTAACCCACATTACGCGGCTAGAATTAACGCCAGCTCAATGCTGATGTTAGCGTCTAGCATGGCCAGCAGTTTAGCACGCACTATTACGTGCGTTAAACTACTAACGCGGCTTCGTAAAAGGAGCCCTATAACTAAGGCCCCTTTTTATCAAGCTGCATAAGGTTTTTTAAAAAAATTGTAGACTGCTGCCGAAAAAGCTCCGACACTCATAGGAATTCTATGATTTAAAAAAAGGCCAAAACCCTTGTGGATAGATGTTAAAGCTATATACTGTTGGGTTGTTTTTTTTCTTCATTATGTAAAGGCTGTGTGCTGTGAGGGACCTATTTCTTGCCATGTTGTTGATTATGTTCTCTTTGTGTATATGACTTAAGACGTGAAATCTGTAAAATATATTTGTATATGTTTTAGAACATTTTTCACACAAACTTCTATTTTTCATTTTTTTTTACCATTGAGTCATTGGAAAGTACTGTGCTGCAGTTGACGTCTGCTGTTAAACTATGCAACAAAATACAATTAACCTACATACTGTAAAATATACTACAATGACCCATGCCCCTTTTATAAAGCTTAAGTAGCATTTCCCTTGCAGCACATATGATGCAGCGCACTTAAGCTCCTTTTACTTAGGCGCGCTAGCGTTTTTAGCGCGTGCTGCATTGCCACGCGCGCTAACCCCGCGCTATGCACCAAGAACTAACGCCAGCTCAATGCTGGCATTAGCGTCTAGCGTGCACGGCAATGCAGCGCGTACTAAGCGTGCGCTAAAACCGCTAACGCAGCTTAGTAAAAGGAGCCCTTAATTCCTATGAGTTGTGTCATATTTACTGCACTGGGACTTGTAATTGCGGCTTTGTAAAAGGGGCCCTATATGTCTTTACAAAATAGGCCTAAACCAGGTACCTACTTGGCGTCTCTGCCTAAACAATCTATTATAAACTTACCCTCAATGTGTATAAATATCCATTTAAATGTGTGAATGTATAACATAAAACATGCGCTTGCAAATCAATGGCACAACATACAAATGTTTCTCTTTTGATGCTTATTAATGCAAATCAGTTGGCAGATGCAACTCTTGCTGAGCATGCAGGCCAAGCCAGTTGACAGATGTGATACATTAGTCAACTTACACCCACCGATAATCACTGACATCAGAAACTCATATAACATGCTCATATAATTTTTGGGATCAGTCTTATCAACTTTAGATTTTTGGTCATGACTTCTTATTTCCTAAGATGTTCAATAAAAATCCCAGCAGTGATTTCAACTGCCAGCATAGAGCATTCCAAATAGGGACATTTACTTAGTACATTTCTCACAAAGCTCTAAAGATTAAAAGCAAATATATTTACCCTTTCTGAGTAAACTCTCATGTTCTCCCTTTTGTTGTCTTCGCTTTCTGTCTTAGGATTCTTTGCTGCCAACTTTTAAAGCTTTTTGTTTTTAGTATTTATCCTTTGCTCCCTTTTCTTTTTTTTGCTTTCATTATCATACATTATCCTAATTGCTCATTTTCATTTGGCAACCATTCTGACAGGCAGAATTCAGCCTTACACTCTTCCCGCTTCCACTTAAGTAGGCACACTCCCTATAACAAACTCAAGAGCAGTCATATAGAGGTCCATTTTCTAAGGGACCTAGTAAGAAGTCACAATTTATTTTTTTTAAAAATCATTTGTTTGTTCATTTTTGGATTATTAATTACTATATTCAGGTCATTTATTTCATGTGTTTTCACTCAAATCAATGGAACAATCAATTTAAAACTCTAATATTAGTGTTTTGTATCAATTTTTAATTCAATTTTCTTAAAACTTACTGACAGTATTTGATACAGAGTAGACAATGACACAGGGAAAAATTTGTCCCCATCTTTGCAGGATCTATCTCCTAGTCCTGTTTGGTTCCCGCAAATTATGGCTCTGTACTTGCCCTATCTCTGCAAACTTTGTCCTCATCTGTATAAGCCTCAAACACTTATGATTTTTAAGTGTTTGAGGCTTGTGCAGATGAGGACAGAGCTTGCAGGGATGGGGCAGGGACAAGGACAGAACTCACGGGGACAGGAAGAGGATGGAAATAGATCCTGGGTGGATAGGTTCAAATTTGTCCCTGTGCCATTCTCTAGTACAGAGGCAACAGCACTCCAAAGCACCAGAATGCTATGAAGAACCAACAACATCAAAAGAAGGAGAAAGGGCATTATAAGTGGCATGAAAACTCAATCATAATCTATCTATCTATGTATATAAAATTGGATGTATCTTTATGTGTGTGTGTATATGTATGTTCCAGCATAACTCTGAAACGCATGGACAGATTTCAACCAAACTTGGTATACATATCACTTACTACCTGGGGAAAAATACTGTGAGTTGGAATGGGGTAACTTGTGTGACATGTGTTTTATATAGACTTATATAGATGGAGCTGCTTTGACAAATTATGTGAAGCTTGGGGAATGATGTCACAAGGAGCTGGGCTGCAATTGCTGTAACGATGCCTCCAAGGAAACTTAAGGCAATTGGCCAAGTGCAATCAAAGGCTAAAAACATGAAACACCAGGGTACACAAGAACATCCCGAGGAGAGGAATACAAGACTTGTGATGCTGCATGGCAGAGCTTCTACATCTAGAGCTTCAGAAACTGTCCATCAGCGTGAGGCTCAACTACAGGATATGAAAGAGTGAGCTGTTACAGCTAGAGCTTCAAAGACAGTACAACAGCATGAGGCCAATTTTATTTCTTTTCCTGTCTAATAGAAGATTAGAATAAATAAATAACCAGGCAATGCCAGGTAATCAGTTAATTATCTAGATGTCACAAGGAAGTGCAGTTGTGCTGTGCTGTCATTGCTATAACAATGCCGCCAAGGAAATATAAGGCAATTGGCCAAGTGCAATCATAGGTTAAAAAAATGAAACACCAGCTTACACAAGAAAATCCTGAGGAGAGGAATACAAGACTTGTGATGCTCCACAACAGAGCTACTACATCTAGAGCTTCAGAAACAGTCCAGCAGCATGAGGCCAGACTACAGGATATGAAAGAGAGAGCTGCTACATCTAGAGCTTCAGAGACAGTACAGCAGCATGAGGCCAATTTTATTCCTTTTCCTGTCTAATAGAAAATTAGAATAAATAAATATCTGGGCAATGCTGGGTGATCAGATAGTAAGAGTATAAAAGTAACAATAATCAAAAGAAGATCCCCAGATACTAGCAGACAGGTAAAGTGGCATTTGACAAAGTATCCCATGAACAACTCCTAAGGAAATTAGGAAGTCATGGGATAGGAGGAAGTCTTCTATTGTGGATTAAGAACTTGCCAAAAGACATAAAACAGAAAAAGTAGGGTTAAATGATCAGTATTGTCAATGGAGAAAAAGAAATACTGGGGGTTCCCAAGGGTCTGTGCTGGGACTGGAATTACCTAAAAATGGGAATAACTAGTGAGGTAATTAATGCAGTTTTTTTTTTTTTTTTACAAAACTATGAAAGAGGTTTCTACTGTGGGCCTATGAGTGTTGGAACACTTACCTCGCTGGCCTGCAGTAGAAACATATACTGCAACTTTGTAAAAGGAGCCCTGCATTTGCTGATCACACAAAATTATTCAAAGTTCTTAAATCACAATAGGATTGTAGAAAATTTCAAGAGGACCTTATGAGACTGTGAGACTTGTCATCAGAATGGCAGATGACATTTCATGTGAACAAAATGACGCATGTAGGCTGCATGCAGGAAAGAGGAACCCAACGTATAGTATGTGATGCAAGGTTCCACAATAGTAGTTACCACCCATAATATGGATCTAGGTGTCATTGTTGATGATTTGTTGAAACCCTCTACTCAGTGTGCAGCAGTGGCTAAGAAAGCAAACAGAATGTTAGGAACTTTTAGGAAAGGAGTAGAGAACAAAACTGAGAATATTACAGTATAGTGCCTTTTTATCACTCCATGGTCTGACTGCACCTTGAATACCATGTGCAATTGTAGGCACTACATCTCAAGAAAGATGTAGTAGAATTTTAAAAAGGCACAGAGAAAGACAAAATAGGGGATGGGGATGACTTCCCTATGAGTAAAGGGGATGGGATGACTTCCCTATGAGTAAAGGTTAAATATGTTAGGGCTCTTTAACTTGGAGAAGAGATAGCTGAGGGGAGATATGATCAATGATAGAAGCCAATAAATACTGAGTAGAGTGGAAATGATAGACACTTGTGTACTCTTTAAAAAAAACGCAAGACTAGGGGGTATTCAATAAAGCTACAAATTTGATGTGATGCAGCCCATTTAATTCAATTTTTTTTCCATTCAATGTGTAATTAAACTCGGGAATTTGTTGCCAGAGAATGTGATCAAATCAGTTAGCTTAGCAGAGCTTAAAAAGGGTAAGTTCCTAAAAGTCCATAAGCCATTATTAAGATGGATTTGGGAAAACCACTGCTTTATTCTAAGACAAGCAACATAAAATCACTTTCATTCTTTTTGGTATATTGCCGGGTTCTTGTGAACTCAATTAGCCACTGTTGGATACAGGATATTGTGCTTGATGGACCTTTGGTCTGTCTTAGTATGGCAAGGCTTATGTTCTTAATTAGGTTAGGATTGTGATATTGTGGCGAAATTAGCTCATTTGAAGAAGACATGAAGTATTCAAGTGTCTCCATAGGCAAGTTTCACCAGAAGAATTTGACAGCAAAAACCTTCTTTCTTTCCCAGTGTCCAAAAGATCACAGGAAAGGATTTAGGGCCCTTACTTTAAAAGGAAAATTAGAAGGTAACCAAATATTTACCTGCACTGTTTCCCTGTAGCATTGGAGTTACTATTGATTGGTCTTAATTACTAATAGCAATGCAATATGTGAAATCAATAAACAGTATTGTGAAGATACTAAGATACCTGGAATTGGGATACGCAACACCAATGGCCTCTTTTACAAAGCCGCGCTAGCGGCTGCGCTGTGCTAACAGCCCCGAAGCCCATAGAGATTTAAAGGGCTTCAGGGCTGTTGCCATGCGGCAGCCTCTAGCACGACTTTGTAAAAGAGGCCACAAGTCTATCTGCATTGTTTTGGAAGCAAGTTCTCCAAGGTTGTGTATCATCAATTTTGAGGATATTTACCTTAAAAAAAGCCAGTCTGTTGTACTTATAAGCAACCTCTGTAACATATACTTAAATTTTGGGGTCAAATAGGACTAAAACCACACAACTCAAATTGGCTGTTCACTAATTATTGATTCAAACAATAATTGATAAAGGATGAAAAGGCTTCAGGTGCACAAAGAAACAAGGTTTAGATTGTTCTTGCCTTGTTTCACTATTTCAGAGCTATCATTAGTGATTAAAAAAAACCTTTTAAAAATTTTTATTGCTAATGTCCATTTTTATTTAATATTCAGTAATTTACTAAGCATAATATGGGAAATTCATGCTGTGGTCTGCAGAGCTTCTCTGTTTCACTTTAATGCTTCTTCAGGTTGCCAAATTGACTATTAAAGCATATTTTAGTTTATATATATATATATATATATATATATAGTTCTGCTTTTAGAGAAACATGAATTAATATTCCTTCTGTCGGCAACTAATAGGGTACTTATAAGGAATACTGCATTTACTGTACTGTATTTTTTGTTCTGCCTAGTAAGTATGCTGTTACTAACATGGCAGCAATGCCACTCAATTTCTGTGCATCCACTCGGCATGCTAACATTTACTAGCAAAGTTGTTCATACCTACAATGACAGCTTACAGTATGTATGCCCTTGTTCCTGCCTTTCCTTGTTCTGTCTCTGCCAGCGATCTTCTCTTTCTCATTCAAGCCCATCACTGTGGGCTCTGTGTTCTGAATTACAGTCTTCAGTTTTAGCATACACAGTCTTTTTTGTTTTGCTTTTCTGACACTCCACCTGTGCTTGAGTCCTGCAAAGGTAGGGGAGGGACATTAAGGTGGGCAGACTAGATGGGCCGTGGGCCCTTATCTGCCGTCTATTGTTTCTATGTTTCTATGTTTCTATGTGCTAGTATTTGCTCTATTTCTTAAAAGATAATTCTGAAAAGGTTGCATAATTTTAGTTATAAGAACATAAGAACATTCTTACTCTTTGTGACTCTGTACAGCACTGCATGCATCTGGTAGTGCTATAGAAATAATTAGTAGTAGTAGTACACATAAAAACCATACATAATAGCCAAGTATCCCATCTTCACAGAGGCCAATCCAGGTTACAAGTACCTGGCAAAAACTCAAATAGTAGCAACATTCCATGCCACCAATCCAGGGCAAGCAGCGACTTCTCACATGTCTTTCTCAACAGCAATTTATGGACTTTTCCTCCAGGAACTTGTCCAAACCGTTTTTAAAACTAGCTACATTAACTGCTCTTACCACATCATCTGGCAATGCATTCCAGAGCTTAACTATTCTCTGAGTGAAAAAATATTTCCTCCTATTAAGGATACTGCATACTAAGCTCTATGGCTGGTATAAATGTTCATACTTAAAATTTAGGTGCATAGTTGACCTGCTATGTTAATATTCTATAAAGATAAAAGTAGACACCTTTTCTTAAATAACTACATTCCTAGAGCCTAAAACTAGATGCCCCTTTATAAAATTACCATCTATGTCCCTATTAGTCAACACTAGGAATATATTTGTGGGTCCCCCCCCCCCTTTATATACCAATTGTGAACCCTGAAAGGGGAAATAACAACTTACAGAATACCCCTCTAATCATCACAGGATCTGATGTTCCCCTGTTCAATGAAGAAAATAATCTGTTGACCTTGCTCTCTCACTGTTCTGGGATCATCCTTATGATGAAGAACTGTCAAAGCTGTACTGAGAAACAATGTCCTACTTGTGAATGTGTATTATTTATTTTTCATTATATTATCTTATTTCCAGTGAGTGACAATATAGCAGGCAATTAAGTATTCCCTATAGTGTAAATTAAAAAGAAATGCCGTATTTTTCGCACCATAAGATGCACTTTTTCCCCCCCAAAAAGTGGGCATAAATAAGGGTGCGTCTTATGAAGCAAATATACAAAAAAAAAAACAACCCAAAACCCAGCGGTACCTTTAAGGGCTTCTTTTACAAAGGTGCACTAGGGCCTTAACGCGCGCAATAGCGCACATTAAATTCCTGAGCGCTCTAACCACTACCAACTCCTTTTTAGGAGGCGGTAGATTTTTGGCTACTGTGTGCTACAGCATGTGGTAATTTTGTGCGTGCGCTAAAAACCCTAGCGCACCTTCGTAAAAGGAGCCCTAAATGTTGTAGGTCGGTGGACAGCTGTCTGCTGCTTGTCAGGGCCCGAACACTTCCCTAATTGGGCCGGTCACTGGTGCTTTGCAGGGCTGCTGCCTGCTGATTACCGGCACATCGTGGCCAGCGGCGCACAAGTGCGTTGCTGCGTGGGCGGGCACCACTTCTGAATGGCTGCTCAGTTCTACGTGCCAGTAATCAAAAGGCATCAGCCCTGCGAAGCACCAGCGACCGGCCCAATTAGGGAAGTGTCCAGGCCCAGGCATTAGAGCGCTTGTGTGCTGCGGGCCCCAACAAGCAGCAGGCAGCCATCCACTGATGTCCAACATTTAAAAGTACCACTGGGGAGGGGGGCTGGGATGGAATTTAACAGTGCTGGGGGGCTGGGGTGGAATTTAAATGTGCTGTGGGGTAAGTTAAAATGATGATTGATTGGGGGGAGTACTGGGTCAGACTTTAAAGGTGCAGGGGGGTTTGAATGGAATTTAAAGGTGCTGGGGGTATGTAAAAGTGATGATTGATTGATTGGGGGCTGGGACGGAATTTAAAGGTGCTGGGAATATGTAAAAATGATGATTGATTTGGGGGCTGGGATGGAATTTAAAGGTGTCGGGTATAAATTAATATACAATTTGGTTCAGAATGGATTTTTTTTCTTGTTTTCCTTCTCTAAATCTGGGATGCATCTTATGGTGAGGTGCATCTTATGGAGCGAAAAATACGGTAGATATTTTATCTGGTGCATTTAGCTAGGTGACTATAATTCTGTTTAGGACATTAAAAATACAGTTCAACTCAGAAAAAAATCAATAGTATCTATTGAGAAACATGACTGCTCTCAGAGGGGATCTTCAAAAATATAATGATAGCTAGAATTTGTCAAAATATGATAGTAATACATACATTCAATGATACCTTTGTACAGGCTTGACTATTCTTTCTCAGAAAAATATTCAGCCTATTGCAAAGGCTTGGGGTTAGATAGCAGTTATTAAGATAACAACTGAGTATGCAAGTACTTGAGGAATATAAACATATATATTTATTATAATAGACTCATTTTTAGAATGATTGTCACTTAATATTGAAAAATAGAAGCATAAATTACATTTTCTTAGTGACCAATGTCAAATGGGGGTGAGGGAATTTGGGCATGAAGACACTATAAGGGAAAAACTTCTTTTCAAATACCAGGAAAATTCCTAATGGGAAGAAAGAAAAAACCCAGAAGAAGCCTTATGAGTCAGTGTACCGTATATCTGAGGGAAAAGGGATATATACTTCTGATCCTAGAGAAGCAGTTGGTAAAATCTGCAATGCATGTAGAAATAGACCTACCGTGTTTCCCCCAAAATAAGACAAGGTCTTATATTCATTTTGGCTCAAAAAAGCGCATTAGGTCTTATTTTCGGGGGATGTCTTATTTTTTTCATGTGTAACAATCATCACTCCCTTCCTCTCCTCCCCAATTCTCCCTCTTTCCTTTCCCCCCCCCCCATGTGCACCATCTTTCCTCCCCTCTCACCCATTCCCGGGTGCATCTTTCTATCCTTCCCTCCCATCCCCCTGTGTAGCAGAACCCCACTGACCCTCCCACCGTGAGACTGACATAATGTACCTCTGAGGCCTCCAAAAACAGCAGCGATGGCAGAGCTCTAAATGAGCTGATTCATGGCCTTCCCCGCTTGGGCCTTGCCTCTGTCATATCACTGATGATGCGGGAGAGGGAAGCCCGACGGGGAAGGCTATGAAGCAGCCCGTTCAGAGTGCTGCTGCTGCTGCTCCTTTAGGAGGCCTCAGAGCAGAGGTATGTCAGGTCTCACTGGGGTGGGGGGTTGCTGAATTGACAAGTCCAATTTTTTCAGTGAATTGGGCAGTATTAGTATCAGGGATGGAGTCGGGGAATGTCAGAGACATTCAGAGGGGCTTCGGGGGATGACCTTTACTAGGGCTTATTTTTGGGATAGGGCTTATTTTCAGGGAAACTACTAAGGTGAGCTGAAATTTCCTCAGAGGGCATGAAGTGGTTTAAATAACACTGTTCCTTTAAGAAATAGAATAGGGAAACCTATCAACAGGATCCTTATGCTTTAGAAAGTTGAAATTACTGCTCTGTCTAGGGATGTCAGTAATCCAATAAGAGCTAAAGTTTCCAGAGGGTAATATAATTTTGTCTCAGAAGCTAGCGGGAGGGAAGATTGGGAGGAAGCCTTCTCACCTGCTAAGGAAGGAACACTCAAAATTTGAACTCCGATAGCCTCAAGTTTGGCTGGGAGAAATAAGAATGGAACCAGACAGAAAGTACAGAAACAATGACAATGTGGATAGAAGAATAAAGTTGAACACTTGAGAACCCAGGTGAAGGTTGTTTTGTGTTTTTAGACGTAACAGCCATGGAGAGGATTGTCTTGTTATAAACCTTTCTGGCTACCCTGAGGGGTATGGCTGCAATATTCTAAATGCTATCTAGTTCTGTAAATACTAAAATAAATAATTTTGATGCATAGCTAAAGGAACTATGTACATCTATATGACTAGGATTGCCATATTTGTGAAGCCAAAAAAGAGGACACATGGCCCCACTCCTTGCCCCACCCCTCATTTAGGCGGTTGCCTTCTGTCAGGGTTGTAGCATTCCGTGTGATATGCCCACCAAGGTGCCCCCTTGGTGCTGCACCCATGATATATCAGAATTTCAGTTGTGATTATATAAAATACTGAGTGAAGCAGACCAACCCTTGAGTTGATAACCATATAGAAACAACATTAAACAGTTTTTCAGCTGTAACAGATCTGAAGCATCAGGGGCAATTGAAAACCCCAACCAAACACCAAAATAGCAGGCTATGTGGGCTTTATTTCAAAGTCTAGACAGGGAAACTAGCTCTCTTTCCTGATCATAGTCAGGTTCAGAACCTCTCCCTTCCAACTTTTTTTAAACATTCAACAAATGGTCACATATAGCAAACAGCCCCAGATGTCTCAGAGCACAAGTTACAGATTGTCAAACCCTCCCCCCTCAAAAAAAAAAAAAAATCCTCTAATTATCTTAAATCCATAGAGAGGCATAATCAAAATAAATGTCTAAGTCCCCTTTTGACCTAAGTCCCTAGGCACAGAAAGTAGGCTGCAGGGAAATGTCCATTCTAAAAAATAGTCCAAAATTAGGTTTTATTTGAGAATGGCTTACCTCTATATATCACAGTCCAATATACTAGACCCAGGCTAAAGTCATATTCACCATTTCTTTAAACTTACTAAAAGGTAGCCTCAGCCCCACCACTCCACCGCTAGATTAGTGTTTCATTGCAGGAAGAATTATGTGAGAACTCATCATTGGCTGCCTATAGCGTTTTTATCCAAAAAGTTTTTCCATCAAAAAATGTTTATAATAAATATTCAATATTTTAAAGTGTCAATTTATATTTAGCTTGTACTTAGCTTGTTTAATCAGCCCCTAAATCCCATTGGCCCGACCTCATCCAATGAGGGAAACCCACTCAATTTCTCCATTCAAACCCCGTGGCTCTACTGTGTCCAGCATAAAAATATGCCTCTGTTTGCATTCATTAAGTTTAAAGGGGTCTTTTTCCCCATCCCTCCCAACTACCCGATCAATGACTCGCCAACGGATTTGATCTACTGTGTGCTGGTGTGCTAACCAATGTGCCACTAGGGGAGCTTGAATAACAGAGTTGACAATGCGGGACTTATGTTCGGTAAGTCTAACCCGAATCGCCCTACTTGTTCTACCAATATAGATCAACTCACAAGGACAGACAATAGCGTACACCACATCTTGCGTCATACAGTTAGTGTCCGATCTTAAAATCAAAGTAATGTCCCTCCCTGGAACCTTCCAACTCCCCCCTTCAATAGTTAAAGTGCACCATTAGCACCTGCCACATTTCCTATGACAAACCTCCAGATTCCTACCGACCTTCCCATGAAGCAAACAATTACACTTTTGCCCTAATGTCATGCCCCTTGAGTAAGCCACCCTGGGAAACTCCCTCAACGCCTGATGAGCTTGTACTATATGCCAATGGTGTTTCATCATTGTTACGAGCAGGTTTAACACACGTCAGTCCATCCTGGAGCCCCTCTCTAAGTTTGTTGACCATTTTCTCCAAGATAGGGTTCCCATGATTCCATCGTATATTAGGGATTCATCCCAGTTTTTGAGAAAATTAAGTCAGTTGGAGGTGGATATGAGGGGTAAGTGGATGGTGACCTTGGATGTAGTGGCACTGTACACTCAGATCCCATAGGGTGAAGCATTGCTAATCATTGAGGACACTCTCCATCAGAGACAGGCCCCCCAACGTATAACGACGGAATGTTTAATAAGATTGGCTCAATGGGTGATAAATGATAATTATTTCCAATACCAAGGCCAGTTTTATAAACAGGTTCAAGGGGTCGCGATGGGGGCTACTTTAGCCCCCTCGGTGGCATCCCTATTTATGTCCAAATTTGAGGATAAATACATCTATGGGTCCATATGGTTTTCCAAAGTAATATATTGGGGTAGATTTTTGGACGATATCTTTTTGATATGGGATGACACTAGAGAACATCTTCAATACTTTTTTGACTACTTAAATTCCGTTGACAAAAACATCAAATTTACTATGGCTTGCCACCAGGAGAGGATCGATTTCCTTGACATTGCCATCACTGTTGTGAATGACAAGATTGAATCATCCCTTTACAGGAAACCTGTCATACGGAATACGATCCTCCACTTTGATAGTTTTCATCCCTATAAGTTGAGATTTAACCTGCCCATTGCCCAATTTCTTCGTGTTCGGCGGGTATGCTCCACCTTGGTGGAATTTAAGAACCAGGCTAGAGTCCTTTCTGATAGATTTAGAAGTCGAGGATATCCGGAAAGATCTATAAGGCAGGCCTATTTGAGGGCTAAATACGCCCAGCGGGAACTTCTTTTACAGGAGTCTGGGATGTCTCAGGAACTTGAGAAGGATATTCTTACTTGTGTACTTCCTTTTTCTAGAGCAGTAAACCTGCTCGTAACAATGATGAAACACCATTGGCATATAGTACAAGCTCATCAGGCGTTGAGGGAGTTTCCCAGGGTGGCTTACTCAAGGGGCATGACATTAGGGCAAAAGTGTAATTGTTTGCTTCATGGGAAGGTCAGTAGGAATCTGGAGGCTTGTCATAGGAAATGTGGCAGGTGCCAATGGTGCACTTTAACTATTGAAGGGGGGAGTTGGAAGGTTCCAGGGAGGGACATTACTTTGATTTTAAGATCGGACACTAACTGTATGACGCAAGATGTGGTGTACGCTATTGTCTGTCCTTGTGAGTTGATCTATATTGGTAGAACAAGTAGGGCGATTCGGGTTAGACTTACCGAACATAAGTCCCGCATTGTCAACTCTGTTATTCAAGCCCCCCTAGTGGCACATTGGTTAGCACACCAGCACACAGTAGATCAAATCCGTTGGCGAGTCATTGATCGGGTAGTTGGGAGGGATGGGGAAAAAGACCCCTTTAAACTTAATGAATGCGAACAGAGGCATATTTTTATGCTGGACACAGTAGAGCCACGGGGTTTGAATGGAGAAATTGAGTGGGTTTCGCTCATTGGATGAGGTCGGGCCAATGGGATTTAGGGGGTGGTAACCTTTACACTATGTAGGGAGGGTTATTTAAACTATCAGCTGAGACGCCGCGGCCATCTTTCTCTCTTAAAATTGGTGGAATCGGATGACACGGGCGATCTTGGTGGGTATTGAGTAAGTTGTTAGTATGGTAAGAATGTTATAATAAGGGGGGAGAGGGGGTGGTGACTAATTTTAACGGCCCCTTTCTCTTGTATATTGCAGGGAGACCCTTGATACAGCACTTTTATAGTGCGAAACATGCATGTCGGGTTTTACTCCCGGACGTTGGCTGATTAAACAAGCTAAGTACAAGCTAAATATAAATTGACACTTTAAAATATTGAATATTTATTATAAACATTTTTTGATGGAAAAACTTTTTGGATAAAAATGCTATAGGCAGCCAATGATGAGTTCTCACATAATTCTTCCCGCAATGAAACACTAATCTAGCGGTGGAGTGGTGGGGCTGAGGCTACCTTTTAGTAAGTTTAAAGAAATGGTGAATATGACTTTAGCCTGGGTCTAGTATATTGGACTGTGATTTGTGTCGGAGTGACTAGGGCTATAATAATAACAGTGAGATTTATCGCCATTTTTTTGAGGGCTGATAGTGAAAATTACCTCTATATATAGCAGTTTAATCACCTAGACCACCACTATGTATATCCTTATAACACATTCCCAGCCAAAAAGTCACCCAAGTCCCAAACACACAAAACAAGACCTTTTAGGTGAAGGAAGGGGCCACAATGATAAACTTTCTCATGCCAAGTTTGGGAGTACTTTAAAGTAATTATTTGTGGCTGAGTTACTGGAGGAATATTTACTGAGTAGTAGTAAAAATTATATTTTAGTAGAAGAGTCCCTAAATCTCTTTTGTAAAGTGTCTGGGACCTCCCTCACCCCCAACAGACTGGTTACATTCATTTTGTATGTATTTATCACTTATTTATCTCACTTTTAGCTTATCTATTGACTAAGTGGATTACAATAAAGCATTCATATTTTTAAAACAAGCCATATCTAAAATTATATAACATCAGTATGAGCATTGAAAGGATATGTCTAACTATACTGTGTTACAAAAAGTACTTATACAGCTACAAAAGATTGAAAACTATTCTGATTTTGCACATGAGACTTTATATACTATTCAAACTTTACCTTCGCCCAGCAATGAAGCATTTTTAATGATGCAGTGCAGTAAATATGAGTATATTATCTATATATTGTAAGTCACATTTTAATGCATTTGGCATTTAAGTCTCTAATGTCTTTATGTGGGATAACAGAAGAATTAATAGAATAATTTTCCAATAAAAAATCACAAGACAAAAACTGTATCTGTGCCCAACTTGTTTAATTTATATGTAAATGATTCATCAAATATTCTACAGGATAAGAATTTCTATCCTCAGGTTTTTATGACCAGAAAGTGGAATACATATCAGTGTGGAAAACAAAACATTGTTCTCGCAGACATAAATAGTGGCATCATATATTTTATTTTATGTATTTAAAATATTTATAACCCGCTTAAGAAACTAAGCGGCTCACAATATCACGTTCATAATAACTGTAAACAAAACCGCATTCATCAGACTCTACACAACACTTAAAATTCAAGCTATGCTACAAAGAAATCAGCTTTCTTCATTAAATTTTTCTTCCAGGTCAGATTCCACCATCTCACATCTTGCATAGATTGTTAATTTTATTTAAAATATTTATACCCTGCTTAAGAAACTAGGGTCCTCTTTTACTAAGGTGTGCTAACATATTAAAGTTATTTAGTTTTGCTAATATTAAACTAAACTAAACTAAACTAAACCTTGGGTTTATATACCGCACCATCTCCACGAATGCGGTTTACAGGAAGAAGGATGAGAGAAGAACTACAGTGGAGAGATTAAAGAGTTAGGTGTAAAGGGGAAGGTGAGAGGCCTAAGAGGGGGGAAGTGTTACAGTTTTGAGAATAGCCAGGTTTTTAGGTGTTTGCGGAAGAGTTGGAGGGAGCTTGAGGTTCGGAGTGGGGAGGTGAGGTTATTCCAGATCTCAGTGATTCTAAAGGGGAGGGATGACCCAAGTTTGCCTGCATGGGAAATACCTTTTATGGAAGGGAAGGATAGTTTAAAAATTTGGGAGGATCTGGAGGAAGTAGGGGTTGGGGAGTTCCAGGATAGAGGGATAACGGCAGGAAGGATGCCATGTAGGATCTTATTAATAATATTAATAATTGATGGAAGGGGGTTGGGTATAGTTATGATTTTATATATTATTTGTTTGAAATAGTGTATTTTGCTATTTTCAATTAAATGTATTACATTATTGTAATTTAATAAAATAATAAAAATGTTTAAAAAAAAAAAAAGAAACTAGGGCCCTCTTTTACTAAGGTGCGCTAACTGATTAGCGTGCGCTAAACGCTAACGCATGCATGTTAGTCTATGGATACGTTAGTGCTTAGCACATGTTAATTCGATTAGCGTGCGCTAATCGGTTAGCACACCTTAGTAAAAGAGGGAGGTAAGTGAAGTGGAAATCTATAAATGGACATTTACACACATACTTTCCCCTAAATTCTGTGTATGGTGTGTTACGTTGTGCTTGCAAATCAATGTGCACAGTTTAATTGTTTAACAAGCTTAATTGGTGCTGATTGCCAATTAGCGCCTCATAAGTGGCACTAATTGCCATTTATTAGAAGTTAAGCACACAACATGTTGAGCACATTTAGTTTGTGTGTGTGAATCTGGAAAGGGGCGTGGTCAAGGAAAGGAGCATGGGTGGATTGTAGCCATTCCTAGAATTTATGTGCACTGTTATAGGGTTCATAGTCAGTGGCGCGCATGACACCAGCTCGCCGACAATCCAGCGCTGACAAATCGGCGCAAGACAGAAGCGTGCGGGGAAAAAACTAATTTTTAAAGAGTTCCGATGGAGGGTTTGGGGTGGGAACCCCCACTTTATTGCATAGTGTTTGCGCTGCTGTTGGAGGGGGGTTCAGGGGGTTGGAACCCTCCATTATAGAGAAAACGGAACTTTTTCTGATTTTTTTTCGAGAAAAGTTCTATTTTCTTTATAATGTGGGGGGTTTCACCCCCCACATCCCCTGCAACAGCAGCGCAAACACTATGCATTAGAGTGGGGGGTTCCCCCCACACTCCCTGTCGGAGCTCTTTAAAAAATAGTTTTTCCCCCGCGCGCTTCTGTCCTTGCGCCAAATTGTTAGCACTGGATTGTCGGCACACTGGCATCTGGCGTGCGATTATTCCGTCACCCTGTTATAGAGTGTACGCCCAATCTACGTACAAGTTATGTGCAAGTATTTAGGTCTGGTTTTCCTTGGCCTAAATGAGCGTGTTGCACACTGGGCACATGCATTATATGGGGAAATTGCAAAAGTAAGGTAGTTTTAAGAGGTAGCAGCTTGTCAGTAAATGAAGGAAAGTGATGGCAGCACGGATTTTAGATCTCGCGGCCAAAGTTAGCTGACTAATGAGGATATATCAGCATGTTCCCTCTGCCCTGAATAGACAAAACATTTTTCGCTGTACAGACAGCCCTCAATCACCTTATACAAGAACAGGCTCAAAACCAACTATTTTTATATACTCGTAAATACAAAATACATACATAGGTTTAGCATCAAGCCAGGATGCCTTTTGGCAAGTCTTACATATAGTTGGATGGGGACTACACATATTACTGCCTTGAAGAATAAGTTGGATCAAATTGTTACTGGACAAAAGCAAATATAAGATTTGTTTGTGGAGTTGTATAAATCCCTATATAAACTAGACATTCACAATTTTTTTGATTCTTTAAATCTGACAAAATTGTCTATTGCTGAGCAACAGTGTTCAAATGCACCTATTTCTGGGAAAGAGCTCCAGTGAACAATAAAAGCATTGCAGTAACATAAATCTCCAAGACTAGATGGTTATGGGAATGAGTTTATAGAATATTACAAGCTCATTTACTGGGTCTGTTTTGTGTGTTTTATGGCTAAGCAATTCAAGAGGTATCCTTCCCTTCAGGGATGAAGTCTCAGTACAGTTTTACCAAAGCTAGGGAATAACCCCATGTTTCTTGTCTTGTATAGGCCCATTTTTAAAATAAATGTGGACCTTAGGGGTCCTTTTACAAAGGCGCGGTAGCGGTTTAATGCGCGGAATATCACGTGTTAAACTGCCTGCCGCGCTAGTACCTAACGCCTCCATTGACGAGGCGTTAGGATTTTAAGCTGCCGCGGGGGTTATCGCGTGATGAAATGTCTGACACTCTAACCCCCTTAGTGTGCCTTGATAAAAGGAGCCCTTAAACTCTTAGCTAAGATCTTGGCTGATAGACTAGCCGTGTACATCCCTTAGGGCTCTTTTTACTAAACAGTGTCAAAGCATTTACCTCGCTGGCCTGTGCTATAAGCCTCTAGCACCATTTAGTAAAACCCAGGTTGGAAGTCCTGTCGACTAAAATGTCTAAATAGACAATTTAAAAAAAAATAAATGTGAATGTCTAGTGCTGGGGTGGGAACTGAGGGCTGCAATCCAGTCAGGTTTTCAGGATTTCATCAATGAATATGCATGACATCTATTTGCATACAATGGAGACAGTGCATGCAAATATATATCATGCATATTTGGATTTGGAATGCAGCCCTCGTTCCCCACCCCCCAGTCTAGTGTTTTTTCTGGTTTTGAAAATGGCTGTTTCTCCACCCCCCTACTTTGGAATCTTGTGGGAAACGTTAAAAGTCACACTTAGATGTTCTATTGAAAATGCCCCCCAGACAATGGGTATCCAACACTATAGTACATCCAAATAGCAAGAGGGGCATCTTATGAGCTTTTTTTGGGATGGACTAGGGAGGGTCTGAAACTGATTACCAAATGGGAAGAAATAAGCAATCCTAAAAATAAGGATGCCCTAAGTTAGACCTATTTCACTCATGTCCAGGGTACAAAAAGGTATTCAGACTGAGCAATTGAACACTGAAAGAATTAAGGCATGCTACCTCTTTAATCTCCCAGTGGTTTTTGCCCCCCTCCCTCTCCCCTGAAATTGAAACTGAAAGGGAAGCCAGGCTTTATGACAGCTTCAGGTATTATTAAGGTGACCATTTATTTTTTTCATCAAAAGGGGACATCTATTAATTCTCAGTCCCACCCCCAATCCCACCCTAGCCCCACCCCAATCTTGCCCTAGCCCCATCCCCAATCCCACCCCCAATTTCTTCCATTCATTTTTCATGTACACATAATATCTTCATATTAATTCATAATGGTAACCTTAAAATTAAAAAAACTACAAAGCACACTATACGCAGAGAAAATGTTAATTATCATTTATATTTGGAGGGTTTCAAAGATGTCAAGGCAAATGACTTTAAAATATGCAATGTCACTTCAGTAACTATAGAAAAATAGATAAATATAGTGCAAAATATAGACAGCAGATATAAATTCTCAAAACTGACACATTTTGATAACTAACTTGAAAATAAAATCATTTTTCCTACCTTTGCTGTCTGGTGATTTCATGAGTCTCTTGTGTTTCTTTCTGACTGTGCATCCTTTCTTTCTGCACTCAGACCCAACAATTGTCCCTTTCTATTCCCTCTCTCCTTCCTTCCTATGTCCTCAGTGCCTCCTTCCTATGCCCTTAGTGCCCCTTCCTATATCTTTAGTGCCCCCAGTGCCTCCTTCCTATGTCCTTAGTGCCCCTTCCTATATCCTTAGTGTCCTCGGTTCCTCCTTCCTATGTCATCATCACAGCCTTCCAGTCTTTGTCTCCACCCCCTCCCCTATGCTCAGGCATCTCTCTCTTCTCCTTTCCTTCCTTCCTTCCCACTCCACCCCATGATCTGGCATCTCTATCTCCTTCTGATCTCTCTCCTGTCCTTCCATCTCCCCCTCCCACTCCACTCTTCTTGCTTTCTCTCCTTCCTTCCTCCTTGTCTGGTATCTGTCTCCTCCCCCTCCCCCCATATACCCTGACATCTCTCCCCCCTCCATGGTCTGGTAGCTCCTTTCCTTTCCTTTCCCTCCCTCCCATGGTCTTGGCATCTCTTTCCTTTCCTCTCCCTTCCCTGGTCTTCCTTTTCCCCTCTCTCTTCCCAGTTGGGTACAGCAGCAGCACTTATCTTCCCCTACCTCCTCCCCAATTGGGTGCAGTAGCAGCTTTTCTCTTCCCATCTCCCCCCTTGGGTGCAGCAGCAGCAGCTTTTATCTTCCCCTCTCTCCCCCCTTGGGTGCAGCAGCAGCTTTTCTATCCCCCCCTCCCCCCTTGGGGGCAGCAGCATCATTTCTCTTCCCATCCCTCCAATCGGCAGGGTCACAAGCTTCCCTCCATCGCTGACCTATCTTCCATAGGTCAGCGATGGAGGGAAGCTTATAACTTGTTGCTCTTCCTTGTTTTGGGCCTTCCTCGTTGCCGGGACCTGCCTTCACGGAAACAAAAAGTAGGCAGGAGTCAGATCCGGCAGCGAGGAAGGCCCGAAGCAAGTTGTAAGCTTCCCTCTGTGTCTCGCTTAGCTTCCCTCCGTCGCTGCCCGTAGTGAACTCCTGCTCCAAGGCTCATAACTTCCAATTTCGGAGGGAAGAGAAGGGAAGCTGGCACACACACGTTAGAGCCCAGAGCGTGGGTTCAGTTTGCATGTTGAAGTCAGCCCAGGAAGGAGCATCGGCGGCAGCAGCAGGATTAGCTGGGCGCGGAGAACACTGCAGGGGTTTGGCGCTAGACCGACCATCCCCTTGTCCCCGTGCACAGCTTTGGGATGCTGTCCCTGAAAACGGGACATTTCGGCATCCCGAAGCGGTGGCTCAGGACAACAGGATGGTCAGTCCAATAATGGGACTGTCCCATTGAAAACGGGACGTATGGTCACCTTAGGTATTATGGGCATTCTTTGCAAAGTAGGAAGTTCAAGGTGTAGCCTAGTGGTTAGTGCAGTGGACTTTAAACCAAGGGACACAGTTTCAAATCCACTTTAACTCTTTTTTTATTGTAAGCCCTCCAAGAACAATATGTACCTAAATACAGCATATAAGCCATCTTCAAGCCTGAAGGTTATTTAAGTGGTGTATATTCAGGTACTTATATACCCTTATATACCCTGAGAGAATCCTAAGCAGTTTACATTGAATGATGATCTGGTACTCCATATCAGAGGTGCCCAACACGTTGATTGTGATCTACCGGTCGATCGCAGAGGCAACATGAGTCGATTGCAAAGCCCTGCCTTTCAAAATAAACTCTACCGCACATAGGAAATCACACAACATAAAAATGAGTGAACCGCAAGCCACAGAATTCACTACAATACACGTACTGTGTTTCCCTGAAAATAAGACCTACCCCGAAAATAAGCCCTAGCATGATTTTCAGGGTAACATAGAAACATGTTAGCAGATAAAGGCCAAATGGCTCATCTAGTCTGCCCATCCGCAGTAACCATTATCTCTTTCTTTTTCTGAGAGATCCAACGTGTCTATCCCAGACCCTTTTAAATTAAGATACAGTCTATGTCTCCACCACCTCTTCTGAGAAACTGTTCCATACATCTACCACCATTTCTGTAAAAAAGTATTTCCTTAGATTACTCCGGAGCCTATCACCTTTTAATTTCATCCTATGCCCTCTCATTGCAGAGTTCCTTTCAAATTAAAGAGACTTGACTCATGCACATTTATATTACATAGGTATTTAAATGTCTCTATCATATCTCCCCTCTCCCTCTTTTCCTCTAAAGTATACAGACTGAGATATTTAAGTCTATCCCCATACGCCTTATGATGAAGACCACATACCATTTTAGTAGCCTTCCTCTGGTCCAATTCCATCCTTTTTATATCTTTTTGAAGGTGTGGCTTCCAGAATTGTACACAATATTCTAAATGAGGTCTCACCAAAGTCTTATACAGAGGCATCAATACCTGCTTTTTCCTACTAGCCATACCTCTCCCTATGCATCCTTCTAGCTTTCACCGTCATCTTTTCAACCTGTTTGACTACCTTATGATTATCGCATACAATCACACTCAAGTCCCATTCTTCTGTCATACACATAATCTCTTCACTCCCTAATCTGTACTGTTCCCTTGGGTTTTTCAGCCCAAATGCATGACCTTATATTTCTTAGCATTAAATTTTAGCTGCCAAATTTTAGACCATTCTTCAAGCTTAGCCAGGTCTTTCTTCATGCTATTCACACCTTCTGGCGTGTATATTCTATTATAGATTTTGGTATCATCCGCAAAGAGGCAAATCTTAACTGATAACCCTTCAGCAATATCGTTTATAAAAATGTTAAAAAGAACAGGCCCAAGAACAGAACCTTGAGGCACACCACTGGTAACATCCCTTTCCTCAGAGAGATCTCCATTGATCACTACCCTGTCACCTTCCACTCAACCAGTTCTTGACCCAGCCTGTCACTTTGGGACCCATCCCGAGGGCACTCAATTTAATCTAAATACACTACATCTAGCGCACATCCTCTATCCAATTCTCTGGTCACCCAGTCAAATAAATTGATCAGATTTGTCTGACAAGACCTACCTCTAGTGAATCCATGTTGCCTCCAGTCCTGTAACCACAGAATTCCAGAAACTTGACCATTCTCTGTTTTAAAAGTGTTTCCATTAATTTGATTACCACAGAAGTCAGATTTACCAGCCTGTAATTCCCTACTTCTTCCTTACTTCCACTTTTGTGTAGAGGGACCACATCTGCATTTCATCAGTCCTCCGGTACCACTCCTGACTCTAGAGACTCATTGAAAAGGTCAGTCAGTGGAGCTACCAGAACTTCCCTAAGTTCCTTCAGCACCCTAGGATGCACAGTACACCATCTGGCCCCATTGCTTTGTCTACCTTTATTTTAGCTAGCTCCTCCTGAACACAACCCCACCCCAAAAGTAAGCCCTAGTCCCCATAAGCCTAACCCAAATGTCCCTGGATTTGCCAGCAGAAATGCCTATCCCCACCTGCAGCCTAACCCCCGCTGACCCTCCCATCTTTCCATCTCTCCCTCGCGTCCAAAACCCACCGACCCTCTGACCATGAGACCTGCAAAGAACAGCGTTGGCGGCACTATAAACCCGCTGCTTCATGGTCTTCTCCCACTGGGGCATTTCCTCTGCCTCATCACTGATGATGTCATCAGTAACACGGCGCATGGAAGGCCCAGCGGAAGATGGCCATGAAGCAGCCTGTTTAAAGTGCTGCTTATGCTGCTCTTTGGAGGGAGGTATGTAGATCTTGCGGTCGGCGGAGTTCAGATGGGAGGGAGAGATGGAAGGATAGGAAGGTCAGTGGGGATTTGGCTGTGGGGCAGGGTGGGTGGGGCTGCTTAAGGGTTCTGCTGCATGGAAGGGAGGGAAAGAAGCTGTGCAAGGGTTCTACTGCACGAGGGATGGGAGGGAGAGAGTGATAGAAAGATGCTGCAGAGGGAAGGCACAAGGGGATGGGTGAGAGGGGAGGAAAGATGTTGCACATGTGGGGGAGAGAAAGGAAAGAGGAAGAATTGGGGTTAAGGAGAGGAAGGGAGAGATGTTCATGTACATGAAAAAAAATAAGGCCTACCCCAAAAATAAGCCCTAGTGCATTTTTTGGGCCCAAAATTAATATGATGCTGTCTTATTTTAGGGGAAACACGGTATATCATTTTGACTTGGTCATAAGTGTGGGCACTCCTGCTCTACATGTTTTTTTCCTAAGTGTCCCGGGTAGAGGTGTGTGTGTGAGGGGGACTCACAAATTATTGTACCTGGGGCAATGGAGGGTTAAGTGACTTGCCCTTTGTCACAAGGCTAAGGGATTGAACCTGCAACTCAGGGTGCTGAGGTAGGAGCTCTAACCACTAAAGGTTGATATTTGGTACATTCAATATATAAGGGTTTTTGGTGATGGTTAGATTTATTATGTTTTCCTGATTCTTGTTTCTTATTTTATTGTACTTTGAAATTGTTTTATTTTCTTTGTGTATATATATTTTACTTTGATTAGTTCTTTCCTTGATTAATAACATAGTAAATGATGGCAGATAAAGCCTACCCAACAGTTACATTCGTTCTCAAGGCAATGTTAAACTAATAAACCAGTAATAATTCATTTTATGTGTTAAGAAATATAGAAACATGATGGTCCATCCAGTCTGCCCATCTACTTTATCCACTATCTCCTTCTCTCCCTAAGAGATCCCATGTACCTGTCCTACTCTTTCTTGAATTCTGACACACTCTACCAACCTTTCTATAAAAAAAACAATTTATTTAGATTAATCCTCAGACTATCACCTCATAAATTCATCCTATGCCCTCTCATTCTGTAGCTTCCTTTCAAATGAAAGAGACTCACCTCTTGTACATTTATGCCACATAGGTATTTAAACATCTCTACCATATCTCACCTCTCCCTCCTTTCCTCCAAAGTATACATATTGAGATCTTTAAGTTGGTCCCCATACACCTTATGATAAAGAACATTGACCATTTTAATATCCTTTCTCTGGTTCAACTCTGTCTTGTTTATATCTTTTTGAAGGTGTGGTCTCCAGAATTGTACACAATATTCTAAATGAGGTCTTACCAGAGTCCTATACAAGGGCATCAATACCTCCTTTTTTTTTAACTGGTCATACCTTTCCCTATGCACCCTATCATCCTTCTAGCTTTCACTATCACCTTTCCAACCTGTTTGGCCACCTTAAGATCA
This sequence comes from Geotrypetes seraphini, assembly GCF_902459505.1. Lineage (NCBI taxonomy): Eukaryota > Metazoa > Chordata > Amphibia > Gymnophiona > Dermophiidae > Geotrypetes > Geotrypetes seraphini. Next base: position 231,718,978 of record NC_047084.1, read on the forward strand.
TCACATACTATCACGACCAAGTCCTGCTGCACAAAAGTTCTTCAACGCATAAACTGTACCCTTATCTCAGGTTTCTGCAGCCCAAATGCATGACCTTTCAATTTTAGCATTAAATCTTCCAAATTTCAGACCATTCTTCAAGCTTTGCTAGGTCCTTCACGCCATCAGAGATGTCTGCTCTATTGCATATTTTGGTATCATCCATGTTGCCTTGAGTCCTGTAATCCATTGAATTCTAGAAACATCACATTTTTTCTTTTGTAAAAGTATTTCCATTAATTTACATACCACAGACATCAGACTTCTTCCTTACTTACTGGCCTGGAGTTCCCTACTTCTTCCAGTATAAGATGTCTTCCCCTCCCTATACTCAGATAGTTTGAATGTGGTATAAAATATGCATAAGTGCTCCTGATCCATCTTGCCATATATGAGGCAGAGCTTATAGAAGTATGTCCAGCATCGGCTATACTACCCCACAATGCTCCAGTTCTATAGTCACCATCAAAGCTAACTCCACCCGTCCTGATCTATTTTGCCATACATGGATAACAAACCGTAGAAGCCCATCTGGCATTGTCTTCAGTTCCCCACTGCTGTGGCTTCCATTTAAGTACCACTCTTGTCTGTATAAGAATGTCAGTACTATCTCTAGTGGACCCCAACATTAGAATCGTAAATACACCGAGCTTTCGTAGATCTTCTGTGATAAAATGAAGTCAAACTTTAACTGAAAATGATGGAAACAAACTTCTAGAGTGGCTATTCTGAAAATTACAATATGTGGTTTTAATGAGGTTTTCTGTATATATAGTATTTCCCATAGGGTTGCAGGTTTTCTATATATTGTATATTTTCCATAGGGTTGCAGGTTACCCACCCCATACCAGATGATACTGTAAAAGATCTGCTCTCTGAGGAACAAGCTGAACAAACAGAAAAACCCTGATTGTAAAATGTTTCTCTCTTTTAAGAATTATTCTAAAAGCTAACTTTTATGGTCAGTGATAAATTAGGTAAAATGGAATTAACTTTTAGCATATCATACCGCTTTAAAAATGCACAAGACCTCTCTTATCACAGAAAATGGCTGCTGGCAAGGAAACTGAAACCTCCCTTGCCATTATCAAGAAGGAGATATAATCCCAAAAGGTAATAATGACTAAGAATTATGGTGCAATAAATGGAATTAAAATGAAGGAACAGTCCCTTACAGCACAATTCTTTTTTTTTTTTATTTCAAAGGAGAGTAGAGGATTACAAGGAAAGAATTTCTTTGTTGAAAGATACTGTGACATTGTCACAAAACAAAGTCATAATAATTACTACAGCAGTCTTAAGCCACAGAAATGATATGTTAACATATAAAAACAAAACTTTCAAGGTGATAACTTTATTTTTGGTGGTGGTGGTGGATCCCTTCTAATAAAGTGCACTGGAATCTGGGCTTAGTGCTTGCTAACTTGGAATTTTCCATTAGAGTGCCAGGGTAAACCTGGAATTGGTCTGCAGGTCACATGCTGATGTTTGCATTAGCACATATTCCCCATCCTTTACAAAGCCGCACTAGCGTTTTTAGCGCCAGCCGTGGAGGTAAGAACTCCAATGCTCATAGAATTCCTATTAGTGTCGGAGTTCTTATTACCCTGGCTGGCACTAAAATCTCTAACGTGGCTTTGTAAAGGAGGGCTATTATCTGGAAATAATTAATATAAAAGTACTGATGGACAGCTTTTGCAATTTACTTATTTAAAATGTAAAAACACCAGATTTTAATCTTTTCATTCTTATAAAGTCTTAAAAAGCAACATATGAATCACAACTGAAATTATACAAAGATTTATAGGTGAATAGTTTTTTTGAGATTTGTGATTATATAGCAAGTCACTATTGTGAATCAGCCCCCCCAGATGTAGTCTCCAATCATATTCTCATTATATTGTCATTGGTAGTGGTATTTCAAAGTCCAATATATCCTTGTGGAAGCTCTCACCTTGATCCTTTGAGTATACTCCCATGTTCTTCTTGAATGTCTCAAGATAAGCATCAAGGACATGGGATTTGAGAGACATCCTATAGCTATTTTTACTGTAATTATTCACCAGATTCTCAACCAACTCCACATAGCCCCAAGTCTCTTTCTTCTTCCTAATTAGCTTAGGAAATTCCTTACACACCAGGATCTTCTTTATCTGTGGTCCGACAAAGGTACCAGCTTTGGCTTTTGCCTCAGACAGATTAGGAAAGATGTCTTGGAGGTACTTGAAAGCTGCTGACTCCTTATCTAGAGCTCTGAAAAATTGTTTCATTAGGTTCCGTTTGATATGCAGTGGTGGTACCAACACCTTAAGGGGGTCCATAAGTTGTTCCCATTTGATGTTGTTTCTCCCCACAGAGAATTCAGTCTGCTGCGGCTAGTCCCACCTTTGGTAGTGTGCCTTTTTGTCTCTGCTGACCCAAATTCAGTGATAGCAGGGAAACTTGGTAAAACTGCCTTGGAGACCCATTAGAAATGTCAGTGGCGTACCTAGCATGTGTGACACCTGGGGCCCATCATTTTTTGGCACCCCCCCATCTGTACGAAAAACATGATTTTTAGTAACAAGCCACACGTCTCACATGAGTACCTAGGAAAAGGCAGCATCTTACATACTGCAGTGAGAAGTACAACAGCAATACACCCATTGTAAAACTAAACAAGCCATATTAGTACAGATCAATCCTGCAGCCAATCCTAACAGAAAACCATGTCTTTCGAACATACAGAACACAGAAAACACCTTCGCCTAGTATGGATTGTCATCACAAACTAACCCCTCCCCCTTTTACAAAACTGTAGTGTGGATTTTAGCCACGGTGGTAACAGCTCTGACGCTCATAGAATTCTGAGCATCAGAGCTGCTACCACCACGGCTGGCGCTAAAAAACGCTCCACAGTTTTGTAAAAGGGGGGATAAAATAGAAATACATAGACAAAGTTTAAATTGAACCAGCAAGAAACTGGACTCTGCATACAATGCAACACCACAGAAACAGTGACACATGTCTCCTAAAGCAATAAATACAGTCAAACCTCGGTTTGCGAGTGTTTTGCAAGACGAGCAAAACATTCTCGCAAAACTTACGAGCACCCCCCGATAACCGGCATCGCTCCCCCCGACTCGCAAAGGCCCCCCCGCTCAAACTTGCACCCTCCACGTGAACCGGCACCTCCCCCTGCCTGAACAACTTGAAAACCCCCCCCCCCCGTCTGGCACTGGCACGCAACCCACAGGACGTGCCGGTGCCGCTAGAAGATCTTCCTGCCTCTGCCGGCCTTAAGCATGCATCTGCGCATGCTTAAGGCCTTCTAATTCTCCCTTTCGCTGAGATTCTCGTGGGGGGGACCTTTGCGAGCGGGGGGGAGCAGCGCAGCTGGCCTCGGGGGTGGGTGGGAATGTATCAAATCGAGTTTCCATTATTTCCTATGGGGAAACTTGCTTTGATATACGAGTATTTTGGTTTACGAGCATGCTTCTGAAACGAATTATGCTCGTAAACCAAGGTTCCACTGTAAATAGAAAATTTTTCTTCTACCTTGTCTTCTCTGGTTTCTGCTTTCCTCATCTTCTTGTTACTCTCTTCCTTCCATCCACTGTCTGCCATCTCTCTGCTCCTATATGGCATCTTCTCTCCTTCTATGCCCCTTCCAGAAACTGTATTCCTCCCCCTTCCATCTCTCCTTTCACCCCCATTGGTCTGGTATCTGTCTCCTTCTCCTTCCCCCCTGCTCTGGCATCTCTCTCTCCGCTCCCTAGTTCCTGTTCTTCCCTGGTCTTCTTTCTCTATTTATTTTCTGCCTCTGTCTAAATTCTTTTTTACTATTCAGTCCTCAAGTTACCTCTTTCACTGTGTCTACCTATAGCTTTCCACCTCTTTCCCTTACCCCTTCCAGTAACTAATTCTATCCTCTTCCCCCATCATGCATGTGCCCTTTTTTTCTTTCTCCTCCCCACTTCCTTCCAGCATCTGCTCCCCCTTTCCCTCACACTTCCAATCAGCAGCTGTCTCTCCTCTCCCCCACTCTTCCATTTAGTGTCTGTTTCCCTCTCTCTACCCCTTCCATCTACTACTCACCCTCTATCTCGCCCCTTCCATTCACTGCCCTCTGTGCTCTTTCCATCCAGTGTCCACCCTCTCTCTCTCTCTTCCATATGTCATCTTCCCTCTTTCTATGCTCCTTCCATAAACTATCTATCCCGTGCCCCTTCTCTCCTTTGTACATGATTGATTTCAACTCTGTCACCTCTCCGTTTTTCTCTCTCCCTCCCCTATGCTCTAGCATCTCTCTCTTCTCCTTTCTTTCCTTCCCACCTCACGGTCTGGCATCATCCCTTCCCTGATTCCTGGCATATCTCTCCTTTCCTTTTCTTCAATCTCTCCCTCCCCCTCCATGCTCTGACATCTCCTCCTTCCTTTCCCCCTTCCTTTTCCCTTGGTCTGTCATACCTTCCTCCTTCCCTCCATGCCTGGTGTCTTTTCTTCCCTCCAAGCCCTGGCATCTCCTTTCATTCCCTCCATTTGGGTGCAGCAACACTCTCCCCAATTCTCTCCCCCTCTGTTCTCTTTCCTCCTTCTGTCACCCAAGGCTTGGTGTCCTGAACTTCATCGGGCAGCAGCGAATTGTAAACGCTGCTGCTGCCCAAAGAAGGTAATGGCACCAGGCCTTGGAGCACCGAGGCAGACCGCTTCTCCCCCCTCCCAGCTGAACCCCCGCTGACCCTCCTATCTCTCCCCCCCAAGTGAACCCTTCTGACCCTTCCAGCGAGAGCAGCAAACCTCCCTCCAGTAGCTTCGGCAACTTCAGCGCTAAACAGGCTGCTTCGCGGCTTTCTCCTACCGGTGAAGCATCACTGATAATGTCACCAGTGATGCTTCACTGGCAGGAGAAAGCTGGGAATCAGCCTGTTTAGCGCTGCGGTTGCCGACGCTGCTGGAAGGAAGTTTGCTGCACTCGCTTTGATCATTGGGAGGGTTCAGTCGCTGGTCACCTTAAGTAAGGAGGGAGGGAGCACGATAGGGACCGAGCCGGCTATGCACCCCTCCTATGGCTGCACCCGGGGTGGACCACCCCCCCACCCCCCCTTGGTACGCCACTGAGAAATGTCACCATTCTGAAGTATTTGATGACCTCCCAGCTGTACTCATTATACTTCAAGGTACCTAGTAAGGTCTTGATGCTGTTGTAATCCTCTTTGAGGTGTACTGAATGAGCCAATGGAAGAGATGGGTCCGTGTTTCAGTTAACACACCTTCATCAGGGGTCCCAGGGGATCAAATGAAACTACAAATAAAAAAACATGTAGCCTGTGAAAAAGCAAACACCGATGAGCAATGTGTGTGTGAACTCCTACGTTTTTTTTTTGTTTGCGGTTTCATTTGATCCCCTATTGACCTGGGACTTCTGATGAAGGCATGTTAACCGAAACACGGGATGTGTTGAGTCCCTTGGTTTGTTTTTAAGGTGGTAACCACACTCAATTATTTGATATAATAAATTTAGCCTGCATCATTGTACTTGTTTCTGCAGTTTTCCTTGTTTTTGTTTCGCCTACACTTTGCACCACTGCCAAAATCTGTCATGGGGTAAGATTTTCTGCCCACATAGGCTCCCCAGCCCTAGAGGACTTGGAGGAGGTGAAGCCCAAAGCTCCCACCCCCTCCCCTTGTGTGCTGTGGCATGCAGTACTCGGACGCTCCTCCACCAGTAAACCAGCACAATCAACATAGGAATTCATAGAGGTGGAGGAGTCCATCCCTAATTATTTTAAATGAAATTGAGAGTTTCTGAGGCAGAAAAAAGATCACTAAAAATCTAAGATGGCCACCACTAGTAAATTTGCACCAAAAATGCCTTGTGGAGACTTGAAAAAACTTCCAAAAAATAGTGGTTTAGGCGTTTTGGGGGTGGATGACTTGATCCCAACCCCCAGAAAGTGCTAAAATTCCTCTGTTCAGACCTAACCCTGATTTCTCCATAGAAAGCAATGGGGGTTTACTTACAGTTTTCACAGTGCCTGCCTGTTAGTTCTTTCTGTGTATTGAAGTGAAGGGAAAGGAAAGGAATTTCTGCTTCAAATTTTCACCGAATAGTCCAATCTTCAGGATCTTCATGCTGCCAGTCGGATGGACCTCAACCAAGACCTCTGCCCCCCACGGAACCTTCTCACATCACCAGAAGTGAGAAAATGAAGTCTGTGCCCTGATACCCTGAGGGTTCTTTCACAGGGTGCAACCAGTCTATTCTTAACAGGGTCAGAAGGAAAGCACACTCCCAGGGGGTAGACCCTGAGCTCAGAAGGCAGCACACAGCAGGCTGGTTCCACAGGTCTACCTGAAGCTTGCCCTGTGAAGCAGCAATTCGGATCCACGGAAACTGTCATTTCATACACAGAGAACCCCTCAAAAGGAGTCTCAAGGCACCAAAACCACTGAAAAAAAGATGAACTTTAGTGGAAAAAAATAAAAAAAGAAGCAGAGAAGATCAGAACGACTTCTGCATGGTTCACATGCAGAAATGAAAACTGCATAGGGCTTTGTATTTCTCTGCCAAGTGGGAGAAGCAGTTGAGAAAAAGTGTGTGAATTTCTGCAAGACCCGGTAAGTGGGCTGAGGTGAAATACCTTCAGTATTATTTCCGAAAAAGATGTAATAGAATTAATACATTCCTTTGTATGTTATATGAGGGTGGTTTGAAAAGTTTGGTAAAATAACAAGTAAAATAAAGTAGTCTCCATTGAGAGCTATAGTTAGTCCAGCGAGTTTCCTGGTTATTTTTTGTAAGCTATTTTTCTTATGATATGAAAACAACAACAACTGGGAACTTGGACTAATTGTTTAGCCATCAATGGAGAGTATGTTCTTTAACTTGCTTTTCTTATTCCTTAAACCAAACTTTTCAAACCACCCTTGTAGCATTGAAGCATCTCTTTCAGAATTGTATTAATTTTGCATATAATAGAGTTATGCATGAAATGTTGCTACCTACATCTGTGGAATTTCACAAATTGATTAGTACAAAGAGACAATGGGGGTAATAATTTTTAAAAAAAGTCTAAAAAGTGTCCTAAATGGCTACTTGGACGATCAAAAAGCCTGATCATCCAAGTACCCATAACCAAAGCTGGTTTTTAGACGTATCTAAAAACAGCTTAGCCCTTTCCCCTGCCTCTAGATGCACAGAGAGAAAAGAGGTGTGTTTAGAGGAGGGGAAAGGGCGGGCATTGGGCGGGAGGTGGGCTGACCTACACCTAGGCGTACAACAGGTATAACCAAAATATTTACAGGTTGCCTAGTCGGCACTTAGACCTTTTTGACTTAGACGTAGTCAAACCAGGTCTAAGTGCTGAAAAAGGGGACGCGGAGCTGATGGTCGCTGGTGCCATTAGTTCAGCGGCCCGGCAACCTACCCACCGCAACCATCGCAGCAGGAGAGATGCCTCATCTCCCATACCGCGATGCCATCACTCCTGTACCCGAAGTGCCGCGACCCCGTGATTCGTTCGGGCCAGGACGGAGCCCAAGCCCTCCTGGCCCCGGTGACCCCCTACCCCCACCCCCACTACATTACAGGCAGGAGGGATCCCAGGCCCTCCTGCCATCGATGCAACCCCCTCCCCCCAATTACCGCCCCCCCAGAACCCCAAATCACCTTAGGCACATGGCCTGGGTTGGAGGGGCCTAAGACTCCCGGGCCTATTCTGATTGGCCCAGGTGCCTTAGGCCCCACCTGTGGGCGAGGCTTTGGGATGGCTGGGCCAATCCTGCCCTATTCTGCCATTGGTTGCCTGCCGGACAGGCGGGTTTGGCACCCGTCTGTCCGGCCAACTTGAAGAAAGGTACGGGGAAGGGGGATGGGGGTGGGTGGCTCGTGGGGTCGGCTGGGGGATCACGGGTTGGCTGGGGGGGGCGATCGGGGGTTCTGGGGGGCGGTCGTTGGGGGACGGGGTTGCATCGAGGGCAGGAGGGCCTGGGATCCCTCCTGCCCGTAATGTAGTGGGGGTGGGGGTAGGGGGTCACCGGGGCCAAGAGGGCTTGGGCTCCCTCCTGGTCCGAACGAGTCACGGGTGGGTGGTCACCGGGGCCAGGAGGGCTTGGGCTCCCTCCTGGCCGAACGAGTTGCGAAGGGGGTGGTCACCGGGGTCAGGAGGGCTTGGGCTCCCTCCTGGCCCGAACGAGTCGGGGGTCGCCGCGGGCCAGGAGAGCTTGGGCTCTCTCCTGGCCCGTGGCATCGTAGGGGGATCACCGGGGCCAGGAGGGCTTGGGCTCCCTCCTGGCCATATCGAGTCGGGGGAGGGGGCACGATCGCCGGGGCAAGAGGGCTTGGGCTCCCTCTTGCCCCGATATTGTTGGGGAGTCGGGCAGTCGGCGGGGCAAGAAGGCTTGGGCTCCCTCTTGCCCCAATGTTGTCGGGGGGGTCGCGGTTCAACATGGCAGGAGGGCTTGGGCACCCTCCTGCCTGGATCATTGTGTGTGTGTGTGGGGGGGGGGGGAGGTTCTGTACCTGGTGTTGTTTTTGACAGCACCGGTCACAGAATCCAGCTTTTAGGCAAAGGACTGGCTCCTCCTTCGCCTAAAAGCCCTTCTGTTGAATGTTTGGGGCTTAGGCGTTTTTTTGTTTCATTATGGCTAAAAAGTATAGACGTCGTGTGGGTGTACTTTTAGACATAGTGGAGATTGGGCGTTTAGGCAGAGGAAGGCCATAATCAAAACAAGGACGTTTGTTTTGGTTATGGACACTTTCCCTGCTTCTGCATTGAATGTTTAAGGACTTAGGCCAAAAGGGGACTTAGACGCTTTTTGTGATTATGCCCCTCCACGTGTTTTAAAAAATGCAATGCCTAGATGTTGGCATTTTTACACATTTTGGCCATTTATGAAATGGCCCCTTTGAGTTTATTGGTTTTTTTTGTTGTTGTTGTTTTTTAAACTTCTATACCGCTACTAATGACTGGATAGTCAATTCAGAGTGATATAATTTAGCTTCTATAATGAAGTTGTAAAGTTGCCTTACATAGGTCTCCAAAATGTAAAACAATAGCAGTCTCAAAACAATTACGTCAGCATTGTAACGCACCAAAACTAACAACTTGAATCATTTTCCTTGTTTATGGTAATGTAAACTTATCAAGACTTCAATGTAACAATTTTTCCTAAGCTTTTATTACAAAACAGATGAGATGTTAGACATCCTTTTATATTTAAAACATGCAATTTCTAATCAACAAGAGGGTTTAGAATGTTAAACCAGCCAGCCATAAGAAATGTGTCACACAGTTTGCTGTCATCCTAATTAATTAGATAGCATTATTTGTTGTCCCCAATGAACTTAAATGAGCTCAGAGCCTGATTACAGCTTCATTCTTTTTATTCTCATTGTTCTAACACTGAATATTCGAAGGAAACAATATACTAATAGCTAGAGGGTTCTTTAACTTCTTAGCACTTTATTACACCTTAGATTTTAAGTGAATGTTTGACCTCCTATAAAGGCCATTTTAATTTGAAATTTTCTAAGCTAATGTTTCAGGAATAATTGCTTTTCCTGTAATTACCACACATGTTTTCTTCAAACAAGATTGTGGGCATGTTCTCTGATAGAATTCTTGACCTTCTACTTGCTGCAAGATTCTTTTATGCAAAGTAGACAAAATCTAGGGTAACTATTATGTCTCAAAATTCTTTCTCAAGCTAAAAGGTATTTATACCCAATTGATGAGAAGAAGGAAAACAAAAGCATATATTTTGGAGTTAAGATCATTTTTCTGCATTTAATATTTCATTTTGTTCTTTTCATTGCATGTGAGACATTATATAAAAATGGAAATAGATGGCATCCTTAACAAACATGATTATTATACAATGAAGGGAGGAGCACCTCTTTGAGATAAATACTTTTTGAAGGGTATGGCTCACCCAAATGGTCATGAGAAAATACGTTGTGGTGACAAGGAATTCTGGAAGCCTGAAGATTAAAAAAAATGTGACAAATATTTTTGAAGTTGAGAGATTTCCTGATGTGGATTGTAACATCTCATCTGCAGAATCAGAAAGAAGCAGGGAGATTGTGGATGCCTGTCAAAGTGCTTTGTTCAGACATATGGTGATGGAACCACAAGGGAACGGCCAACTCTGGATATAATGTTAACAAATGGTAGAAGTCTTTCCAATGTCTTGGTGGATGCCCACCTAGGCAATAATGATCATCAAATTATGGGGCTCGTTTTCAACAAAGAAAAATGTCCAAACTTGGCATAAAGGGGCATTTAAACAATTTTTTTTTGCCAAACCCTTCCAATTTGCTATTTTCAAAACCTGTATTCTAGACAGATATCTAAACTGTTGATCAGTAGTTCATCTAAATCTGAAGGAGGCATGTTAGAGATGTGGTTTGGGTGGATCTAGGCTGTGCTTATGATATGGACACTTTTTTGACATAAACATTTAAGAATACTTCCAGGGAATAATTTAGATGTTTTTGGCACATATTTGTTAATAATGACTATGTGCCAAAAAGGTGCCCAAACTGACTAGATGACCACTGGATAGATGTAAACATGATCTCCACACTCTCCCAGTGTTAATTGACCCCCCCTCCCACCCCTCAAAGATGTTAACAAAACAATACATACCTGTCTGTATGATAGTTCCAGATGGTATGGCCAACCCTATTAGAACAGCAAGCAGATTCCTGGAGTAGCCTAGTTGGCGATGTAGTTAATTATAGAGATGGGGAGTCAGGCTCATATCATCAAAAAAACCATATACAGGAATGAGAAAGAAAATAAAATTCTACGTCCAATACCTTTCTCAAAATATATTTATATGTTTAGCACACATTCATTGAACTTTTTCTGCATGAACCTTCTAATATGTTTAATTAGGGAATAGCCTCCGATCCCTGTATGTTGCAAGCTTCTGCAACCACACTTGAAAGGGAAAAGTTCCTCACCAGCTCTTGATCTCCCTCCTGTCCCGCAAATGTTGCTCCACTCAGTTCAAAACAACAATAAATCAAAATTCAAGCTGCTTAGTTGTAGGCAGGGTCGATTGATAGTTTTTGAAATGTTACTGCATCTCCGCCCATTCTTGCCGACGTCAAGCTAGCTGCCGTTTCGCCCACAAGCTGCGTCAGGGCTCCAGACCAGTATCTGCAAAAATGAAAATAGAAAAGTGGCAGAGAACATATTCTATTTTCATTTTTGCAGATACTGATCTGGAGCCCTGATGCAGCTTGTGGGTGAAACGTCATCTAGCTTGACGTCGGCAAGGACAGGCGGAGATGCAGTAACATTTCTAAAACTATCAATCGACCCTGCCTGCAGCTAAGTAGCTTGAATTTTGTTTTCTTGTTGTTCTGAACTAAGTAGAGTAACATTTGTGGGACAGGAGGGGGATCAAGAGCCGGTGAGGAACTTTTCCCTTTCCAGTGCGGTTGTAGAAGCTTGCAACACACGGGGATCTGAGGCTCTCCCCTAATTAAACATATTAGATGGTTCATGCAGAAAAAGTTCAATGAATGTGTGCTAAACATATAAATATATTTTGAGAAAGGTATTGGACGTAGAGTCAGGCTCATATCCCATTCTAACTAGTACACTTTTGGAGAGTTATGTGAATCTTCCACAATCTATCCAAATCTCACTGTATCTACATTTAGGTGACACCTGCAGGCATAAGACCTATTGGTGTATTGTACATTTGGGACCCGTAGGTTTGGGGTGAGTTTTTGAAGGCTTACCATACACTATAACGGGGTATGGTGAGATCTTTACCTGGGCCTTTTTATGCAAAATTAATTGCAGTGCCTCATAAGGTGCCCCACTGCTTTACTGGGATGACTGTATGATAAACCTACTGAAAAAGACTGAGGTATGTTTGTGGTTGAAAGAGTTAGGCTAAGTCTATCCCAGTAGGGTGTGTGAGAATGGGTATCTAGGTGGGTGAGCACAGTGTGGATAGAGGCTGAGGGTATATATAAGATGCATGTGTGAACCAGTAGTATAATGTATATATGTATTGTATTTCCATAAACAATTTTCTTTGTGCTTGCGCACAAACTCCTGGTTCCTTGCACTATTCCCTGTCTATGACGTTAATCACTCTCCTTTCCCTTCTTCTCCTACCACCTAACCATGTTCTCTGACTCCATTCTCTGCTACCCCTTTTATTTCCTTCCATTCATCCTTCTTCTATTCTCTCTTTACTATTCCCTGTCCAATATTGCATTTTCCCATTTCCATCCTCCTCTTCCTCTCATTGTCTCTCTATATTTCTCTCTTCCTTTCCTTAAACCTTCATCCTTCATCATGCCTGCCCCCTTTCTTTCCCCATTTCTAATTCCTTTCCTTAAGTTCCATCCTTCTCCACTCCTTCTTCTCTCTTCCATTCTAACCCCTTGGCCCTCTCACCCTCCTCTGTCTCTATTTTCCTTCGCCCTTACCCCACTCCCTCCCTTCTATCAATGCCCTCATCCTGGTCCTTCTCCTTTACTCAGCCAGTCTTTACTGCGCTATTTCTACAGACAGGATTGCAGAACTTCTGCTCTCCCTTTATGCCGTTTTTTTTCCCTTCTCTATGCCAGCAAAACCTAAGGACTCCTGCCAGCAATTCAAAGGGGGTCTCTCAGGATCTACTTTAGGCTCCTCACCATTCCTCTCTTCATTTTATCTGCTTGTGAGACCAAGGACTCCCACAGGCTCTTCATATCTGCCCTACATCCTTTCTGCCAGTAGGTTCTAGAGAATTCTACAGGCTCTTCAATGTTTGTCACTGCTCTGCCCTGCTGTTTGAGAAGGTCTGCACATCTGTTTGTGCATGCTCTGGAATATCCCTTCAGAACATAATATGCTAGCAGGCTGTACCTGTAACTTTTGTTTTAGAGTTCTGTATTTTTCTGTATGTACTGTACAGTATATGAGTGCATAATATTCTACCAGAGGCATAGTAAAAATGAACTTCCATAGTTATAGATTATAATCATGTTCATGTTATTTATCAAAGGAGTGTTCCCTATCATTGTATAGTGCTGCTGTCAAAGGAGTCAGGGCCAGGCTTAGCATTCAGTAATGATGTCATAGTATTTCATAAAACAATTTTCTGTGAAGAAGTACAGTTGGTGATGTCACATCCATTATTTGGCATCACAGCTTCACTGTTTTCCAATGTAACACCCTTACTCTGCTAACCAGACCCCTGAGCCTTACTTCACCTTAAATGCAGTGGTCAGTAGTCGAGTTACTTCAGGCTAGGTGTACAGATCAGAGATAAGATGTAAATAGAGAATGCACTAGACAAATCTTGACTTAGAAATACAGCAGCATTCAAGAAGAACCTGAATAGGATGTTTTTAAGTTAGTAAAATAGAATCAGTTCTGATCTTATATTTTCTGAAAACAAGACTAAATGACACTCTTTTAAAGTGCAAAAATAGTTTAATTGCACTCTGTACCAATAAATATCTAAAAACACCTAAAATCAGTTTAAAAACAGAATTAATTCCTTACAGAGCAATACTAGATTCTAACTAAAACCCCGTACCTTTTTCTGGAAGGCTGGCTGGAGGGATGCCCACTCCCTCTGGCCAGCAGCCCCACCTCTTCAGAATGACAGGTCTTCCCCTTCCCGGTGCATCCTGGGATGCACTGGGGAGGGACCAAAGGCCCTGATTGACCCAGGTTTCAAAAGCCCCACCTATAGAGGGGCTTTTGACACGTGGGCCAACCGGAGTCTTAGGCCTCATTCCCAGTGCATTCTGGGATGTACTGGGAATGGCCTAAGACTCCGATTGACCAGATCCCTAAGGCCACTCCAATGAGCACATTGTCAACTCTGGCCATGTGCACTGTAGAGAGAGACAGAAGATGTAACTCTGCCCAGCAAAACAGCTTGTGAGCTTCCTGGTCCAAGGGATCACTTCTTTGGATTCTTGCCCAGAAATAGCTAAGAAGAAAAAATTAAAAAATTAAAATTGAATCAGATTGGGCAGACTGGATGGACCATTCAGGTCTTTATATGCCATCATCTACTATGTTACTATGTTACTTTGTTACTTAATGATTTACATATGCCACCGCTTGTCCTTCCAAAGTGGGCTGGAGAGTGAGTAATGCCAGGCGAATTTCCTGAATCTCCAGACAATTGATCAACCAACACTTCTGACAAGGAATTCACTGCTCCTGAATGAAGCAGTCCCTACAGTGAGCACCCCAACCCGACAAGCTGGCATCCATCATAAGAGTTATCCACTCTGAGATCCGAAGAAGGTTGGCCCTGGTGGAGAGCCTCCCCCTGAAGCCACTAGTGCAAACTCCTGTATGCTGGTTCTGTCCAGGGGAGTGGCATCTGAAGGGAATGATGTTGTGGAGACTACCGAGAGAGGAGGGACTCCTGTAAAGGGTGTATGTGCACTCTGGGCCAGGGAACTACCTCCAAGGAGGATGCCATGGACCTTAGCATCTGCAGATTATGCCAGGCCATGGGGGCTGAAAGGTCCAGGAGATCTGTGATCTCTTGATGAAGTTTCTGTCTGCATGGCTGCTAAAAATTAGGAGCCAGGGGAATTGCGAGAACTGATGGCAGCCATTCAGTGATCGGTGGAGGGCCAGGCTGGAGCACAAAAAGCTCACTCCTGTCTTGTACGCCCTGGCCACGAGATCTGAGGTATCCGTCCAGCGAAGGAGGGGCTCAGTGCGGTGCAATAGCATGGAAAGTTCGCTTCTGCCGATACACCACTGGACCACCAGGATTTAAAAAGGTGAAAAAAAGGTACCGTATACAGTATACTGTGAGTTTCCCTGGCAGATGGCTGGAGAGTCTGTGATGCAATAATCGTTCCATAGGATGCACAGACATTTCCACCTACTTATTTTTTTTTGGGGGGGAGGGGAAAGTACATCTTAAGGAGTGAAAAATATGATATATTTTTATTTCTTCAAATTGGAGTTGCTTTTGTTGCCAGTCTCCTTCATCTTAACAATACATGCACAATTTCTTAAGCTACAAAAACATTTTTGGATCACCTGCAGCTCATTCAAATTACCCAACATCTTTTGGGGCACTGCTTCCTCATAAATGGGGCTTTACCATGCATGCATAATCATGATAATCACAAATCTTGGCAAATTGTGGTCCAATAGAAATAAACCTCCCAGGAGTTCCTTTCACCCCCTGCTACCTTTAAAATTTTAAATCGTTGGTGGCACAATGTTGTTTTTACTCTGGGAGGTCTCCCAGAGCCTTTGGGCCTGCTCCCCATTTCGCACATGTGCATGTGATCTCACAATTATGTCACCACACACCAGTGTCACCATGCATGCAAAGCAACATTTAAGCCCAGCCCAGGCCTAATCAAAGGCCTGGGCCTTTCTCTCACTGCTCTTCCTGGCCCTGTCTCTTCTTCAGTGGCCTGGAATGGCTGCAACTCCAGCAGATCCCTCACAATTTTTGGATCTGGTGTCGGACCAGATATCGGGTCAGGAATGCTCTTCCTTACCCTGGGCTGAGACCCATCCCCCCCCCCCCCAGGTAATTTTTAAAAAATATACAGTATATTTTAAGTCTGGTTACACAAAGCAATTATTCTGTACTATCCTAGTAAAACTCATCTGTTTTTCTTCTCTGCAGAGGTCAAAACACGTTTCCTCATTACTATTTCATTTGTTATTCATGATGGGGCTTACTTTAAAATACTTTGCCTAGCTCATAAAGCCTATCATCATAGCACCCATCTTATCTTTCTGCTCACATTATATCTTATGGATGGATTATGTCATAGAGTCAGCTACTGACCGCTGGCAACACACACAGTGAGAAATCCACTCTGTGATGTTTCACAGCAGAGGTTTGTCATTGTCTTCTTCTATGCAGTATGCAGCTCTACTATATTTCAGCTGCCCAACGTAGGGCTCCTCAGCCTACAGCACCTGGTATTCCCAGGTGGTCTCCCATGACGGTACTAGCCAGGTCTGATGCTGCTTAGCTTCTGATAGTATGAACAGGCCTACCCAGGGCAACCAAACCATAGGCATACGATGTTTTACACTCCTTCTCAATCTCACACCCTTCACCATGTTCGGCTTATTATGAAAAAAATCCAACAATAACAGACATTAAACATTTCCCCTCTCCATTACAAAGCCGTGCTAGCGTTTTTAGCACCATCGGCAGCCATGGTTACAGCTCCAATGCTCACAGAATTCCTATGAGCATCCAAGCTGTTACCACTGCGGCTGGCATTAAAAACATTAATGCGACTTTTTAAAAGAGGGGATTTATTTCCTTGCTCCACAGCTTTGGAATGGGTAGCCATCAAACATATGATTGGAGCAATCTCATCCCAGATTTACAATCTTTTTGAAAACTTACTATTTTTGAAAACATTTGCACATTTGATGTGATTTTTCTGTTTGCCAGCTCCCCCTGGAAAGCACTTTTCTCTCTCTTTATTTTATTTTTAAAATAAGATTGCTTTTAACTCTCCTGTTTTTAAATAGCATTCCTTTTCATATCTTCTTCAGTCTTTCATATTGTTTATAGTATTTTGTAAATCTCATTGATCTTCTGGACCATTAATTGTGGTTTATCAAGTCTGAATAATAACTACTACTATATAGCGTTGAAAGGTTTTTGCAGCGCTGTACATTTTGACATTTATAGTTGGTCCCTGCTCTGAAGAGCTTACAATCTAACTAGGACAGACAGACATGACATACATGTTAATGATGTTGGGAAGGCAACTGTGTTTAATTGTTTGTTTTTTAAAATATTATAATAAAGTTAATAATGTGTTTACAGTTTTTATAAGAGTTTACATTGTTTTCCCCTAAAGTACCGTATTTTCGCGGATATAACGCGCGCGTTATACGTGATTTTACGTACCGCGCATACCCCTCGCGCGTTATATGCCTGAGCGCGGTATAGAAAAGTTTTTAAACATAGTTCCCACCCCGCCCGACGCCCGATTCACCCCCCCAGCAGGACCGCTCGCACCCCCACCCCGAACGACCGCTCGCACGCGCTCCCACCCGCACCCGCATCCACGATCGGAGCAAGAGGGAGCCCAAGCCCTCTTGCCCGGCCGACTCCCCGACGTCCGATACATCCCCCCCCCGGCAGGACCACTCGCACCCTCACCCCGAAGGACCGCCGACTCCCCAACAATATCGGGCCAGGAGGGAGCCCAAACCCTCCTGGCCACGGCGACCCCCTAACCCCACCCCGCACTACATTACGGGCAGGAGGGATCCCAGGCCCTCCTGCCCTCGACGCAAACCCCCTCCCCCCAACGACCGCCCCCCCCCAAGAACCTCCGCCCGTCCCCCAGCCGACCCGCGACCCCCCTGGCCGACCCCCACGACACCCCCACCCGCCTTCCCCGTACCTTTGTGTAGTTGGGCCAGAAGGGAGCCCAAACCCTCCTGGCCACGGCGACCCCCTAACCCCACCCCGCACTACATTACGGGCAGGAGGGATCCCAGGCCCTCCTGCCCTCGACGCAAACCCCCCTCCCCCCCAGCCGACCCGCGACCCCCCTGGCCGACCCCCACGACCCCCCCACCCCCCTTCCCCGTACCTTTGGAAGTTGGCCGGACAGACGGGAGCCAAACCCGCCTGTCCGGCAGGCAGCCAACGAAGGAATGAGGCCGGATTGGCCCATCCGTCCTAAAGCTCCGCCTACTGGTGGGGCCTAAGGCGCGTGGGCCAATCAGAATAGGCCCTGGAGCCTTAGGTCCCACCTGGGGGCGCGGCCTGAGGCACATGGGCCAAACCCGACCATGTGCCTCAGGCCGCGCCCCCAGGTGGGACCTAAGGCTCCAGGGCCTATTCTGATTGGCCCACGCGCCTTAGGCCCCACCAGTAGGCGGAGCTTTAGGACGGATGGGCCAATCCGGCCTCATTCCTTCGTTGGCTGCCTGCCGGACAGGCGGGTTTGGCTCCCGTCTGTCCGGCCAACTTCCAAAGGTACGGGGAAGGGGGGTGGGGGGGTCGTGGGGGTCGGCCAGGGGGGTCGCGGGTCGGCTGGGGGGGAGGGGGGTTTGCGTCGAGGGCAGGAGGGCCTGGGATCCCTCCTGCCCGTAATGTAGTGCGGGGTGGGGTTAGGGGGTCGCCGTGGCCAGGAGGGTTTGGGCTCCCTTCTGGCCCAACTACACAAAGGTACGGGGAAGGCGGGTGGGGGTGTCGTGGGGGTCGGCCAGGGGGGTCGCGGGTCGGCTGGGGGACGGGCGGAGGTTCTTGGGGGGGGGGGCGGTCGTTCGGGGGAGGGGGTTTGCGTCGAGGGCTGGAGGGCCTGGGATCCCTCCTGCCCGTAATGTAGTGCGGGGTGGGGTTAGGGGGTCGCCGTGGCCAGGAGGGTTTGGGCTCCCTCCTGGCCCGATATTGTTGGGGAGTCGGCGGTCCTTCGGGGTGAGGGTGCGAGTGGTCCTGCCGGGGGGGGGGATGTATCGGACGTCGGGGGGGGCAGCCGGCTTTCAGGATGGGGACAGACCTTCAAGGGGGGACAGGACTTCAAGGGAGGACAGTGCACGGAAAGTCAGGGGGGGTGAACGGAGAGTCGGGACAGCGCACGGAAAGTCAGGGCAGTGCACGGAAGTCAGGGGGGTGAACGGAGAGTCGGGACAGCGCACGGAAAGTCAGGGCGGGCGAAAGGAGAGTCGGGCAGCATGCGCGTTATATGCCTGAGCGCGGTATAGAAAAGTTTTTGTACATATCATCGTGATTTCTGCGCGCTATACCCCTGTGCGCGTTTTACAATGGTGCGCGTTATATCCGCGAAAATACGGTACTCTGTCTTTAATATTACAATTTTTAGCATAAGATGTGAGTTTTTTGCCAGATAGTGTGGTGCAGTGGTTAAAACTACAGCCTCAGCACCTTGGGGTTGTAGGTTCAAACCCACGCTGCTTCTTGTGACCCTGGGCAAGTCACTTAATCCTCCCCAGGTACAGACATGGAAAATGATTTACCTCAATAAACTCATGTAAACCGTTCTGAATTCTCCTGGGAGAACAGCTTAGAAAATTGAATAAATAAATATTTTTCTAAATCTCCAGCTTTGATGAATATGGCTTTAATGGATTTACTCAATAAGTATTTTCTCTAAAGCATGGGTGTCAAAGTCCCTCCTCGAGGGCCGCAATCCAGTCAGGGTTTCAGGATTTCCCCAATGAATATGCTTGAGATCTATTTGCACGCACTGCTTTCATAAGAACATAAGCAATGCCTCCACTGGGTCAGACCTGAGGTCCATCGTGCCCAGCAGTCCGCTCACGCGGTGGCCCAACAGGTCCAGGACCTGTGCAGTAGCCCTCTATCTATACCCCTCTATCCCTTTTTCCAGCAGGAAATTGTCCAATCCTTTCTTAAACCCTTCTCTGCCCTATTACATCCTCTGGAAGCGCATTCCAGGTGTCTACCAAACGTTGGGTAAAGAAGAACTTCCTAGCATTGGTTTTGAATCTGTCTCATGCATATTCACTGGGGAAATCCTGAAAACCCGACTGGATTGCGGCCCTCGAGGAGGGACTTTGACATCCCTGCTCTAAAGGTTAAAAAAAGAGATAAAGCCCTTTATAAATAAAACCTTAAATATTCAACAGAACAAAAAAACCTTAATAGTCTATATGATTCACATAAACAGTAGCTTGTATTCCTACACAGACTACTAAAAATATGGTTATTTTCCTTGCAATTATCTGCTTTCTGGAGAGACTCAACAGAGGCTTTACAAAGCATGATGAACTGCTATGGTAATCCTGAAAATGAATCGACATTTCAAACAACAGTAAAGACAAAAAGAAGATTACAGTGGGATAATTCATACCAGAACCACTTAAAGCAAACTACCTGCCTTGGAATACCTCTAGGAAATAAAAAATATAATTGTTTCTTCTAAAATAAATGAGTGTAGGTGAAGTTAAATCTTAGTAATCATGTAAAAGTAGATAAAAGCTGTTGTGATTTTAAATGAGCACGGCAATAATCACATGATGATTTATGCTGGGTTATAGGGGATTTTCAGTTTCTAACTTTTTTTCAGAATGTGCGTCGTTTTCAGATGAACCATAAAATATGCTATCATTCACCCGCCTTTTAAAAAACAGCAGGGCAAAAGCCAGATGACCCAGAAATGAAATGATTGTGAATGACAGGAGATATCATAAGGTTGCTGTCAATCATAATCTGTCAACTTACTTGACAAACAAAAATTTTAGCAACAAGGAAAAAAAAACAAGGACAGCATGGGAACTATACAGTGTAGTACTGAGCAAATAGCTAATGTGAAGAAATGCAATTTTCAGGACCTCAGATGGAAAATGTGATTTGCCTCTGCTCTGTTGTATCTTCTACATTTAAAAATGATTTGCCTTAGCTGCTTCGGTTCATCACCATCAAAAAATATTTCTGGTGTGGACAATCCCCCAATATCTTCTTCAGTAAAGAATGATGTAGATAATTCATTTTTTTTAAACTGCTCTTACCTTATCTTCTCTGTGTACACTTTTTATTCCTTGATTGTCTAGTCTAGTGCTTCTCAACCTTTTTTTTATATTTGGTCCACAGTTTCTTGAATTCAGACACAGTCTTTGTTTCTATCACCTCTGCTGCAAGTCTGTTCTATACATCTACAGTACAGTACCACCCTTTCTATAAAAAGGCTTTAAAAAAAAAATTACTGCTGAGCCTATCACCTCTTAACTTCATCCCATATTGGCTCACTCTGGCATTTCCTTTCAGTTAAGAGTGGCCTCATGCCTATTTATAGGTATTTAAACATCTCTATCATATCTCACCTCTCCTGCCTTTCTTCTAAAGTATACTGTACATATTGAGATCATTAAGTCTGTTCCCATACACCTTATGACAAAGACCACTGACCATTTTAGTGGCCTTCTTCTGGACCAACTCCATCCTATTTATATATTTTTGAAGGTGCAGTCTATATAATTGTATACAATATTCTAAATGCAGTCTCTCCAGAATCTTATACAGGGGCCTCAATACCTCTTTTTTTTTCTACTGGCCATACTCCTATGCACTCTAGTATCCTTCTAGCTTTCACCATTGCCTTTTCAACTTGTTTGGCCACTTTAAGATTATCACATACTATCACACCTAAATTCAGCTCCTGTTTCATGCACAGACTTTGTTCACCCCCCTACACTGTATCATTCCCTCAGACTTTTATATTGATCAGATTTGTCTGACAAGACATGCCTTTAGTGAATCCATGTTAACCTTGGATCCTGCAGTTCACTAGATTCCAGAAACATCACTACTCTGTTTTAAAAGCATTTCCATTAATATACTGTATTTACCATAGAAGTCAGACTTATCAGCCTGCTTCTTCCATATTTCTACTTTTGAGGAGAGGGACCATATCTACCCTTCTCTATTCCTACAGTGCCACTCCCAACTCTAGAGAACTAAAAAAGTCACTCAGTGAAGCCACCAGAACACCATCTGATCCCATCACTTTGTCCACCTTTAGTTTAGCTCCTCACAAACACAATCCTCTGAAAATCAATCAGAGTCTGCCATACCTCCAACCCTATTTGCATTTGACCTCTATAGTCCCAAACCAGGTGTTTCAGCTGTGAACACAGAACAGAAATATTTGTTTAGCAATTCAGTCTTATCTTTATCAATTTCTACATATTCCTCCTCTTCACCTTTGAGTCTCACAATGCTACTTTTTCACTTCTTCCTATCACTAATATATCTAAAAATGTATTGTTCCCCCATGTTTTACCATGTCAGGTTTTTTTATCTTCCATTTGAATCTTTGATTTCCTGACTACTTGACCAGCCTCTCTTAACTTTTCCAGATATTTTGCCTGTTTTCCTCTTTTTGCAATCTTTTGTAATTTGTGAACGTTAATCTCCTTTTCCTTACCTTCTCAGCTACTACTTTTGAGAACCAAAGTGGCCTCCTTTTCCTTTTCCTTACCTTCCTTATAAAATGGTTTGTTGCCCCTACAATAGCTCCTTTCAATTTTGCCCATTGCTTTCCTACTTTTTTCAGATGATACCATCCAGACATTTCCTTGATGTAATCCCCCATCTGAATAAAGTTAGGTTTTTTTTAAAACCTTTTTTTTAAATCTTCACTTTCAAATAAGTCCTCTCTACATCTATCTTAATATTAAACCAAGTTTCAAGTTTTTCAAGTTTTTATTGAAATTTGATGTACACGCATTGTCAAATATTTCAAAGCGTATTACAAATCTAAAAATGGTGTGTGTGGGGGGAACAGTACAATACATTAATTCAAAATAATATAAACAAACTCTGGACTGGTGCAAAAGGATTTAGGGATGAACTACAATATTTAAAGCAGGGGTGTCCACCTTTTGGCTTCCCTGGGCCTCATTGGCTGAAAAAAAATTTTCTGGGGCTGCACGAACACGCAAATGCTTCAGCAAGACAGAGAAGGGAGCCGGCAAGACAGTAAACACCTGGGGGCAGCAGAGGAAAACACTGCATTGCCCTCGACCAGGTCATACAAAATACTTCATGGGGCCGCTTATGGCCCTTGGGCCGCAGGTTGGACACCCCTTATTTAAAGCAAAGAGAGAACATATACGTATAGAACATCAGGGCGGGGCAAGAGGTAAAGAGAAAGATAAGGACAAAAATAAGAATTGAATCCAGCAAATGGAGAGAGATTAAAAATTAAAACACAGGAATATGTAGCCTTAAACCCAGAATAATTCTCTTGTCTATATCTCAAAGGCATCCTTATACAGGAAACTTTATAGCGAGCCTTTGAATTTATCCAATGATGTTTCGTTACGCAAATAGCCTGGTAAAGTATTTCAAAATTGAGGAGCTATAACAGAAAAAATTGTAGACTGCCTTGTGCCAATAACTTTTAGGGGAAGGAATAGCAAGAAGATGTTGCTCTGTTGATCTTAGGGCTCCTTTTACTAATGTGCGCTAGGGCTTTAACGCACGTAATAGTGTGTGCTACATTGCCGCGTTCGCTAGACCTTAACGCCAGCATTGAGATGGTGTTAGTTTTAGAAGCATAGCGCGCAGAGTAGTACGCGGTAATTTCCTGTGTGCACTAAAAATGCTAGCGCACCTTAGTAAAAGGAGCCCTTAATGTCCTAGAAGTAGTGTATGGTATAAGAAGATGATCAAGAAATATTGGTGAATTTGATTGCTGGATTTTAAAGGTTATTAAAGCAATTTTATATGTAATTCTATAGGAAATCAGCAGCCAGTGTGGTTTTTTTTCAGAAGTGGTGTCACAAGGTCGTATTTTTTTTTTAGATTTGGTAATGATTTTTATTATCGTGTTTTGTATTATTTGTAGTCTTCTCAATTCTTTCTGTATGATGCCCTTATTCGATGAATTACAGTAATCCAACTTTTAAATTAATAGCGAGTGAATTGGAATGTTTAGGGCTTCTGTTTTTAACGTTTTTGCTGAAGATCTGACTAAATGCAGTTTGTAGAAGCAGTTTTTAACCACTGAGCTAATTTGGTCATGGTATGATAGTTTATGGTCAAGAACTACTCCTAGAATCTTTGTGGCCTTAACTATATGTAGTGGAATTTTATCCAGGTGTATTTGAGATGACAAGGTAAGATTTTCTTTCCATGGGAACAACATTGATGTTGATTTTGATATATTCAAAGCCAACATGTTGTCTTTGAGCCACTGCCTAATTTGCTCCAATTTAGTGTTTATATTAATTATGTCGGGATCTTACGTGTTCAAGGAGTGCAAGAGTTGAATATCATTTGCATAGGCATAGGAAGAAAATCCAATGGATTGACTGAGAGTTAATAGAGGAGACAGAAATATGTTAAATAGTAATGGTAAGAGGATGGAACCTTGAGGAATGCCATGAGAGTTGGTGAAATTATTTGATGTAGAGTTGTTGAAAGTGACCATGCAGTGATCACTGGATGCCAGATGCCAGATAATCAACCACTAAAAATCAAAAATGCTTTCCTCATTTGTAAGCACTAAGTCCAGTATGGCCCCATCACACGTGGGATCCATTACCAAATGCTGGAACAGTTCTCCTTGTAGATAATCCAGGATCTCCCTACTTCAAGAAGACCCCAAAATAGGGATACATCAATCAACATCTGGCATATTAAAATCAACTATTATTAGTACTTCCTCTTTCCCAGCTACATTTTGAATGTCTACTATTAAATCTCTGTCTATGAAGTAGACCTGAATATCACACCAATGTAAATACACTTTCCATTTCTTTTTTCTAGATTGACAGTGCCTCTTCCTTATCATATATCTTTAGCATATGTATTCCTCCTCCTTGCCTTCCTATTCTGTCTTTTCTGAACAGATTATAGCCAGGTATAACTATATCCCAATCATGGTTCTCTGAAAACCACATCTCCGTGATAACTACTAAATCCAATTCTCCCTCTACTATCACAGCCTCTATATCCAGAACCTTGTTTCCCATGCTTTAAGCATTAATATATATAGCTCTCTAGACATTGCCTCTTTTTTCCCATTTGTATACAGGTATTTAGTGATTCACTTACCTGAGGGCTTATACTTACCTGGCGGCATTGATTATCCTGCCCCAAAGATTCTAGTTTAATACCCTCTTTAGTAGTTAGCTAGTCTGTTGCTGCAGGCACTTCTTCCTTTCTTTCATAGATGCACACCGTCCCTGCTCAACAGTTCTTGGAAAATTATCCCAGTATTTAGGAAGCTGAAATGCTGTCAACAACACTATCCATGCAACTCATGCTACCAGTGGCATAGTAAGGAGGGTTGGGAATGCTTGCCCTGTATCGGTAGCATGGAATATTGCTATACCTTGGGTTTTGGCCAGGTACTGGAGTACACCAAATTTTGAAAAGTTGTCGTATTTGCTAGTCAATCTCCCTAGCCACTTGACTGCAGTATCAGCTAAAATATTTTAAAACTATCATATAGTAGTAAAAAGCCTAAAGTCAAAGGAGCTCTATTACTAAAGTTTAACGTGTGCTAAATGCCACTTGGCCCATAGGTATAAAATGGTCTTTTTTTTTGGCATTTAGCATATGCTAAACTTTAGTAAAAGATCTCTATTATTAGGTAAAGATTAAGGAGAAGAATATGGGACCATGACTGCATCTAATGCAAGATGCTAATTTGGATTCTAATTTGCTCTTTGGGTGTTTGTTTTTTTTTCATATTAGGCAGCACTTTTTTTTCTCCCCATTTCCCCCAAAAAGCAGCCCTTTTTTTCTGGATCCATCCTTAAGTACCCCTTTCTACCCCCACCCATTGACAGGCAATACATTTTTCTAATCTTCCTCTAGAAGCAGCATTCCCCTTCCACCCAAGCCTCTCCTTTATCAGCACCTACTCTCAGGGGTGGGTCAAGGCAGTCTGCTGCCTGGGTGAAGGGATGAAATTGTGCCCCTCCAAGATACTTAAAAGAGAAGAAACCCTTTACTCAGGAAAGAGAGTAAGGAGGTCCCTTCACTCAGAACACTGGTCAGGCAGTTGCCCCAAATGAAAAAGTTTGCCCCTTTGGTGGTGCCCCTAATAAAGCATGGCTCACAGGTAGGGGTTTTGAACTTCAAATCCTGTCTATTACTGATGATGTCACAGTGGTTGGAGCTGCACCATGCTGCAAACTGTCTGATGCCATGAGGTACAGCGAAATAGGGAAACTGAGCTACAATATAAGATGACTCCAGCAGAAAGATAAGAATCAAACGGATGATGGCTTACGTGACACTGTCTCACAAGTAGGTGCTCAGAAGTCTGCCTAAACCCTGTGGTTTCCAGATAACCCACTGTAGCCCATACATTTTTTGTCTTTTCATAAATGGGACATAGACCATAGAAGTCTGCCCAGCACTGGCCTTACTGCTCAGCTACCAGAATTGTTTGATTTTATCATTTTTCCATATAAGGCATTTTGTGTTTATCCCATGTAATTTGCTGGGAATGTCCTCTATCACATCCTCCAAAAGGGCATTCCAGGTATCCAGCAACCTTTTCATAAAAAGGTACTTCCTGACATTACTCCTAAGTTTACCAGCCTGTAATTTCAATTCATATCCTCTACTTCCACCATTTTCCCTCTCTGGAAGAAAAAAATATATATGTATATTATTACTGTAATACCTTTCATATATTTAAATCTCTACAGTACATTTTATCTCCCCTATCCCTCCTTTCTTCTAAGGCAGTGATTCCCAACCCTGTCCTGGAGGAACACCAGGCCAATCGGGTTTTCAGGCTAGCCCTAATGAATATGCATGAGAGAGATTTGCATATGATGGAAGTGATAGGCATGCAAATTTGCTTCATGCATATTCATTAGGGCTAGCCTGAAAACCCAATTGGCCTGGTGTTCCTCCAGGACAGGGTTGGGAACCACTGTTCTAAGGTTTACATGTTCAGATCCTTAAGTCTCTTCTCATATGTCTTTTGGAGCAAACACTAAATGGGTTTTGTCACTTTTCTCTGGACTGATTCAAGGTTTTTTTTAAATGTTCTTAGCCTCCGACACGGAATATAATATTCTAATTGGGCCTTACAAATGACTTGCCCGGGGACATTGACACATCCTTTCTACATAACCCTTAAAGTGCAGTACAGACTAGGAAGTGACGTACTTGATCTTAAGTTGGTCAGACAGGTAGAAAAGAAATGACAAGCCAGTAGGATAGTTAGGTAAACCAGGAGAAGAATAAAAGAGGTGACAGTGCCCTGTAAAGACTCTAGTGAAGCCTTATCTAGGGTACTATGTGCAGTTCTGAGATTCTACTTTGAAAAGGATATAATTAGGATGGAGTTGAGTTAGAGACCAGCTATTAAAATGGTGAGTGGTCTGCACCTTAAAGCATATGGGACAGATCCAAATAGATATACTTTAGAAGAAAGGCAAATGAGAGAAATAGGATAGAGACATTTAGGCCCCGATTCTGCAAACTGCATCCCGATTTTAGGCAGCTGTAGGCATCCTACAGCTTTCTAATCAGTCAATCGAGATGCATGTTTTTAAAAAAAATGCTCCCCAGGCCGGCCGCCTATATTGAAGGTGCCTCCGGGAGCCTAGGGAGGTCCGCAAGACCGCCTAAGCTCGCATAAGGGCCTTAGGCAAAACCTAGGCGGCCCTACGCGTCTCCCTAGTAGAGGAAGAGACGCTTACAATGTAGACCAGCAAAAATCTGGCCTACATTGTAAGTAAACGCAGCCGCTATACTTATCGTGGCAAGGGAAGGTGCCAACCCCTTCTGCTGGAATGCCTGACCCCCCAAAATTCCCAATCGCCAGCATGAGGGTGCCCAACCCCTCCTGCCAGAATGCCGCCCCTAGAGCCTGGGCCAATCAAGCTTTAGGCTTAGTGGGGATGGGCAGGGATGGGTGGACCCACTATGCCTAAGGCCTGATTGGTCCAGGCTTCTAGAGCCTGGGCCAATCAGGCCTTAGGCTTAGCAGGGATGGGCCTGCAAGGGGCCTCAAACAAGGGATGGGCAAGGGATGGGCCTCAAACAATTTAGAGGTTAGTTGGGGGGAGGTTAGTTAGGGGGAGGTTAGGGGGGCCATTAGGGGGTGATGATAGCATGGGGGTGCATTAGCGTGGGAGGTCCTGAGGGGGTGCGGCTTTCCGGCAGGAGGGGTTGGGCACCCTCCTGCCGGCGATCAGGAGTTTTGGGGGGGCGGCGTTCTGGCAGGAGGGATTTGACACCCTCCTGCTGGCGATTGGACAGGCAGCCCCTATACTTATTGTGGCAGGGAGCCACAATGTTTGCCACGATGTTTAGCGGCCGCGTCCACTCTAACCCGATTCTCTAGCTGGCGTCTGTAACATAGATGCCGGCTACAGAATCGGAGTTAGTGTAGGCCCAATTCTGTATAGGACGCCCCTCCCGGGCGTCCTATACAGAATCAGGGCCTTACTGTAAATTTAGGAATAATGTAAGGAGATATTTCTGTACAGGAATGGTGGTAGATGCACTGAACAGATTTGCAAGGGAAGTAGTAAAGATGAAAGAATGAAACAGTAGAGCACAGTAATTGGTGTAGATGGGCAGACTGCATAGGACATCTCATCATTATCTGATGTTAATTTCTATGTTTAAGAAAGCTGCATCCCAATGTTTGCCCTTATATTGTCTGCATGTTTGTATAGTATTGGAGATCCAGTGAAGAGATTACCAATGTGGAGTAGGGAATACAATTCCTATCTTTGGCATATATTGGCATTTGATCAGTGAAACTAGAGGGCTGAGACTTTTTCCAGTACTGAGTGAAGATATTATCCTGGTCTTACCCCCAGTTTTGCCTAATCTGTACATCAGCATGTTGTTCCTCTTTACCGCATAACCGATGGATGAATTTTATTCTAGCTTTTTCCTCTTACTTGTTTTAATCAGTGAAACACACAAATATTCTTCCTAGGTGTAATTAATCAGTTTCTTTAAGGGCTTAATGTAGTCAGTAGGTCTTCAGGAAGAAACCAATCTGACTTCTGGGAAGCTTTTGCTGCTCATTATTTATTTTATTTTATTTTTAATTCTTTATTTATAATTTTAACAATTGACAATCGTATAGGTCAAAAAAGAAAAATACAATGTAAAGTGAAATTATGATATACCAAATTGTTAAAGAGATCTCCTTTTGCAAAGTATAGTTAGTCCTCTATATTCTTAGGGACGTAGCTAAAATAAAACTGAAATAGAACATAGGAAATTAAATCAAAATGAAATAAAGAATGGAGGCCTGACTGCTCCTGAACAATTCTTTTCCTGAGCTATCTTGAAAAACAGCAAAACTGATATAGTAGACACAGACTGTTCTCTAGCCAAAATAAATTTAGACAACTGCTGAGGCTCATAAAAACATATCTACTATCTTTTTATACCACTATGCACTTACAGGGGTATCTTAGAGCAAAAGTTGCCCCTAAACAAACCACCTGGGGCCTCAAAATGTGAAATTGATTCCTTCTCTTTTGGGTGGGACGAGAAACATCTGGATACATTCTTATAATATTCATCAAAAAAGGAACATTTTTCTATTTGAAAAACATCTTAAGCATCCAATATTTATTTAAGAGATTTATTACTCACAAACATCCAACAATTTTGTGTGAGTTACAATATAAAACATACATAATTTTAAAAAAGCAGCAAACTACCTCTCCCCTCCCCCCTTTTTACAAAACTAGCACGATTTTTAGTGCTGGCCATGGCGGTAACAGCTTTGATGATCATAGAATTCCTATGAGCGTCAAAGCTGTTAATGCTGCAGCTGGCACTAAAAACTGTGCTACGGTTTTGTAAAAGGGGGGGCAGGGGTTAAAACATATAAAATAGTTTATGTATTTATGTAAACTGCCTAGTTGTAGATGGTATACTGTATATATATTTAAAATAAATAATAATAACACCAAATTTTCCATGTATTTTTCTACTAAGGACATCC
Organism: Geotrypetes seraphini; assembly: GCF_902459505.1. Classification (NCBI taxonomy): domain Eukaryota; kingdom Metazoa; phylum Chordata; class Amphibia; order Gymnophiona; family Dermophiidae; genus Geotrypetes; species Geotrypetes seraphini. The sequence continues at coordinate 231,748,439 of NC_047084.1, forward strand.
CCATGTTCTTAGGGCTCCTTTTACTAAGCCACGTTAGGGCATTAACGCACGGAATAGCACACTCTAAATTGCCGCGTGTGCTAGACGCTAATGCCAGCATTGAACTGGCGTTAGTTCTAGCCGTGTAGCGCAGGTTTAGCACATGCTAAAATGCTGCTTGCGTTATAAACACTAACGCAGCTTAGCAAAAGGAGCCCTTAGTTTGTTGAAAATAGCACTTCTGTTCAGGTTTAAGAAAATGACCAGAAAGTAGAATTAAGCATTTTTACTAGGGTCATGAAACTAGAGCACTGCTATATGTAAACATTTTATTTAGTACCCTGTCAGGTCCACGTGCTCTTCTAAGTTGAGTAGATAGAGTCCATGATTTACTCTATTTTCAGGCAAAGTCTAATCTCTCCCTTTATCATTTTCTGCATCCATTTGTAACACTTAAAAACAAGCATTTGTGTTACTGCTTTGGACCATTGTTAATTGATAATAGCTCATTATGCTCTTACCTTAGTACCCCACCAAAACTGGTTCTCAGGAATTTTCATTAAAGGGGAAATGCTGCAAGAATTGCATAATTAACCCCCCCTCCCCCATTTACAAAACCGTAGAAGCAGTTTTTAGCACAGGCTGGCGAGCTGAATGCTCTGCACTGCTCCCAACGCTTATAGGAACTCTATGAGATCAGGAGCAGTGCAGAGCATTCAATGCACTAGCTGGCACTAAAAACTACTTTTGCAATTTGTAAACAGGGAAGGGGATAAGGGGTTAACATAATGAAAATGAGTTTTGCATTTTATATTCAGAAATGCAGTTTGTGCTAATGTTTCAAGCCATTTGATTCTTGGTTTCAATTCTTGAGACTATACCCAGAATAGTCCCTTAGGAACTGTAATTAAAGGGAAAATATAATTAAAATGAATTTTGTCTTTCATATGCTTTACATGGATATACTGTACTGTTCTTCAGAACATAATTTGACTTCTCTAAAAGCTTGCATGATGTGTAACAGTGCATTTACTTTTGACAACTGAGAAAACAAAATTAGAATAAATAAACTGCCATACTATGTCAGATCAATGGTCCATCTAGCCCTGTATCCTGTTCCTGACTGTGGTCAATCCAGACATAAATAAATGATAGAGTCAGCCTCCCATGCCCCAGACCTTTTTTTAAATGTCGGTGGTCAAGCCCGAGAATCTCGGCAAGAGGGAGAATTAGAAGGGCTTGAGCATGCACAGATGCATGCTCAAAGCTGGCAGAGGCAGGAAGAAGATCTTCAAGTGGCACCGGCACGTCCTGTGGGCTGCGTGCCGGTGCCAGACGGGGGAGGGGTGAGTTAAAGTTGGTCGGGCGGGGGGTGCCGGTTCGCGTGGGAGGGGTGCTGATTCAAGCGGGGGGGGGGCCTTTGCGAGGAGGGGGGAGCAATGCTGGTTCTCGGGGTGGGCTGCTCGCAAATCGAGTCAACACTCGGTTTGCGAGACAAGTTTTGCGAGAATGTTTTGGTCGTCTTGCAAAACACTCGCAAACCGGGTTACTTGCAAACCGAGGTATGACTGTAAATAAAAAACTTTACCCTTGCTCAAGCCTTCACTGGAATTACTCAGCAAAGCTTTCTCAAACTGATTCAACTCTTTTACTCATCATACTCTTATTAAAAATTCCTGTTATACAAAATGCTTCTTTAATTTTAGAATAATTGCTTTACAATTCCTCAAAACACTCTCCAATAGCTACTTGCTCATCTTAAGCAAAAATTTAATTGTTGTCAGCCAATTTTAGCACATATTTCCAACAAAGGAATTCCCCTTATGCTTCAAACAAGTAATACAGGTCCTGTTACTCTCTAGTCCTGTCTCTGACTCTGACTGATTCTGGAAAATTGTTGAGAATGTGCACATACACACTATCTCCTGGAATTCTCACGTGCACACTCTCATGCATTCCAACACTTACAGATTTCTTATCAACTTAAAATAAATATATTAGCTGCATTACCTCATAGATAGGTACATTTCTAACCTGTTTTCGCTTACAATTAGACCTGTTTTAAAATTGCTTAATGCGAGTACCAGACTGCCTTTTGACCCACTAGTGATCTGGTTGTGTTGGAGAGCTAGAGCCGAGCATTTGTCACCCAAGGGCCAACAGCTGAAAGCAGCAAAGGCTGGGGAGTCACCTGCTAGAAGGCAGCTGCTGAAAATGGTGAGGTTAGAAAAGCAGCCAGCTGGGGGAGCAGCTGATAAGAAGGAATTTTGGAGGGCATAGATATAGTTACATCAAATGTCTCTGTGTTGTGCTTTTACTTTGGTGTTAACAAGGTTGGATTATGATAATGGTCTTTATGTTGGGCTTTAATAGATCACTAAATCAACAAAGATAATACTATCAGCCTAACAAGTAGAGCAAGTTATTTATTGGGCTTTAATACATATCATCATGTAGGATACACCTTCTGCAGAGCATTGCAGCAAGCCTGATGGGATGTTTAAAAGCAAGGGATCATATGATTCCAATACTGGAGAAGCTCCATTGGTTTTTAGTTGATCAACAAGGTCGTTTTACGGTATTGATGTTTATAGTTTATTGATTTATATCCCGCTTTGTACAATTATGCAATTTATTGATTTATGTCCCACAATTATAGCTCATACATACACAATTATAGCAGCTTTACAAACAAATCAGACAATAAGAATCTTTCAACGACCAGCGCTTAAAGTTATCATAAGAACTCAATTCCCACATTTCATCTTACAAAACAGGAACTTCTTCAGTAATTTCTTAAAATTGTACAAATTTCCCTGTTCACGTATTTATTTAGAAATCTCATGCCATGCTTGTGGACCTATACAGGAAAACATGCTTACCATGGACACTTTCAACCGCACTTGCTTAAAAGGTAGAAGACACAGGTCAGCATGCTCCCCAGAACGCAATTTCAGAAGCAGAATACTATCCACATATGGCAGAATACTATCCACAAGGTATTTTGGCGCTAGCCCATGTACACACAAGTATACCATTACCAGCAGTTTGTAGCATATCCAGTGCTCTAATTTCAATCTATATAATAAAATGTTAAGCGCGCATGCGCACTCTTACCGCATGATTCCCTGATCCCTGATCTGTTGCGCTGTGGCCGGTAGGAGTGCGCATGCACGCCAGACAAGCCTTCCTGCTCTCCTCCTCGCGCCACTGCAGTGGGTCCTCTCACGAGATGCACCTGCATCGGAGAAGGATTCCGACGAAGGCGGCGATTGTGAGAGAAGCCTCCGTGACACCTTTAAAATTAAAAATAAACTTCGGCCAGAAACGGCCCCACACTCGCGGCTTGGCTTCAGGCACGATTGCGCGCGGTGGCTGTCGGCACCTGCAGGCCGTAGCGGCGGGCAGACGCAAAAGGAGGTAATGGAAGGAGCTGGAGAGAGACGAAAAGATGGCAAAAGGGGTGGCACAGGGTCAGATAGAGGTGGTAGATGGTGTGAAAGGGGGAAAGGGAGCCGGCTAGTCCGCGAGAAGGGAAAGGGGCGTAGGGGCAAACATTCCTCTCACACCATGAAGCAAGCCGCTGACTCTGAGCCACAGCCCCAAAAGCTCAAGCTGGAGGAGAAAAGACAGATACCGAGGTAATTCCCCTTCGCTTCATGGACTGATCGGGTATGTTGGGGAGACAACCAACTTCATGGGGCTGCCTCTCTCCCGTTGGCGTCAAGCACAGAATTTTAATGAAAGGTGCTTGGTTTTGTTTTCAAACCAGGAAGCCTGAGAAGATACATTTAAACACAGCTTACACAGGTATTTCAACATGATAATGGACACTCCACTAACACAAATCATCGGTTCTCACAACAGAGCGTAGTAAACATACTTCTTTAATGAACAATATTGCTCTTCCAACCATTAACATCATGTATCCAAGACATTTTTTTTTCCTCCCTCAATTTAAAGCGCACTATCATATACCACTACTACTTTACAAACAAAACGTGTTCCTTACAATAAAGGGTGAAAAACAAAGCAAAAACACAGCCGCTGAAAGAGATCAGAGACTGAGGGATACTTGGCCACTTCTCATAACTGTACAATGCCAAATTTAAAAGCTGTAATAAAAAAAAACAGTAAGGACTGTGAAAGGTCTGGGGTGATTGTCTAAAGCTGTCTTTACCACCTCATAAGCTTCAGCCTGAACATCCAACCCCAATAATCATATCTTTTCTGATTTTGCATCAAGTTTTGGCAGGATATTCAGAAAATGTGTTGTGTCTTTCATATATTAATCTGCCAGGGTACCAAAGGACAGAGGAAACTATCTCCATATTTGCATACTCTCTCTAACAGGGAGTTTCTTGCGGACATTATAGGACAGTCAATAGGTTGTTGAGCAGCACACATTTCTTCTCTCTACTCCACACATTAGGTATAATACTGGTGGGGATGCCAAAGTCCCACCAGTCAAAGAAAGGGAGCCAGCCAGACCGCGGGAAGGTGGGAAATGCTGCTGCTGCTGCACAGGGACGTAGAGGGGGAGGGAAATACTGCTGCTGCTGCTGAACAGGGAAGTGGCTTCGGCTTCTGCACAGGGAAGTGGGGAGGGACATAGAAAGAAAGGAAGAGAGACATAGAGGCAGGCAGAGAGACAGAAAGACAGACAGACAAAGGAGGCCAGGGAGAGAGACAGACACAAAGAAAGACAGCGGGAGGAAGAGAGACAGAAAGAGAAAGACAGGGGTACGGAGAGAGACAGAAAGAAAGACAGACATATATTCTAGCACCTGTTAATGTAACGGGCTTAAAGACTAGTAATTATAATAAAATTGTATTTATAACCCGCAATACCTTAACAGTTCTGAGCAATTTGCATCAAGAGAATCTGCCAGACACAGATGAAATACATACAGAAATATATTACTCGCATGAATGAAATTTCTTAAACAAATTTATCATAGAAATAGGACTTCACAGATTTACTAAACATTTGGGGCCTCTTCTATCAAACTGCGCTAGCAGTTTGTAGTGGGGTGAGTCATGCTGAATGGCCCGCACTGCTCCTGATGCTCATAGAGTTCCTATGAGCGTCGGGGGCAAAGCGGGCCATTCAGTGTGGCTCTCTGTGCTAAAAACTGCTAGCTCAGTTTGATAGAAGAGGACCCTGGTAAGATAATGAAATAAAAAATAACCACTTAAGGTTTTGCTCCAAACACCAGCCTGATAAGATAAAGTGTTATCCAGAAACCTTTTACAGATACATCCTTTTAACGTAGGAAAAGAAAACACACCTTCCCATGTCATTGTGCAAAGCCTGGAGTAGGATAAATTCTAACAGAATAACAGATCGTATTGTGCTGAATGTTCCAGACCATGGCCTTCAATCTGCTCAAGGGAATTTATTGGTGGTACCATCAGTGAGAGAATAGGCTTCCTGCTGCTGCACTGCCTCTGGTAAAGATAAAAGTGAACACTCAGCTACAGTAATCGTTTATGAGGGGCTGCTGAAAAGTTCTCAGCCCAAACAACAAAGTTAGAGCAGACTCCATTGAGGTCTATGCACTTAGGCACAAATTCTGTAACTGGCGCCTATTTTTGGAGGCGCCCAACTAGATAAGCACCTATCTAAATTGAATAACAAGCTCAATTAAGCTTTTTAATCAGCAATAATTGAAGCGTAGGTGCCTTTCAAGAAAGAGCGATTCTGTAACAAGGCATCTCTAAAAATTTAGGCGGCCTTCAAAAAACTAGGCGCTATGCATGTTAGACTTGGGCATGGCTTCGTGTTAGGTGCCTCATTACAGAATTGCTGCTCTTAAGCGTGCTTAAATGCTCACATGGCCGCCTAACTTTTAGTTGTGCCTAGAGCTGGCCTATTTATTGGGCGCCTCCAAAATAGGTGCCACTCGGCGTGATTCATTAAGCAGCACCCAATTTTACTTGAATTGCGCTGAACGGTGCCTATTTCGGCGCCTAACTTTTTGGGTGCTTCATATAGAATTTGCCCCATAGTCTAGTGATTTTCCACTTGTTTGATCCATCAGAAAAATACAGAACAAAAAAGTGGAAAATTGATAGAATAAGCAAGCGTATAGCCCTCCATGGAGATTGCCCCAGCTTTGTTGGTTGGGCCAAAAACATTTCAGCAGCCCCCTCATATGATGATGGAGCTGTATGAAGGAGGATTTTGATGCAGTTAGTAATAATATTGTATTAGTAAGCTGGGAAAAGGGTCATCATTTTCTGTATGATTTTACTGCTTTATTTTATGGGAAATATCTTTGACTTTTGTGATGAAGAAGTAGAAATAAATTAAGCTCGTACATACACAATTACAGTTAAACCACTAAAATTATTATTAGAACGTTTCTGATTTAAAATTAGTGAAGAGAAAGCGGAGAATATAGTGACTGAGGAAACGTATTTGGTGTGAAGAAATATGAAGCAGAAACTGAATCTGAGCAAAGAAAATATGAATATGCTGAAGAAGAGGAGGAAATTGAGCCTATTAATATTCCTCAGTTCTGCCCATTACATGATCTCCTCATCTTAGGGAAAGGGAGTACCATGAACAGTAGCTCAGAACATTTGGTTCTGATGAAACAGAGTAGGTGAGAAGCAAGCTGCCTGTGAACAGAGACAGAAGTTTTGGTTTTTGGAATCAGAATGAAGCTTGAGGTTCTGTGTTGAACCTGGGTAAGCAGCGGGTGCTGAGCTAGGATTTTTTGTTGAGTCCTGACATGGCTGCAGAACTCATGAATTGAATCGGTTCAGCGAAAGGCTACCAGGATGGTCTTGGGGCTCAGGGATCTCACGTATGAAGAAAGACTAAAAAAACTGTGGATGTACTCACTGGAGGAGCGAAGAGAGAGGGGGGACATGATCGAGACCTTTAAGTATATCACGGGGCGTATAGAGATGAAAGATGATATCTTCAGTCTTACAGGGCCCTCGATTACCAGAGGACACTCGCTGAAAATCAGGGGACGGAAATTTCAAGGTGATGCTAGAAAGTACTTCTTCACCGAAAGGGTGGTCGATCATTGGAACGAGCTGCCTCAGCAGGTGATTGAGGCCAACAGCGTGTCAGATTTTAAGAGAAAATGGGATATTCACATGGGATCAATAGGGGAGTAAAAGTCAGGGAGTGGGTCATTGGCATGGGCAGACTCGATGGGCTATAGCCCTTTTCTGCCGTCAATTTCTATGTTTCTATGTTTCTATGAGACTGCCGCAGGAACTTGTGGCAGCCATTTTTGATCATGGCTCTTTATGGGACAGGAATGTAGGAAGATTGTTCTTGCCTCGTTTCACTGTTAGATCACCAGTGCTTTAAAGATAAGCAATTGAAGACATATTTGTTCACCAATTAATTAATTCTTTCTAGCTTGTATTATTTGTTAAATTTTGTAAACCACAACAAACTTACCGGTTATGTAATGTAATGTAATGTAATTTATTTCTTATATACCGCTACATCCGTTAGGTTCTAAGCGGTTTACAGAAAATATACATTAAGATTAGAAATAAGAAAGGTACTTGAAAAATTCCCTTACTGTCCCGAAGGCTCACAATCTAACTAAAGTACCTGGAGGGTAATAGAGAAGTGAAAAGTAGAGTTAGAGGAAAAATAAAAATAAAATAAACATTTTAACAAGACAGCATTGATCTAAATACTTTGGAAGGTAGAAGAGAGGAGAGAAAGGAATAGAAGCAGAAGGGGGAGCCGTTGAACAGTAGAATTCTGGAGAAATTTAAATGATAGAAATAGAACAAAACAAAGACAAAAGGCAAAACAATAGATAAGATTAAAGATAAATCATAAGCTGGTTATGTGGTGTATAAGTGACTTGTTATGTTATGCTGTGTCTAGAGGGGGCAGGGAGGTGGGAGGGAGACACAGTGGTTCAGTGTTGGACATGGGACGGATCGCTCCTGTCCTGGCTTACCCTGGACCACAAGGGCTTAAGGCAGGACTGTGGGAGGCCTGCAATGGGTCTGGGTAGAGGGCAGGGGAATGCAGACCAGAGGACTCAAATATAAACCAAGACCCCCCTTTTTTGGCCCAAAAATCTTGGTTTATATTTGAATATATACTGTACAATATCTATTTATCTATGCACACATACTGCACATACATCTATCTGTCTATCTAGCTATATATGTATATAGATATATATACCTAACTAATTTTTCAATATGAATTTAAAGTTTTAACAAAGTTATTGTCGATTTGCTTCAAACTGCTGCAGGAAATGTTTTTTTCTAAATTGTGTGATATTTCCGTGGCTTACTTTGCAAATCTCTATTGACAGCTCCATTGAACTGTAACATCTGGCTTGTTGCCTGGAATGTTAGAGCGAGACTGATGCTGCTTACTTTGCTTCTTTGCATCACTAATATCCAAAACTTGGAACTTAGACCCTAGTGAAGTAGTAGCCAGATGTTAGATAGCAGGAAACAGTGTTGCAAGTAGAAACATGCTGTGGAGTGCCAAAATTAGAAAGAAATGTCCTGTATTGTTTTGTTACATTGACTGAAATGACTAGATTTTTCTAACTCCACAAAGGGATTGCCAATTCAGCCTGCCAAAATAGCTTTAAAAGCAAACTAGCAAAGTAGCTGAATAGAGATTGCACCTTCACAATTATCTGAAGATGCAATCATTGTAAACTACTTTATCTGATATTTTTTTATCGTGTGCAAGAGTGTCTGGGAAAAGACCCTCAGCAATCCCGGAAGTTGCATCTTAAAACATTTCAAAAGGGACTCAGCATGACAGCACTTGAAGTTGTATGCTAGAAGTAAAGGTTACAAAGAAACCCAGCTATCTACCTTCTTGATAGAGAGACCAATCTGCTGATCTGCTCTAATGCAGCCATGATATTTGTGTAGAAAGCTTGTCTGATTATGAAATGATGTTTGTTGTTACAATGGAACGGCGAACACTCACCGGACCTAGTGCTTTGGAGAAATCAAATGTGTAGGCTACAGAGAATGGAATGTATGTCAGTAGAGATACTGAGGAAAGTAGCTAAGAAATGTTTTATAAAAATATGAAAACCTTTCCTGGAGACTCTAATGATTTGGAAGCATATCATTTGTGACTCTGGGCAAATCACTTAATCCTCCATGGTCCCACATACAAAATAAGTACCCATATAAAATATGTAAACCACAGAGGGGCAGTATATCATGTCCTTTTTCCCTAATTAAAGTTTGAATATCCCAGGAATGTTGGGGTGCGGATGGGATAACTGCTGAAGAGGGAGAAAGGGTGACTTTTTTATGCTTATTATTTACATAAATCCTATAAATCTATTTAGAGCACTTAGAATTTTGCAGGAAAATTTGGGCATGGACCCAATTTGCACATGCAATTAAATTGAACAGCAAGCCAATCAGCACTGATAACTCAGCCCTATTGATCAAACATTGGCGCTAGTTGGGATCAATTTAAATTTACGTGTGCACGTTTGCACATGACTCCAGAAAGAGGGCACAGCCGTGGCAGGGTCAGGGCAGATCAGGAGCATTCCTGCAATTTATGTATGCTATTACAGAGTAAGAGGAATCCACACCTAAAGTTAGTCATGGATCCTGGCATTAATCACTGTTGTATAAATGGCATCTAACTTTGGGTCCCTTTTATGAAGCTGTGCTAGAGGTTTTTAGTGTGAGTTGATGTGGTCAATGCTCTAACGCTCATAGAATTCCTATGAGCATCAGAGTACTTACTTCACCAGCCCATGCTAATAACCTCGAGCACAGCTTGATATTTTTTTTTTTTTGGGGGGGTAGGGGTTGAGTTCAATTTTTTGGGTACCATTCTTGGAATTTGGTCCTAAGTGTTTATAAATGTCTTAAGTACTCCTGACAAGGTTGTGTTCCTATTTCCGTCAATGTTTGCTGCCCAAGATGTACGACTTCAGGGCTGTTGTTTAAAATAAAATGATTTAAAAGTATAACATTTCAAAATGAAGCTCAAAAATAAAAATTTAATTTTAAACAGCAAGTCCAGCAGCCCTGCTGAATTTGGCAGCATCTTCTATTACAGGTGCCTTCATGATTTACTAAAACATTTATTTCTTTCCAATTTGACCCGACGGCAAAAGATAATGAAGACATTTTTCAAATAGCAGGCAATGTGGCATTTTGGTTCTATTACCATGCTAGCTTTCATCTAATTTACAAAGAGAATTGCTTGGTTAGTTTATCTTTGAAAAATAAGGGCTAGATTCATGAAAGTGCTCTGTTGCACTTCTGCATATTATCATGCATTAGCACACATCATTTACCATAGGTCCCATTTTATAAAATGGAACTAATGTTCTAATAATACTTATTAATGGCATTAGCACTGCAAATGCAGTAGCACACTTTAGTGGATCTAGGAGTTGGCTGAAAGTACAAGTGCACCGAGTTGGGCCTTGTATTTTGCACTTTCAAATAAGTGAAGAATAGATATTAGAATTTAGAATACCCATACTGCAATGGTCTTCAACATTTGACCCCAGAGCTGAATGTGGCCCCCCAAATCCTCCATTGCAGCCCTCAGTTGGCTGAAATATTCTTCATATCCTGTACATGCATTCATTTCAATCTCGCCCAAATAAATGCAAACAATGTCTTAAGAGTTAATCAGGTGTCTCATTTATGGAATTTGCAACTATTGTCAATTCAAAATAAGATGAGTTTTTAAAATATATCATTGAAGTGGTTTAGAATCAATATTAGCATTAATTTTTAGGGCTCCTTTTACTAAATGATGCTAGAGGTTTTCAACAAGGGCCGGCGAGGTAAATGCTCTGATGCTCAAAGAATTCCTATGACCATTGGAGCATTTACCTTGGCAGCCCACATTAAAAATCTGTAGTGCCGTTTAGTAATACCCAATCTGAAATAGCAGGTCAAGGCAGTTTACAAAATTACTGTAGTAGCATGTGTATGCTTGAAATCTCTTGGTGGCCCTCAGATCTTTCTCGTATTCACATGAAGAAAGCTGGAGACCACTGCTCCGTATTCTGTTTCCAACAGAAGCCCAAATAGTAGCAACATTCTATGAAACCTATCCCTGGGCAAGCAGTGGCTTTCCCCAATGTCTGTCTCAATAGAAGAATATGGACTTTTTTTCCAGGAACTTGCCCAAACCTTTTTTAAACCCAGCTTTTATAACAACTGTTACCACATCCTCTGGCAATGAGTTCTAGAGTTAAACTATTCTCTGAGTGAAAAAAAATAGTTACTCCTATTTGTTCTAAATGTAAGTCCATGTAATGTCATTGAACATCCCCTAGTTTGTCATTTTTGAAAAAGTGAAAAAATTAATTCATTTATACCAATTCTACACTACTCAGTGTTTTTTACCCTCCCACATCAGCCGAATATTTTCCAAGCTGAAGAGCACTAACTTCTTTAGACATTTTGGTCACTCTTTGATTCTTTTCTAATTCCGCTTTCTCTTATTTTTGTGATACAGTAAACAGAATTGAATGTAATATTCAAGATGAGGTCACACCATGGAGCAATATAAATACATTATAATATTCTCTGTCTTATTAACCATCCCTTTCCTAGTAATTCCTAGCATTCTATTTGCTTTTTTTTTTTTTTTTTTTTTACCACTGTCACATACTGGGCAGATTTCAGCATATTGTCTATGACATCCAGATCTTATTTTTGGTTGCTGACTTCAAAGATGGACCCTAGAATCTGGAAACTATGATTTGGATTATTCTTCCCAATGTGCATCACTTTGTATTTCTCCACATTAAAGTCCATCTGCCATTTGGATGTTTAGTTTTCCAATTTCTTAAGGTCTTGCAATTTTTTTTTTTCATAGTCCAAGTAGATCTTAGGAGTCAGCTTCCAAGAAAAAACGATCTAGGTGTTATTGTAGATGATACAATTTCTCAAAATCAGTGAAATACTTTTGTACATGGAGAATGTCTGTTTTCCGCTTAGCTGAAAGTATGGATGCTGTGAAGGTCTACACTTATTTTTAACAAAACAGTTTCTATACAGGCCGTTTTGGAGGAGATAAATTGGTATTTAACTGGGCAAAAATAAGCCTGTATTACATCAGAAATCTTGCAGTGATGCCAGAAAGCATGCCAATTATTATAGTTTTTACTGTCATATTAATAATCATAACCCCCAAATATACAATTTCACGAAATGTTCTTTATAGTATCAAGGAACTTAAAACGAAAAAGAATTACATTAATTGAAATTAACATAAACAAGAAATGCAAAACTCTACTGGGTTTTAATTTGAAAATGTAGTTTCTGGGCTATACAGAAATGAAGACTGGTAAGTCTGACATGTGGTTTGCGGTTTCCTCAAGTCTCAAGCACTATATGAAGGAACCACTCTTGCCCAAACAGCCTTCTGTGCCAAAAGACAAAACTGGAATGATAGATGAAGATTCAGTAATGGTGGAGTTGAGAATGATTAAGGAACTATTCCAGTATCATATGGACACCTCCTGGGGGATGAAGAGAAAATGAGAATAAATTGATGTCCTGATAATACTATTGTAGCAAAACACTGAAGTCCTAGAGCACTGCACAACTCAGAGTCAGCTTTATCAAAAATTGCAGCAAACGTTGATGCCATTAAAAAGTTCCATGGTAATTAAGAGAATTTTGCAGATAGGAGAAGGAGGAATAATATGAGGATTTTGAAATTCCCAGAGGGCTGAAGTATTGGATATGGCCTTTTTCTTAAAAACCTGGCTACCTGAATTTCAGGAGTTAAGTCCCCCATACATGGCTTGATCTCTCTCCACAAAGGTTCCCACATTCCTTTAGACTTTCCAGGCCTACTTGATCATCCCTGGTGATCCAGTGGCTATAATTGGATAGGGGATAGGGAATGGAACTTGTATAATGTCTTTTTGTAGTTATACAATCACACTCAAAACGTTTTACATACAGGTATTTCAAGCATTTCCCCTATCTGTCCTTGGGGGCTCACAATCTATCTAATGTACCTGGGGCAATGGAGGATTAAGTGACTTGCCAAGGCTCACAGGCTGTAGCTCTGACCACTATGCCAAACTCACCAGAACAAACTCCACACAGCTCTCAAAGTTAAATGTCTACCATTACCTCTAGCAGTAGTCTCATGGTACTATGGCTAGGGTATCAAAAGAATGCTGCTAGAGATCATGGCTGCCATTTTGCTACCAGAGTCAATAAAGACAGAAGAAAGTGGAGTAATCACTGGACTACCAGGGATGGCCATATAGGCCCAGGGGGCCTACTAGAATGTGTGTGCAGGGCGGTCATCTTTGGTTGGGGTAATCAGGTTATATTAGGGGGGATGTTTGACTGGTTCAGGGTGTTGGGAAAAGAATTGGGTCATGTTGGACAGGTGCTTGACTGGATCAAGCAGAGGTCAGGAGGGTTGGAATTGATAACCCCTTATTCAGATTTGACCTGCTTAAGCTCTGGCAGCCAAGATGTATTCAGTCAAATCTAGATATTCAGTGTCAGTGCCCAGACATGGCTCAGCATTGGATAACTGGGTCAAATTTAGCAGATCACAGTCAGCATTTGATAATATGCTAACTACTATCAGCTGAACATTGACTGGGTATCCTGTAATTGTACTGTCAAAAAGTGTTAATGCAATAAATAATGTAAAGAGAGATTTATAACATTTCTCATGCATGTGAACCTACAGACTTTACCACAAAATTCCTGAGAAGTGGTTATGGTTTTCAGGAAAATGCCAATTTTCAAAATTTTTAGATGAAATTTATCTTTGAAAAAATTGCTACATGATTGTTCACATTAGTAGTCATTTTGATTTTGCAGAATTAAAAATAAATGCTTTTGGTAAAGAAAATCTAGTATATTCAAAAACACTAAACAGTACGTACATGTAAAACTTTTGCAATGTGATTTTTTTCTTAATTATTGTCCTTATGAGTCAATGCAGCTTCAAGACTTGACTTTAGTTGGGAGACCTGATTTGCTGAGTTTTGTTTCCTATTTCAGGGACTTGGGACCTCTGTAGGTATTTGCCAGCGACGAGACAAATTGCAAATGCTGTGATGAGAAAATTGCTGTATGGGTAAGGGCATGGCCCCAATAGCCCACCTCATTCTGCTGCCTGAGTAATTTAATTGTAGGAGTCTGATTAGGAATTGCTAATTCATGGCCAGAGGGGATCAAGGATAGAGGGCCCTTCTCCCCCTCAGTGGGATCTGTGAGGCATGGACATTAGTTGCTGCCACTCTGGCACTTCTCATATAATATTCTGGCCCTCTTTATTTTTTCCTTGTTTTGAGTATTTTTTTAATACAGTATTGTGTTTTGGGGAGTTTGTTTATCACAGCAGTTTAACCAAGCTGGGTGGTAGTTTTAATGCTTAACCTGGATGGTGATTATGTGATAGGATACTATACTACTACTACTTATAATTTATATAGCGCTGAAAGGCATATGCATTTTGACATTTGTAGACGGTCCCTGCTCAGAAGAGCTTACAATTTAACTTGGACAGACAGACATGACATAGAGGGTAAGTGATGCAGAACCCAAGGAGGAGTTAGGAGTCAAAAGCATTCTCAAAAAGGTGGGCTTTTAAGCGGGCCTTGAACACTGCCAGAGACGGAGCCTGCCGTAGGGATTTGGGCAGCTTGTTCAAGCAGAAGGGACGGAGTCTGGGTACTACTTCACTATCACTTCTTGTTGGGTTTTATTGGAGGTCTGTTGGGGGGAAAGGATAATTTGACATTGCTTGGAATTTGTCTGCAGGCCAGGTGACACCGAGTATATTATACTTCCAGATTTTCAAAAGAGCAGTGATGTTAGGGATGAGAATTTTCAGGTTGAATACAATTCCTGTGTTGTTGTGGACTTTATAAAATTGTGGCCTTGGAGTTCCACAAAGCTTGTGCAGTATTCCATCTTCTTTGGTCAGATTATGGTGTTTAATTATAAGGGGAAGGGGATGCAGGGAGGTGTGTGTGTGGGGGGGGAAAACTTGCAGTTGAAAATTTCCAATCCAGGGTGCTCAAAGATACCTAAAGTTTTAGGGCCTGATATTTAGACTATGGGAGTTAGCTGGATTGATTCCCGCCATTGGTACTCAGCCCTGATATTCAATGCAGTGCAATTTCCAGTGAATGTCACTGAATATTTGATCTATTTTTAACTACTATAAACTTAGCCATCTACATCATATTAAGCACCGGCCAGCTAAGTTTATAGTGGCCAAAGATAGACCAGTTATTTAAGCGACTCAATTTGGCTGCTAAATTTAGACAGCCAGCCCTTCAAATTTTGTGGATAGCCAGCTATCATTCTGCTACTAACCAATAATATTCAGCAGTCATCTTGCACTGAATATTAACACTTAACTGGCTAAGTGCTATTTAACCAGCCATGAACTGTTCCTGGCCAGTTAAATAGAGCTGAATATTGGACAACCAGTGCTTTTTTTCCTGTTCTGAAACTGTTATATTAAAGTGCATTTCAAACATAAGAGTTTCATCCTGGAGCACCATCTTGGCTACAATGCATCCAAATTTTTGTAAACCTCAATGATTTGTTCAGAGAAGTCCAAAACGTTTTAGAAACCTGCAGCATCATTTTCTCAGACCTGTCCATTGATATCTTGGTCTCCTTTTACGAAACTGCAATAGCAGTTTCTAGTGCAGGGAGCCGCGCTGAATGGCCCGTGCTGCTCCTGATGCTCATTGAGTGGCTATGAGCGTCAGGAGCAGCGCAGGCTATTAAGCGCGGCTCCCCACGCTATTGCAGTTTCGTAAAAGAGGGGACCAATGTCTTCCTCCTTGCTAAGGTACTTATCACTAGGTAGACTTCCTGAAGGTTTTAGGACAGATCGTCATTTCAATCACATTTTCAGAAGTTGTGAAGATGATGAAAAGTAACCTTCAAAATCTTCAATTTTTCACTCTCTGTGGTCACATCTGGTTCTGTAGGCTCTATGTTCACGAAATTTATGCATTAAACTACCATGAACACTTTCATTTGCATACAACAGAATTATTGATACATTGCAAGAAAAGCTGATTTTTTTACTACAGCAAAAGCTTTTAAGAAACAGAAAAATCATAATATGGAAATTGGAATGTAAGTGATGGTTTTGTTGCAAATTTCTGTATATAGTTGAATGGAATATTATGTGAAAAGGTAATTATCATGCCAATCTGTCAAAATGTGCTAAATATAGCATTCAGGTACTATTCATTAAACTGTAATAATCTCTGTAAGCCACATCACAAAGGGAGAAAGGAGTCGATTTTTAAAGTCATTTCCAGGCTCTTGTTAAATAGTGTATAAGATTTCATAAAATAGGTAAAAAAGAAAATACATTTTTCTCTGGTCAAAATGTAGTCTTCTGAAGCATAAATGGCAGATGGAGAGAAAAACAGAAATTCATGATTTGGGGATTATAGGGTCGGACGCAGAGAGCTCCAGCAACCTAGTGGAAAACCGGGTTGGGAGTGAGTTTAATTTTCTGGGTGACGCTCAGCAAAAATAGCATGCAAATTATCTGCATGCTATTAGTGTTGCATGCTATTAGGAACTGTGCCTGATGCCTGCACATAAGAGCTGAGCAATAGGCACAGCTCTTGTGTGCAGGCCTAATACAGTGAGGGGATGTGATCGCAAAGCTCTGGTAAGAAGCAACAAAGTTAAAAAAAAAAAAAAAAAACCTCCAGCCACAGCTGAAGCCCTTTTTGCTATGGCAAGTTTGGAGGTCTTTTTAAAATGTATTTTATGTACACCTTTGTTTTAGACTTGGCTATTAGTTGTGGGACATTCTCATATTAGACACGTAAACTGCTCAAATTAAAGCAAAACACTTCTACCAGGGAAGTTGACGACAGCTCCAGACAGGCTGGAAAAGTTTGCACATTAAGAGGTTAACATTCCTTGCTGTGCATTAACAAAGTTCTCATTTTGATACTAATGAGCTCCTAGTGATGTATTTACATAGGATTCTCAGTGGCTGATACTGTGATTGGTAAAAGTCTCCGAGAATCATTTTGTGCATCAGAGGTTGAGATAAATTGCAAGTAAGGCTGGTTGCGGCAAGCTTTTGAGCATCAGGGCCATAGAGAGAGAAACATTTGATATAATTTGAGCTAGTGTTAATTTTGCTCTGTTCATATAGAAAATAAGGCTTCTAATAACCTTAGATACATATATTCTTCTTCCAGTGCCAATTGCTTGAGACTTCCATTCATTAGCAGTGAGTCATCGTTTATGATTTTGTATCCTTTAATTTTCAATATTACACATTTGTCTAAGTCAATTTTTTTTCCTATGTCTTCATTAAAGATGTTAATTGCTGACACATCCCATGCCATTTCAAATGCAAGCACATCCTTAGTATATTTCTTTACTGCATTCTGTCCAGTGATTAAAAGTCAGAGTTTATTGGGTGATTACTATTGCCAAATGGTTCCAACATGGTTACCTGTTACTTTGAATCATGTGCAATGTTAAGAACTTGGACTAAAATAACACCCCTTCTTTTCAGTTCCTAAACTAACTAATTTCATTTATTTCATCTAGAAACTTTACCTGCCTAACATTTCTTGACGTGGAGGGGCATAATCAAAAGATACGTCTATGTCCATTTTGTGCCTAAGTCGCTAGTCGCCCAAAGTCGGACATGGGAAAAGGTCCATTTTCAAAAAATATGTCCAACATTTTTTTTTTTTTCAAAAATCATCTAACTGCATGTCCAGCCGTCTGATCATCCAGACCGCTAAAACGTCCATCTTTATACCCCATTTTCATCCAAAAATTTATAAACGTCCAAAACACATAGAAAAAGCCTTTTTGGATGTGGGCAGGGTCAGCAGTGATGGACTGGACACCCAAACATTGCACCAGAGTAGTGGGGTACCTTACAGGGCACTTCTGTAAACTTCACAAAAAGGGTGCCACATACACATCTCACCACAACAACCTTATAGGTCATGGTGAGCTCCCCAAAACACCCCCAGAACTGACTAGACCCACCTGTCTACCTCCCCAATAGCCCTTATTGCTACAGGTGCCACTTATATGGCAGTATATAAGGGTTTGGGGTTTTTTTTTGGGGGGTGCACATGTTTCACCATGCATGCAGTGGTTAGAGTGGCTTATGGGCCTGGATCCTCCTCTCCATAGTTCACTAGCCCACCTCCCATACCACTTAAGCCACCTCTGTGCAGCTCTACTAGGCTTTCCTATGCCAGGCTGATGTTCTGGAGGCAGATATGTAAAGTTGTTATTACGATTTTTATGGCAGGGGGTCAGTGATCGCTGGGGGAGTGTGTAGGGGTCTGTACTTTGTCCCTATATTGGTTATCTGGTCACTTTGAATACCTTCTTGTGATTTAGACCTGGTTTTGGATGGCCTAAGTCACAACGTCCAAGTTCCGTCTAGGCAGTATTGTAAATTTTAGGTTATACATGCAATACGACTAAGTCTAGGACAGCCCTCGGCCAGCCCAATTCCCACCCTCATCACTCCTCCTAAAACACCCCTGTTAGCTCTGGGTGTACTGTAGCACTGTGAAGGCCTAAATCATTTTTAGATATGTCTAAAACTCGGTTTGACTATCTGCACTTGGACAACTTGTTTCACTGATCATCTAAATGCTGATTTAGGCTGGTTTTTAGATGTATTTCCGTTTCGATTACGAGTCTCATAACATTTACCCTGTAGATAATGGGGTAATGGAAATCAATGTCTATCAACTAATACAGAATAAAACAGATGTCAGTTCAGCAAAACAGGGTCCCTGTTAGATTTCTAGAGAGTCCTGATGGGTGTTTTTTCCTAAGGGCTCTTTTTACAAAGTCATCTTAGGCTTTTTTTATTGCTGTCCATGGCGGTATTAGCTCTAACGCTCATAAAATTCCTATGAGTGTCAGAACTAATACTGCCAAAAGAAAGAAAGGCAAGTAGTAGAGTGCCTCAGGAATTGACATTAGGGTAAAATCTATTTAACATATTTGTGAGTGACATCGCTGAAGGGTTAAAAAAAATTTTTAAATGCCTTTTTGTAGCACTTAATTGGCTAAGTATTGACTCTGATCTGGGAGCACCCACAAAATAGCATGTTTTGGCCTAGACACTGATGGGGTTCATAATCAAAATGGAAATACATCTAAAAACCAGCCTAAATCGGCACTTGGATGATCAGTAAGTGCCGATAATCAAACCAGGTTTTAGACTTATATAAAAACGACTTAGGCCTTTTCAGTGCTGCTATATGCCCAGAGCTAAAAGGGGCATTTTAGGAGGAGTGGTAAGGGTGGGATTTGGGCAAGATGTGGACCGACCTAGACTTAGTCATACTGCAAGTATAACCAAAAGTTTAACTAGGCTGCCTAGATGGAACTTATACGTAGCAACTTAGGCGATTGAAAACCATGTCTAAGTGCCCAGAAAGTATCCAAAGTGACCATATAGCCACTGTAGAGATGTGGTACAGACCCACACACACTCCCCCAGTGATCACTGCCCCCCTCAACACAGCCATAAAAATCATAATAAAAACTTTACATATCTGCCTCCAGAACATCAGCACTTGGCATAGCAAAGCCTAGGAGAGTAGCACAGAGGTGTCTTAAGTAGTCTGAGGAGTAGGCTAGTGTACCATAGAGAGGAGAACCCAGGCCCATAAGACACTAACCACTGCATTCATGGTGAAAAATGTGCACAACCCAAAACCCTACTGTACTGTCATACAGGTGGCACCTGCAGCCATAAGGGCTATTGGGGTGGTAGACAGGTGGCTATAATAGGCTTGGGGTGTTTGGGGGGCTCACCATGACCTATTGTTGTGGTGAGATGTTTATATGGCCCCCTTTTTGTGAAGTTCACAGCAGTGTTCTGTATGGTGCCCCACTATTGTGTTCCCATATCTGGGTGTCCAGTCCATCACTTTGCTGGCTCCTCCCATATCCAGAAGATCTGGTTCTAGGTGTTTTTGACTTGGACAATTTTTTGGATGAGAATGAGGTTTGGACGATCAAACGGCTAGACATATACTTAGACTATTTTCAGAAAAAATATATATTTTGGATGTATTCTTCAGGAATGGATTTTAGACTGCTGACTTTGGGTGACTAGCGACTTAGGCCCACAACAGACTTAGACGTTTCTTTTGATTATGCCCTTCCACATCAAATATTTTGGGTAGCAATGTCAGTTAAATGCTGCTGAATATATCTGGTTAGCTTCAGACAAGTGATTTGTTAGCCATTTAAATCTTTTTGAATATCTATTCCAATATTTTCAGATGTATGAACATCTGTTGACAATATTCCTTCTGTCTGATTGTTATCATCCTTTAGGGATGGAGCTCATCCTGGTACCAAGGCTGAGGCAGACAGTGGCTGCCTTTAAGGGAGTCTAGTTCTGGTTTGGTTAATATCTTAAGGAAGTTCTGTTTTTCTCAACAATCTACTACTTAATCCCAACTCCCCCCCAGGTTCAAACAAGCCAATTACCATGTAAAGCTCCCAAAAATACATAGCAAAGTTAACACATTTTAACTAAACTATCATTTTAAGGTTATTACTGAATTCTAAACTATAAACATATCTTATTATCTTCCTTTTATGTAAGACAGTTACAGATCAAAAGTTTATCTTTAATTGTAACCAACCAGAATGAATTTCCATTAATAAATATAGACGGGACATTTTCAAGATGATGTCCAAATCCAAGTTTGGTACAGACAAAATGGAAAAGGCAAGAGAGATGTCCTAATCAACCAATATGTAAGCTTTATTGTAAAAAAAAAAAAAAAAAGTCTCAACAAGGATCCAAGTTATGGCATCAAAGATGCCTTCATCAGGGGATACTGATAAGAGTAGAAGATGAAGCAATATAAAAAAAAAGTTATAATGGGGCCAACAGCTTATAGTGGTTCAAAACACTGCTGTCCGAATGATTTTCGGTCTGAAAAAATGGGAGCATGTTACTCCTTATTATCAAAAATTACACTGGCTACCGATTGAGGCTAGAGTTTTATTCAAATTTGCATATATTTGCTTCAAATCAATCTTCGGTATGTCCCCAGGTTACCTTGTTAACCATTTCTCTTTAAATCACCCCAATAAGCCCACACGTAGAGTCCAATTATTCACATAGCCTACTGTCAAATCGTGTCGTTTGAAGAGATTTCTTGAGAGACTCTCTCTTTCCAGGCAGCCAAAATGAACGCCTGGTTTGGCAAAATCATGCCAAGAGTCTCATCCTATTATTTTTTTAGAAAACTATTAAAGACACAACTATTTGACAAATTTTAACCCAAGCTTCCTAATTGCTTTTTAACTATAACAAGTATTGTGTACATTGTAGAAATTGATGTATCTTTTTGAACTGTATATTCACTGGATGTTCAGCCTTATCTGTTGTGAAATGTCTAGAACCATTCATGGTCTGGTGGTATATAAGAATAAATTATTATTATTATTTTCCAAAATGCTGTCACTCAGAAAAGACTGAAAGCTGTTGGCCCCCATTTTAACTTCTTTATATTGCTTCATCTTCTACACTTATCAGTGTCCCCAGATGATGGCAACTTTGGAATGGACCTCTAGGAGTTGAATATTATTGTTTCCTAAAATAATATCCTATGAGCTCTAGTGATATATTTTAATATACCACTAGGATTTAGATGGTGTATTTTTGCAAAATGATATTATATAAACAGGAGTGATTGAAAATCACGCCTGCCTGAATAGATTATATGTATTTGTTGCAGATTTCTGGGTAGAAACTGACGCTTCAGCCATTATGCTATGGCTTTCTTCAGGGTATGCTGTAAGATCTGCAGCTTGTAAATAGTGGGTTCACTGACCTGATTGGAAGCAGGGCAGTCACCAATTTGAATTTTGCCAGGAAAGTCAGTTGATCAGAAATTTGAATTTTGTGGGAAGAGTCAGTTGGTTTCTTTTTCCATAGAATGGAAAAGTGTCTGGTGAGATTACATGTATATTCAAGAAAATCTTGGGAGAGGTCTGAGATAGGAAGTTGGGATTGCAAGGGGATTCTGTGGGCTATAGCAAAGAGGGTGACCATGTTTTCATATTTTTGGTCATTGGCTAGTGAGCACCAGTGAATTTGAAAACTATGCATGATGTGTAGCTTCTCTTTTGATAAACAATGGTAGCACCTTTAAAAGATGGTGAATGAGTAGCTTAGTGGAAAGCGCAGCAACCTGAGAACCTGGGGGACATTGTTCAGTTCCAACTCCTATAAATTTCTCACTTATATTCAAGCAATGATTTACTTATGCCACAATTTCATTGATAGTTTCAAGCACATCACATCTGAATGAGCAAGCGTGTGAATCAGTACGCTGCTATGCTGTCCAGAGCCCTGTCGCAGCTTTTCTAGCGAAACGGCAGCTAGCCTAACTTCCGTCGGCTAGGACTGGCAGAGACAAAACACATTTCCAATACCATTGAACATTCTACCTACAAGCTAAGTAGTTTTGACTTTTCTGACACCATTTTGAAACATTTACTGTGTCTGCTGTAGATAGGAAGGGGGTCAAGAGCCGGTGAAGATCTTTTCCCTTTCTAGTGCAGTAATTGTCATTATTACGCATTGGGTTCTGAGGCTCTCCCCTCATTCAGATGTGATTTGCATGAAACTTCCAATGAAATTGTGGCATAAGTAAATCATTGCTTGAATATAAGTGAGAAAGTTATAAGAGTTGGATTTGATTTTCTTTCTCATTCCTGTATAGAAGATTTTTTTTGAACATTGTTCAGTTCCCACTGCAGCTCCTTGCGACTCTGAGAAAGTCACTTAATACTCTATTGCCCTGGGTACAAAATAAGTATATGATATGTTATCCATTTTGATTGTAACCGCAGAAAGATGGTATATCAAGTCCCATCCCCTTTCTCTTTCTTTGGATCCTGGATGATCACCCACTAATCTGCATTAGTTTGGTCAGGAATGCGCAAAATTCCTGGCTGCAAAAAAAAAAAAAAAAAAAGGGAAGATTTATTTATCCGTCAGATTGAAGAAATTCAGTGTAATAAATCCTGCATGTTGATTTTTTTGCATGCTAAACTTGTATTATTTTAATATAGGGGTTATGGACGCATTAGCGTTTAGCATGCGCTAATATTTAGCACGTGCTAAAATGGCTAGCACGCCTTAGTAAAAGGACCCCATAATTTTATAAATTGGGGCAAATATGTTGGGATTTTTCTTTCCATTCCTTGTTTTGTTAAATCTAATGACATGTACCTTGGAGAGTAAACTATAAATGTAGCATTAAATTAAATTAAATTCATTATTAAACTGTTTTCAGATTTCATGCCATTTATATATTTGTTATGCCCAAGGTGCCAGTGTTTCAGACTCAGTGTGAGGTTGTTTACCAGTTTTACATATCTATTGCTTTGGTTAAATTCATTCTAGGGTCCAACTCTGACACCTGCATCTTTATTTTATGTATTTGCCAAGGACTAAGTAATCACAAATCATGTGCTCTTGAACATCTCAGACTCTAAGAAATGTGCCATCTTTCATAGTTTGGAAACATATTGATCTGTGGACGTGGAGGGATCCTTTCCATATATGCTGGATAAACGTCTTTCATAAATCACATTGTTGGTGGACTTAAAATGTTCCTGTAAAGCCGCTAAATTTGTCTGGGGATTATTTCTGTCATTTCCTGACATGTCTAGATGACTCTTTATCAGGAGACCTTCTTTTCTAATAAGAAACAGCAAAAGTTTAAAGTTTATAATTTCTGAAATTCCATATCAGATTTAGGGCTCCTTTTACAAAACAGTGGTAGTGACTGCTGCTGCGGTAATCACTCTGATGCCCATAGGAATTTAATGGGGTCAGAGCATTTGCTGTGCAGTAGCCACTACCATAGCTTTGTAAAATGGGGGTTAATAACGTATCCTTTAATTGGAAGATGGTGAAATGGCTGTTTTGCGTAACTTGATGTTGGACGAGAGCAACAGTGCCAAGTAAACAGGCATTTGGAGATGCTGATCTCCCATAAGAGCCATAGAAGACACATGTTGCTTCTGAGCAACAATGCCAAATAAAGGGTTATATAATTTTCCCACTATGATCTGCAAAATGCCCAGGTGCTACTATTGCCACTTTTATAGCCATGGGTATGGGTGCAAATATGGAGAATATTTGTGAACAGAAAGATATGGAAAGAAGTGTTGAGGAGGAGGTTATTCTTTTTTACAAAACAAAATGAAGGCTTATAAGGACCATGTTGCCTATTCAGTCTGCCCATACCTCTCTTATTGAAACATGACAACAGATAAAGGCCAAATGGCCCATCTATTCAGCCCATCTGCATACCATTATCTCTTTCTCTCTCTCATAGAGACATAGAAACATCCATTCCATATACTATCCCTTCCTCTCCATTAATGATCTGATGTACTTGTCCTGAGTTTCCTTGAATTCGGATGCAGTCTTCATCTTCTCTACCTCCACCGAGAAGCTGTTCCATGAATTTTCAATCCTTTCCATAGTATTTCCTCAGATTATTCCTGAGTCTGTCCCCTTTCACCTTCACCCTATACCCCCTCATTCCAGAGATTCTTTTCAATTGAAATAGATTCGCCTCATATGCATTTATGCCATGGAGGTACTTAATCAATTCTATCATATCTCGCCTTCCCGCCTTTTTCCCAAAATATACATATTTTTTTTCAAGGCAGGTTTTACATTCAGGTACTCTTAAGTATTTTTTCATATCTGTCCTGGCAGGCTCAAACTCTACCTATGATACCTATGGTTTAGTACCTACAATACGGTTCATCTATTTATTTACTGTTTCCCTTCATTTTGACTTTCTTTGTTGCCCGGAATTGGAAGTATGAAAATCTACCGTATTTTTCGCTTCATAAGATATACGTTTTCCACCCCCACCCCCAAAAGGGGATGGAAAAGTGGGTACGTCTTATGGAGCGAAAACACCTCCCCCTCCTTTTTTTTAACAGGAGGTGGTCCAGCACAGTCTCCTTCTGGATGGCTGCCTTTAAGTTGCAGAGCGTCGAACAATGCAGGAGCGTGACCTTTGTTCTTCCTGCCTGGTCCCACGCCGCTCAGTGATTGGCTGCAGTTCATTTCTCTCAAGTTCCATTTAACAGGTAGCAAGAGTAAAATGTCATCCACATAAAGCCGGTAGAAGACCTCAGAACTCTGCAGCAGCTTACATAGAGGAAGAAGGTACAGATTGAAAAGGGCAGCCGAGAGCACTGAACCCTGAGGCACACCTGTCAGTAACGTACTACAGTGTGAAACCTCACCGTTCACTCCCACCTCTTGTTGTCTGTTCAACAAAAATGAATGAAACCAAGCTAGGACCAATCCTGTAATACCATGTGAAACACAGTATTCTATAATTTACACACAAAGTGTGTCCTCTACCCATATGAGTGCCTATATGCAGAGTATGTACCATCAAAGATTTGTGCACACTTACAAAATAGTACATAGCCATGTTATTGTCATGCACATAAATTACTAGAACAACAGCAGTTACATGTGTACTTTCCATCTAGATTAAGGAATCTCCTTGTAAAATTATTTCCCAAATGCAAACAAGATGCAGTACACCCACTATGACACAAGCCACATTATCAATTTTTAGAAATTGTATTTGTATTAGTTTCTATACCAATGTGCAAAACATTTAGTACCTGGAATGAGTATGATGTATGAAAAACAAAATTAAACTAAAGATAGAACATTCAGACACTGAGGGCTCCTTTTACTAAGGTGCGCTAGCGTTTTTAGCGCACACAGGAAACTACCGCGCGCTACGCTTCTAGAACTAACGCCAGCTCAACACACATGAAAGCCCTAGCGCACCTTTGTAAAAGGAGCCCTGAATCTGCTCAAGGTATGACTTGGATTTAGAACTTCTTGAGAAACATGTGCAAAGGGATGTACAGTATTTTTTTTTTTTTAAATAACATAGATGTTTTGTTGTTCATTCTTCTTAAAATAATATATTGAAGATTAATCTGGATTTATATAAGTCATTTTGCTATATGCTTCCTCTTTTCTGCCTGCCCTGCCTTCCCTGGACAAATTATAGTCTGCTCTGCTTAATATGATTATATTTGTGTCCCATCTCTGGGACTCATTGGCCCTCATCTCTGTAATGACACCGATAATAGCATTATTGCAATGCTTGTGTTTGTCCCCTACTATGTAAAATAGGAAAGGCCAGATACAGGAAGGACATTTCTATAGTTTAAATTTCTTCAGTATCGCACTAGAGCTTAGCTTTTTGAGATTTTCAGTTCAGTTCGATACAAAAGTTCTATTTGTAATTTTTGGCCACTTTTTTTTTAAATTTGATGAGGCTTTATCCATATTTTGTATGTATATGACCAAGATAAGATATTCTGCAGATGTGCAGTTTCTGTGTAGAGAATCCTACCTGTTCTGTTCTGTTCCCAGTACGAGATGTTTTGGTGCTTTAGGGATTGGTACAATATTTTCAGTGTTGTCTTTTTATATTTTCTGTGACTAACAACATCACACTAACCCCTAAGGCCGGCTCTGTATGACTACTGGCACTTTTTTCTTAAAAGGAAAACACTGTCGGCACCCTTTCAAGAAAGAGATTATTTACCTCCATGCAAAATCAAATGCTGTGGAGTTTAAGCTTAAAACTAGATTTCCTGCATTGACTGACTTTGATTTTAATTTCTCTGGAACAGAGTTGCTGGGGTGATTGCCAGCCTTCCTGTTCTCTTCTCTCTTTCCTTTTTCCCTCTGCTCTCCTCTTCCAACATTCTGTCATTTTCTCTCTCCTTCCTCCTGTCCATCTCTTCCCTACCACTCTCTTCTTTCACATACACTCTCGTGCTTTAACAACCTAAAGACAATTTTCTGTATCACTTGCATAGCATGCATTTGTCAGACAGGCATACAAATGTCGTGAACCTGGGTGCAACATGCACAGGAATTCTACTTTACTAGGGTTACCATATAAAAAAAAAGAAAACCGCAGACACATGATACCACACCCCGTTCTGCCTCCAGTGCTTCTCCATTCTTCCCTCCATCCCTTTACCCAGAAAGCCTCCTGTCTGCTACGAGCTCTGGCCGCACGTGGAGGGCCTGGAACATATGTGGATGCGTGTGATGTCATCCATGCATGCTCAGAGGCCCTCCAGATGCTGCTGGAACTGGTATTGGGCATATTACCTCTACTATATGTAAATCTGTCTCATGCATATTCATTAAGGATATCTTGAAAACCCATCTGGCTGGAGGTCCCCCAGGACAAGTTTAAAAACCACTGTTCTATTGTATTAACCTCTGACGTAGCCCCTAAATGAGTGAAATGTGACCATGTTAGACTTTTTAATAAAATATGATATTTAATGTAACTATTATTGTATGGGACAATGTTGGTTCCTATATTCATAATTTCATAATAAAACTTATTGAACAAAAAAAAAAGATATAAAAAGATCAGGGGCATAGCTACCATTCAGTGAGCCCAGCAAAATGCTCATGGCCACCCAATAGTAGAAGCTGCCTTCAGCTCAACCCTCTACTTCGCGTACCAAGATCCGGCACCTCCCCATCCCCGCACTAGCTATTTACCTGCCTGCTGGATACTTCACAGCTACAGCATCAGAGACAGCTAGGGGCTGCCTCTCTGGCTGACAGTATCTGTCTTCAGCTGCATCCCTTCATGCGGTTGCAATTTCCTGTGGGTGGGAAGCGATCAAGGAAAAATCCCTCTAGTCTGAAATGCAGCCTTTAGTGCTGTATCTGATGCTTTAGCTATTGAGGCCTAAACTCAGGGGAGGCACACGCATATGCTGGAGGGGGGGGGGGAGAGGGAGTGGAGGAAGAGGGCATTTTGGTCCTTCTGCCCAGGGCCTAGTGAGTACCAGGTATGCCACTGATAGAGATCCTGGCTCTGTTATCTGCATTTCCCTGATCCTTGCTGTTTGTGGATCTATCAAGCCTCTCCTGTACTGACTCCCATTTTATTTTTTTCATTTATATCTGAACTCAACATACATTTTTTCATCTAAAATGTGATAAATTTATTTAGCTGGCATTAAATATATATATATTTAACTGGCATTTAATATATATATTGATGGTTGCTGAAATACATGTTTATTGGATTATTCTAGCCAAAAGTGGGTAGGATGAGTTTTTCTTAGTTCAATTTATTAATGAATAAAATTACAAACATTAAATGGTTATTAATTTATATAAATCAACTCTATGGGCCACTTTTACAAAACCACAGTAGTGATACTGCCACGGTAAATGCACTATAGCCCTTAGGAATTTAATGGGTTTCAGGACATTTACTGCAGCAGCATCACTGTCGTGGTTTTGTAAAAGGGGCCATCTATTTGTTAGTAATGAATGCAAATTCATTGCTTAAGTCTAAAACTGCAACTTTACATTAGATGTAGTCACTCTGACAATTTAGCTCTACTTTGGGGGTGATTTTAGACTCTCATCTAACTATGAAAGGCCACATCAAAACGTTATCTCAGGGAGTCTTTTACAAACTGAAGTTGATTAGATGAGTTAGGAAGCATCTTTCATTGGAACTACTCATCTGACTAACCAAAGCCACTGTATTGTTTACCCTGGATTATTGTAATCTTCTCTACATGTCTTCAAATTATTCAAGACACCAAAATATAAGTTGGGCGTGTCCTAGGGCATTGCAGGAAAGTTAACTCCCTAGAATCCACCAAAAATATATAAACCTCAATTTTTAAGATAAGGAGCACCCTCAGCATGAGTTTGAAAGCTTTAAAGAGCGACTCAAAGAGCAGCTCTAGTGCTTAGAATAGCAAAGCCAGCAAACACTGAGCAGATATTACTACTTACTGCCAGCTGCACACCATCATATAGGAGCTCCTGGTTGATTTAAAGTGCAAGTCAAATGCAAACAATGTGCAATAAATAAATATATATAAAAGTAGAAGACAAAAAATTCACTGTCCTGCAATGCCCCGAATGCCTAACTTACTGACCTGAACAGAGAATGAAAAAATTAGTCACTTATCCCTCCAGCTGATTAAAGGTGCTGTAGTCAAATAATAGCAAGGAGAGTCCAGCTTTTTTTGGATCAAAGACCAAAGTTAGGGTGCAGTCCTCTTTCAACACAATGGTGGAGTCTAGACTTTCTTGCAAAGCCCTAGGGCAGTGATGGCTAACCTTTTTGAGCCCGAGTGCCCAAACTGCCGCACAAAACCAAAGAATTTCCTCAAAGTGTCAGCACGTCAATTAAACCTTAATAACAAGATTTTAGTATCTAAAAACTCTTTATAAAGTTGCCTGAATTATGTAACATCATTTTTAAAGGTTGGAATCTTTGTATTGTCAGAGAATCAATTTGATTCACAATCCTTTGGTTTTCATTTCAATTTATTGGCAATTTATAATGTTTTAATGATTTCATTCATGGGCCGAATACACACATACTTTTCTCTGTCGCCGCACTCTTTGACCAAAAGATTTGTAAGCCTGCAACCACGTCAAGGTAGACTCTTTCAGCAGCTCCCCTCCCTCCCCCTTACCTTTGTGGCCAAGTCAAAATGATCTACCAACAATAAAATTTTAAAAACACAAAGCACGCTGTACGCAGAGAAAATGTTAATTATCATTTATATTCCGCGGGTTTTCAAAGAGGTCAAGGCAGATGACTTTATGCAATGTCACCTCAGTAACAACTATACAAAAATAGACAAATATTCCCCCTCCCTTTTTACTAAAATGCGATAGCGGTTTTTAGCGCAGGGACCTGCGCTGAATGCCCCACGCTGCTCTTGAAGCTCATAGGCTCCCTGCGCTAAAAAACGCTATTGCGGTTTAGTAAAAGGGGGCCATAGTGCAAAATATAGACAGCATATATAAATTCTCAAAACGGACACATTTTGATCACTAAATTGAAAATAAAATCATTTTCCTACCTTTGGTAATTTCATCAGTCTCTGGTTGCACTTTATTCTTCTGACTGTGCATCCAATATTTCTTCCCTTTTTTCAGCCTCCTGTATGCTTTCTCTCCTCCAGACCTCATTCCCTCCCCAAACTTTTTCTTTGTTTCACCCTGCCCCCTTCTTTCTTTTTCTCTCTCTCCATACCCCCTTTCATTCTGTATGTCTGTCTTTCTCTCTCTCTCTCCGTGCCCCATTTTTCTTTGTTTCACCCAGCCCTCTTTCTTTTTTTTTTTTTTGGCTCCCTGTCCCCCCCTTTCTTTCTTTCTTCTTGCCCTCCCCTATGCCACCACCATTGGGAAAATGCTGCCACCGCCACTGGGGAATAGGCTGCCACTGCCGCTATCGGGAACAGGCCGGTGCCGAGTTCGCCCTGCTTCTCTTCCCCACGGGGCCGACCAACTCTCGCCACTGGACGTCAATTCTAACATCGGAGAGGACGTTCTGGGCCAGCCAGGCAGCGATTGGCTGGCCCAGAACGTCCTCTCCGACATTAGAATTGACGCGGGTGGCGAGAGTTGGTCGGCCCCACAGGGAAAACAGGGAGAACTTGGCACCGGCCTGTTCCCAATGGCGGCGGTGGCACTCAAGTGGCTAAAGAGACGCAGTTTGCCAGCCTAGGGAGAACACTGGAGGGTGGCCAGCTGTGCATCCCCTTGGGGCGTAAAACCGGGGCAGACCGCCCCCACCCCCACCTTGGTATGCCACTGTCTGTAACTCACTCCCTCCCTATGACCAAAAATTCTCCTTTCTCTATTCCCCGTGTACACAACCATCTCTTTCCCTCCCTTCCTCTCTCCCAAGTCCTTGCCTTCTGTGTCCAAAAACACATTCCCTCCCCCACCTCAGCATCTCTTTCCCTCCCTTCCTCTCTCCCAAGTCCATGCCTTCTGTGTCCAAAAACACATTCCCTCCCCCACCTCAGCATCTATTTCCCTCCCTTCCTCTCTCCCAAGTCCATGCCTTGTGTCCAAAAACCCATTCCCTCCCCCATCTCAGCATCTCTTTCCCTCCCTTTCTCTCTCCCAAGTTCATGCCTTGTGTCCAAAAACCCATTCCCTCCCCCACCTCAGCATCTCTTTCCCTTCCTTCCTCTCTCCCAAGTCCATGCCTTCTGTGTGCAAAAACCCATTCCCTCCCCCACCTCAGCATCTCTTTCCCTCCTTTCCTCTCTCCCAAGTTCATGCTTTCTGTGTACAAAAACCCATTCCATCCCCCACCTCAGCATCTCTTTCCCTCCCTTCCTT
The DNA here is from genome assembly GCF_902459505.1 of Geotrypetes seraphini. Classification (NCBI taxonomy): domain Eukaryota; kingdom Metazoa; phylum Chordata; class Amphibia; order Gymnophiona; family Dermophiidae; genus Geotrypetes; species Geotrypetes seraphini. The sequence continues at coordinate 231,779,667 of NC_047084.1, forward strand.
TCTCCCAAGTTCATGCCTTGTGTCCAAAACGCACTCCCTCCCCCTTTTGTGTTCCCCGTTTGTCTCCCAGCCCATCTTAGCAACTTTCTCAGCAAAATGTAGCTCGAGCTGCGTAGGCTTGTCTTCTATTTCCTGCCTGTCCCGCCGCGCACACATAGCCGATCGGAAATCTTCCCCAACTTCAGCGCTGACGTCGGGGAAGATTTCCGATCGGCTGTGTGAGTGGCAGGGCAGTCGGAGTAGAAGACGAGCCTCGCGGCTCGAGTTATATTTAACACCGCGGGTCCCCCATCGTCCCTGTTCAGCTCTCTCTCCTGTGCACCCCCTGGTAGTACTGCCCTGATGGCGGCCCTGCGCGTGCCAGCTGCAAGGCCTTCACGTGCCACAGTTGGCACGCGTGCCATAGGTTCGCCATCGCTGCCCTAGGGCATACCCAACTTATATTTTGGTGTCTTTTAAGGATATTTTGTCTTGGGGTTTTTGCTATAGTATTCAAATTATTCAAAACATGGCAACTAAATTAACACTTAGGGACTGATTCTATAAACAGCGCCTAAGTAGGCTGGCACCTAAAAAAATGGTGCTGGCCGTATGTCAATCACATTTACAGAACTGTGGCTAGCGGCATCTATGTAAAAACTTTGGCATCTGAAATGTAGGCCTATGTTTTTAAAGGCCTATGTTTCAAGCACCTAAGTTTTTGGAAAATCATGCTTAGCGGGGCCTAACTCACATTCTGCCCATAGAAACGCCCACTTAGATGTTAGGCGCCACTAAGCACTATGTGATAGGTGCCTACCTTTTATAGAATCAGATAGGAGCCTATTGCTCATTTTATTTCATTTTTTTTAGCAATTACTGAGCCTATTAAGGGTATTTTGCCAATTAAGTTAGACACCTAAGAAGCACATAACTTTATAGAATCAGCCCCTTAATGCTTATCATGTTGTGCAAAGGCATCTTAGATATTTCTGCCTAAACTCACCTCCTCCCTCCCGCCGTTCTCTATTTTGGTGGATAATGTCATCCTCCTCCCTGTCTCGTCGGCTCGCAACCTTGGAGTGATCTTGGACTCCTTTCTCGCCTTCTCTGCTCAGATCCAACAGACCATCAAATCCCGTCGCTTCCTCCTCTATAATATTACCAAAACCCTTGTCCATGCCCTCATCACTTCGCACTTAGACTACTGGAACATACGTCTCTCGAGCCTCTCGCGTGCCCACCTCTCATCCATTCAAAACGCTGCTGCACGACTCATTCTGTGAGAGCCGCTTTTCTCACATTACCCTTCTCTTCAAGTCACTTCACTGGCTCCCCGTCCATCTCAGAATTCAGTTTAAACTCCTTTTGCTGACTTACAAGTGCATTCGCTCTGAAGCCCCCCCCCCTCATATCTCTCTTCACTTATGTCCCCTATGCTTCTCCCTGTGATCTCCGTTTGTCGGGCAAGCCCCTCTTATCTGTACCCTTCTCTTCCACTGCCAACTCCAGACTCAGTCCCTTCTTTCTTGTGGCGCTGTATTCCAGGAACAGGCTGCCTGAAGTAATATGTTGTGTTCCCTCCCTGGCAGCGTTCAAATCCAGGCTAAAAGCCCACTTTTTTGAATCTGTTTTCAACTCCTAACTCACACTCACTGCTGTCAGATACCTATACCCCCTGTATCATTTCCTCTACCATAATCTCCCCAATCCCAAAATGTCCTGTCTAAATTAGATTATAAGTTCTTCTGAGCAGCGACCGTCTATTGTATGTTAACATGTACAGCTCTGCGTACGCTTTTCAGTACTTTAGAAATAATAAATAGTAGTAGGAGATTTCTTTCAGGTTAGCTCCAAACTATCACTTCAAAATCAGAGGATATGACTTATAAGGCTGGAGCTCAGCAGTAGGAATTAGAGGCCATTAAACAATGGATTAAATATATGGAAGATAAAGTTAATGAAGCTCAGTAAAAGAAGGTCACCTTTTTATTATCCCCTCCTTTACAAATTCGCACTAACATTTTTAGCGCCGGCCGCAGCTAAATAAGAATAAGAATTCTATGAATGTCGGAGCTGTTTCCGCAGTAGCTGGAGCTAAAAACACTAGCATGGCTTTGTACAGTAGGGGGTTAATTAATCAATTAATTAATTTGCAATTTTGTAATAAGATCACATAACAATAGTGATTCAAGAAATATGAAACTAATCTGAAAGGAAAATCAATCTCAAACAAAAAATGAAAAAAAAAACAATTCAAACAATTTGTCCACAGGGGGGGGGAGGATAAGACATAGGTAATTAAAGGTAATATCCCATAATACCAAAGCAGGGTCACAATTACAATAGCAAATACAGCTTCTGGTAACAGCTTCTGGTAACAAGAAAAATGAAAGACTCAGGGCCAGATTTTATAAACAGTACCTAGGTTAGGCACTGCTAGGTGCCTTTATTGGCAACACAACTTACCCCCTGCTTTACTAACGCATAGCGTGAGTTTTAGCACCGGCAGTGGCGGCTACTGCTCCGACGCTCATAGAATTTCTATGAGCGTCGGGGCAGTTACCGCTGCTGCCGGTGCTAAATCTGCGCTACACATTAGTAAAGGAGGGGGCTAATTATTTTAATTGGTTTAAATGGCGTGGTAATTGACCATACCATTAAAAAAACAACTTTAAAAATGTTAAAAGATTAAAGTTACATGTGGAATTCGACACAGCGCCTACCGATGCCTGAGTCAAAGCACCTACCAGTACCTAACAACACTTTTCTCAAAAGTAGGCATGGTTAAGGATGGAGATTGGGCATGGTATGACTTAGGCATCATTATGCATCTGTATTAGGCACTGGTAAATACATGCTGGTAAATTAAGTGCTGCTAGGCATGATTCTGTAAACGACGCCTAGCGTTTGACTGACAACAGTGCCGAGCGGTGCTAGGTGCTGTTTACAGAATCAGACCCTCAGTGAATATCACATGGGAATTTAGGGGCGATGTGAAATGTAATTACAAGAATGAATTTGTGTCATCTGAATTTCCCAGAGTCCTCTCTAATTCTGGTTCACAAATAATTGCAATTAAACTTGGCGGTATAATGATAGTAGCATGATCCTTGGTTTGGGTGGGGGAGGGGACAAATTTGCACCCATATGTTTTCATATTTATTACATATTTAGAAATTTCTTGGGTATAAGTTAAACTAGTGTTAGCTCACCAAGTCTACCCTCATCTTTCCTGAGAATCTGTGCTACGTTAATGAGCTTGTACATATGTAACAATTAACTTTAGCATCCAGTCTTTATGATCCTTAACAGCTTGAACCCTTAAAAGAAAGAAAAAGGTTCCTCCAAGAAACAAAATGCTCTTCCAATATCACATCTTAAACCTCTAATAAAAGACTCTAATTAGGTTTTATAATAATAATAATAATAATAACTTTATTTTTTCTATACCGCCATAATCTTGCGACTTCTAGGCAGTTTACAGTGAAAGAGAGCTGTACAGTCAGTGAATTACAAGGTGAGAACAGGTAGAATGTCACTGAGTGATCAGTGTTTACAAGTTACAAATAGGTTACAGTATAAACTTGAACATTTTACATCAAAGGGACTGAGTGGTCAGCGTATTACAGAATACTGAATACTGATGGTGAGGAAGACACTGAATGGTCAAGAGAAGAGCAGAATACATTTGAGAAAAAGCATAGAATCAGCATAAAGAGAAAAGTTTTATATCAAGTGTGTTTTGTGTTACTGCACAATTAAGGTTCAAATTGTTAACTGTGCTTTAGCTTAGTTCCTGAGGCCTTGCACACAATTAACTAATCAGTCAATATTCATCTCGTGGCAATCAGAGTTTTCATAAACATCAGCCACTGTCTGGCTGAATTAGTCCCAGATATTCCATGCTGGCTCCTGTCTGGGTACCAGCACAGAATATCCAGGTGTTTGATGGCTGATATTCCATGTCATTTCCTGATAACTGGACATAGTTAACACTGGCATTGACTATCTAAGGTACGTGAACAATTTCCGAGTCTGTCCCAAATCAGCTTCAGACCACTCCAGCACAACTCAGCTAGCGCCACTGTAGATAGTGCTATTTTATTTATTTTTTCGTCATTATGAGATAGTGCTAATGAATATTCGAGGTTGGGTTACACAGCATGATTTTTAACTGGGCAGGAACCTCTCCTGTTCAATTAAATTATTTTGAATACTGACCCACTCTGTTCTGTTTTACAGCCTTATCTGACTTCAGGTCCTTTTCTACATCTAATAGCTGTAGTGGAAAGTTTTCTTCCATGCTATCTGGGTTAATCATTGCAGTCACATTTCTTATTGTATGAGTATATTTAATATCTAGTTGTAGCTGTTGTGTTTAAACGTTAACCCCCTTTAATTCATGTGTCTTATCACTCCAATCATTCTTATTTCTTCCACAACATTTTAAATAGTTTATCTTGAAACATTTTACAGAACATGAGAGCTTTCTTTTTAAATCAATTCAAACAGGGACTGGTTTCCCCTAGCCTGATTAACACCTCCCACTGTCATTTTACATCGAAGCAACTCAAAATCCAATTACCTTCTGTGATGGCTTTTTAGCAAAGAAAAATCTGATAGAACTGCCTGAAAATTGGTCTGATCTGCAAAACTGAACCACAGATCACTGCAAATGACCTGTTGAAAAGTTTAGCTTTACACAGGAATAGTTGTCCACAGGTCCACGATATTGCGTTGCTTATATAACAGTGTTTTGCACGAGTGATTTGTCAGAAGGAAACCTTTTTGTGACCTCATCACCAAAGTCATTGTCTAAAGCATGAAAAAGAAATCCTTAGTCTGAAACTCTTAGAAGAAAATGCCTTAGAGTGATGAAACAAATATTCTCATTTCTGTTTATAATGTAATTCACTAGGATCCTTTTTTCTGGGAAATAGAGAAATATAAACAATAAAGTATATTATGTAATCATTACAAGATACATGGAGAACAAAAGATTAAACATTCTGAAGAAAGTAAAGTAAAGTTACCTATCTGTAATAGGTGTTATTCAATGACCACAAGCAGATATTCTCACATGTGGGTGATGTCCTCCGCAGAGCCTGGTACGGACAGTCAAAAAGTGCACTGTCACTTTAAAAATTTCAAGTCTGAAGACCACCTGTACCACATATATGTGAGTGTTTTCCCACCTGACACCAGTTTACAACTCCTTTGGTTCAGTAAAAAAAAGTTAAGAAGCTGACTAGGAGAGGTGGGAGGGTTGTGAGATATCTGCCTGCTGTCCTTGGATAACACCTGTTAGAGGTAAGTAACTTTGCTTTATCCCAGGACAAGCATGAAACATATTCTCACATAAGGGACTCCGTAACTACCAGGATAATGCCTTTGAGAAGAGGGTTATTGACACCTACCAAGAGCCTGGCAAAACTAACAAGGTTGAAGGGAAGTTGACTTCTAATTCTGTAGAACTGCTTGGGTAAACTGGCTATTCTGTTTGGAATGATTCTCCAAACAGCAATGGGACATAAAGGTATGCACTGAGGACCAGGTGGCTAGTTTACAGATATCCTCAATGGGAGTGGAAGATAGGTGGGCTAGTGAAGTGGCCATTTCTCAAAATTTATGTGCTGTGACATGGCCCTCTAGCATTAGGCCAGCCCAAGTATAGGAAAAAGAGATTCAATCTGCCAGCCATGTGGAGATGGTTGTTTTAGTGACAGGGGCTACAAGTCTGGATTGAATGACAGGAACAGTTGAGTGGAAGTCCTATGAGGTTTGGTCTGATCCAAGTAATAAGCAAGAACATGTTTATAGTCCAATGTGTGGAGTGCTGCTTTACCAGGATAAGAATGTAGTTCTGGAAAGAAGACAGGAAGAACAGTAGACTGGTTCATATGAACCTGAAAAAGTGTTTTAAATTCACTGACACTTGTTACAGAAGAACTATGAGAAAGATTACTTTCCAGGTGAGATGCTTTAGAGATGAAGTCAAGAGTGGTTCAAATGGAGGCTTCTTCAGAGTGGAAAGCACAACATTAGGTCCTAAGTCACAGGAGCAGGTTTGATAGGTAGTTTGGTATGGTACAGGCTTTTCATAAATCTGGAAACCAAAGGATGTATAGACAATGGCTTATTGTCTAGTAGTGTATGAAGATCATTAACAGCATTGAAATGAACTCTAGCTGAAGTAGTTTTAAGATCAGAGTTAGAAAGATATACTGTATATGATAGTCCAGAACCAATAGAAGAAGACAAATTACCAGTTCTAGTGAGTGGAGATTATACTAGACTGTGAAGCGAGTCCACTTTAAATGATAACAACGCTGTGTGGAATGTTTCCTAGAAGCTTCAATAATAGCTGACACTGGTACAGAAAGTGCAAAAGCATTAACTCACTGGGAGATAGATACCATGCTGTGAATGTTAATGAATGGAGATTGGGTTGTACGAAAAACCCCTTGTTCTTTGTCAGCAATGTTGTAAAGATTGGAAATGTGATGGGTTCATTTCAGCTGAGTTGTAGAAGGAGAAGGAACCAAGGTTGATGTGGTCACCGAGGTGCTATGAGGATCATAGTAGCCTATTCTTGGTGAAGTTTGAGTAGAATCTTTCTTAGTAAAGGAACTAGTGGGAAAGCATAAAGGAACTTGTCCCATCACTCGAGGACAAAGGCATCCAAGTCCAGACAATTGGGAGTATAGAGTCTGGAATAGAAGAGTGGAAGTTTGTGATTGTAGGGGGAAGCAAAAAGGTCCCCTTCTGGTGTTCCCCAATCCACAAAGATCTGATGTAGAGTGGTAGAGTTGAATATTCGCTTGTGTGGTTGTAGGATTATGTTTGACATGTCTGCCAAGATATTCTGCTTTTCTGCTAGGTAGACTGCCTTTAAGAAAATGTAAGGAATCACATAGGGCCAGATTTAGATTTCTTCCAAAGTAGGTGGGGCTCTATATTGCCTTGTTTGTTAATATAGTGCATGGCTACTTGATTGTATGATATGATATTTCGTAGAGCATTTTGAATTGCATAAAGCTAGAAACATAGAGGAGGAGATTTATATGGAGAACTTTCTCAAGAGAAGTCCAAGGGCCTTGGGATTAGAGACCATCTAAATGGGCTCCCCATCCAAGCATGGAAGCATCAGTTGTCAGAACCTTTTGATGCAGTGGTGTTTGAAAAAGTAGGTTCCTGGAGAGATTGTCAAGGCAATAACCACCACTGAAAAGACTTCTGGAGTTAAAAGTCAGTTACTTGCTGAGATAACCTGGTGGCTTGATACCACTGGGACAAGAGTGCCCATTGAGATGTAAGTGAGTAAACAGAGTTAAATGCACTGTAGAGGCCATATGACCAAGGAGCTGTACCATTTGATATGCAGTAACGTGCTGATGAAAGGAGACCTCTTGACAAATTTGAATCAAAGACTCTAGCCTTTTTTGAGGAAGAAAAGTATGAGTTTGAGTTTTGTCCATGAGGACTCATATGAAGTCCAGAGTTTGAGTAGGTTCTAGATGAGATTTATTGTAGTTGATTGCAAATCTCAGGAGTTTCAAAAGATGAATAGTTGCATTTATCGCTTGTTGAGCCTGCTGGAACATGGGAACCTTGATCAATAAGTCATCTAGGTAAGGGAACACAAGGAGACCATAAGAATGGAGTATTGCCACTACTACTACTAAACATTTTATGAATACTCTTGGGGCTGATGCCAGACCAAATGAGAGTACTTTGTATTGAAAGTGGTGTGTTCCCAGTCGAAAGTAAAGGTATTTCCTGTGAGCATGTAGAATAGGAATATGAGAGTACTTTTCTTTGAGGTCTAGAGGGCAGAGCCAGTCATTCTTCTTTAATAATGGTAAGAGGGTTCCCAGCAAAACCATGCAAAACTTCTCCTTTACCAAGTATTTGTTGAGAGCTCAGAGGTCTTGGATTGGGGGGGGGGGGTTGTTTTTCTTTTTGTGAGAAAGTATTTGGAATATAACCCTTGGATCCTCTCCTACAGAGGAACTTGTTCTATGGAATTGAGCTGGAAGAAGACTGAGAGCTCTTAGTTAAAGAGGGTCCTCTGCTAGGAGTTGAAAGAAGACTCTCTTGGAGGATGAGTGGGAGGCCCCTTTTTTGTAAATGGAGGGCATAGCCCTGACTCTCTACTCAAAGAACCCAATGATCTGATGTTATGAGGGACCAGCATTGATGGTAGTAAATGAGTCGATTTCCAGTAGGTAGAGTTTGAGGTAGATGGTTGGAAAACACTTTTTAAGCTCTCTAGGAGGAGGTCGTCTTCCGTGTTGTGACTGCCACTGAGCTAATTATGGCAGTCTACAGAGCGAACCTAGCAGGCTGCCATTGGCCTCTGAAGCATGTTCCCTCTGCCATGGTCCCACCCCTTTTCTGACATCAGGAGCGGGACTGCGGCATAGGAAATGTGCTTCAGAGACTGATGGCAGCCTGCTAGGTTTGCTCTGCAAGCTGCCGTAATTAGCTCAGCAGTGGTCACAATGTGGAAGATGACCTCTGTCGCTGGGTGTGGGAAGCAGCTTGGAGGTAACTCCTCGCCCATTGTGAGGCCCCCAGTGGGATGCTGGATCTGGACACTGGGGGGGGAACAGAAAAAGACCTTGAGGAGAGGTGGGAAAACAGTCTTGAAGACAAGGCAGATGCTGGACTAGAGGGGGTAGAGAGGGGAAACACACTCAAAATATTAGCAAAAGGATGATAGAGAGAGGGAGAAACCTGAAACAAAGGGGAGGCAGATTTTGGACTTGGGGGTATTTAGAGGGAATATAGAAAGAGAAACTGCAGAGAGGTGGAAAGATTCTGGACCAGGGAGGGAGGAAGGAAGGAGAGAGAAAGAAGCAGAGAAAGGAGAACAAATGCTGGACATGGAGATGGGATGGGATGGGGTGGGGGTTGCAAGCAGAAGAAAGACAGAGAGAGAAAGAGTGGCCTGGACCAAAGAGGAAAGACAGGAAGCAGATGCTAGACTATGGGAGGTGCAGACAGAAGAGACAGAGGGGGAGAGACCCTGAGAAAGAACAGAGAGATGGGAGATCATAACAGAGGAGGGAGAGAGAGAGGGAGACCTGGAACAACGGTGGTGGTAGGTACAAAGAACTGACACTGGATCTCGGGAAGGTAAGCAGAGGGAAAAGACCTGGACCCAAAGGAAATGGGGCTAGATTGTGAATGAAATGTTGGATGCACAGTCAGAAGAAAGTCCAACCAGAAACTAATTAAATAACCAGACAACAAAGATAGGAAAAATGATTTTATTTTCAATTTAGTGATCAAAATGTGTCAGTTTTGAGAATTTATATCTGCTGTGTGTATATGAAAAATGAAAGGAAAAAATTGTATTATAATTAGTAGAGGAGTGGGTCAGGGTGCAGAGCCTGGCAAGGAATGTGGGGTTTGGTGCAGAGCCTGGCAGGGAGTGAGGGGGGCTGGGTGCAGAGTCTGATATATGTTAGTACACAATTTGGTTCAGAATGTTTTTTTCTTGTTTTCCTACTCTAAATCTAGGGTGCGTTTTATGGTTAGGTGTGTCTTATGGAGCGAAAAATACAGTAATTGGAGTAGCCTTCCCAGTCTCCAGATTATATAACTCTAGCAGCCTTTGATTGCCTCATGGGCTACCTCCTTTGTCATCTTAGAATTTTGCCTTGCTTCGTGACCTGATAGGTATGCCTTTTTTAGCTCCTTGTGAAGTGTGGTAGGGCTCTCATGTAATAGATGTACCTTCAAACATTTGAATTCATCAGAAAGCTGTATATTAGTTTCAGATTCATCTGTGATGCTTGATTGTTATTTTTATTACATTTTTGAAATAACCATTTCCCATAATTATAGAAAGCAAAATAAACAACATAATTTTACCATTTACAAATTACAAGTAAAATAAACATACAATTGAAGCCCACATCTAGGGAGAAGAAAGGATATTCACTAATTTGACAAATTATAATAAAAGTATAATACTATGTAACAATGTTTTTTTGTTCCCAAATAATCAGTGTTGTTTATTAATTACTTGTGTCTCAAAAGTATAGAAAATGGTTATTGTTTTCCTCAAACTTTGCTTTTGTGACCAGGATGTTGATATTTTGAAATTAACTTTTTTGCAGAACATTCTAGATTGATTCTAAGCTTAGGAGCCCTTTTACTAAGCGTGCCACACTTGCTGCTGCAGTAAAAAAAAGATTTGCTGTGCTTACCACGGCTGTGGGTGGAGATGGGCAGAGGAAGGGGTATGTTGTGGGCGTGCATACCCACAATACACTGCTTTGCTACGGTAAAGGCGTGCAGCACTTCTTGCTACTGGGTTAGTGTATGAATCTTTAATGCCTGCAAAAAGGCAGGCGGTAAGGGCATTTCAGACATACTGTTATTGCAGCTCGTATGGGCAGAAACCTGCCTCTTGGTAAACATGCCTACCTGTGTTACAGAGAGTAAGAAAACAGTCCCTGCTCGAAAGAGCTTGCAATCTAAACAGGCAAGACAGACAAACAAGATGTCATGGATACAGTTAAGGGGAATGGTTAATCAGCTGGCTGGGTTGGAGGGCAGAGGAGTAGGGTTAAGGATTAAAAGCTATATCAAAAAGGTGGGTATTCAGTCTGCTTTTAAACAAGGGAAGGGGCTTGACAGACAAACTTGGGTAATTTATTCCAGGCATAGGGGGCAGCTAGATGAAAGGAACGAAGTCTGGAATTGGCAGTGGATTACAACAGTATCAAGACTTTTATGTACCTTGAAGTAAGATGAGTATAGCTGGGAGGTTATCAGAGACTTCAGATTGGTAGAATTCCTAATAGATCTCCAAGGTGGTTTTACCAAGTTTATCTGCTATATTTGTTTTTGTGATGGAAGAGATAGCAGTTCATACCAGCTTTCTTGCTGAATAAACCTCTGAAGAATTTCTGCATTGGCTAAAGAACATTGGACTTTCTTTACTTGTTCAGTCTTCACCACATCGGGCTGAACATACTTTGGACTTGGTATTTTCCATCTCAGTCAGTAGCAACAAAAAAAGAAAGTAGGTCAGGAGGATGGGAGCATAAAAATGTGTTTTACATAAAATTGACCAATGTGGTCATATTGTGCCTACTTCTGGGCTGTATTAGGGGATAAAACTGAAATGCAGTATAAAATAAAATTAAATGTCTTGAAAAACCATTAAAGGAAAAATTATATATTACATTACATTACATTAGTGATTTCTATTCCGCTTGTGCCTTGCGGTTCTAAGCGGATTACAAATTAGAAGACTGGACATTTCCAGTAGCGTTGCGGTACATAGAATCAAGAATGTGTCAAGTTACAATTGTTAGTCTGGACATTTCCAGGAGAAATTGAAAGCAAATAGTAGATAGTGATAGGTTGTTTTGATAAATAGAAATAATACAGTCAGGATTCACAAGTATTGCTATGGTGGTGGTGGTGGTGATCATGAGAGTATTTTCTAATACTATTGTGAGGTTATGATGATGGGAAGTGTTTTTTGAAGAGATGTGTTTTGATTTCTTTTCGGAATACTTTAATGTCTATTGATTTGATCAGTAGATTGGAGATGGTAGTATCAATCTTTGCTGCCTGTGTTGCTAAAAGGCTGTCGTATAGTTTCTTTCGTCGTGTTCCATTGAGAGGGGGGTAAATTAATAGGCTCTGAGTTCTCCTTAATTTGTGTGAGAGGTTACGGTGTAGTCTGTTGTTTAGGTAGCTGGGTGCTGTTCCGTGTATTACTTTGTATAGTAGACAGTAGAATTTGAACTGGGATCTTGCTTTTATTGGTAGCCAGTGTGAGTCTAGGTATGCATTGGTGATGTGGTCATATTTGCCGAGGGAGTAGATGAGTCTGAGGGCTGTGTTCTGAACAGTCTGTAGTTGTTTTATCATGTAGTTTGGGCATGATAGGTAGAGGCTGTTGCAGTAATCTACAATACTTAGTACTAGGGATTGTACTAATATCTTGTATTGATCTTTGTTGAAGAATTTTCTTATTTTTCTTAGGTTGCGCATTGTAAAGAATGCTCTTTGGATGATTTTGTGTATTTGAGACTGCATTGTGCAGTTTCTGTCTAGTTGTATTCCCAGGATCTTGAGTGTGCTTTGCATTGGGTACTTGATTGTATTTAATTCTAGTTCTGTGAGAGATGTTTTTTTTCCTTCTCTGGTAGTAGGAATTTAGTTTTTTCCGAGTTCAGTTTTAGTTTATGACTTGACATCCATTTTTCTACCATTTCCATTATTATTTTCAAGTGGTTTGTGGATAAGGGGTCTTGAATGTTAAAGGGGAGGAGGATAGTTATATCATCCGCGTAGCTGAATGATACTGTGTTTAGGGCGTCTAGGGTTATGCCGAGGGATGCTATGAAGAGGTTGAATAATATGGGTGATAATGGTGATCCTTGTGGTACTCCACATGGGTTTGACCATGGGTCGGATATGTGCTCTTTTGACTTGACTTTGTATGTTCGTGTTTTGAGGAAGCTTTGGAACCAATTGTGAACATTACCTGAGATTCCTATTGTGTCTAATATCTGGAGTAGTGTGTGATGGTAAACTAGGTCGAATGCCGCAGAAAGATCGAGCTGAATGAGAAGCAGCTTGTTTCCTTTGCTGAGGTGTTGTCGGACAGTGTCTAATAGTGATACCAGTAGAGTTTCTCTGCTATGGTTGGATCTGAATCCAGATTGTGATGGATGTAGTATGTGATGGTCTTCAAGGTAGTTGGAGAGGTGTTGTGCGACAAGACCTTCTGTTAGTTTGATGTATAGTGGGATTGAAGCGATTGGTCTATAGTTTGCAGGATTGTCTATAGGACCTTTGGGATCTTTTAGGATAGGTGTAATTATGATTTCTCCTAATTCCGGTGGGAAATGACCTTCATTTAGTGTTGTTTGAAGCCATAGTGTGAGGCTAGCTTTAAATTTGGTGGAAGCTGTAGCTAGTAAGTATGAGGGACAGTTGTTCAAGTCACATGAGGATTTGCTGTATTTTTTGTAAAGTCTGTCCAAGTCTGACCATTGTATCTTTGGGAAGTTTGTCCAGATCCTGTCTGCTGGGATTGCTTCATCTATTGTGGGATTGATTCGTATTTCTTCTATGTTGATTCTTGAATTGTTGAATGTGGATCTGGTTGTGATGATTTTGTGTTTGAAATGATCCGCTAATTGGGTGGCTGTGGGAGTTTGGTTTCCTTGGGTGGCGAGAAATGGTTTGGTATCAATGAGATTTCTTACGATGTCAAAAAGTTTTCTTGTGTCTGATTTTTCGGTGCCGATGAGTTTGGAGTAGTAGTTTTATCGTTTTTGCTTCAGTTTGGTATTGTATTGTTTGATTTGGATTTTCCATTCATCTTTGGTGTGATTATGTTTTTGTTTTTTCCATGTCCTTTCTAATTGTCTGCATTTCCTTTTTAGGTGTAGAAGTTCGTCGTCGAACCATTTGTTAGATGGTCTGTCTATTTTGTTTTTGTTTTTTATTGGAGCTAGTTCGTTTAGTGTAGATTCACTGAGGGTCCACCAACTGTTTATGAATTCTTTGGGGTTGTTGGGGTCGATTTCAGGGTCGACTGTGTTCCAGAATGTGATAGGTTCGATTTTCGGTCTGATCTTGATGTGTGATTTCTTTAGGATGGGTTTGTTGTTATTTTGAGCCCAATTGATGGTGAATGAATATTTGAAATGGTCTGACCAGAGAGTAGGGTGCCAGGACCCGTTTGAGATGTGAATGTTTTGTGTGTTTTGATTTGGAAATGAATAAGCTGCTATATCAAGTTGATGACTTATAACTTATAACTGAAAGAACCTCAAAATATTAATGATAACACAAGCATGTGGTATATAGACAAATAGACAATTATAGTGTAAGGGAACATATGCTTCTTGTAAAGCGTGTGATCAGATATATAGAAATTTTAGATACTGAGTAAAATATAGAGTTCCTTTTACTAAGCTGTGATAGTGGTTTTAGTGCACACCAAGCGCGCACTAAATTGCCCCACGCGCTAGACGCTAACGCTAGCTTTGAGCTGGTGTTAGTTCTGACTGTGTAGCTTGGGTTTAGCACACGCTAAAATTCTACGCGCACTAAAAACACTATCGCAGCTTTGTAAAAGGAGCCCTTATGGGTTGTGTTCCTCCCTAAAACAGGTAAGATGTACTCGGTTCATAGACAAAACCACGGAAGACAAAGGCGCGCGCCAACAACTGAGCGCAAGACAGAGGCGCACGCCGAAGAAAATGACAGTTTTTAGGGGCTCCGACGGGGGGTTTTGTTGGGGAGCCCCCCCACTTTACTTAATACAGATCGCGGCGACGTTGTGGGTGGTTTGGGGGGTTGTAACCCCCCTCATTATACTGTAAACTTAACTTTTCCCTGTTTTTAGGGAAAAAGTGAAGTTTTCAGTAAAATATGGGGTGTTACAACCCCCCAAACTCCCCACAACGCGGCGCAATCTGTATAAAGTAAAGTGGGGGGTTCCCCCCCACACACCCCCATCGGAGCCTTTAAAAACAGTTATTTTCTTCAGCGCGCGCCTCCGCGCTGCGCTCAGTTGTCGGTGCGTGTCTTTGTCTTCCGCGGTTTTGACCTGACACCGGTGTACTCATATATAACGTGTGCATAAATAGAACTTATGTAAGTTCTTCCTAATAGATTATTAATATAATAAATAAGAACATGTGTAAACAGCGTTCTAAAGATAATATTACAAAGTATTGCATATATAATTACATATCAGTCCAGGGACAAACAAGCACAACTTAATTGATTAATTAACACTTTGCAATTGATGATAATTAGGATTAATTAAAAGTTATGCACACAACTCAGAAAACAGGATTTTATAAAATGTATATGCCAGTTGTGCATGTATTTGAAAAGGGAGCATGGCCAGGGGCAGGTTGGTGGTATTCCTAAAGGTTAGGTGCATTCAGGGCAGGATTAATTCGTCGAGGGCCCCTAGGCACACAAGTACACTGGGCCTCCTGCCCCAACCCACCCCACCATGCGCCCAGGCGGCAACAGGAAGCTGCGTCAGAGGGAAGCTTTGGGCAAGCAGCACCGCTTGCACAATTACAGTTCCTGTTGCCTTTCTTACCCACGTTGTTTGTTTGTCTTACTTTCTGTCAATAGGGGGGACACGTTGCCGATCGGGGTGGGCCCGTGTTGCCGATCAGGGGGGGGGCCACATTGCCGATCGATGCTGGAGGGGCACATCGCCGTTTGGAAAAAACAATGTTGATGCCCTCCTTCATCGGGACCCCTGACCATTTTGAGCCCTAGTCACGTACCTACTTGGCCTATTGGTTAAACCTGCCCTGTGTGCATTGTTATAGAATATGCTTGATCCATGCACAGCTTAGGCACAGGCATTTAAGCCTGGTTTTAGTTGGCCTAAATGGGTGTGCCTAATTTATGTATCACACACAGGTTCTAAGTGGGATTCTCTAAAAGGTACATGTACCTTGTAGAATCATGCTAAGTGCTGTTCTAGTCAGTGCCAATGTTTTAGGTGCCATATATAGAATATGGTGATTCCTGTATAGAACAGTGGCTTTTTTATATATAACTTTCAGAAGGGCTAAATCATGAGTTGGATCTCAATGTACATATTCCTGTGAAACAATTCTATACTACTTGAGCTCTGTAAACACGTATCTTGGGAATGATCAGATGATATATTGTTTAAATACACCTTCTACAACTTCCCCATTGCTTTTAGAGACCATTCTTTCTCTAATTATTTTCATTTTTGTGAATTTAACTAAGGCTCCCTTTTATGAAGCTGAGTTATGGATTTTTATCCCAGGCTGCTGCAGTAAAACCTCCAACGCTCATAGAATTCCTAGGAGCATTGGAGCTTTTACCGCAGTGGACAGTGATAAAAAACAAAACAAAACAGAACCCTAACACAGCTTCATAAAAGGGGGACTAAATTATTATTTTGATTAGATTAATAAAATAGCTTGCCTTCTTAGGCTTTCATTTCCTTTTCATTATGATTTGAAGGTTACCGTATATACTCAAATTTAAACTGGGATTTTGGGGCCAAAAAATTGGCCCAAAAATGGGGGTCCCGGTTTATATTTGGGTCAGTGCCCCCCTCCCAGAATTTTCTTTTAAGGCTGCTGCCACTGCCGCCAGGCTCTGCCCCACCTCCTTCCCTTCCCTATCCTCATATGGTACCTCATCTTAGTGATCTGTTGTTGAGGTGCAGTGGGTAAGAGTAAACTTTCCAAGTTCCTACCCTGCTGCTAACCGGCTGCCGCGAGTTCCTTCGGCACTGAGCTACATGATCAGAAGCACGATTTGGCGCAACTGCTCGATACTGAAAGTACTGAACAACAATGCCAAATCGTGCTCCTCCTCATGTAGCTCAGCGCCGAAGGAACTCGCGGCAGCAGGGCAGAATCTTGGAAAGTTTGCTCCTTCCCGCTGCACCTCCACCGCGGATCACTAAGATAAGGTACCGTTTGAGGATAGGGCAGGGAGGGAGGCAGGGCAGAGCCTGGGAGGAAGGGAGGGAGGGTACAGAGTCTGATGGGGAAAGGAAGGAAGGGTGCTGGGTACAGAGTCTGATGGGAGGGGGGAAGGAAGGAAGGAAGGAAGGGGGCTGGTGCAATGCCTGACAGGGGAGAGAGGGAAGGGTGCTGGGTGCAGTGTCTGGCAGGGAGGGAGCTGGGTAAAGTGCCTGACAGGGGGGAAGTGTGCTAGGTGCAGAGCCTGACAGGGGAGGGGAGGAAGGAAGGAGGCTGGGTAGAGAGTCTGATGGGGCAGGACACTTGAATGTTAAGCCGCCTGACATATTTGAGTCAACCATTTTTCCTCCTTTTGGGATAAAAAGGAGGTCTCGACTTATATTTGGATCGACTTATATTTGAGTATACACAGTATTCCATATTTTCAAAAGATTAAATTTAGTTATGTTTGACTGTTCTTACATTTTTTCCATAGGTTTTATTGTTTGCCAGTGTAAGTTTATGTTCACCTTGCTTTCTAGGCTTTTAAATTCAATTTCAGAATTTAGAATCTGCCCCATATTTTTAAATGATTATATTTAGCATTTTCTGAATGTTTCTACTGTTTATACATTGGTTTTTAGTGTTAGACAATGACACATCACATATGTCACTGGAATACATATGTGATGTGTTGGAACACCACATAAGTGATGTGTTGGAACACATTTGTAATTAGCCTGTATTTTGAACTTGTGCTGTTATCTCACATTTCTTAGGATGCCTTTAACCAAGTCATCCTGCAGTATAATCTCGATATGTGCATACTATCTATGCTTTAAAAAATAAATGTTACTTTTTGGCCAAGGGGGCACATGTGAGATGGAGGCATTGCTGTGTGCTAATTGATTAGAACGTGAAAACTTTACCTTCTACAAAATGGGTAGCAGTATGGGCCCATGTGCTAATGGCCACACACTAATATTGGTATTCACACATTGCCATTAATATCGAAAAGAGAACATTGTCTATTTTCTGGCCATAGAAAAAGCAGCTTTGGCATGTGACAAAGACCTGCGTAAGGGCGTGCTAAGGCCATTTTTTTGCTGTAGCTTGGTAAAAGTATGCTTGTCTCCATTATGAGCTAATTTCCTGTCAGTTAAAGATTCAAGGATTATATCAGAATTGTCTTGAGCTCACTTACTTTCAGAGCTCTCGTGATTTCCTGTATAGCCACACTGCTTTATAACCGATAACATGCTGAAAGTATTTCACAAATTATGGCATTCATACAGTACTGTGTATACAGAAACCTTTACAGTAATACTGTAAATATGTGAGTTATGACTGAACAAGAGTGTCTAAAAATTAACTCAAGCCTTTTTGAGCTTGTGCCTTTTCAGTTAAAGCTGAAGGTAGATTTGTGACCTGCTAAACAAAAAGATACTTTAGGCACCCTGTATAGAATCAACCCCTTTGATTAATTCAGCTGCACATTGCTAATTTTCTCCACGTACTCAATTACCTTAACCTATATTTTGAACCTCTGCTGTTTTTTTCGCTACCCCATGTTTTACTAAGCCACAGTAGAGGTTTCTACCATGGCTCAGAGCACTAAAATGATTGGATGCTACTTCGTTGCTCATAGAATTCCTATGAGTGTCGGAGCAGCATTGGAGTATTTAGTACAAGAGGACAAGAAGACAATTTATCTTCTCATGTACAGCACCCCAGACTTGGAATGCGCTTCCCATGTTTTTACGGGAGGAGAAGGTGTTTGGGAAATTTAAAAGCGAATTAAAAACCTTTCTGTATAAAGATGCATTTGCAAATTAATTAAATTTTATTATAAAGTGTTATTTTAACGAATTATTTTGCTTTTTCTTGTTTTTTCAACTTCCTTTTGTATTTTCCCTGTATGTTCTTTCTTTACTATAAAAAAATGTATTTCATCCCCTCTTACCTTTTGTTTATATTATAATTAATTAAGTGTATGTAATGTTTTTGTTTCCTTATGAATGTATATTTTATTGTACATCGCTTAGAAATCCGATTAAGCGATTGAACAAGCCAACTAATAAACTTGAAACTTGAAACTTGTGGTAGAAACTTCTACCACGGCTTAGTAAAAGAGGGGGTACATTTCTTAGACTGCCTGTCTCCAATATGAT
The DNA here is from genome assembly GCF_902459505.1 of Geotrypetes seraphini. Classification (NCBI taxonomy): domain Eukaryota; kingdom Metazoa; phylum Chordata; class Amphibia; order Gymnophiona; family Dermophiidae; genus Geotrypetes; species Geotrypetes seraphini. The sequence continues at coordinate 231,798,289 of NC_047084.1, forward strand.
CTCAAGTCCTGTCAGTTTAAGATTCTGAACAACTATATCAGAATTGTCATCACCTCACTTACTTTCAGAGCTCACTTAGGATTTCCTGAGCTACACTGCCTTATAATCAATAACACGCTGACCAGTATGTCACAATTTATGAAATTCATGCAGTATTCTGTATACATAAGCCTCTACAAATATACTGTCTAAAGACATGAGATCTTGATTTGTGAGAATACAAATCCCTGCTGAGAGTGTAAGTGTAACTACTGTATGTGAGCTATGACTAAATATTAGTGTGTGAAAATGGGGTTAAGTCTTTTTGAGCTTGTGCCTTTTCAGTTATAGATGAAGGCGAGTTACATTCAAGTAGACTAGGTAGATATTTATTTATTTATTTTTTAAATGGAATGAACCTATTGAGTACAGGCAATCCCCGGGTTAAGAATGAGTTATGTTTTTAAAGCTGTTCTTAAGTTGGATTTCTATGTAACTCAAAACTTGTAGATTTTAAGATTCTTGCTGCTTACTTCTGTTCCCAGCTGGCAAAAGGGCCAACTGTCCCTACCCAGTGTTCCCTCTAAGGCAGTGGCGTACCTAGGGTATGTGGCACCCGGGGCCCATCATTTTTTGACACCCCCCCCCATCTATATGAAAAATATGATTTTTAGTACCAATCTACATATCGCACCACAAGAGTGTACCTAGGAAAAGGCTGCATCTTAAACACTGCAGTAAGCACTAGAACACCAACACATACATTGTAAAACTAAACAAGCCAGATCCCGCACAGTCAATTGGTCCTGTAGTCAATGCCAACTGAAAACTATGTCTTTTTCATACACACAGAACAGAGATACACCCTCGCCCAAAATGGAATAATCACAAACTAAAAATAGAAATATGTAGACAAAAGTTAAACTGATCCGCCAAGAAACCAGACCCTGGATACAATGCAACAACACAAAAAACAGTAACACATGTCCTCTAATACAGTGCAAAATATAAAGACAGTAGATGTAAATTTGAAAAAACTGATACATAACAATCACCACTTTATAAATTAACAAATAAAAATAAAACAAATAATGAGAAATAAAAAAATACCATTTTATTGGACTAATCCCCGTAAGCTCGGTCCCCATCCCCGCAAACCACCTGATTCCATCCACACAAGCCTTGAATTGTTTATATTAAAGTATAAAAAGAAACAATATTCTGTACAATTGTCAATTTATAAATCAGCTTCTTCTCCCCACTTTCTTCCCCATTTCCCTTCAGCATCCTCAGCCCACTCTCTCTCCACTTTCCTTCAGCGCACGCACATAAAAACAAGCAAGTAATTTTATATCATTTTCATTCTATTCATTCATAGAAATTAAAGTCTAGATAATGCCAGTCACATAACAAAACATGATTTTACAAAAATAATTCCCTGCAGTCAAGCCTGCAAGGATTACTAGATGTCTTTCAGCAGTTCCCCTCCCTCCCCCTTACCTTTGTGGCCAAGTCAAAATGATCTACCAACAATAAAATTTTAAAAACACAAAGCACGCTGTACGCAGAGAAAATGTTAATTATCATTTATATTCCGCGGGTTTTCAAAGAGGTCAAGGCAGATGACTTTATGCAATGTCACCTCAGTAACAACTATACAAAAATAGACAAATATTCCCCCTCCCTTTTTACTAAACTGCGATTGCGGTTTTTAGCGTAGGGAGCTGCGCTGAATGCCCCACGCTGCTCTCGACGCTCATAGGCTCCCTGCGCTAAAAAACTCTATTGCGGTTTAGTAAAAGGGGGCCATAGTGCAAAATATAGACAGCAGATATAAATTTTCAAAACGGACACATTTTGATCACTAAGTTGAAAATAAAATCATTTTTCCTACTTTTTTGTCTGGTGATTTCATGAGTCTCTGGTCCTTCTTCTGGTCCTTCTTCTTTCTCTCTCCCCCTGGCTCCCCTCTTTATTTCTGCCTTTCTTTCTCTCTCCTCCTGGCCCCCCTCTTTCTTTCTGCCTTTCTTTCTCTCCCCCTTGACCCCCTCTTTATTTCTGCCTTTCTTTCTCTCCCCTTGGTCCCCCTCTTTCTTTCTGCCTTTCTTTCTCTCTCCCCCTGACCCCTCTTTCTTTCTGCCTTTCTTTCTCTCTCCCCCTGGCCCCCTCTTTATTTTTTCCTTTATTTTTCTCTCCCCCTAGCCCGCACAAAGCCATCGTGCCGATTTCTCCACTTCCACGATTTTTTCCCTACCCTCACCCCCAAGCCAGCAGCCGATTTCTCCCTGCTCCTTCCCCGATGTCCTGATGTCCTGAACTTCATCGGGCAGCAGCAGCATTCACAATTCACTGCTGTTGCCCGCTTCAGGCCTTCCTCTCTGTCGGGTCCTGTCTTCATGAAAACTGGAAGTAGGCAGGACCCGGCAGAGAACAAGGCCTGAAGCCGGCAACAGCAGCGAATTGTAAACGCTGCTGCTGCCCGAAGAAGGTAATGGAGCACCGAGGCAGTCCGCTTCTCCCCCCTCCCAGCCGAACCCCCGCTGACCCTCCTATCTCTCCCCCCCGTGAACCTTTCCGACCTTCCCAGCGAGAGCAGCAAACCTCCTTCGCGGCTTTCTCCTCCCTCTGCCGCGTTACTGATGACGTCATCAGTGATGCGGCAGAGGGAGGATAAAGCCGACGCTATTGGAGGGAGGTTTGCTGCTTTCGCTGGGAGGGTCGGAAAGGTTCACTTGGGGGGGGAGAGATAGGATGGTCAGCGGGGTTTCGGCTGGGAGGGGGGAGAAGCGGTCTGCCTTGGTGCTCCAAGGCCTGGCGCCATTACCTTTTTCGATAATGGCGCCGATGCTGCTTTTGCTGGGAGGGTAGGAGCGCGATAGGGACCGGGCCAGCTGTGCACCCCCCCCTAAGGCGGCACCCGGGATGGACCTCCCCCTCGCCCCCCTTGGTACGCTACTGCCCTGGGGAAACAGCCTGCAACAAGATCGCGCGATGCCAGATCTTTGCCTGCTTCGGCTGTTTCCTCCGCCGCGGTCCCGCCCCTCCTCTGACATCAGAGGAGGGGCAGGACCGTGGCGGAGGAAACAGTCGAAGCAGGCAAAGATCTCTGGCATCGCGATCTTGCTGCAGGCTGTTTCCAGACGCGACACCCGGCGCAGGGGGGGGGAACTGGACCGGACCGGGAGCACCCCCTCAGGGCTTGGTACCCGGGGCGGACCGCCCCCCCCCGCCCCCCCCTTGGTACGCCACTGCTCTAAGGTACAGCATGCACAACCACACACTATTTTTAATGTGACCATGCATAATTCCTGAATCTGCTACAGGAGAAGTGTAAGAATCTATGCCATTGGAAATACTGCTCAGTAAATGAAGCTGCAACCATGTTCTTAAGCATGAGTCGTACTTAAGTCAAACATCTGTAACTCAGAGACTGCCTATATATCAATCAAGATGATATACAGAAATTAAATAACCGCCCCACAAAGTAGCCCAGCAGGAGGGATGTCCACTCCCTTCTGCCACCCCTCCACCCCCAGAAACCCCTGACACCCCATGAAACTTAACCCCTCCAACACCCTCCAAACCTGCAGACTCCCACCCACACCCCTAACTTGAGTCTGACACACCCCTAGCCACATACCTCTTAGAAGAAACTCCAGCTGGAGATATACTTACTCCCTTGAACTAGCAGGCCTGCCACTGCAAAATGGTGGGCCTTTCCCTTTCCAGTGCATTTTGGGATACACCAGGGAAGGGACTATGGCTCTGATTGGCTCAGATGCCTAAGTCCTTAGGCACCTGGGCCAATTGGATCCTGGCATGGAATCCTGCATCCTGGGATGCACTGGGAGTGGCCTAAGATTCTGATTGGCTAGATATCTAAGGCCACTCCCATGGCTAGTCGGAGTCTTAGGCCATTCTCAGTGGATCTCATTCATATTTTTTCTGGTGTCATACACTGATGGAAAAATTAATATGGGACCTGCAAACCATTAAAAAATAATCCTATTTTTGGGCCCTATTAGAGATATGTTTAGCACTTGTGAAAATCCTATTTTAAAATGTGCTAAGTTAATTTCTTAAATTTTTTGTAGTAAAAAGACCCATTTTCCATTAACTGATTAGATCCTGGTTACCTAAGTCCCTTTGTTAGGTGCTATCGATTCATGTTCGAGACCTAGCAATTTGATAATGATATCAAAATTTCATGGCAGAATACAGAAGTAGATTGCTGGGCCTTTCTTCTGTGCAGTATAAATTTAATGTTGCTGCTGTTGTTGCATCAAACAATCCTCCACCTTCAACACTGCACATCTGCTGCTACCCAGATGGGTGAAATATTGTTAGTCTGCCATCTCAACTGAAACCTGTCCACTTTGGGAGGTCTTACAGGTAATGAAACTACTAACAACGTGGCTTTCAGCTTCATAGATACACGCAAGCCCTAGTGGCACGACAAGCCCATGTACCCTTACAATACTCCAAAATCTTTCCTTATACTACTTAAATGTGATACAATGCAATAAAATATTACAATAACAAATCTCTTTATTCTCAACATTTTTAGATGAGTGATTCATTTTGGTTTACCTTTTAGAACTCTTGTGAATCAATCTAATTAAAATTTCAATCTGATTTTTGCCAGTTTTTAAATAGTTCTCACTTTTTTCAACAAACTTTCCCTCCTGAATATATTGATGTGACACATGTCTATTTTAATTGGAGATTAATCAAAATAACATTGAGTGAAGTTCCTCCTGAGTTGACAGTTATGTTTCCTTCTCCCATAAGGATTAATGGACAGCTGTCACTCTGTCTAATTTATTCAAAATCCAACTGACTTTTCAATTTGTTTCTATCCAAACCAAGAATCTGAAACTCCTGTAAGCCAAGTGCATTGTTATAAGTTTTAACATAGCTCTCGTACTCAAAAATGTAGGTCTAAAAGTTTTAAACTTCATTCAATCCATAAGAAAAAATGGAGCTGCTTTTTTTTTTTTTTTTTCCAATTCTTTATTCATTTTCATATCTCATAACAAGTATACAATAATCATTCAATATTCATACAATTCACTTGTATACTTCATATAATATTAAATCTTATATTATCCCCCCTCCCCCCTTCCCTTCCACACATATCAACATTTTATTTGAATCTCATACATTATACCCTCCCAATTCCATATCATATTATTCTTCTATAAAAAAAAAAAAGTGTCTAATCATTCGAATATTCAATCAATGGCCCCCAAATTTTTTTAAACTTGTTATAATTTCCTTTTTGCATAGCAAGAATTTGTTCCATTTTATAAATATAACATATAGAATTCCACCAAAAAGTATAGTTAAGTCTTGTATAATCTTTCCAATTTCTAGTTATATTTTGAATGGCAACCCCTGTCATAATCATTAGTAATTTATTATTATTTGCTGAAATTTGACTCTTTGCTCTCATCATTGTTCCAAACAAAATTGTATCATATGACATAGCAACTGGATTGCTTTTTAATGCAAGATTCAACAGAGATTTATAGAGGGATAGCCATATTAATATGTAATATCAAAAGTGACACGGAAATAATTTGCATTTTATAAAGTAACTGAGAGCTAGATCGGTTCATAGTCAGTGGCATGCAAAACACCAGTGCGCCGACAATCCAGCGCTGACAATTCAGCGCAAGACAGAAGCGCGCCACCGAAAGCCGCTGAAAAACTTATTTTTTAAGAGCTCCGACGGGGGTGTGGGGGCATAGTATTTGCGCTGCCGTTGGAGGTGTGTGTGGGGGGGTGTAACCCCCCACATTATAGACAAAATGGAACAGTTTCTGATTTTTTTCAGGAAAAGTTCCATTTTGTCTATAATGTGGGGGGTGGCACCCCCCACGCCCCTCCCCAACAGCAGTGCAAACACTATGCATTAAAGTGGGGGGGTTCCCACACACACACCCCCATCGGAGCTCTTAAAAAATAAGTTTTTTGGCGGCTTTCGGTGGCACGCTTCTGTCTTACGCTGAATTGTTAGCGCTGGATTGTCGGCGCGCTGGTGTATCGCGTGCGATTATCCCGTCACCGCTAGATCTACTAAATGGGCTCTACTGTTAACTTGCATTAGTAAATACAGGCCCTCTTTTACTAAACTGTGATAGTGGTTTCTGCCACGGCCTGGGGGCACTAAATGCTCTGACGGTGCTCCGACGCTCATAGAATTCCTATGAGTGTCAGAGCAGCGTCAGAGCATTTAGCGCACCAGGGCACAGTTGAAACCTCTATCGTGGCTTAGTAAAAGGTGGAGGGCAGTAAGTCTCATCGCATAAATGAGGCAATTCTTTCATTTGACGTTCCGATGTCATACGGTGAAAGCCTCTTCTATATTGTCATGTGGGCACCCAGAATCTATTCTAGAATATTAGTGTAATTCAGCATTGGCATACCTAACATTCAAACACCCACATTTGCACCTGCCATAGACTTGGCGATACTGTGGGTGACTAATTAAGTATAACTTGTATTATACACTGTAACTTTCTGTGTGTCAAATTAGGTATAACTTGTAGTGGGAACCTTGCATCATAAGGACAACCATAGCAAACTGTAACCAGTAAACTGTATATTATCATTAGCCCCTAGCATGTATCAAGTTAGGATAAAAACTTGTATCGTAAACTTGTAAAGAAATTATGTATGTTAAACCTGTAACCCGTTCTGAGCTTTCTGGGGACAACGGGCTAGAAAATGAATCAAATAAATACATATAAAGAACACAAATAATTTATTGTATTCTGCAAGCTATACATATTACTGGGAGTACTTCCCATGCTCCATTACAGTTATACTCTATGGGCAAGATTGTATAAATAGCACCAGAAATCTTGCACTCCTTATAGGATAGCAATGAGCATCAAATTCAACGCTTAACTTTGGGCGCAAAGACTTACGTTAGTTGAAACCTGGTGTAAATACTGCCATGCAAATTGGGCACAGATCCCTGTTTTCTGTAGCACTGTGTGCATCTTAAAAAGATGGGAATAATATCAAACCTTGTGGAATTCCATGTAATACTGGGAATGTAATTTACTGTATATTGTACAATGTCCCTGTGCGCTTTTGTATATTGGCAAAACGAAAAACTGTTATATAATTAGGTGTGTTAAAATAGCACCTCTAGTAGAACACTGGTATGCTACTAACCATTCTTCTATGGATTTACATTTTTGGTTTTTAAGACAATTCATTTATCATGGAGAGGTGGAGATATTCATCAGTTATTACATAGGAGAGAGCAACGCTGCATTTATATGCTCAATACTATCTCTCCTTCTGGGCTTAATTCCGAATTAGATTTTAGACCTTTTTTGTAAGAGCGGACAGCATAGCTGGTTTTAAGAAAGGTTTGGACAATTTCCTGGAAGAAAAGTCCTCAGTCTGTTATTGAGAGAGACACGGGGGAAGCCACTGCTTGCCCTGAATCGGTAGCATGGAATGTTGCTACTCCTGGGGTTTTGGCCAGATACTAGTGACCTGGATCGGCCACCGTGAGAACGGGCTACTGGGCTTGATGGACCATTGGTCTGACCCAGTAAGGCTATTCTTATGTTCCTTTTTTAATAACTATCCCCCCCTTTTACTAAACTGTGATAGTGGTTATTAGCGCAGGGAGCCGTGCTGAATGCTTCATGCTGCTCCTGATGCTCATAGCACTCAGAGCATTCAGTGCGGCTCCCTGCACTAATAAGTGCTATTATGGTTTAGTAAAAAAGGGGGGGGATATCACCATTTTTCCCCCTGTTCTAAAATTTTATATATTTTTTGCCAATATGTCATAGAGTAATTTTTGTATTTTATTTTTAGTTCATTTTTATTTTTTCCAATATAGTTTATGTACTCTTTAAATTTTATCATGTTCACACAATTATGTTATTATCTTTTGTGAATGCCCCTGATCTTCTCATGACACGCCCCTGGCCATACCCCTGTTTATGTCGCGTACAATCCAATTTAGGCACAGAATGTTACAGAATATCATGCAGCCAGGTTGGTACAAAAAATCCAATATTAAATCATTAGAATCCCTTAAGTCATTATTTTGGTCACCAATCTTGGCTCCGTGTCCAATTGTGTGAACCCAAATTTGGTTGACCTTTATAGAATATGGGGGTAAGCCATTTAACATGGGGCCTCGCAGAGCAGCACTTAGGCCCAAATTCTATAACCGGTGCCTAATGTTAGGCACCTATTTCTGAGGCGTTCAACTTGATAGGTGCCTATCTAAATTGATTAACAAGCTCAATTAAGCTTTTTAATCAGCAATAATTGAAACAGGCGCCTATCAAGAAAGAGTGATTCTGCAATAAGGCGTCTTTAAAAATTTAGGCAGCCTTGAAAAAAAAATAGGTGCAATGCACATTAGGCTACGGGTTAGGCGCCTTGTGGCAGAATTGCTGTTCTTAGGCGTGATTAAGCACTCATATAGGCGCCTAACTTTTAGTTGTGCCTAGAGCTGGCTTATTTATTGGGTGCCTCCTTAATAGGTGCCGCTCAGCGTAATTCATTAACCAGCACCCAATTTTACTTGAATCGTGCTGAACAGTGCCTAAGTCGGCACCTATCTTTTGGCCGCTTCTTACAGAATTTGCCCTCTAGGCACCCTGCAGCCATTTACACTTACCCATGAAAGTGCCGGTATTCTGAATATTTACATGTGAAAGTACCACATAAATATGGATGTCCACATAAAACATGTGAACATGTGAATATTTACATGTGAATGTACCACATAAATATGGATGTCCTTATAAAACATGTGAAAGTACCACATAAATATGGATGTCCACATAAAACATGTGAACATGTGAATATTTACATGTGAATGTACCACATAAATATGGATGTCCTTATAAAACATGTGAAAGTACCACATAAATATGGATGTCCACATAAAACATGTGAACACGTGAACATGTGAATATTTACATTTGAATGTACCACATAAATATGGATGTCCTTATAAAACATGTGAAAGTACCACATAAATATGGATGTCCACATAAAACATGTGAACATGTGAATATTTACATGTGAATGTACCACATAAATATGGATGTCTTTATAAAACTGTGAAAGTACCACATAAATATGGATGGCCACATAAAACATGTGAACATGTGAACATGTGAATATTTACATGTGAATGTACCACATAAATATGAATGTCCTTATAAAACATGTGAAAGTACCACATAAATATGGATGTCCACATAAAACTGTTATATAATTAGGTGTGTTAAAATAGCACCTCTAGTAGAACACTGGTATGCTACTAACCATTCTTCTATGGATTTACATTTTTGGTTTTTAAGACAATTCATTTATCATGGAGAGGTGGAGATGGAATGAGGAAAATGGGCCCTGCAATAAATAACATGCTGTTGGGCTAGCCATTAATGGATGGATGTCTTCTATTGCAGGGGGTGTCCAACCTGCGGCCCGAGGGCTGCATGCAGGCCCGTGAAGTATTTTGTGCGGCCCCGGTCAAGGGCGATGCAGTGTTTTCCTCTGAGTGTTTACTGTCTTGCCAGCTCCCTCCTCTGTCTTGCTGCATTTGCGTGGCCCCAGAAACATTTTTTTCAGCCAATGCGGCCCAGGGAAGCTAAAAGGTTGGACACCCCTGCTCTATTGAATGAGGAAAATGGGCCCTGCGATAAATAACATGCAGTTGGGCTAGCCATTGACAACGTGGTGGAAGAACCAGAGACTGTGTCTGAATTCAAGAGGGCCTGGGATAGGTACATGGGATCTCTCAGAGAGAGAAAGAGATAATGGTACTATGGATGGGCAAACTAGATGGGCCATTGTTAATGTGCTAATATATTTTAGTAAATCTAACTCAAATCTGTTATATATGTTTATTCTCACCTTCTGTGTTATTCTTGCTAATATAATTTTTATTTTTTATGTGCTACAAAATAAGCCTTAACATGTGCACTCACATTGTGTTACCATCCTTAAAGACATATACCATAAATAATCCACTAGAACACAATTAAATTAATTGTGGCATAAAGTTTGGCCGCAGCTTTATTTTAAACCTTTTTTAGCATAGTTAACAAGAACAATCAACTTCAATAACATTTCCCATAATCCAATATTGCTATCCCAAACCGCTTTTTCCCTCTTCCCAATGAGCTATTCGGTCACAAAACTAGCTCATGCATTCTTGGCAAACCATGCCAGTTCACAACATTATGACCCACAGTATCTTTAGGTCACGACCCCCACTCATGTCAGTGACGCTCACAAGTGTCCCCCTTTTATCATCCCCCAACTTGTATATGAACTCCATACCTCAGCCGCATAAACTTCCCCAGCAATTCCCCAAATTCCACCCCTTACAGACTTAAGCTATGACCATCCCACCCACAAACCACCCAGCCTCCCACCAACCATAATTAAACAAACCATCCCACCAACCTACATATGAATAACCAACAGCAGGGATGGGTGGGCGAGCATCACCTTACACAATCCCCTTTCACATCCGAACGTCCCGATCCCACTTCAGACCCAAAATAAACATTCATCGCGCCCATTCATCCATTCATCCTGACCAATCATCATTTCCAGACACTGCTCCAATCACATTCCTCCATATGCAATCTCACACATCTTCCTTACCAATCACTCTGCCCCATTCATCCTACATCACTTTTAACCCTATCCTCACAAACTGCCCTCCCCCACCCCCACACAACCCTCATCTCACCCTTAATACTTTACCTATACAAGGATGGTGATATAGTTCGGCAATGTTATAATAATAATAATAATAACAGTTTATATACCGCAGGACTGTGAAGTTCTATGCGGTTTACAATGATTAAATATGCTACAAATTGAGTAGAACTAACAAAGTTAAAAATTAGTGACTAACAGTTCTAGAGATCAGTTATTGTGGGAAAGATTGTACAAATCAGCTACCTAAGTACTTCAGGAACAGATATGGTTTTAGGTGTCTCCTAAATTCCCCATAAGCATTAGCAAGCTTAAGTAATTGTTCTCAATCTTTACCCCATAATGCTGCCAGTCTAAACTGGTGGGTCAATTTTATATCAGTTTTGAGAATTTTTAAGTGACATTTCCGAAGGATTTTAAAAAAAATTGTTGTCTTTTTTTCATCAAAAGTCTACAAAGTATCAAACATGTCTCTTTATCCTTGCATAACACGTCCTGACAAAATGTATCTTTATTGTAAACCGTTTGTATCCCATGTAATGTAAAAATGTATCTTTACTGTAAACCGCTTTGAACTTCACGGTATAGCGGTATATAATAAATAAATTATTATTATTAAAGCTTTTAATAACATCACTTTGTACATTTCTGATCTATATCAGTGTGTTTATCCAGCCCATAATATAAGAAGATTTTACACATCACAGTCACTCAGCTAATCACATTCACATGTATTTTTCTCCCACAACAATTTTCTGGTGTTTACTGTTAGGCTCCCTTCCAATCCTTGTTACATCCATCATTACCACCCATGAAGATCAGATAGGAGCCTCCACAAATTGATCTCTTGATCTGAACCTTGATGTGTTGTTACAGCTGCTTATTTCTCACTCCACTTTACTCCCTGGTCAACAGCTGTAGGGGTTTTTTAATGTGGTTTTTTTTTTTTAATCTTTTACTCAGTAGTTCATTCAGCAACCAAAAAATGATATAACTTGAACCAAAATGTACCTTATGCTTCTTTGGCTTTCACTGACCAGGGCAGCTCTGTAAAACCATAACTATTCTGAGACTTTGCAGCTGAAATTAGGTCAAATGCATACCTATCTGCAGGGCTTGCATCTCCTATAGTCCAGTCCATGCTTCCATCCCTGTTTCTTGGGCACTGTAATAATAATAATAATAATAACTTTATTTTTGTATACCGCCATACCCCAAAGAGTTCTAGGTGGTTCACATTGGTTAGACAGAGATTACAAGTGGTTACATATCAAATTGATCATAGAGTTGCAAACAACATGGAGATAGCAGTTACAAGTGGTTGCATATCAAATTGATCGTAGAGTTGCGAATAGCAAGGAGAGAAGAAGGGGGGAGGGAGGGAGACAGGGGAGGGGAGAGGGTCAGGAGGGGGCAGGAGGAGGATAGAAAAGGGGATTAAGGGTCTTGATCTCGAAATAGGTGAGTTTTGAGTAGTTTTCTAAAGTCGAGGTAGTTGTAGGCCTTGAGGACCATTTGGGCTAGCCAAGGGTTTAGTTTGGAGGCTTGCAAGGCATAGGTTTTGTCGAGGAATTTTTTTGAGTGGCATAGTTTTAGGGAGGGGAAAGAGAAGAGTTGAATTTTACGGGAGTTCTTAAAGTTTGTAGGGTTTCCTTTCCTGGGAGATCCTGATGAATACTGGCAGTTCCAGTGCTTTTGATGGGGAAGGAGTACAGAATATGGATATTTCCTGCCAATGTCCCCCCTCACCCCTTCATTTCACTTTTTCTACTATTTTATGCCTCTTTCAGTCCCCCACAATCACTCCCTGCAGCAGTAACACAGGTAAGAAAGGCAATGGGAACTGTAATTGTGCAAGCGGTGCTGCTTGCCCAAAGCTTCCCTCTGACGCAGCTTCCTGTTTCCGCCTGGGCACATGGTGGGGTGGGGCGGGGTAGGGGGCCCAGTGTACTTGTGTGCCTAGGGATCCTCAACGAATTAATCCTGCCCTGTGTGTGACCTCTCAATTACAATAAAAGCACTGGCTACCTGTTCCATCATATGAAGTTTAAGATTCTTATACTCACTTTTTGATCACTTCAGTCAGATACATTGGCTTACCAAGCTGACTCTTATGCAAGTTTATTCTCTTCTAAAAATTATTTGCTTTTTTTTTCATTATCACAGTTCTGTTCAATTTGAAGTTGCAAGTTACTGAGTATGGGATCTTTTGGAAGCATTGGATGCAGGCGGGTATAAGCACATTAGATGATTTTTTATCAAAAGGGAAAATGCTTGATCTTTCACAACTGCAACAATCATTCGGTATTTTAAAGTCTCAAAATTATAAGTGGTTGCAGTTGAAGCAGGAATCTAAAAAATCATTATAGCTTGCAGGTCCTATGCTTCCAGACAGATTTGCTAGGACATCAGGCTGCCCAGTGGTATAAATTAATATCTGAATTCTTGAATAAAAAAATCAAAATCTAGTCTTAGAGACATTTGAAGCATTGAGATAAAGCAGTATATTTTTGCATCTCCATGGCCACAAATTTGGACTTGAAGGATGAGATGTACAGCGTCAGCATCTATGAGACAAATGTGGTTTTTCTTGTTACATAGATCTTTTTGGACCCCGGTTAGGTTACAAAAGTTCTAAATCTAATAGATGTTGGCACTGTCATCTGGACATTGGGACATTGGATCAACTGTTGTTCTATTGTCCTCTGATACTCAGCTTTTGGAAGTCAATATGGGGAAAGATTATTAACATACTGGAATCATCAATTCTATTGACATATGAGGTAGTCAAATGTGGAACATTATTACATATTAAGCCCCCCATAGACCGTTATAAATACCGACTTTGCCTAATTATGATTGGGATAGCTATGCAGATGGTAACTCATAACTGGAAAAATTATGATCGCCTCAATTTTCCTTTCTAGTGGGCGAATCTATGCTCCAGCTTTAGGTATGAAAAAATGAATGCTGACATGTTGGAGAATAGTAATTTATTTAAACTGGCTTGGAGCCCGTTGACATCTTTTATTACTTCACTATAGTTGGCCTTTGTTTATAATTTAAGTTTTGTTTAATTTCATACACATCCAGGGAAGGGTGGGAGGGGGGAGGCTATTTCTATTTCTATGCTAATTTTAGCCCTTTGAGTATATACATTCAGGGTGGGTGGGATGACATTACTATTTTAAATATGGAAAGGTTAGGGAAAGGTTATTGAAAGAATCTATGTTTTTGTGTTTTTATTGATTAATCATTGGGTGGGTGCGTGGGTGGGGGGAAAAATAGTTGTTCATGTATATTTGTACGATGAATGTGCTTTTATTGACTTATTATATGGATACATATTTGTGTTCTGCACTTTTGATGTTTAGAAAATCAATAAAGAATGAAAAAAAGAAGAAGTTGGAAGTTACTCAAATTTTAATTTATTTATCACTGTCCTGCCCTATCCAATATCAAATGCAAATATTTGGTTCAGAAGACATAATTAATATTCAATGTGCATGTTATCATTTCCTTTTATTATTTTTTCTTTTTGCAACTAGTGATTTTTTCTCTATGAGGTTTGGTCTTTTGCAACATCTATTCTACCCCCCTTTTACAAAACCGTGGTGTGATTTTTAGTGCCAGCTGTGGCAGTAATAACTCCTATACTCATATAATTTCTTTTTTTTTTTTTTGAGGATTCATTACCTTGTTTAGTCAAGGTTTGTTTATTTATATTTTATAAAAATACAGAACAAAGAAGGTACAGACATATGTATCAAACAATACTAGATATGCTTGACGTTAAGCAAGTAGCTCTCTGGGTAGCTCAATATTATAAGCGAAATTAAGAGCATTGGAGCTGTTACTTCCATGGCTGGATCTGTTACTTCCATGGCTGGCACAAAAATTTTGCTACGGTTTTATAAAAGGGATATGGGGTTAGTGTGTTAAAAACTTAACACTGTAGGCTATTTATGTTGACTAGTTAAGTACTTCTTCTACGGTCTTTCAGTTTTCACTATTAGGAATGTCAAATATTTTTCAACCACACAATGGAACATCTTTTTGATCTCAGATTCATTATTCTCCCTATTTTCTGTTCTCTTCCTTTTTGTTCCTGATCCTTAACACAGTTTGGGGGTATTTTACTAAGGCGCACTAGTCAATTTAGCTTGCGCTAAATAGCGCACACTCAGGCCCGGATTTTGTATAGACGCCCATCCCGGGTGTCCTATACAGAATCGGAACAAAACACGCCTAAAGTGAACCCGATTCTGTAATCGACGTCCATGTTGCAGATGCCGGTTACAGAATCGGGTTTGTTTAGATACGGCCGCTATACTTAATTGTGGCAAAGGATCTCCCTGCCACGATTAGTATAGCGGCTGCAGCTACGGCTTGCAGTCTCCCTCCCCCCCTTGATGATTGCGGCAGGAGAGAGCCCAACCTCCTGCCAACAGAACCCACCCCTCAAAAATTGCCGACTTTTGGATGTCTTGTGGGAGATGTCTAAAATTGGACTTACAAATTAAACAATACAGATTCCAAATGCAATTGACTAAATATTAAACAAGAAGGAAAGACCTCAGAAGCCTGCACCATAAAGAATAATAAATTCCAGCAATGGTTTCTCAGCAGGACAGGTTCTCTATCATTGGTCTCAAAACCCTCTCATATGACCGATTCAAAAAAACTTTTTAATGGTGTATTTAACACCTTCACATTTTAATCGGTATTGATTGAAAATATAATGCACTTATCTGAATTATTGATAAGAGCCCGACGGGACCCGTTTCGCCAGATTATTGGCTTCGTCGGGGGACTTTTTGATAGCTGAAAAATAACAGAAAAAGACAAGTGCCTAAATTTCATTCCAACAAATAAATGTTAAATACAATTGTCTCAAAAATTTTTACGAAATAGTACTCACTGCATTTAGTATGAATTTAAACACATCAAAAAATGGCGCCAGTGGCGATAGAACGCCACGCATGCGTACTTAAAGGAACCACACAATGACGTCACCAAATATATTAGAAAAAAGAATGCCAGCCAAAATTACTATTTAAACCTGTAGGTTTTAAAGAACTAAGCTGGAATATCCATCTGGCTTCTCTTTGCAGGAGTCTCGTGTGACGATCACCTCCCCGATCATTCTTGATTTCTTTATCGATGCACATACATCTTAACTGATGAAATTCATGAGCGAAATCAAGACAATGTTCGACTATGGGGGCACTTATTTTCTTGAGCTTCAAGTTGGCTCTATGCTCACACATCCTGGTCCTGAACGGACGTATTGTTTTCCCGATGTAGATCTTTGCACATGGACAGATGATAGCATATATAACAAAATCAGAATTACATGACATGAAATGCTGTAAATGATATATCTTATTGTCGACAGGATTAGTAAACGTAGGTCCTTGCACAGTAACAGCACAGATACTGCACGAGCCACACTTGAAAAAACCCCGTGACAACGAAGTTTCTTCAACCGTGGCGGTACGGTACATCGAGGGACTCAAAAGGTCTTTTAAATTTTTTTCCCTAGTAAACGCAATTCTCAAAGGGACATCTTGGAAGATGGGTAAAGTTTGGATGATCTTCCAATTCTTCTTGAGAATGTTAGCAGGAATACTGCCTTGTGCTGTGAACCGCACCACACAGGTTTGAACGCTATCGTTACTGTCATTGGATTTATTGCTCGCCAACAGTAAATCCCGATTGTAATACTTGGCTCGTTTCTGTGCTTTTTTAAAAACTTTCTGCGGATATCCACGAATCTTTAATTTTTCACCGAAAGTTTTTGCTTGGGTCCTATATCTACTAGCTGTCGAACAATTCCTCTTAATGCGAAGGAATTGTGAAAAAGGAAGATTGTTCCTTAATGCAACAGGATGACAACTTGTGTATCCCAAAATAGTATTTCTGTCAGTAGGTTTGACGTGTAGATCTGTAGCAAAACAATCCTCTAGTTGTATAACAATCACATCTAGGTAAACAATAGAGGACCAAGAAAAATTCATCGTGAATTTAATGCACTCATCACACGAATTCAACCAAGCATGGAACTGGTGTAGTTCTTGTTCCGTGCCACTCCACAGCATGAAGACATCATCTATATAACGGAACCAGTGGAAAATTTTTTCTTGAAAAGGGGAACAATCAATCCACATACATTCAAACGCTGCCATATATAAATTGGCGACCACACAATGACGTCACCAAATATATTAGAAAAAAGAATGCCAGCCAACATTACTATTTAAACCCGTAGGTTTTAAAGAACTAAGCTGGAATGTCCATCTGGCTTCTCTTTGCAGTGAGTACTATTTCGTAAAAAATTTTGAGACAATTGTATTTAACATTTATTTGTTGGAATGAAATTTAGGCACTTGTCTTTTTCTGTTATTTTTCAGCTATCAAAAAGTCCCCCGACGAAGCCAATTTTTTTCAGATAAGTGCATTATATTTTCAATCAATACCGATTAAAATGTGAAGGTGTTAAATACACCATTAAAAAGTTTTTTTGAATCGGTCATATGAGAGGGTTTTGAGACCAATGATAGAGAACCTGTCCTGCTGAGAAACCATTGCTGGAATTTATTATTCTTTATGGTGCAGGCTTCTGAGGTCTTTCCCTCTTGTTTAATATTTAGTCAATTGCATTTGGAACCTGTATTGTTTAATTTGTGGGCTACAGGGAAGAGGTTCTTATCCATTTCTGCTTTACAGTAGTAGTAAAATTGGACTTAGACATCCTATTGAAAATGGTCCTTTATCCCCCTCTTTTACTAAGGTGTGCTATGCTTTTTAGTGTGCGCTAATCACGCATTTGTAAAAGAGGGCCTATATCTCTGATCAATATATGGTTTTAGTCTCTGCAATAATACTCTAAGGGGTCCTTTCATTAAGGCGCACTAAAAGTTAGCACATGCTAAAGGCTAAAATGCCCATAGAATATAACGGATGCCTTTGCATTTAGCGCGTGCTAAATCTGTTAGTGCCCCTTAATAAAAGGACCCCTAAGTTAAAAAATATTTGAAAATATGCATACTTCTAATACATTTTCCTCTGATACACTGTGAGGCTCGTTTTCAAAGTACTTAGACAAACAAAGTTCCATAGGTTTCTATGATACTTTGTATGTCTAAGTGCTTTGAAAATAACCCTGTATGCACAAGCTTCCTAACGCAGCAGTTTAATAATGGCCTATCATGGCAATACTGACTAGAAAGCATTTGCATTACACCGGAGCTGTTCACCTCATCCCAAGAACCTCATGAGCATTCGCACGGAGTGCTTTGATAGAATGGAAAGATTAGCATTTGCTGTCTTGTTTATAATATCTAACATGGTCTGCGTTTCCCTTTCCATTTGTCTTTATTTTCTTTTGATAGGCAAGTGCTGCGCAAGAGGCCTTTTAAGACTTGCAGTATCGTCTTTGACATGTAAGTTTGTTAAAAAGAACGAGGTGAAAAGGGAAGCTAGAACTATTAGAGCAGTGTGCAATAAATATTAAGAGACAGATATACTAAGCATTTACCCATAAACACAAAATGAGAAAACATCCTTAATGGGTCTGACCTGAAAAGATTAATAGTAGTATGCAAACGATGTAAAGCAGAAATTGTTATTCTTGTGCTTCTGTAGCCACAGTGTTTTCCTAAAAGAGCTGCACGTATGATTTGTCTTCTCCTTTTTGTATAAATATACTCCTAGGACTATCCCCCATTATGGAATTGAACAAATTGGGCCAGATATGCTAAATATTTTCCTCATAAAGACAGAGGTTTTAATTAACTGATTTTTTTTTTTTTTCTTAGTTCTGCATTTATTTTGGGGGAAAGGCTATAGATGCACTTCTGCCAAGAGCATCAAGTGGTATTCTACAGTGGCAAGTACAAGGGAATGTGCTGTTATAGAATATAGTACATGGGAGAGAGATACATGCCAATAAGTAGAGGTGATCCCTTATTGCCTAATCATTGAGGATACGTTGAAAACCTCGGCTCAATATGCAGCAACACCTAAGAAAGCAAATACAGTAGTACCTTGGATTACGAGCATAATCCGTTCCAGGAGCATGCTCGTAATCCAAAATGCTCATTTATCAAAGCGAGTTTCCCCATAGGAAATAATGGAAACTCGCTTTGATGCGTTCCCCTCCCCCCCCCCGAGAACCGGCATTGCTTCCCTCGAAGCCCCCCCCTGCGATCAGGCACCCCCCTGCCTCAAACCGGCACCCCCCCGCCACGATCCGACCCCCCAACACGATTGGGTACCCCCCGACATGATCCGACCCCCCCTGACACGATTGGGCACCCCCCCCGACACAATCCGACATCCCCCCCAACACAATTGGGCACCCCCCCGCCACTTCTTACCCTAGAATATCGGACTCCTCGTCTGCTGGGCCTTGAGCATCTGAGCATGCTCAAGGCCCAGCAGACGAGGGCCGATCTTCAAGAGTGCCCAGATGAGGGTAAGAAGCGGCGGGGATGTGCCCAATTGTGTCAGGGGGGGGTCGGATCGTGTCGGGGGGTGCCCAATCGTGGCGGGGGGGTGCCCAATCGTGTCGGGGGGGGTCGGATCGTGGTGGTGGGGGTGCCGGTTCGTAGGCAGGGGGGGTGCCGGATCGCAGGGGGGGTGCTCGTAAATCGAGCCATGCTCGGTTTCCGAGGCACCGATTTTGCAAATGTTTTGCTCGTCTTGCAAAACACTCGCAAACCGGTGCACTCATAAACCGAGGTACCACTGTATAATGTTTGGAATTATCAAGAAAGGAATGGAAAACAAAGATGAAAATGTCATAATGTCCTTGTATCACACTATGGTATGGCCACACCTCAAATACTGCATGCAATTCTGGTAACCGTATCCGAAAAAAGATATAGCAGAATTAGAAAAGGCACTGAGAAAGGTGATGACAATGATAAAAGGGATGGGACAACTTCCCTATGAGGAAAGGCTAAAACAGCTGGGGCTCTTCAGCTTGGAGAAGAGACAGTTCAGTTCAGTTGATATAATGGAGGGCTATAAAATACTGAGTGGAGTGGAGAGGGTAGATGTGCATCACTTGTTTACTTTTTCTAAAAAGTCTAGGACTAGGGGACATATGATGAATTTACTAAGTAGTAGATTTAAAACAAATCAGAGGAAATATTTCATCACTCAATGTGTAATTAAGTTCAGGAATTCATTGCTGGATAATGTGGTGAAATCAGTTAGCTTAGCAGGGTTTAGAAAAGGTTTGAATAATTTCCTAAAAGAGAAGTCCATAGGCCATTATCGGGATGGCTTGGAGAAATCCCCTGCTTATTCCTAGGATAAGCAGCATAAAATACTACTTGGGATCTTGCTAGGTACTTGTTACCTGGGGTTTGTCACTGTGGGAAACAGTCTACAAAAAATAATGGCCCCCTTCTACATCCCAATGGCATGTTTTGTGCATTTTTCCTTTGGGTATGTTGGGTTGTTGTTGTTTTTTGGGTTTTTTTTTTCTAAAATGGTTCAAAAATATAGATGCACATCTGAAATGACCATTTATGAAAAAAAAAACAAAAAACAAGATAGACGTTCTGCAGTTTTGATAATGATCGTGTTTGATACTGGATTTGTGCATCATCTGAAAAACGTTAAAACTTAGATTTGGATGTCATATTAAAAATGCCCCTCAGTGTTTTCTGCAGAAAGTCACAAACCAGTAACTGGAGAAAGTGTCCCATCCATTTGACTGAATCAAAAGTACTATTTGAGAGGCTTATACATGCAGTGAGACATGAAAACAAATAGGACTGAATTTCACCTAGTCCTGATAACCTGTTCCAGCAGGGAAGAGAACTACAGGAAGAGCAGCGCTGACGGTGCTCGGCACCAACTGCCAGTTTCGCTAGTGGCCAGATCGGGAGCCCTTTCCAACAGGGCATCTAGCATCATCTACACCCCTCCCCCATTCCAGCAGGGGAGAAAACTACAGGAGGAGCAGCGCTGAAGGTGCTCGGCACCAACTGCCAGTTTCACTAATGGCCAGATCAGGAGCCCTTTCCAGCAGGGCACCTAGCATCATCTACACCCCTCCCCCGTTCCAGCAGGGGAGAGAACTACAGCAGGAGCAGCGCTGACGGTGCTCGGCACCAACTGCCAGTTTCACTAGTGGCCAGATCGGGAGCCCTTTCCAGCAGGGCACCTAGCATCATCTACACCCCTCCCCCTTTCCAGCAGGGGAGAGCCGACAGAGGAGAGCTGCAGTCCGACTCTCAGACAAACGGTCGGTTCGGGAGCCCGTTCCAGCAGGGTACCCGACACTATCTTCACTCCTCCCCCATTCCGAAGGGTCTACCTCTGAGGATCTCGCATCATGTGCGGCAGCGGTGGAGATTACCTTGCCAGTGATGTCGCCTGTTCTTGGAGGAAACTCGGGACCCAGATGATAACCATCGGAACTGGAGTTAACGGCAGTTAAAGAATAGAATGGGAATGGTGGTTGAAGTGAATTGGGGTGGAGATGGAAGTGGGTATGGAGAGGGATAGGGATATGATGTATTCCGGAAAGGCATTTAAGATCTGGTGTTAAATGATCATAATAATTACAAGTAAAAGATCTTGATCCTTTTTTGGAGTGTGTTTCTGTTTCTCTCTATGCTTATTTTTATCTCTATTTTATTTACTTTAATTATTATTTTAATTCTATCTTTAAATTATTTATTCATTACTTGTTGGAATATTTCATTTCTATCTCTATCTCTGTCTTTTTATTTTTATTTTTCATACTGTTTCTTCAGGTACTTTAGTTAGATTGTGAGCCTTTGGGACAGTTAGAGAATTTCCAAGTACCTATCTTATTTATTTAGTTTTTATTTATTGTATCATTAATGCATCATTTTTGTAAACCGCTTAGAAACCTCACAGTTATTAGCGGTATATAAGAATTAAATTAAATTAAATCTGAAGGCTTTTGTTAACCATTAGAAACATATAAACATGATGGCAGATAAAGGCCAAATGACCAATCTAGCATTCACTATCTCCTCTTCTCCCTAAGGGACCCCACATGTCTGTCCCATGCTTTCTTGAATTCAGACAGAGACCCTAAGTGTCTGTCCCACGCTTTCTTGAATCCAGACACAGTTTTTATCTCTATCACTTCTATTTCACGCATCAACCACCCTTTCTGTAAAGTATTTCCTTAGATTACTCTTGAGCCTATCACCTCTTAACTTCATTCTATGCCAATGGTTTCAAAGTCAAACCTTTTGCAGGGCCACATTTTGGATTTGTAGGTAGTTGGAGGACCGCAGAAAAAAATAGTTAATGTCTTATTAAAAAAATGACAATTTTGCATAAGGTAAAACTCTTTATAGTTTATAAATCTTTCTTTTAAATGTTAAAGGAAAGATTTATAAACTATAAAGTTTTACCTCGTGCAAAATTGTTATTTTTTAAATAAAACATTAACTATTTTTATGTTCAAATCTATTTTATTAAGCAACAGTAAATACAACAGCAATAACAAACAAGGTATGCATTTTCATCAAACACCTGCGGAGGACTGGACTCTTATGTCCTCCCCGGACCCACCATACCCCCACCCCCCTACAAAGAAGCCCCTACCCCCCACCCACCCCACCCCACCCCATCCCCCCACGGATACCAAAAAACTCGTAAGCAGGGAACAGCAGAGACACATAGAAGCACAGTTTCAGAGGTGGAGTCTATTCAAGACCCGGCTACGACTCTCAGGAGCCAAAATGTTCAAATCTGGAGTCCAAGTGCGAACAAAGTCTCTGCTCCGGCGTCGAGAAGAATGAGCCAAACGGGCCTCCCAACCCATAAGTTCATGGAGACGATTCCTCCAGCACCAGAATGAAGGTGGTTCAGAAGACAGCCAGCAACACAAGATACATTTCTTCCCCAAAATAAAACATTTACTAAGAAATAATTTTTCAGTACCCTATTTTTTTCTGTGGCCCTCACAGTTAAAGTTTAACATCTTTTCTTTCTCAGAACCGACACATTTCAGTCACTATATTGAAAATAAAATCATTTTCCCTACCTTTGTTGTCTGGTGACTTTATTTTCCTATGCTTTTAACTGTTTCCAGGGCCTTCTTGTCCATACTTTTCACACCCTGCCCTCTCCCCCTTCCCCAGTGTAACATTTCTCCTTCCCTCCTTTCTGTCCTCCCCATTCATCTTGCCCTCTCCATGAGTCCAACACTTTCTGCCTCCTGCATGCTTTCTCTCTCTGTCCTTGCCTCTTCCCTCAGTGGCATCCCTCCTTCCCACCCCCTAACCCAACATGCTCTCTCCCCATGCCCCATCTCACCCTCCCCTCCAGTGTGTAGCACCTTTCCTTTCCCTCTCTTTCTGCCAGAACCAGCAGTACCTCTTCTCCCTCCATTCCCTGCTTCCCTTGTCCAGCAGAACCCCTTCTCTCTTCCCTGCTCCCCTTGTCCACCATACGCAACGGCTGCAGGAAGTTGCAAGTCAGCTGATGTCGGAGCATCTCTTCCTGCCCAGAGTGTGAGATCAGGAACAAGACCGCGGGCTGCAAAGCAGCACCCAGGGGGGCCGCAAGTTTGAGACCGCTCTCTCATCCTGGAGTTTCCTTTCAAATAAAAGAGACTCTCCTCGTGTATTTAAACATTTCTATCATATCTCCTCTCTCTTGCCTTTCCTCCAACGTATACATATTAAGATCTTTAAGTCTGTCCCCATATGCCTTATGATGTAGTTGCCTTCCTCTGGATCAACTCCATCCTGTTTATATCTTTTTGAAAGTTTCAAGTTTATTGTAGTTTTGATTTAAACGCAATATCAAGTATTTTCAATGCATATAACAATAATAAAAATTGGGGGGAACAAATAAAATCATTTGAGACAATAAACATACAAACCTATCCATAGTTAATTAAAGATACATAAGGAATATCAGGAAAAACTACATTTGTTTTAAAAGAAAAAAAAACGAAAATAAAAAAACATTTAGGAAAGGAACAACATCAGGAAGAGTATTAAAAATTTTTTTAATGAAATTTGGTTTGGAAAAAAATGTTTAAAAAAAGGCTTCATCTAGAAGTAAATAGGAAAATCAAGGTCTCCAGAACTGTACACAATATTCTAAATGATATTTCACCAGAGTCTTATACAGAGACCTCAATACTTCCTTTTTCCTACAGGCCATTCCTTTCTCTATGCATTCAAGCATCCTTCTTTTGCCATTACCTTTTCAATCTGTTTGGTCACCTTAAGATTATTACATACTATCACACCCATGTCCTATTCCTCTTTTGTGCACAAAAGTTATTAACCTCCTAAACTGTACTACTTCCCCAGATTTCTGCAGCCCAAATGCATGATCTTGCATTTCTTAGCATTAAATCATAGCTGCCAAATTTCAGACCATTTCTCAAATGTAAGTAGGTCCTTCCTCATGTTTTCCATACCATCAGGGGTGTCTACTCTATTACAGATTTTGGTATTAACTGCAAAGAGGCAACAAATTTTACCAGTCAGCCCTTCGGCAATATTGCTTACAAAAAATGTTATAAAAACAGGCCCAAGAATTAAACTTTGAGGCACACCACTGGTAACATCCTTTTCCTCAGAGTGATCTCCATTGACCACTACCATCTGTCACCTTCCACTCAACCAGTTCCTGACCCAGCCCGTGACTTTAGCGCCCATACCAAGGGCACTTAGTTTATTTATTAGAGACCTGTGTGGAACACCGTCAAAGGCTTAAATGAAAATACCAATACATTTCCATGCCAACTCAATCTTTAGCCTCTCTGCTCTTGAAACTATAAACTATTAATTAATGCTAATTGTGTTGATTTTATTGTGATGTGTTATATTCTAATTGCCTTAAACATAATCAGACTCACAGCAGTAAGAACGTCTTGTTTAACTGAATCGCTAGCATTACAAGTATATGCAATTACAGAAATAAGAGCAGCAGAAAAGACCCCAGGAAATTAACCATTCATAGCAATGTAGTTTGTATCACTATATACAGGAAGAATTTAAGAATGTTAAAAAAATCCAAGGTCACATCAAGGTCCATCAAGATCAGAATACTGTCCCTAACAATGGTCAGTCCTGGTCACAAGTACCCAGCCGATTTTATAAAAAATATATATATTTTTTCATTTCCAAGAATGAGCAATAGCTATCTCAGTTCCACTTGGCTAATATTTTTATAGACCTTTTCTCCAGGAACTTGTTAAACATTTTTGAAATCCCACTATGTTTTGTCTTGACAGCATCCTCCCGGAATTATTCCACATCCTAGATATGCCCTGCTGGAAAATACAATTGCTATGATTTGTTTTTAATCTTCTAGTCATTAGTTTCATGATTTTATAAACTTCTTATATCCCCTCTTAGTCATCTTTGCCACCCGCTGAAGAGGACTAATTTTTTAAGCCTCTCTTCATAAGAGAGGTGCTCTATCCCATTTAGTATTTTTGTAATTCTTCTCTGAATTTTTCCAGTAGTCTTATATCCTTTGTGAGACCAGGTGACTAGAACAGCACACGACATTCAATGCGTAAGAGCACCAAAGACTTGTACAATCATAATGATATTTTTAGTTGTAATTGCCATTTCATTTTGAATACATTACATTACATTACAGATTTCTATTCCGCCATTACCTTTCGGTTCAAAGCGGATTACAAAAAGAGTTATGGAAGAAGGGTTACAACGTTAGATCAGAGAAGGTTTCCAAGAGAGAGAAAAGTAGGATCTGGGGTTAGGGAGGGGATGGTAAGAGGGGGGTTAAGCTTTATCATGGTATTAAGCTTTATTAAGGGATTTCTTGAAGAGTATAGTTTTTATTTCCTTTCTGAACATCTTGTAGTCTGGGGTTGTTGTCAATAGGTTGGAATAATCAATAGGTTGAATAATCAAACTTATATTTGCTTTTTTAGCAGCTAAAGCACACTGGGCTGAAACTTTCAATGTATTATTCATAATGACTCCAAGATCTTTTTCTTGGCTGGCGACTCCCTATTCAAAATCCAGGATTTTATACTTGTCCCTGAGATTATTTTTTCCTATGAACCTATCTTTGCACTTGTCCATACCACCTTAACCCCTCCCCCCCTTTTGCAAAACTGCCTAAGAGGTTTTTAGCACTGGTCGGTGAGCTGAGTGCTCTGCCTGAGCTGTTGAGCTGATCGTGGCAGCTGCGAACAGCTCAGTGGCCCGACCCGGAACTTATACCTGTTTTGATTTGGTCTAAGCCAGAACGTATAAGTTCTGTCCAGGCAACCTGTTAAACTTTGATTATCGCTGCTGAATGACTAACCCCCTCTTTTACTAAGGTGCGCTATGCTTTTTAACTTGAGGTAAATATTAGCGCGTGCTAAACACTAATGCGTGCATGTTATTCTATGGACACGTTAGTGGTTAGCGCACACATTGATTTAGTGTGCATTAAAACACTTAGCACACCTTACTAAAAGAGGGACTAAGTCTAGATTGGCCCACATCCGCCTACCTCCCGCCCTAACCACTCCTCAAAAAATGCCCCTTTTCACTCTGGGCGCACAGCAGCAGTGAAAAGGCCTAAGCTTCTTTTAGATGCATCTAAACCCCGTTTTGATTATCGGTACTTGGACGACCTGACTTTATGATCATCCAAGTGCCAATTTAGGTGGGTTTTTACACATATTTTCTTTTCAATTATGAGCCGCTTATTATTGAGGATGAATGCTACACAATTTTTCTTGTGTGTTTCATGACCAGAGTAGATCCATTGCTTGTTTGATTGAAAATGGCCCTGTACTGTCCATTTGAGTTCACTAATCCCTATCAAATCAATTTTGTATTTTTCTATTTGATCTTTAACAATTTCCAATTCTCCATGTTTCTAAGTTAAGAATATCTTTACAGCTTCTGATAACCATTTTCTGTCCAGAAACATCAGCATCAGGATGTCCTGGAGGCTTTGATCCGTCAGCTTCACAAACATTGGGCATACTCTGGATGACTATCAGCTCTTCCCTAGTAGTACAGTGAGTGCTTTCTGACCTAGGGGACCATCTTCCAGCACTATAAGTTGATTCTTTGTTTCATCATTGTCAAGTTTTCTTGTCAAAATACAGAAGTCGATTGCTGGGCCTTTCTTCTGCGAGGTATGTTCTCCCCATTGTCGAATCAAATGCAATCCTCCGCTTCCAACACTGCCCATCTGCTGCTGTCCGGATGAGTGGTACATCATTAGTCTGGCATCTCCACTGAAACATTTCCACCTTGGGAGACCCTGATGGTAGTGAAACTACCAACGATATAGTTTTTAGCTTCTCAGATGCGCACAAGTCCCAGTGGCACAACAAGCCCATGTACCATTACTGGAGAAGTGCCGGTACTAATGTTTAGTTTAAGGGTCTTTTTAGTTAAGTTGCAATAAAAAAAATGGTCTTACAGTGCCCTTTCATGGGTTTTTCTCACACTCTAAGGCCATCTTTACTGCAGCAATAACATGACTGATTTTCTATATGTCCTATTAATGACCATGTGCTAATGTGGCCATTAGCATGACCATTAAAATAAATCATTGTATGAGCACTTACCAATACCTATTTTATATTCAGTAATGGCTCACATGGTATTCCTGTGCTAACCAGTTAGCACCTGGTAATGTGGATGTGTTCCAGTGAAAAAAGTAGGGACTTCTAAAAATATATTCAAAAAAGGAAGATAAGGAGAACACCCTGGGAGGAAGAATCAAAGTTTATTGTATAAATCCTCAAGACAGAGATGTGCTAACTGATTAGTACAGAAATGCGTAGCTATTCTCTGCCCTTCCAGATATTTATTTATTCAATTTTCTATACTGTTCTCCCAGGAGAGCTCAGAACAGTTTACAGGAGTTTATTCAGGTACTCAAGCATTTTTCCCTGTCTGTCCTGGTGGGCTCACAATCTATCTAATGTACCTGGGACAATGGGGGATTAAGTGACTTGCCCAGGGTCACAAGGAGCAGCGTGGGTTTGAACCCACAATCCCAGGGTGCTGAGGCTGTAGCTTTAACCACTGTGCCATACTCTTCCTGCAGTTGGTGCATGCCAATTTGAAACTTATCACAGGATGTCTGAGTACCTCCCAAGGTAAACCATTTTAAGCTGTCTTTTCAGCACTTAAGAACATAAGAACATAAGCAGTGCCTCTGCTGGATCAGACCAGAGGTCCATCACGCCCAGCAGTCCGCTCACACTGCAGCCCATCAGGTTCAGGACCTGTATAGTAATCCTCTATCTATACCCTTCTATCCGCTTTTCCTTCAGGAAATTATCTAATCCCTTCTTGAACCTCAAAACCATACTCTGTCCTATCACACCCTCTGGAAGTGCATTCTAGATGTCCACCACCTTTTGAGTGAAGAAGAACTTCCTAGCATTGGTTCTGAATCTGTCCCCTCTTAATTTTTCCGAATGCCCTCTCGTTCTTGTAGTTTTCTAACGTTTGAAGAATCTGTCCCTCTCCACTTTCTCCATGCCCTTCATGATCTTGTAAATCACTATCATGTCCCCTCTAAGTCTTCGCTTCTCCAGGGAAAAGAGCCCCAGTTTCTCCAATCTTTAAGCGTATGAAAGGTTTCCCATCCCTTTTATCAAACGTGTCGCTCTCTTCTGAACCCTCTCGAGTATTGCCATATCCTGGTTTAGGTATGGCGACCAATATTGGACGCAGTACTCCAGATGCGGGCGCACCATCGCCCGATACAACAGCAGGATAACTTCTTTCGTTCTGGTTGTAATACCCTTCTTGATTATACCTAGCATTCTATTTGCTTTCTTAACGGTTGCTGCGCACTGTGCCGTCGGCTTCATTGTCATGTCCACCATTACCCCCAAGTCCCTTTCTTGGGTACTCTCACTCAATGACAGCCCTCCCATCGGGTTTTTGTTTCCTACGTGCAAGACTTTACATTTCTCTACATTAAACTTCATCTGCCAACTCGTTGCCCACTCCCCTAGTTTGTTCAAGTCCCTTTGTAAATCTTTGCAGTCTTCTTTAGTCCTAGCCCCATTAAATAGTTTGGTGTCATCTGCGAATTGTATTACTTCGCAATTTGTCCCTGTTTCTAGATCATTTATAAATACATTGAATAGCAGTGGTCCAAGCACCGACTCCTGCAGTTTAGTAAAAGGGGACCTTTACATGGTCACCATGTTGGCTGATAATCTTACCCATGTTTTTTTTAAATTAGATATCTGGGTGAATAACAGCGAGTTGATAATGTTCTAGATAGATGGCTTTATTTTATGCAAACATTAGGCCTCCTTTTATCAAACCACAGGAACCATAGGAATTGAATGAGCGTTGGAGCATTTACCTTCTCAGCCCATGGTAAAAAGCTCTACCATGGTTTCATAAAAGGGGCCCTTACAGTTTTATGCTTTTTTTTTTTCATATAATTTATATTGTGCTTCAATATGTAATCCACTTTGTACTGCTTCAAATAACTGTGGCATATCAAATATAATTAATTTAATAAGAATGAATACATATGAAGGAGTGCTGAAAAGCTCTCAGTCCAACCACAAAGAGAATGATGTGAATATAGTTCAATCAATGATCTGAAACAATGTCAAAACATATAATTTTGTTTCTGCACATTGGCACTTAACAAAATAAGATAACACTCTTTTCAGCTACAGTGGCAAAATAAAGCTCAGAATTTAGGAAGTTGGTTGGTTGGGCTGAGAACTTTCCAGCACCCCCCCCCCCCACCCACACACACACACAATAGATGGGATTTTCTCTTGCCAAAAATTATTGCTGAGCAGAACCAAGCAGACATACTTTTAACTTTTCATTTCCACAGTGAGAAATAATATCAATATTTATATAGCAAAATTAAATACCAAGATAATAAACATGCCATAAGAGGTTAATGTAGCATTCTATCCCTTCAGCTCTGTAGTTCTATAAATGATAGAGAAGGGAGCAGTATACTGCATAGTGTGCTATCACAGAGAATGAGAAAAGATGGAAAAATAATCATTATTTAGTGGTCAAGGCTGAATATCTAATGTTGAAACCACAAAGTCTTCAGAATTCCTACATGTCTAAATTAGTAATGACCAGAATTATTTAAATCTAAATTGAATTGCTACTGTATTTGCAAGTCCTAATTGGCAGAGACTTACATACTACTAGTGAGTGACTTTCACTTTCATTACAAAGCTCTTTTTGCTGCTAGTAAATTAAACATTCTACCTTGATGATCATCAGCAGTTATGATGAAACAGGGACCGTCGAAGATTAAATTTAAAATGTCAGATATTTCATTTTATTACCATTGCCATTCAAAGGAAATTTAAAGAAACTAACTAGTTATTTCATTTTATAACATATTCATTTTAAATCAGAAAGAACTAGAAAAATCATTGATGCCTTGCAAAGAACTCTGCTTAGACAAATGGTAGTGGGATCCACCAAGGAAGAAGTAATGCTGGATCTAGTAGTCATGAAAGGAAACATGCAGAGCCATTGTATAAAGTGCATGCACATAGCTATGTGCTGGTTATGCACGCCGTATATGTACAGATTTAGCCGAGTTTAAAATTTAAGCAAAAAATCTGTTTGCCAGGCATATCTGAGAGCATGGTTTGCCCAAAGGAATTTGCTTTTACAAGAACAGTTTAACCCCCCTCTTTTACAAAGGTGCACTAAGCGCCTTAGGCCCCACCAGTAGGCGGAGCTTTGAGACGGATGGGCCAATCCAGCCTCATTCCGTCGTTGGCTGCCTGCCGGACAGGCGGGTTTGGCTCCCGTCTGTCCGGCCAACTACAGAAAGGTACGGGGAAGGGGGGTGGGGGTGTCGTGGGGGTCGGCCAGGGGGGTCGCGGGTCGGCTGGGGGGGCGGTCGGAGGTTCTTGGGGGGGGCGGTCGATGGGGGGAGATAGATAGCAAGTACGGCCGGCGAGATCACAAGCCTCCTATGTCACCGCGCGTCATTGTGATGGAACGCAGCGGCGTGCAGTGATGACAGCGCGGTGCGGGCCACATTGCAAGGCCTGGCGGGCCAGATTTGGCCCCTCGGGCCTTGTGTTTGACACATGTGATTTAAAGCAAAAGTATTTATATATTTATAATGAAAAAGAAAAAAAAAAGAAGAAAAAATATTGGAGTTTGTTTAGTGAGCAATAAAGAAAACATTATAAATATTAGATCGAGCCACTGATGATCTCCCGCATAAAACTCACCACCATGAAAGTTATTTGAAGCGTTGGAGTGGTGGTGCTGAGGCTCAGAAAGATTTTTCTATAGCTGGTAAAGGTATGTGCACACTTGGAGGTGAATATTATTGCTGTTCATTAGAATAGTATTATATGTATATTTGTGTGGACAGATGTGCATAAATGGCAAAATTCAAAGCTCTGTTCTTTAAATATGTGTGTATCATACATAATACACATTTAACAGTTAGGCAACCAGAGGGACAGAATCAGGGTGGGGCATGGCGAGAATCACATTTAACACCTGTATTTTATAAATTATTATGAAGCTCTTTTGCTAAAGTGTGATAAGGCCCATGTTGAATCCTATTTTTGTTTAGATGACATTTGTATAGACTACATTGGTTGCCATTAAAGTGTGGTTTGTTTGAAGGCTTGGCCCTCTCTGCTTCTTCTTTTGGACTCCTTAGGTTTTGTGCAGAGTGGACTTTTCTCTCTAAGGTTTTCCACTGCCATGTGTTACTTGCAAAAACTAGTGCGCAATAAATGCAAATGTCATTCAAGTCCAAATGATGAAGTTACGACTGTCTTATTTTGGTTCCACCGTCAGAAGAAAAAGATCATTGAAGGATATCATATTTGTAAAGATCAAAGGAACCAGGCAAAGAGGGCGACCTGCAATCAGATGGCTGGACACATTGAAAACAACCATGGGGATGACGCTGGAGGATCTTACTGGACTAGCACAAAACCAATTTCTTTTTAGATCTGTAATTCATCAAGTCGCTAGGACTCGAGCACAACTTGATGGCTCCTAACTAACTAAAATGCAAAACCTCTGGGGTAAATGCTTGATGTGACCCATACATTTACCACAGAAGCAGTAAAGAACATGGTTAAGGTTCAAACAGAAATAAATAAGGGCAACAAAATCTGCCTTGACAGCTTTCTCACACATCTTCCTGACCCCCCAATATGATCTCTTTTGGACATCCTAACCACTCTGACGTTCTCCCAATCTTAACCCCTCAACCCCACCACCACAGCTGATTTCAACCCTCTGCCTTGTCACACCTGATCTCAACTTCTTAACCTCCGACATACCCAATCAAAAGCTCCCAACTCCCTGAATCCCCTCACTCAGATAAGCCCCTCCAGTGGTATAGGGCAAGGGGGTGGTCCGCCACAGGCATCATCTTGGTGAGGGTGCCAGCTCCTCTCCTCTGCCCCCCTGCTGCTTCTCATTCCTCCCCTCGCCAAGCACACCTTCACTTCTCCCCCACTGTACCTCTATCTCTTCTCCGGTGCAAGCAGCAACTGCAGCCTGCTGCTACATCAGTGTCGGCTCTCCCTATGACGTCACCTCTGGGTCCTGTGTCTATACAAACCTTCAATGGCAATGTAATGTCCAAATAGGCACCAAGGCCCAGATTCTATAAGCGGTGCCGTCATTGTTGGCCGCCTAAAAAATGACTGCCAATCATGCAATGACATTATTTATAGAATTGCGGCTTCATGAAAGGTAAAGGCTGTAAATTTAGGCCAGGGCTTTCAAGGCCTACATTTCCAATATCTATCTTACACGTGAATCATGGTTTATGAAGCCTAATGCCACTTCTGGTGTTAGCCATGCCTAGAGTGGCATTAAGCGCCGAGCAAAACACTCAGCAAACTTTTGACTCGCAAACCGAGTGTTGACTCGATTTACGAGCATCCCCCCGATAACCGGCATCGCTTCCCCCCGCTCGCAAAGGCCCCCTCGCTCCAACCGGCACCCCCACCCCCCCACCGTGCGAACCGGCCCCCCCGCCAGTACAACTTAAATTTACCCACCTCCCCGTCTAGCACCAGCACCGGCACGCAGGCACAGCTCGTGTGACTAGAAGATCTTCCGGCTTCGGTTCCATAGACAAAGCGTGCCTTTGTCCCGGAGCGCTTTTGACCTGACACCTCCGGCTTCTGCCTGCCTTGAGCATACATCTGCGCATGCTCAAGGACTTCTATTCTCCCTCTCGCCGAGATTGACGTCTAAACGACACCTAAATATAGACGTCCTTTACAGAATTTACCCCTAAATGTCCATTACTCGTGAAAATTACATTACATTAGTGATTTCTATTCCGCCATTACCTTGCGGTTCAAGGCAGATTACATCCAAACTAAAACAAGAATTACATTTCAACTTGAAGTAAGATAAAATTTTAAGGGAGAATTATGGGTTTTAGATAATGTTTGGTAACTAGAAAAATTAGAGAGTACTAAGGGTTTATAGAGTGTTGGATGTTGGGTTAGGATTGTTGTGCTGGATAATTTTGTGTTGTGACGTCTGCATTAAATGTTATGTTGCTGTTGAGGCATGTTTCAGGAACAGTTGTTAAGATTGTTTCATTATCATGTTGTTACTGGCCCCATTTTTGTTCACTTGTTCCTGGACAGCAAGGACTGTGAGACATTATTCCCATTTAATATGGAATCTGCTGAAGCATTCTCTTTCAGATACCATCTGATGATATTATGTAGGGAATGGAAGTCAGTTTTGGAACTGTATTTTTCTCAGCATTATGTTGTTTTTGGTCCACTTCCCAATCATTTAATTGTCCAATTTATTTTGCTGCCAAAGAGTTGTATTTTTCTCAGCATGCCTTGACAGTGGCAATAGCTAGAATGGCCTTTTTCTATAACCTTCATAGTTTTAGAGACCCAACTAAGTTTTTTATTTGGCTAACACATTACTCCCTTCATTTTGTGCATTTGAACCAGCGATGCAATCAGCTGTTATTGAGATCGCAAATTTAGTTTAATATTTTAGGTTTGTTTTTAGTTTTTTTTTTTATTACTATCTCATTTTAACTTCCCTTTATTGCTGCTCTCAAAATGGGCACTCGGCACTTGTTGCCTCCCACCCAACTCTTAATACTTGCAAGTACTACACAGACACACTGTTCTTTGACAATATGTGGATTTATTAATGGCCGCAGCCATAAATGCCCTACTACAACATCATCTACAAACAGCAAATACCAACATATCAAAACTTTAACCATGCACAATTTAGATGCCAATGTATATCATCATATTCATTCTGCTAAACATTTTATATATACCATAGGCACATCATATTGCTGCATCTCAGTCCTTACATCCGTCAACTGATCCGTGTCCTGCCCAGCATCTCTGGCTGGGCCCCCGTTGTTCTCTTGGGAGAGCCATCCAAGCTGCACCACTATCTCCCCCTCCCATTCAAGGAGGGGCCATCCACCTGTCAGTTGTAGAAGTTATGTCACACGGCCTTCCCGCCATCCAAGCTGGGAGACAAGCAAGCCTCTGAGTGCTTACCTCACTTACTTCTGCAAGGCTATATGTTGCCACATCATTTGGTATCAACAACATCTGTATGCTGTGCCTATGACTCTACTATGCTTATTTCCACCACAACCCGAGATAGTGAAACCTCGCTTATCTCGGGTCCCCACCAGGCATATGGCTGCAGCTCACATAGGTTGTCCCTGAAGACCAGTACTTATAGCATATCCACACTCACATCTATACCGCTCTGAACTGATTTGTGGTATTGCGGTATAGAAAAATAAAGTTATTATTATTATTATTATTACCCATGCCACATCCATATGAGGGCGCCCCAATCGCTCCAACCCTTGACCTCAGAGACGCTCATTCTTACATCCGAGATGCTCCTGAGTAATGGACCCAACCTCTTACTTTTGTCGTGGACTGACGTTGAGGATGAATAAAGCAAAACCATGCAAGGCAAAAGAAAAAGACTGTTAAGACATGACGCATGTAAGACATGATGTATGGTACAAGTGATGTTCTCCGGCAAACCATAGTCAGCAGTCTATCCCGCTGGAAAGATTACCGTCTGTATATGATAAGAATGAGTGAACTAAACAACTTATAAATGTAACTTGATGTTAACTATAGCTCTAGAAACATAGAAACATAGAAGATGACGGCATTAATGGGCCATGGCCCAACAAGTCTACCCACTCTACTAACCCACCCCCTAATTTCTTCCTTGTAGCGATCCCACATGCCTATCCCATTTTCTCTTAAAATCCAGCACGCTGCTGGCCTCAATTACCTGAATTGGAAGGATATTCCAATTGTTGACTACCCTTTCGGTGAAGAAATACTTCCTGGTGTCACTATGAAATCTCCTACCCCTGAGTTTCATCAGGGGTAGGATGTCCTCTTGTCGCCGAAGGTCCTTTAAGAAAGAAGATATCCTCTTCTACCTCAATACAGCCCATGACAAATTTGAATGTCTCGATCATGTCACCTCTCCCCCTATGTTCCTGAGTGAGTACAGCTGCAACTTGTTCCAGCCATTCCTCATATGGGAGGTCCTTGAGTCCTGAGAACATCCTGGTGGCCATTCGATGAACTGACTCAATTCTCTGCACATCTTTTTAATAATGTGGTCGCCAGAATTGTACACAATATTCTAGATGAGGTCTCACCATGAATCTGTTCAACAGCATTATAACTTCGGGCTTCCGGCTGATGAAACTTCTTCAGATACAACCCATCATTTGTCTAGCCTTAGATGAGAACCCATCATTTGTCTAACGTTAGATGAGAACATTGGTGAGACCTGAATCGCCTGAAAGGTAACGAGGCCAAAGACCCAAGGTATCATGAGGAGTATAATGACATATAATTTAGACTCCATTGAACTCCCCCTCCCCAGACACCCTGGATGACATTGAATCACCTTGACAGCAATGAAGATAACAAGCATGGGGAGTTCCTTCCATTCCCACCAACACTAAGCTTCCCCAAAGTCTTACGAAAAGGCTAAGTTTGCGATGATGGATAAACTCAGGTTCCCATGGAATGATGAAAACTGGAATGATGCATGCTTTGGGAAAAGTCAACTGAAGGAGCAAGGCCCAGGATGAGCTCGATGATGACATGATACCTTCATAGAGGGTACCAAGTCTGGCTGTGCCCTTTGGTTATGAGTTTCGATAAAGTTTTGAGGCCTACAGGAAGTGCAATAGAGAACTAGTCACAATATGGCCCTTAGTCACATGGCTATCCTGAGGTGGATAAGTCTCGCAAAGAGGAATAATGAATTGCTAACAATAGGCATTTGACTCGTAGTGATCCTCACCGGAACGGATCTGACTATCCCCAGCTTGAGAAAATCCAAAATGGTCCACCATAGGTATGCAATACAGCATAGAGAAGGACCAAATTATGAGCCTATGTGCCATAGGTATGCAATAGAGCATAGAGAAGGACCAAATTATGAGCCTATGAGCCAACATGTCATCCACCGGGGCAAAGATAACATAGTACAATGCAGCATCTAGCATTACATCCGATAAATGAATACCAAGCCCAACATGACCCGCATAGTGGCATATCCAGCCAGTGGCTCCTAAAGTCCAGGACCTGAGCTTGAGACTGGGATGCCCCCCCCCCTCCTGAAGGTCCCTGTCGGCAAACCACCGTCATTCCCTGACGGTAAACTATCTTGTGCTCTATCCATCAGTCACCAAAACAACCCTCTCCTACTGTCAAGGAAAGAGAATTCCTGAAGGTGATGGATGGACCGGGAATACTTCTGTAATGACTCCCTCCACTAAGTGGCTGATAAACTCCTAAGAAATGAGCACAGACATTAGCGGACTTTGGTCTGGCCTGGTTGCAGTGCATGGCACACCTCACCGGAGCAACAGCAACACATGCATTCGTTGTCTGATGGAGCAGGCTAAGAGGAAAATGATATAAGCAATGATACTGCGGGGTGACCTTGTATGTCCGGCAAGGATGCCTCCATTCCTCTAGCATGTGCCTTTCCTATCAACCGTGCCATTCCCAGATCCCAATGCATACTCTAGCTATCCACCTTGTAATCTCTCTGTGAATGCCCAGGCTAATTTCTTGTTGTAAACCACCTAGAGCTGAAGATATTGGCAGGATAGAAGACATGTATGCCGTATAATGTAATGTCATGAAGTGCTATGGATGACATAACACTGCTCAGAAAGATATGCCAAGACCAATTTTCCGACCCACCTTGATGTATATGCCAAGACCAATTTTCCGACCCACCTTGATGTTTCTCCAAAAACCTCCAGACACAGCTACCTTAACTTCTACTGTAATTTGCAAGTATCCTGTAATATTGCTGTCTGTGTACAGTTTCTTCCTGTGCAAACTGCCTTGCACTGTGTATGTTATCATGGTATATCAGATATAGTTGTTATTATTATTGTTAAGCAAAGGAAGCTAAATGACCTTCTTTGAGCTGTGGTATTGGATCCGGTAGAGCGGCGCATGGTGACTATCCCTGCCCTATGGGCTGATAGCAACCCTGTATAAGCCCCGGTCGCCATGACAGAGCAGCACAAAACATACCAATTACGACCCAAGCACGGACCCGCATCACCAGACCCAGGGCGCCCCATGTCACTGAAGCAATAAGGGGGTTTATGTGTCAACTTAGGTAATTTAAACCCTGGCCTCACTCCTTAATGTACAGCCATGGCCGTCAGGTAGGGAGAACAAGAGGGCACTCCCCAAAGCTGAAAGGGGACAGATTCCGCACAAATGCAAGGAAGTTCCTCTTCACTCAGAGAATGGCAGACTGAAAGTTCTGCCGGGATCTGCCATAGGGGAAAACATCCACCAAGGGTCTAAGACAAAGTTGGACAAGCCCCTGTCAAACTGGAACGCACGCAGGTGAGGCTGGACTCATCTAGCGCACTGGTCTGACTCTGCAGCGGCAATTTTCATGTTCCTATTGTTCTAAATTAAGGCATGCCATGATTAACTTCATTGAACGAAGTAATCAGCCTCAGGGTTAACTAAAGTTGCCCATTAAATCATCAAGAAGTTTAATATAGTATTGCAGTTCATAAAAGAACATGAGCAGTACCTTAATGCAAAGAACTCCCAATTCTCTGAGACCACCGCTAACCAATTTAGCTCTTTTGATTATGAAATTATGCTGCCTTCCTATGGGGGCAAGTTTAACCTTATGTACTTATCAACGAAATAAATGCATGCCAAGCTTTTGTACTTTATTGTCATAAGTGAAATATACAGACTGTATTGCTCAGAAGCATGGTAACTCTTCCCGCCTGCCTTCAGGACCAGCAGGCACCGTCCCCCACTGTTGATGACACCCTTTTCCCGTGCAACAAACATAAAAGGTAAAAGAGATAAAGAAACAACAAGCCTATGTGCAATGAACAGGTCTAGTATTAAATATAATCTTCCCTAATAGGCTGCTTGTAAGCCTTTCAGCCTCACAGCCTGATATACCATCACATAATGCAAATAAAATATATGGGATTAGATAAATGAAATTGAGTTCATTCCCTAGGCCATTGCTGCTGCTGCACAATAAAATTGATGACATCCTGAGTAGCTCTGCCCATACGTCCGTCACAGCCACAGGATGACTCGCCCCATCCCACCCCTTTTTTTTTTGTACTGAAAGAAGTCAAATTGCCCTGTTCGCTCCTATTAGTGAGGCTCACAAAATATTGTGCAATACATATGATAGGAACCCCAGAAGGTCCCTCATGACGATAAAACCTAATAAGCTTGGGACATAGGCTAGGAACTTGATTCATCTAAATGAATACCACACATCTCCTGAGGAGAAATAAAGAATGTCCGGCCACGTGCAGGACCAAGATGGCCTCCAAACTACAGGGCATTCATGCTTCGACCACACGCAACGTTTCCGCAAGTGAGCCATGCAGAGGTCTGGGACCAAGGCGTACTGCACTGCAGCAGCTTACCCCGAAGTGTCTGCCAGCTGGCCATGGTCCCCTAAATATGCAGACCGAAACACGAACTGCCCCAAGCAGATCCCCAGCCATACCATCTCAAGTGAGGGGGACACTGCCAGGACAGAGGGAGCAAATCAAGGACCTCAGTCCATTGGCAAGCCGGTGCATCCCTTGTGGCCCATGGCTAAAGCATAGCATGACCCACTCACCACGTGGCCTGAGTATGGCCGCACTGCGAACAACCCCCTTTCCGGCCCGACCACTCTCTATGTGGCTCAGAGCATATAAAACAAAGAATAACATTGTGAAGAAAATTAACTAAAGACAAGACTACTAAATGCATATTAAAATGTCTTGAAAAGTTTACTTACAAGTACTTGTAAACGAGTGCTTGACATCAATAAAAGTGGTGAATGACATAATGAAAGCACAAACATCTTGGCACTTCAGCCTCCAGTTGACCGCCACTCACCTCCGTGATCAGTGCCCCTCTCCCCCATCTGTATTATTGATGGGGTGAAGGGAACAGCCCCTACCGCCATGTACACGGAAAGCCCCGCCCACATCAACACCGCAGAAAGGATCCGGCAGCCACATCACGCCTTACCCTGCTATGACTGTCTGGCCACGTGGGGGGCCAAGATGGCCTCCAAATTACAGGGCCATGTGCTTCGACTGCACATAATTTTCCTCCATAGGCAAACAGAAAAACCATCCCATGCTGCTGCTGAGAGCGCCGCTCTACGCTCAAACCTCCATGGCCGGCCGACTTGCCCATGCACACAAGCTCTGTCCCTCTCCTCAAAGGGATATGCCGAAACTCAGCAGCCATGGCCCAGAACACCCTCGCACCTCGCTGCTTAATGCGAAGATGGTGGCTGCTTGCATTCCCCTCAGCGGTCTCTACAGCTGTGAATGGCCAGCCGACAGATCCCCCAACGCTGGAATGGGGGAGAGGGCTCAAACCCCATGTTGCTGCCAAACTTGGCCGCATTTCCAACCACCCATGGGAGGGAACACTTCGGCAGCCCCACTGAAAAGCATAAAACGCTGCGACGCTCCCCATGGTGAGGGCCGAACTGCAGCTTCTGCTCCAGTTCGGGTTGCCTCACCCTCGTTCCCCCGCCCCCCATGCCTATGTCCCTGACCCTCATTGGTCCCCTCCCGACTTTCCTCTCCCCCTCCCTACCTCCCTTTCATTCCCCCCCCCTAGGTAACGGCCTCGGCTCTTTTGTCGTCGCGCCCCCCCTTTCTGTTTGTTGTTTTCTCTGAAGGGTCTTTGCGATATGAAATAGAGAATGAGACAGGGACAAATCTGTCCCGTCCCTACAGGAACTCAATTTTCCCGTCCCATCCCTGTGAGTTTTGTTGCTGTCCCTGCCCCATTTCTGTAAGCTCTGTCTTAACCACACAAACCTCGAACAGTTATGATTTTAAAGTGCTTGAGGCTTGTGCAGATGAGGACAGAACTTGCAGGGATGAGGCAGGGACAGGAAAAGAACTCAATGGGATGGGAAAATGAGTTGCCGCGGGGATGGGGAAAAATTTGTCCCTGTGTCATTCTCTAATGTGAAACATAACATTTATGATAAAACCAGAAGACACGAGAAACCAAATAATCAAAATGCATGTGGGCATTTAGGGGAGGGAAGAATTACAACCTAAAAGCTTGGGATTGTTGCAGTGACTAATATTAACCAGCAATCCAATTTTAAGATTTTCAAAAATGACCTAAATATCTATCTATTTCAAGAATTTGTTATTAATAATTCCTAAATATTGCAATACTATTTAATAATTTGTATCTTCATAATTATGTATGTAAACCACTGTGAATTTCATGGAGGTATTGATGATATATAAATAAAGATTGCATTGTATTGTATATTGATGCTATTGCTCATAACAAAGGAATTCACATAAATACTCGTGTCCATACCACATCCTTATCAAGAAATCACACTTTACTCAATTGATGGTAGAGCATGGGCTGCAGCTTTTATTCAATTTAATACCACTTCAAATATATACATTAAACCTCTTTACAGTATACTGTAGGTTCATTGTAGCTTAACAATCTCATACACTGGAGCTATTTAGTGTCGAACTAGCCCAACTCACAAAACTCAACTTCTGGAGCTATTCGATGTCGAACTAGCCCAGCTTACAAAGTCCTCACATTACCAACCCAACATCCCCCCAGCAAGACTTGCGGTGTCGCAGAGTCCTGCTGCCACCCATGACAGTCTTGCACATGAGCCATCCTCAAAAATTCATTAAAATCGATTCAGTTCTCAAAAATATATACAGACTCATTCACCATAACGCTCAAACAAAACTTTTTTTTTCAATTTCATACAATGAAGACATAAGGGAGTTGAGATTTCCATCCAGATCATAATACTTCTGGTGGTGTTATTCTTCTTTTTCCATCATAGCTTCACTGCTATTAACATAAGAACATAAGAATTACCACTGCTGGGTCAGACCAGCGGTCCATCCTGCCCAGCAGTCTGCTCACGCGGCGGCCCTCAGGTCAAAGACCAGTGCTCTAAATGAGTCCAGCCTCACCTGCGTACGTTCCAGTTTAGAAGAAACTTGTCCAACTTTGTCTTGAATTCCTGGA
This sequence comes from Geotrypetes seraphini, assembly GCF_902459505.1. Classification (NCBI taxonomy): domain Eukaryota; kingdom Metazoa; phylum Chordata; class Amphibia; order Gymnophiona; family Dermophiidae; genus Geotrypetes; species Geotrypetes seraphini. The sequence continues at coordinate 231,839,588 of NC_047084.1, forward strand.
GGGTGTTTTCCCCTATAACAGACTCTGGAAGAGCATTCCAGTTGTCTATCACTCTCTGGATGAAGAAGAACTTCCTCACGTTTGTACTGAATCTATCCCCTTTCAGCTTTAGAGAGTGCCCTCTCATTCTCCCTACCTTGGAGAGGGTGAACAATCTATCTTTATATACTAAGTCTATTCCCTTCAGTATCTTGAACGTTTTAATCATGTCCCCTCTCAGTCTCCTTTTTTCAAGGGAGAAGAGGCCCAGTTTCTCCAATCTCTCACTGTAGGGCAATTCCTCCAGCCCCTTAACCATTTTAGTCACTCTTCTCTGCACCCTTTCAAGTAGTACTGTGTCCTTCTTCAAGTATGGCGAACAGTGCTGGATGCAGTACTCCAGGTGAGGGCGCAACATGGCTTGGTACAGCGGCATAATAACCTTCTCCGATCTATTCATGATCCCCTTCTTTATCAATCCTAGCATTCTGTTTTCCCTTTTCGCTGCCACCACACATTGCATGGATGGCTTCATCGACTTGTCGATAATATTAATAATAATAATTTTACCAGTTTATATACCGCAAGACTGTGAAGTTCTATGCGGTTTACAATAAACTAAACTAAACCTTAAGTTTGTGTGCCGCATTATCTCCATAAAGATAGAGCTCAACACGATTTAAAGGTAATTCAATAAATGAGGGAAGGACATAATAAGAAATTATGAAGAGGTTAGCTAGCTTTACATTTTAAATAGATAGCTTTACGCTTTGGAGAAAAGCCAGGTTTTCAGATGCTTTCGGAATAATTGGAATGAGCCTAGGTTCTACAGCAGGGCAAGGAGGTTATTCCAAATCTCAGTGAATTTGAAGAAAGGGATTTCCCTAATTTACCTGCATACGTGACACCTTTTAACGAGGGGAAAGATAGTTTGAGTATGTGGACAATGATTAAAAGATGCTACAGATTGAGTAGAATTAACAAAGTTAAGAGCTAGTGATAAACAGCTCTAGAGATCAGATATTGTGGAATAAGATTGTACAAGTCAGTTACCTAAATATTTCAGGAACAGATATGTTTTTAGGTTTTTCCTAAATTCTCCATAAGTAGTAGGCATAAGCAGTTGCTCCAGGTCTTTACCCCATAATGCTGCCTGATGTGCGTAAAGATGTTGATGATGTTTTTAAAATATACATCCTCTAATCAGTGGAGAAATAAAATTCAAGTGTGAGCTTCTCTTATGTCTGTTGGTTGTGAAAGAGAAAAAGTCAGTTATATATTTAGGGGCTAATTCGAATAGTACCTTAAAGCAAAAACATCCAAATTTGAACCTCACACGTGCTTCCATCAGCAGCCAATGCAGAAGTTGGTAGAAGGCGTTACATGATCAAACTTCTTCAACCCAAAATTTAGCCTGACCACCGCATTTTATACCAGTTGTAATTGCCGCATGTTCTTCTGGGAAAGTGCCAAATAGGCGATATTATAGTAATCAAATTGACACAGTATAAGGGACTGTACCAGAATTCTAAATGATGAAACATCAAAATATGCTTTAATGGACCGAAGCTTCCAGAAAGTGAAAAAAACGTTTCTAACCAAGGAGTCCACCTGGTCTTTCATGTTTAGGCTCTGGTCCATTTTTACGCCCAATACCTTCATAGTAGTTTGAATAGGATAACTGAGTTTATTGATGCACAGTGATGATATAGTGTCAAGCGGGTGTGATGAAGCTACAATGAATTCTGTTTTTTCCGAATTAAGCTTTAATGTGAATTCACTCATCCATTGCTCCATCAAATTTAGTGCTTCTGTTGCCTTAGGGCTAACTTCCGAGAGAGAGGTGGTGAATGGGATAATGATTGTAAAGTCATCTGCATAACTTAATAATTTTATCCCCAGCTGGGAAACTTGCGCACCTAATGAAGACATGTAAACATTGAAAAGCAATGGGGATAGTGGTGACCCCTGCAGCACGCCACATGGATTGCTCCAGGTATCAGAGAGAGTGTAATTAAAATGTACTTGATAGGTGCGGGACATAAGGAAACCTCAAAAACCAGTCTAAGACCTCTCCTCTGATTCCAATTGCATCTAGGCATTATAACAGTTTCCCATGGTCCACTAAGTCAAAGGCAGAGCTCATGTTAAATTGCATGATCAGGGCATTAAGGCCCTTACTAAACAGAAACACAAATTATCCAAGATAGCTGCAATTACTGTCTCAGTGCTAAACAAAGGTCTAAAACCAGATTGAGTTTTGTGCAAAAGAGAGAACTGTTCAAGATATTCCATCTATTGGGTATGTACGAATCCTTCCGTGATTTGCACGATAAATGGAATGGATGCTGCTGGTCTATAGTTGGTTACTAATGCTGATGATTCTTTACAATTTTTTGGAATTGGGGTTATTATAATATGACCATTATTAGTGAGGAATTTTCCATTTTTTAAGTTATCAGTTTAATAATTCAGCAAAGATAGTTTAAAGTCTAATGGAGCTGCTTTCATAATTTCTGGAGGACATGAGTCCAAAGCACAGTATGATTTAGAGTACTTGTTATATAATTTGATATAATTATTCCATTCTAAATCTTAAAAGGAACTCCAAATCATATCCACTGGTATTTCATTTCCTTGTATGTTAGCTATTTGATGTTCATATATGTCATTTGTCAAACAGTTATTTCTCAGATTTTTAATTTCTGAATCGAAATGTGCTAAATCATTTGCTGAAGGTAGTTTAATATTATGCATGAGTTGAGTGTAACATGTGATGTCAAATAAATTTGTAACCAAGTTGAACAGTTCTTTTGTGTTGATTCCTATTGAGCTAGTATTAGATGAGTTAATTTTGGATGAGTAAAATGCTTTACGTTTTTCTTTCATCAGTTGTTTGTAGAGTTTTATGTTGGATCTCCAGTTCCGGTCTGACAATTTTCGCGTTTATTTTCCAAATTCTTTCCAATCGTCTTACTAATTGTTTCATTTTTAGAAGTTCGGTGTCAAACCATTTGTTGTATTTATTTGAGTAGCTTTTACTATTTCATTTAGGGGCAATTTTATCTAAAATGGATATGCTAGTTTTCATCCAGTGATCACAGAAATCAACCCCTTCTCCTATCTCTGCTTGTAGTTCATATTGTGACCAATATTCCTCTGGATTGTTATGACCCCTTGTGAGATGTTCTCTTTTTATCTGTGGATGTGTTTTAGATTTTAAATGAGTCCAGATTAGATTGAAGTAATAAGTAAAATGATCAGACCAGATATCGTGACACCAAGTGCCATCAGATAGAGAGATGGAAGGGTCTAATATCTCCTTTGTGGACATAGATACCACATCTAAATGATGGACTTTTTCATATGTTTGTGTGGGTAAAGGGAGATTATAATTAAGCAAAGATAGAAAGTTTTTAAAGTCTTTCGCATCTGGATTGTCCTCTTCATCTAAATGTAAGTTTATGTGTCCTGCAATAATATTATATGATGAAGTGATTGAATTATGTAGAACAAATTTGCAAAAGTCCTCTCTAGCTTTTGGCCAACTTTTCGGCGGGACATAAAATAATATGCAAGAAAGGGATTCTTCTAGTTCCTTATTGCTAATTTTGCAGGCTAATATTTCAAGTTGATTGGTCATTTTGGAATCCAGTATTTCAAATTCAAATCCTTCCTTAAAAACAATTGCTAATCCTCCCCCTCTTTTTCCATTACGATTTAGCATGTGAATTTTATAATTATCTGGTAGAAGATCATTTATTATTGGATCTTCTTCAGACAATTGCCATGTTTACATTAGAAAAAGACAGGCTATTTGCTTGCTGATGATCCAGTCTTTAATTAAAAAAGCTTTATCCCTGATGGATCTAGTATTAAGATATGCACAGGGAATAGAGGTGGAAGTGATAGGTTTGGTAGATGTAGTTAGTGGTTCTGATAGGTTTTACTTCCCTTATCCTTTTTTTAAGGGTACATTGATGTCTTCCACTCCCAAATCTCTTTCCTGGGAGGTCTCTCCAAGTACTGCCCCGGACATCCTGTATTCATGCATGAGATTTTTGTTACCGACATGTATCACTTTACACTTATCCACGCTGAACCTCATTTGCCATGTTGATGCCCATTTCTCAAGCTTGGTTAAGTCACATTGCAGATCTTCGCAATCCCCTCGCGTCCTCACTACTCTGAATAACTTTGTATTGCCCGCAAATTTAATCACCTCACTCGTCGTACCAATGTCCAGGTCATTTATAAAGATGTTGAAGAGCACGGGTCTAAGCATTGAGCCCTGTGGCACCCCACTGGTGACGCTCTTCCTGTCCAAATATTGTCCATTTACTCCCACTCTTTGTTTCCTATGCTCCAGCCAGTTTTTAATCCACGTGAGTATTTCACCTTCGATTCCATGGCTTGCAATTTTCTAAAGTAGTCGTTCATGTGGAACCTTGTCAAACACCTTTTGAAAATCCAGATATATAATGCTGACCGGGTCGCCTTTGTCTATCTGCCTGTTTACTCCCTCAAAGAAGTGCAGCAAGTTCATCAAACACTATCTGCCTTTGCTGAAACTGTGCTGACTGGTCCTCATCAGCCCGTGTCTGTCAAGGTGATCAATGTTGTGGTCTTTTATCAGCACCTTTACCATCTTTCCCGGAACTGAGGTCAGACTCCCCGGTCTATAGTTACCCATATCCCCCCTCAAACCTTTCTTGAAGATCGGTGTAATATTCGCCACCTTCCAGTCTTCCAGAATATTTCCCGATTTGATCGACAGATTGGCTATTAGTTGAAGCAGTTCAGCTATATTCCCTTTCAGTTTCTTGATGACCCTCAGATGGATGCCATCTGGCCCAGGGGATTTATCGCTTTAGCCTATCAATCTGCCTGCATACCTCTTCTAGACTGACCGTCATCCCTGTCAGTTTCCCTTCTTCGTTTCCAGCATATGGTCTGACGGGTTCCTGTATTATCTTCGGTAAATACAGATGCAAAAAATGTTTAGTTTGTCAGCGATTTCTTTGTCTTCCTTTAGCACTACCTTTATTCCATGGTCATCCAATGGTCCCACCACTTCCTTCGCAGGTCGTTTCCATTTAATATATCGAAAAAAAGGCTTGAGGTTTTTCGCCTCCTTGGCTATTTTTTCCTCGTAGTCTCTTTTGGCCCCTTTTACCACCTTGTGGCACCTGTGTTGATGTTGTTTGTGCTTATTTCAGTTTTCATCCGTTTTTGACCTTTTCTATTCCTTTAACAAAGTTTTCTTGTCTCTGATCGCTTCCTTCACCTCTACAGTGAGCCACACCGGTTCTTTGTTCTTTTTTCTCTTGAATCCTTTGTTGATACGTGGTATATGTAGATTTTGCACCTCGGTGACTGTGTCCTTATAAAGGGACCAAGCTTGCTCTAGTGTTTTTACAGTGCTTATCCTCTTCTTAATCTTCCTCCCCACCAAGATTCTCGTCCCTTTGTAATTTCCCTTTCGGAAATTCAGCACCGTGGCCGTCGTTCTGGACCGATGTTTCTTCTCTGCGTCCAGGTTAAAGCGGATCATATTGTGATTGCTGCTTCCCAGCGTCCCTTCTACTTTTACACCTTGTGCAGGTCCTAGCAGTCCATTCAGAATTAGTCCAGAATTGCATTACCTCTTGTATTTTCCTTGACAAGTTGTTCCAGGAAGCAATCGCCTACAGCATCCAGTATTAGTATTACCTCCCTCCCACCCGACTGTAATAATATCTAATACCCTCCACTGTAGGTCCACTAATTTATGGTTTCATACTCTCCAATGATGAACCAGAGGAGATACTTCACTCTGAGTATTAACTCCAGATTTGTCCTCTGTTAATCTCACCTTAATCGAACGAGTAGTGCGTCCTATATAAAGTTTTGGGCACAGGTCAGAGTTGCAGTTGGTATGACACTTAGTCATACATTATGCCTGTAGTTGGATGAATCCATCTATCACCCGCCATTGTAAATGGGCACCATTGGCATTGACCACAAGGTAAATGACAGCCTACACTACAGGGGCCAATGACTCTAAAAACACTATGATTTACACTTTCCCCAATATTTTTACCCCGCCGATATGAGCAGATTGGGTTATCACTTATTATGGGAATGGCAAGCTTTATAATATGCCAATGTTTCAACACAATTTGAGTAATTTCATGGGCATGGGTGGAGTATTGCTGTACAAATACTACAGTTTCCATGTTGCTACTTTCACTGGATTTAGGCTGCAATAACAGTTCTCTATGAGCAAATTTGGCATGTTTGTAGGCTTTTTGCACATCATGAGGATAGGCTCGTTGGTAAAACCGTTGCTTCATATCCCTGGCTTGAAGCCTGAATTCCTCCAAAGAGTGGCATAGTCTTCGCAAATACAAAAACTGACTAATGGGTAGACTCCGTTTTAAACTACTCGGATGAAAACTGTGGAACCATAAGAGGCTATTCCGATCTGTAACTTCACGATAGATGATTGTCAATAATTTCCCTTGAAATTTCATAATTTTCACGTCCAGAAATGCTATTTCTTGCTGGTGAATGGTTGCAGTAAATTTTTATATTCATATCTATCTGATTCAACCACTTCACAAAATTCATTAATTTTTCTATTGTGGACAACCAAACACAAAAGATGTCATTAAGAAATCTTTTCCAGATGATCACATGTTGGAATTACTCATTTTGGTATATATATTTTTCCTCAATCATTGCCATAAACAAAGTGGCCAGCGAGGGAGCCAAAGACACCCCCATTGCTATCCCATGAATCTGGATATAGAACTGGTTTTGAAACCAAAAGTAACTTTTCTTTAATACTAGATTTGCCATCTCCATCAAAAACGTCACTGCAATGTTAGATCTCACCAGTTGTCTTTCAAAAACTCCTTGAAGCAAAATCAATGCTTGATCTGTAGGAATCATAGTATACAATGCTGTAATGTTGAGTGTTACAAATATCCAAGCTTGGTCTACGTCTTGGACCTCTAATAGCATTCCCAGCATGTGGGTAGTATCCCTTACATGGGATTTAATTTCAGCTACTTCTTTCTGAAGAAAAATATCCAAGAAATTTAATAGAGGTTCCAGTGGAGAATCCTTCATTGAAACAATTGGACGTCCAAGACGTAGACCAAGCTTGGATACTGGCAACACTCAACATTACAGCATTGTATACTATGATTCCTACGGATCAAGCATTGATTTTGCTTCAAGGAATTTTTGAAAGACAACTGGTGAGACCTAACATTACAATGACGTTTTTGATGGAGATGGCAAATCTAGTATTAAAGAAAAGTTACTTTTGGTTTCAAAACCAGTTCTATCTCCAGATTCATGGGATAGCAATGGTATGAGGGTGAATCAAAAATTAAACACAATTGTTAAATTATGTGATAACCAGAACAGAGCTAGCAAAATGCAACATATGATGTACTCATACATTGCCTGTTGGATAGATTGTCTACACACAGTGCAGTGGTTGGCCTATAGTTGTATGGCAGCCATGAGGTCAGAAGCATGGATGTTCTATTACAAGATTGCACCATCGAAGAGCAATGTGCAGTAGTGCCCTTTCTTTAGGCAGAGAGGGTGAGATCTGTGAAAATTCATCATTGGATATTGATTCAGTATGGACATAGCACCATGAATCAACAAAAGGTTTATGAGTGGGTAAAAAGGTTTAAAGCAAGAACAGGTGTAACCGTCAAAGGTTGTTCTGCTCACCCATCAACATTGTGCATACATGAGCACATTGACAGGGTGGATGCCTTGATTAGAGAGGTCTGACAGATAATGGTGTCTCAATTGGCTGCAAATTTGGATATCAGCTAGAGATCTGCATTTGCCATAATGCATGATGACTTAGGATACAGGAAAGTCTGTGTATGATGGGTACACAAATAGCTTACTGATCTGCACAAACAACAGCATGTGGAAGTTGTGATCCAGTTCCTGAGATGGTATGAAGATGATTTGAGTATTCTGGAGAGAATTGTCACCTGTGATGAGACGGGTGCTTCATTGCGACCCAAAGAGCAAAAGACAAGGCATGGTGAAGTAAAGGAAACGGTGCTCACCTGACTTCAGGAGTAGCCGAAAAACTTCTCTGCAGGAATGCAGGAGCTAGTTGAACAATAAAGCAAATGTGTCGTCTTGCAAAGTGATATGTTCAATTGCTCACAGTTACTTATATTAATGCTGTTAAATGTATTATGCGTATCTTCTCCCCTAAAAGAGTAATTCTATAAGGAGGTATCTAGATTTAGATGCAACAAAAGCATCTATTTAAAGCTTATTCTAAAGAAAAATGGACATCTATTTTTCTTTATAGCATACTAGTGTAAGTCGTCAAAAATTAGATTATATTTAAGGTGTCAATACTCACACCAGTGATATAGTTGGTACATATGTTCAAGCCTTATATCAAAAGACCACTCATAAATTATGTGATTTTAGGACATAAGTGTACCTGCATTTACACTTTCTGTATAGTAAAATGCCTTTATGTGTCATAAAAGTATAGATACATTCTAGGAATATCCCAAATGTTAGCACAAAGGCTTTGCACTTATCATGCTATAATTTTTACATCTAACTGTGGTACAATGCAACATTTTTCTACACTTTTTTACTAAAGTCCCTTAGACTTTGAGGGGCATTTCTGATGGTGTGTCTAAGTCCAACTTTAGATGTTTCCAAAAATATGTTCAAAAGTTGGGGCAGGGAAACATCCATTTTTGAATCCGCTAGATGTCCATTTTTTTTTTTTTAATAACCTATTTGGATGTCTTGGTTCTTAAGACATCTAACTTTTTTGGTCATTTTCAAATACAAAAAAGTCCATTAAACCCTTTTGGATGTGGGAGGGACCCGCATCTTAATGGACTGGCCAGGCAGACATCCCAACAGGGCACTGCCATGAACTTTATATAAAGGGTATCAGATAAACATCTCACTAGAACACTCTTATAGGTTATGATGAGCCCCCCCCAAAACCCACTATACCCACCTGTCTATCTCCCCAATAGTCCTTATAGTTGCATGTGTCACCAATATGGCAGTAAAGTAGGGTTTTGGGGTGTATGATAAGGAAGCACATGTGCTGCAAAGGAGAGGTTAGGACATAACACAGTCTCGTATGAACAAAATACTTTTTATTCATTTTAGTTTGCCTCACACTTTACAGAAAGTTAGCTTGGCTTACCTCAGCCAAGCAGTACAGTCATCAGTCCTTTTCCCACAGCTTTGCCCTTAGCTGTTGTCTATGGAAAAATCAGGAGTTCTCTTCTCTGAGGGACCTCTCTGAACTGATCCTAGGCTCGTTCATATATTCTTCTCCCTGCCTAAGGACCATCCCTATCACTCAGCAGGACTGTTGAGCCCAGTGTATCCTGGGAGCTGTAGTTTCTACACTACTGGGCCAGCACCCTCTGTTGCCCAGTGTTAGAACATCATTAGTGAGGGAGAATCCCTGACTCTTTTACAGGGGTTTTTGGTGAACTCACACTTTCCGCCATAAACGTGGTGGTTAGAGTGGCATATGGGACTTGCTACTCCTCTTTATGGTTCACTAGCCTACCCACCAGACTGCTTAATACACCTGTGTGTAGGTCTATTAGACTTTCTTATACCAGGTGCTACTGTTCTTGAAACAGATATGTACTTTTACATTCTGATATTTGTGGGATATGAGGGTGGCATAAGCATTCTGAAAGTATGTATGTGTGTGTGTGTGGGGGGGGGTCTTTATTTTTTTCTGCAGTGGTTATCTGGTCACTTTGGGTATTTTTTTAAAACACTTATACCATTTTAAAACGTGTCTAGCTCAAAATGTATTAATTCCATCCAGGATGTCTGCCAAAACATTTGATTATCCCTGCAGGGCATCTGTCTAAGCCTGCCCAGAGCCTTGCCCAAACACTGCCCATAACATTCTCCACAACACGCCCCTTTGAGCTCTGGATATACAGTAGATGTCCAGAAAGTTAGTTTCAAATTGGCACCTGTACATCCTGTTGAATAGGATATCCATGAGCCAACTTAGGCAGGTTTTTCGACATCTGGATGTTTGATTATGAGCCCCTTAGTGAGCTACTATTTTCTGAACTCTTGTTCTGTGCATAGTGTGACATTTTTGTCATTTACCTGTCATTATTTCAATGCAAAGAAAAGGAAGACCTAAAGGAAAAACTGATAGCTCAGCAAAAGACATAAGAAAAACATACACAAGATCCAATATTATGCAGCACACAATTTAAGAAACAGGTATTGTGCAAATCACTCCAATAAAGCTTTTGGAGGCTCAGCTGTTGCATTAATAGAAGAAATCTGTAAATTGGTTGCCACATTTTCTTAAGTGATAATGGGGCTCATTTTCAAAGCACTTAGACACACAAAGTACCATAGTAATCTTTAAAGGTTACTATAGTACTTTGTGTGTCTAAGTGCTTTGAAAATGAGCCCCTCTGTCTTTTGCTTTGATGTTAGTTTTTCCATCAGCATAGTGTCATTTGAAAAAGCTATTCTGTTTTGGGGAGCACTCAGGGGCATTCTATAAGTTGGAGCTCTAGTTAGGTATGTCATTGTCAACTATTAAGCACCAATTTTATAATGACATCTATGCTCCAGGGTGTCACTGTAGATTTCTAGCCTAATATGGAACAAAAGAAGATCGGCAGACAATATGGAGATTAAAGTCAGATTGAAGAGTGACCCCACCAAAAGAATGCAAAAATCAATTCTCTTATTAAGATTGATGAAAAAATTGGCTTCCTGACTACCAAAGAAACTGATTTTTGGAAAGTTAAGCACCGTATTATTCTTACCATCTGCATCTTACCCAAGATTTACAAATTGCTCAAGAACCCTCCCGGTAGACCAGTTGTTGTGACAATTAGTTTGATTCTTGACCCACGTTCAATCTTGTGGATACATTTCTCAGACCCCAAAAAAACTCTTCACTTATAATGGACTCTGCACACATTCTTACTATTTTGAAAGATTTGAAGGTTAATGAAGACATCTATCTTGTTACCGTGGACATTGAATCACTTTATACAAACATCTCAAAGGACCAAGTGATTAAATTAATTAGAGAAGCATTAACAGCAGAAAACATATTAGAAACATAACATAGAAACATAGAAATTGACGGCAGAAAAGGGCCATAGCCCATCGAGTCTGCCCATACCAATGACCCACTCCCTGATTCTTACTCTCCTAGAGATCCCACATGAATATCCCATTTTCTCTTGAAATCTAACACGCTGCTGGCCTCAATCACCCGCTGAGGCAGCTCGTTCCAATGATCGACCACCCTTTCGGTGAAGAAGTACTTCCTAGCATCACCCTGAAATTTCCCTCCCCTGATTTTCAGCGAGTGTCCTCTGGTTACCGAGGGCCCTGTAAGACTGAAGATATCATCTTTCACCTCTATACGCCCAGTAATATACTTAAAGGTCTCAATCATGTCCCCTCTCTATTTGCACACTACAGTCAAATTCATTGTTGAGCTATCAACATTAGCTTTAAAAAAGAATTATTTTAGGTGTGAAAGTACTTTTTACCATCAAATCAAAAAGCACAGCAGTGGGTGTCACCATAGCACCTTCTGTGGCCAACCTGTATGTTTCAGATTTTGAAAAGAGGTTTTTTTAAAAAAATCAGAAATCAAATTGGTAAAAGATTCTTCTATGGAGAAGGTATATTGTTGATATTCTTATTATTTGGAAAGGTATTCAAGTAGAACTTGAAACTTTTTTCTCATGTCTTAATGGTTTTGACAACAACTTGAAATTCCAGGTGTCTTTTGATAAGAGCATGTATCCCCTTTTTAGATATCAACATCATTTTTGAAACTGAAACCTTCCATAGTGATCTATACAGGAAACCAACTGAATGTCACAACCACTCACTGCAAGAGAACCTCCCTTACTGTCAGCTTCTAAGAAGCAGGAGATTATGATCTAAGGATACTTTTTTTTAAAGGAACTGGCAAAAAACACTTCAAAAAGTTTTCAGGAGAGAAGATACCCAATGCATCCAATAAGCATTGGTTACAAGAAAACTGCAATGGCAAATAGCGAAGAACTGTTATTATGAAAGACCTGATAACTACTGGGAAGAGTGTCTATACTTTATCCTCCTATCAATAGACATTATTAGAATTTTACAAACACATTGGCATGTTGTATAAACTATTGGGCACTTTCAACAAATTTATTAGATAGTTATAGATTCCTGAATGTCTCAAGACTTTTTAATATTATTTTTATCACAAGATTTTGAATGGACTTCTGATGTGTGTTTTTTAACACGTGAGTTTTCCATCATGTTTATGGTTGTTGTTTTTTTCTTTCTGCACACATTTTATACTTTCATTTGGCTATTAACTACTGTTTTTAATGACTACCACTTTTTATTGAATTTTTATTGTTTTAGATCTTTTATATTATTATTATTCATGACAACAGGCTTCTTCCATATAATCTTGCCTGTTTGTCAGTTACAACTGACCACACTGTGAGTAAACCTTGTTTTAGACTTTCTTGTTATGGATCTGATTTTACTCTTGCAGCTTTTACTCAGTTTTTATCTGTGTTTACACCTGTAGAAGCTTTTGGTTTTAGCAGACTTTTTGTTTTTTTTTACTTAATTTTACATGCTTGTTTTTAGTGGTGCATCCTTTTACCGCTTTTATTTTCTCTTTCAACGGTTTTCCAGTGTTTGGTATTAGCTGTTTTTCTCACACCAGCTGGCTGTAATCAATGGTGAAAGTGGTTTCTTATCCCAGCCAATGTTGGAGTAAGTTGTTTTTACCACACCAGCTGGTTGCAATTGCTGGTGGAAGCTGTTCCTTATCCTAGCTAGATAAGCCATCCATTTATAGGTTTGGATATGTTTACCATATTTCCCCGCATATATGTCGCCTCAGTGTATAGGCCGTAAAAAATGCCTATACATGTTTTAAAACTCTTAGATAAGCCACCCCATGTTACAAGACATGGCTTATCTAAGAGTTTTAAAACCACATGGAGGCAGCCCTATACATCACCCCCAGTAAATATCGTACCTTCCACCGGCTGCCTCCTGCCATGTCGCAGCTGCGGTGCAGGGCAGGAGCAATCTTTTCAGCATCCAGCCAGGCCAGTGCTGCTTCCTCAATGCCTGCATCAGTTTTCGTGGGTTTCGCAAGTCCTGCAAGAACTGATGCAGGCATTGAGGAAGCAGTGCTGGGCCTGCTGGACAATGAAAAGATTGCTCCAGCCCTGCACTGCGGCCGCTACAAGGCAGGAGGTAGGAGGCCAACAAGGGAGCTGCATTATTTTAAAAGGTACAGGGGGATCTACTAATGTGGTGGCTTATCTACGATGCCATTAAATAGGCCGCCCTATATAAGGAAGCCGCACCCACTGTTTGGATTGCAAAACCCATATACAGGCATTGGCCTATATATGGGGAAATACGGTAACTATATGTATTTGAACTAAGTTATATACAGTCATGTGAAAAAAATTAGGACACCCCATGAAACATTCAGTTCTTTCTTAAGAAATGTTCACATATCGATGTCAATTTTTTTTTTTTAATCTCTGGAAAAGAAAGTGATGTAATTGCAGGTAAACAACAAAATGTTTCCATGATTTACTCATGAAACAAAAGATATCCACAAAAATGTGTATTCTAACTGAGGAATAAATTAGGATACCCCCACATATCCTCCCACTTAAAGTGGCTCAAAGCACACACAGGTGAACATGATTAGAACATCATTACTCAGCATTTTGAAGGAGGTTTGCCCTACTTAAACCTCAGACATTTAGTTTGGTGTGCTCATGACTGATGCGGTGACAGTGAACACTATGATGAGATCAAAAGAGCTTTTTGAAGTCTTCAGTAGTCTTCACCCGGAGGGGGCGGGGTTGCGGCATGGAGATCCCTTGCCATGATAAGCTCAGCAGCAACCTAATTCTCTAACCGGCAACTGTGAAATGGACGCCAGTTAGAGAATCGAGTTATTAGAGGGGCTTAGGTGTCTGTCCATGAGGACAAATGTGATTCTCTAAAGCAGTGGTTCCCAACCCTGTCTTGGAGGAACACCAGGCCAATTGGGTTTTCAGGCTAGCCCTAATGAATATGCATGAAGCAAATTTGCATGCCTATCACTTCCATCATATGCAAATCTCTCTCATGCATATTCATTAGGGCTAGCCTGAAAACCCGATTGGCCTGATGTTCCTCCAGGACAGAGTTGGGAATCACTGCTCTAAAGGACGCCCATATGCAATTCTTAAAAGCCACTTAAGTGTCTTCTGAGACTGGGCGTCCTTTACAGAATCCGGTCCACATGAACAACAAAGTACAAGTACAAACTGTTTAACTGTTAATATCCTTGAAAGTATTCTCACAAGTTGTCTTGTGTGTCATCCAGTTCGTGAGAGACACACTGTGAATGCAAGCCATTTTTGCAGTACCACTTGCATTGTGCAGTATGGGAGAAACATTATGCACTGTTGCACAACAACTCCACTGTGAAAATTCTCTAAACAAGTTTTAAAACACACCTTAAAACATTTCTATTCTTCTATTCAAAGATACCTATCTAAATTTCAATTGAGAACCCGAAAAAAGGGAAAATAAAAACAAATTAATAGAGAAACGCTTTCAAGAAACAACATTCCCCTTCCCCTCCTGTTTTATCCCTTCCCTTTTTCTTCCTTTTATTTTTTATTTACATAATTAATTAAAAATCCTCCTCTCCCCCTCCTTCCTCTCATCATCTACCCGTCTCAATTATGTCCTTGTCTTGGCCTCAATCCCCCCTATTTTATTTTTTTTTAATTGCAATTTATTATTTTCCTTATGCAATTTTAAATATTTTAAATATTTTTAAAATTTCTATTATTGTAAACTGGCCAGATATTGTGATGGTCGGTATATCAAGCTATAAATAAACTTGAATCTTCATTATCTTACATGACAATGCTTTGAAGGATGTTAACAGTTAAACATGCTCACTCTCAAGTTTATTCTGTGCTTGGTTTAGTGAAACAGCTAACATTTATTACTTGTTTGTTAATAAAATGATTATTTCAAGTTTCATGTTTTTGTTTCTCCCCTATCAGAGGTCACTGCATTCATCTCTCATCTGGTGACACCATTAAGAAGTACATATCACACACTTTCAAACATATATATTAGATTATCAGTGTTGGTGCATTTTTGAGAGAAAAAATAGTTGCCATGACTTATGAATCAACCCTCGAATATGCTATGAACATGAGTTGGAGACATAGCCAAGCCTTTCCTATGCTTTGTGCACATGCATTGCCCCTTGAAGTTATGTACAACCTTATAGAATAGTACAGAATTAAATTACTTGCATAAATGCCAATTGTTTCTGCACTTAAACACGTAAGGAACCCTATTTTCTCGTCCACAAATTTGATTTGATTTTAATACTCAAAACCAAGGGTTCCTTTTACTAAGGGCTCTTTTTACTAAGCTGCGTTAGGTATTAACGCGCAGAATAGTGCATGCTAAAATGCCGTGCGCACTAGATGTTAATGCCAGCATTGAGCTGGTGTTAATTCTAGCTGTGTAGTGCGGGTTTAGCGCGCGCTAAAATGCTGAGTGCGCTAAAAACATTATTGCAGCTTAGTAAAAGGAGCCCTAAGGTGTGCTAGCAGTTTTAGCACATGCAGTAGATTAGCGTGTGCTAACCCCACGCTACATGGCTAGAATTAATACCAGCTCAATGCTGGTGTTAGCGTCTAGCACGCGCGACATTATAGCACGCGCTATTCCAAGCATTAAAGCCCTAACGCAGCTTAGTAAAAGGAGTCCCAAGTTGCTAGAGTGGTTTACAAAACTATAATGATATACAATAATACAATCAATCAAACCTCACAACAATATAACTCACCCCTCTATTTATATGGTTCCCAAATAAACAGTTCGCTTCACAATATAACTCTTATTTCAACAACTTATTAGAACTCAAGTAACTGTTTAGATTGCAATTCAACTGAAAATGAATTTCACAGCTTTGGTCCCACATAACAAAAGACCCTGTTACGTGTTCCAATCAATCTCACCTGAGCCAAGGATGAACATTAAAAAAAAAAAAGAAGTGTTGGTTCATATCTTTGGTGCCAAATATTTAGGGGCATTCCATTGTAAGTCTTTAAATACCTTAGAGAAAATTTTGAAAATAATACAGTCTGCAATAGACCAATATATATCAACCAATATAGTTGTAAAATGATCTAATTTCTTTTTTTCTATCTGTCAGTTGATCTTACTGATAAAAGTAATACATTTATTAATGTATTATGGGCTGAATTTAAGACCTCAAAAGGATTTTGGATTAACAGACATTTTTCAGGGTCCAGAGAAAGGTTTTATTTGAAGATTTTATCCAATCTTTACTTTCGTGATATTCCAAACTAATACATTCTGAGGACAACACCAAAAGATATGCTTGTTGCAGGTTTCTGGGTCATACTGTGTCTTGTCAGGTACAACCAATGTTTCAGCTATCCATGCTGTCACTTTCTTCAGGGTATGCTGTGGGGTCTATTCCTATGGGGCAGTACAAGCTAAAGGCCAAACTGCCCGTAGGAATAGAATGGGTGGCTTGGCATTTAGTTCTTGTTGCTTGGCAGTAGAACTTGATAAAAGAGGGGGTAAACAAATATATAAGATTCAATGGGTCTCCTGAGGTCTTGTGATTCTTTTTTTTTCTAACTGAACTCTCAATAAAGAGAGGAATATTTGTACCAAAATTATTAAGAATTTGAACAAATACTCCAGTGATAAATCTCTATATTTAGAAAATCTACTATTAATTATTTCTATAGCGCTACCAGACACACGCAGCGCTGCACAGAGTCACAAAGAATAAGAAAACAGTCCCTGCTCAAAAGAGCTTACAATCTAAACAGGCAAAACATACAAACAGGATGTCATGGATACAGTTATGGGGAACAGTTAATCAGCGGGCTGAGTTGGAGGGCAGAGGAGTAGGGTTACAGATTGAAAGCTATATCAAAGAGGTGGGTTTTCAGTCTGCTTTTAAACAAAGGAAGGGAAGGGGCTTTACGGACAAACTTGGGTAATTTATTCCAGGCATAGGGGGCAGCTAGATGAAAGGAATGTAATTTTCATCTATCTTTTGGTGTTGTCAGAATGGCAAATCTTATCTTAGGTCAGGGGTAGGCAATTCTGGTCCTTGAGAGCTGGAGCCAGGACAGGTTTTCAGGATATCCATAATAAATATGCATGAGAGAGATTTGCATCTCAAGGAGGCAGTGCATGCAAATTTATCTCATACATATTCATTGTGGATATCCTGAAAACCTGATCTGGCTCCGGCACTCGAGGACCGGAATTGCCTACCTCTGCCTTAGGTCATTATCCACTCCAAATAAATGTCAAAACGAGATATTTGACATGAGAGAAGAAAAAGTGGAGAACAAAAATAGGAAAGGAGTTAAAGGTTGAACATACAAATAATATTTAGTCTGCCTATGTAGAAGACAGAACATTCCTGCTACTTTGCTCTTTTACTAGCTTAGCAAATTTTCTTAATTTAGTACATACAATTGTGTTCTTTTGAGATTTCCATTCCCAATTATTTAAACTTCTTTACTTCTTTAAATGTTTGAGAGCAGCCATTATCTTGCACTGGTTCACTCTTAGGGCCACAAAGCACGGCTGCAGATTGATTATAAATAATAGTGTTAAGTTTTTCACGCATAATCTTTCAGAGTATGCTATGTGGAAGCTTTTGCATTTGCTTGTTATACAATTCAATGTAGACTTGAATTACATACTCTTTCGTAGTCCATCATATACCCTGAATGCCTCAGGTATTTTTGCCAATTATTTTCCATGAGATAGGAAAGTAGCAAAATAATCTCACACAAGCATCTGACTTGTGTTTGCTTTCCGCTTTGGAAGTTTGAGAAAGAAAAAAAGAGTCACTCTGAACTTGGGCCATTGATTTTTGCAGCTAGATACTCGTGTAGTGCACTAAGAGTAGCTCTCCAGCCAGACAAAGATTGATGGATGAGTAATTGCCCATACTTTCTCTTCTAGGCTATCAAGAAAGCAGCTTCAAGGGCAAATATAATTGATCCAATTTATAGCACATGCACTTGACCTCTCCAAATTATATAATAATGTAAAACTAAGCCATGAAATACTGCAATCAGAAGTTAATATGCTCCAGGTAATGGTGGTGGTGTATATGAAAAAACAATGTACGGTAGGCACACAGACTCACACTTGGCTGCACTCATCTAAAGATTGTTTATCAAATGACTTCATAACTAGGTAACTGATGGATTTCTTTATCAAATATTACTTGGATATAAGTACCATCCCTCTAGTCTATGAACTTGTGTGCTCAAATTTCCAACTAATGTGCATATAATTTCTGCTGGGTTTTACTAAACAGTGCTAGAGGTTTTTAGCATGGGCCGGCAAGGCAAATGCTCCGACACTCATAGGAATTCTATGAGCACTGACACATTTACCTCGCCATCCCATGCTAAAAACCTCTAGCACTTTTTAGTAAAAGTTGCCCTTAATTTGATAATTGACTCTTAATTGGAGTTACCAGAATATTATCAAACTTAATTAGTGTTAATTAGCACCAATAAGCTGTTGTTCACATAACTGCCCTTTTTTGCTATTCTGTTATGTAATATTGAAAGGTCACTTTGGTCAGCCACAAAACTTAGAGACTTGATGAAAGCACAGATGTTTTATTCAGCTCCTCCTGAGCCCCCAAGCTGACAGCTTCAGAAGTTACAGTGATATTTATACATTTTCTGGCTAAATAACTGAATGCTAGATAAAACTTCTCATTTGTTACTTTTTCTTAATAATCATTGGTCCTAAGCTCACACTAGCAGGTCACTTATCTAAGCCCTGCAATCTTTCTGTTACATGTCCAGGAGGGCGGGATACAATACTGTGTATGCTGAGATAACCATAAGAAGCTAAAACGCCCAAGCTACAACACCCAGTGTGGGCAGGCTAGTCGGCTAGAACATGAGATAAGTCAGGTCTGCAATTAAACATAATTCAGCTTTTTATTAAGGAGAAAACTTAGTTCAAGACTCAGGAAAACCAGTCCCAGACTCCTTCAATATAACAGAAGAAAGGCAATTTTGTCATTTGAGCTTTATATTTTTATACTAGTATGCATTATAGGAAAGGAAGTAGATGAATTAGTTGTGAAACAAAGGTCATTAGACAAAAATATGTGGTCAATTTAAATACATACATTTCCCATTTTAAAAAAAGAAAGCTTGTTATAAAAACCCAATTCTGCAGAAGAGATCTTTTAAATAGCAGTAAAAAAATTAATAAATTCAATTATGTCTAAGAAACTGGAGCTGATGTTTATCTAATGCAATTTGCTGAATCAGCATCCCAAATAACCTCAGGAACAGGTCAAAAAAACCCAAGGCAACATTTTTTATTTTTTCTTTGTTGTTGGCCTGTGTAATTAGTATGCTCAAATTCCTCTTAACTTCATCCTATGCCCTTTCCTTCCAGATGTGTCCTTCATTTGAAAATGACTCACCTCCTGTACATTAAGGCCACAGAGATATCCCCTCTCTCCTGTCTTTCTTCCATAGTATATGTACATATTAAGTTAAGTCTGTCCCTATATGGTTTATGATAAAGACCACTAACCAATACTGTAGCTCTCTGGACCAACTCTATCCCATTTATATCATTTTGAAGGTACGGTCTCCAAAACTGCACACAATATTCCAAATGGGACCTCACCAGAGACATTAACTTGTTCTATTGATCACTCTCTCCTCAAAAATGGATTTCCTGTCCTATTAACCCTCTTTCTTCCTCCCCTCTTAAAGTCAATCAATTTGTACCTTTGCTTAATCTTTGTAAACCGCATAGAACTTCACGGTATTGCGGTATATAAGCTGTTATTATTATTATTATCTATATATATAAAATTGGAGGTATGTATGTGTGTATGTATGTATGTGTGTGTGTATGTGCTGCGATCACGCAAAAACGGCTTGACCGATTTGAACGAAACTTGGTATGCAGATCCCTCACTACCTGGGGTGATATGTTCTGGGGGTCTCGCGGCCCACCTGCTCACGTGGGCGGAGCTACAAACAGAAAATCAGATTTCACCCATTCATGTCAATGGAAAAAATGTAAAAAGCTGCCATTCTCACAGTAATTCAAAAACGGCTTGACCGATTTGAACGAAACTTGGTATGCAGATCCCTCACTACCTGGGATGATATGTTCTGGGGGTCTCGCAGCCCACCTGCTCATGTGGGCGGAGCTACAAACAGAAAATCAGATTTCACCCATTCATGTCAATGGAAAAAATGTAAAAAGCTGCCATTCTCACTGTAATTCAAAAACGGCTTAACCGATTTGAACGAAACTTGGTATGCAGATCCCTCACTACCTGGGGTGATATGTTCTGGGGGTTTTTGCAGCCCACCTGCACATGTGGGCGGAGCTACAAACAGAAAATCAGATTTCACCCATTCATGTCAATGGAAAAAATGTAAAAAGCTGCCATTCTCACAGTAATTCAAAAACGGCTTGACCAATTTGAACGAAACTTGGTATGCAGATCCCTCACTACCTGGGGTGATATGTTCTGGGGGTCTCGCGGCCCACAATTCTATGTTGCTTGCTCAAGGCTGGGTTCACCCAAGAATTTATATGTTCTTGCTCCAGGAGGTGAAACTAAAAATGTTGTTTATAATCACGGTTTGCGTTAGTTGTATTGTATTCATTTTGTCAAATATTTCACATTATAATTTGAATATTGTACTTTTTATTAAGCTGTAAAAAACATAATTTCATTCACCACTATAAAGTATCTTTATTTGAATCCATTTAAAGTGTTATTGATATAATTAAATACCCGTGCAACACCGGGGCATCAGCTAGTTATTATTATATACAATGACATTATCACCTCCCTTTTCCTACTGACTGTTCCTCTTCTTATGCACCCAAGCATCTTCCTAAATCAAATTGAATCAAATCAAATTTTTTTTTTCTAAATCGGGCAGCACTAGTTGATATCCATAGCTGTGGATAAATGTAATTATGAGAGAACTGTTTATAGCAGAGTCTATGTGGAGTGTTCAGCTTAGAAGGAAGATAGTATGGAAGTATGATAGCATGGTCAGAAGCTAAGGGAAAAGGAATGACTCACCACGAGTACTGAAAGAATTGTATGGAAAGACTGATAAATACTATGATACTGGGATTGACTTATAAATAGACATTCTGACCAATTTCTGTATTCACAAGACCTAGTTTGAGAGGTGGAATTGCTAATCAAGTTTCAAATAAAATTCAAGTTATCAATTTGCCATCAGTCTCAGCTTGATTTCTTCCAATTAAGTAACAGAAAGTGTGGAGTGATTGGACCCTGGAGGAAGTTATCCTTTGACCTACTGGATTTAGCCCAGATCCATCCTATTTCCAGCTCAAAAGCAGACTTTCTTTTTGCATTACCCGGTTGTGGGTGACTGACTCAGTGACCTAGCTGGTGCCCTGAGATTGTGTGAGTGAGACCAGTGTAGCATTTACAATTCTGAAGACAATACATTCAAAAGAAAACAAACCCCCTGGAGTTTCTCCAGGGAATGGCTGCTAAAATAGTAATCTTTGCCATAAAACCTATGAGAACAGACTTAGGCCCCCTTTTATCAAGCTGCAGTAGAAAATTTTGCTTGGGCCGGCGAAGTAAATGCTCCAATGCTCATAGGAATTGAATGCAGGATGGATCATTTATCAGCCCATGCTAAAATACTCTACCGCAGATTGATAAAAGGGGGCCTTAAAGATCTAAATTTTGTCATGCTTTGCTCCTCAACGTACATGTTACATTAATGGTGAGTTGTCAACTGAAAGCTGGATATCCTAGCTAGTCTGCAGGAGTGAGATCCCATCACTAACTGTAAAAGTACAACATTAATAAAATGTGCTTTCCTTGGATTATAACAAATTCCTAGTGTGGCAGTGCCCTTCACAGATGAGTCGTATCTTCACTTCAACAAAAAGAAAAAAAGTTAAGTTTCTCATCATAGTGAAGCCACTTTCATTTCAGTTCCCCATTCCTAGTGCTGGGGCAGCACAAATTTTGTGGCAAAGAAAAAGGACCAAAATATATTTTGGGTCTTTATCCATTAAGAGGTTAAAATCCACTCCTTTAAATACAAGTGTCTTACAGTGCTGGGTTGATATTTAATACTTGTAAATATTTAAATCAAGTTCTTAAATGCTTCTCCAAAGTTCACGGTCCTAGGCTTTCTCACCTTCCAAGGTAAGTTTTAGAAAACAGAGAAAAATGAAGGCAGATAAAGACCATATAGCCTATTTAATCTGTCACAAGAAAAGAAGATATGGGAAGCCCATAAAACACCAGCAAGGAGTCCAAACAAGTGGGAGACAAAACAATAGGTGCAATGGAAATTGACAAAGCAATCAATTATTTCAAAGCTCTTTATTAATATAATTCATATATAGGACTCAAGACAAGCTCATGATTTCATCAGGAGTCCATATCTAAAATAAACACACCAATGAGATAAACAATTATACACATCAATATTAAATAATAAATAAAAATTACAAATTACAAAAGAATAAATATTTGAAAGAGGCTTCCTACCATATAATTCCCCCAAATGATTTATATAAGAATAAAGAGCTCCTATAAAAGCAGCCCAAAAGTAAATATCAATACAAATATAGAAACATATAGAAACATAGAAGATGACGGCAGATAAGGGCCATAGCCCATCAGGTCTGCCCACTCTACTGACCCACCCCCAAGCCTACTATCCTAGGGATCCCACTCCTGGTGACAGGTTCCCTTGGCTTAACCCTCTAAGGGATCCCACATTGGCATCCCATTTACTCTTAAATTCTTGCACGCTGTTTGCCTCGATCACCTGCACTGGGAGCTCGTTCCAAGGATCAACCACTCTCTCGGTGAAGAAATATTTCCTGGTGTCGCCATGAAATTTCCCACCCCTGAGTTTGAGCGGATGCCCTCTTGTGGCTGAGGGTCCTTTGAGAAAGAGAATCTCTTCTTCCATCTCGATACGGCCGGTAATATACTTAAACGTCTCGATCATGTCTCCTCTCTCCCTACGTTCCTCGAGTGAGTACAGCCGCAAATTTTTCAGCCTTTCCTCGTACGATAGATCCTTGAGCCCCGAGACCATCCTGGTGGCCATCCGTTGCACCGACTCTACTCTCAGCACATCTTTTCGGTAGTGTGGCCTCCAGAATTGCACACAGTATTCACATGATTCACAGTATTCACATGATGCATAAAAATACAAACATAACTTTAAAAATAAGTCATTGACAGGCAGGAAGCAAAGGGTTGGAGTGAAGGGACACTACTCGGACTGGAGGAGGGTCACGAGCGGTGTTCCGCAGGGGTCGGTGCTCGGACCGCTACTGTTCAATGTATTCATAAATGACCTGGAAACGGGGACGAAGTGTGAAGTTATAAAATTTGCGGATGACACCAAACTCTGTAGCAGGGTTAGAACGGCTGAAGAATGTGAAGACCTGCAAAGGGACCTGAACAAACTGGAAGAGTGGGCGAATAAATGGCAAATGAACTTCAATGTAGAGAAATGCAAAGTCATGCATATAGGGAAGAAGAACCCGATGTTCAGTTACAAAATGGGGGGAATCAGTGCTAGGGGAAAGTAACCTTGAAAAAGACTTGGGTGTGCTGGTAGATACAACAATGAAATCAACGGCACAATATGCAGCAGCCTCAAAGAAAGCGAACAGAATGTTGGGTATTATTAAGAGGGGAATTACGACCAGGACGAAGGAAGTCATCATGCCGCTGTATCGCGCAATGGTGCACCCGCATCTGGAGTACTGTGTCCAATTTTGGTCACCATACCTCAAGAAGGCCATGGCAATGCTTGAAAGGGTTCAGAGGAGAGCGACGAAAATGGTAAAAGGGATGGAGAACCTTTCTTACGCAGACAGGTTAGAAAGGCTGGGGCTCTTCTCTATGGAAAAGCGGAGACTCAGAGGAGACATGATAGAGACTTTCAAGATCATGAAAGGTATAGAGAAGGTAGAAAGGAACAGATTCTTCAGCCTATTGGGAACCACAAGAACAAGGGGGCACTCGGAGAAATTAAAAGGGGACAGGTTTAGAACCAATGCCAGGAAGTTCTTTTTCACTCAGAGGGTGTTGGACACCTGGAATGCGCTTCCAGAGGTTGTAATAGGACGTAGTAACCTACCGGGCTTCAAGGAAGGATTGGATAATTTCCTGAAGGACACGGGGGTTGAGGGTTACAGATAGAGGTAGTGATAAGGCTAAGAGGATTAAAAGGACTTAGACGCCAGTCACCTTACAGGTCATGGACCTGATGGGCCGCCGCGGGAGCGGACTGCTGGGCACGATGGACCTCTGGTATGACCCAGCAGAGGCAACTTCTTATGTTCTTATAAAGTTTCAAATATAATATACATAATCAGATTAAATACTAACAAATAAAATTCATTAATTATATAATCAAATAAAAATGACATACGTAATCATATTAAATAAAAACAAAAGAACAAGTGAACATTATAAACACATTGAAACATAGAAACATAGAAACAGCGGCAGAAAAGGGCTATAGCCCACCAAGTCTGCCCATTCCAAGTATCCCCCCCTGAATTTACTCCCTTAAAGATCCCACAAGAGTATCCCATTTTTTCTTAAAATCCGTCACGCTGCTGGCCTTTATCACCTGGAGTGGGAGTCTGTTCCAATGATCCACCACTCTTTCGGTGAAGAAGTACTTCCTGGAGTCGCCATGAAACTTCCCTCCTCTGATTTTCAGCGGATGCCCTCTGGTGGTCGAGGGTCCCATGAGCCAGAAGATATCATCTTCTGACTCGATGCGTCCCGTGATGTATTTATACGTTTCAATCATATCTCCCCGTTCTCTTCTTTCCTCGAGTGAGTACAGTTGCAACTTCTTTAGTCTTTCTTCATACGGGAGATCCTTGAGCCCCGTGACCATCCTGGTGGCTGTTCGCTGAACCGACTCGATCCTCAGCACGTCCTTTCGGTAGTGTGGTCTCCAAAACTGAACACAGTACTCCAAGTGTGGCCTCACCATGGTTCTGTACAACTGCATCATAACTTCAGGTCTCCTGTTGACGAAACTTCTGCGGATACACCCCAATATTTGTCTTGCCTTGGAGGAAGCCTTCTCCACTTGATTGGCAACTTTCATGTCTTCGCTAATGATCTAGATCGCGTTCCTCTGTGGTCCTAACCAATGTCTCACCATTTAGTACATAAGTTCTACGCGGGTTTCTCTTGCCCAAGTGCATTATCTTGCATTTTTTAGCATTGAAGCCTAGCTGCCAAGTATTTTACCATTGTTCCAGCAGCAGTAGGTCGTGTGTCATATTATCAGGTAATAAGCTTTTGCCTACTATGTTGCAAAGATTGGCGGCGTCGGCGAACAGTGATACCCTTCCTCTAAGTCCTTGCGTCATATCTCTTATGAATAAGTTGAATAGAATCGGGCCCAGGACCGATCCTTGCGGCACTCCACTGATCACGTCCGATGCTTCAGATGGGGTACCGTTCACCACCACCTTCTGAAGTCTGCCGCTCAGCCAATCCCCAATCCATGTAGTTAGAATGTCTCCTAATCCTATCGATTTTAGCTTGTTCAGTAATCTTCGATGAGGGACGCTATCAAATGCTTTGCTGAAGTCCAAATATACCACGTCCAGTGACTCTCCGGCGTCCAGTTGTCTAGTAACCCAGTCAAAAAAGCTAATCAGGTTAGATTGGCATGATCTTCCCCGGGTGAACCCGTGTTGGTGTGGATCACGTAGTTTTTCTTCGTCTAGGATTGTATCAATATGCTGTTTGTTCAGTGTTTCTATGAGTTTACACACTATAGACGTGAGACTCACTGGTCTGTAGTTTGCTGTCTCTGTCCTGCAGCCCTTTTTGTGGAGTGGGATTACATTGGAGGTTTTCCAGTCCAAGGGGACCCTTCCTGTGCTTAGGGAAAGATTGAAAAGAACAGATAATGGTTCTGCCAGGACCTCTCTTAACTCCCTGAGCATTCTGGGGTGTAGGTTATCCGGTCCCATTGCTTTGTTTACTTTGAGTCTTGATAGTTCGTTGTAGACGCAACTGGGCGTAAATTCGAAATCTTGAAACGGGTCTTTCCGGTTATCTCCCGTCTGAAGCTGAGGACCAGCTCCCGGTGCTTCACGAGTGAATACAGAACAGAAGTATTGGTTTAGTAATTCTGCCTTCTCAGAGTCTGATTCTGCAAATTTACCGTCCGATTGCTTCAAGCGTACTATACCATCTTTGTTTCTTTTCCTGTCACTGATATAGTTGAAGAAAGATTTATCCCCTTTCTTAATTTTCCGTGCTAGCTCTTCCTCCATTCGGAGTTTGGCCTCTCTGACTGCTGTTTTGACAGTTTTGGATCTGTCTAGATAGTCCTCTTTTGCCCCCTCTCTGCCTAAATGTTTGTAGGCGATAAATGCGTCTTTTTTCTGTTTAACTAGTTCTGAAATTTCTTTACTGAACCATTGGGGTCTTTTGTTTCTCCTACGTTTACTTACTGTCTTTATGTATCGGTCTGTTGCTTCATGTAGTATGGACTTCAGGGACGACCACATATCCTCCACGTTGTCAGTTTGTGCTTGTTTATGTAGTTCCTGATGGATGAAATCTCCCATTCGGTTAAAGTCTGTGCCTCTAAAGTTGAGAACCTTTGTTGCTGTGCTTGTTTTTGGGAATCCTTTTCTGAGGTTGAGCCATACCATATTATGGTCGCTGGAGGCCAGTGTGTCACCTACTGAGACCTCAGTGACACTATCTCCGTTGGTGAGGACCAGGTCCAGTAACGCCTGGTCTCTGGTGGGTTCCAACACCAATTGCTTGAGACGTGCACCCTTTATGGAGTTTAATATTCTTTTGCTGCTACCCGTAGTAGCGGAGAGTGTGTTCCAATCTGCATCTGGCATGTTGAAGTCTCCTAGCATTACTGAGTCTCCGCGCAGTGTGATATTCTCTATGTCCTCAATTAATTCCATGTCTTTGTCCTCCTGTTGCCTGGGAGGTTTATATATCACACCAAGGTATAGGCATTTTTCATTCCCTCTGGCCAGATTCACCCAGAGGGATTCCCCAGTGTATCTAACATCTGTGATTCTGGTGGTTTTGATGCTTTCCTTAGTGTATAGCGCTCCTCCTCCTCCCAATTTACCCACTCGGTCGCAACGAAGTAGGTTGTACCCTGGTATAACCATATCCCACCCATGCGATTCCGTGAACCAGGTTTCAGATATCGCTATCACGTCAAGATCGGCATTTGTTATTTCAGTCTCTAATTCTAGAATCTTATTGCCCAAGCTTTGTGCATTAATATACATAGCCCTCCATATCTGTGGCCAACAAAGATGATATGCTAGTGAAAAAAATATAAAAAATCATAAATTAGCATTTTGTTGACACAAAAACATATTAAAAATTCATTTATTTTCTTAGGTATTTACTAAATCATACTTGAGAAAAACATAAGCTTTGGCTAATGTTTTAAATTAGACTCAAAGGGACTCATAATTTAAAAAAAAGTCTAAAACCCCACTTAAATCGGCACTTGGATGATCAAAAAGACAGGTCGTCCAAGTACTGATAATCAAACAGGGTTTTAGACGTATCTAAAACCAGCTTAGGCCCTTTCCTTGCCTCTGTGTGCCCAGAGCGAAAAGGGGCATTTTTGGAAGAGTGGGTAAGTGTAGGTCAGGATGTGGCCTGACCTACACTTAGGGCTCCTTTTACAAAGGTGCACTAGCGTTTTTAGCACACGCACCGGATTAGCACGCACTATAGCGTGCGCTACCCGAAAAACTACTGCCTGTTCAAGAGGAGGCAGTAGCGGCTATTACACGCAGGATTTTAGCGTGTGCTATTCCACACGTTAAGGCCCTAACGCACCTTTGTAAAAGGAGCCCTTAGTCGTCCAGCAGCCATAATCAAAAAGTTTGACAGGTTGCCTGGACGAAACTTATACATTTTAACTTAGACCAAGTCAAAACAGGTATAAGTTTAGGATCAGCTCAGCGGCCCAGACAACCCAGCCTCTGTCTCCGTAAAGATCGTGGCAGGAGGGATGCCCAGTCCCTCCTGACGATACCCTGTGAACCCCCGGCCAATGATCCCTGGAAGGAGGGATGCCCAGTCCCTCTTGCCACTGATCACTGGGGGCGTTCACAGGTTGTTGGCAGGAGGGATGCCCAGTCCCTCCTGCTGACATTCCCTACCCCCGAAAGTCTGTCTCCATCCCCCCCTGGACCTCCACCCAAAGGTTTGCACCGGGGATGAGCCTAAGGGCACATGGACCAACTGGAATTTTAGGCCCATCTCCCAGAGTATTCTGGGATGCACTGGGCATGGCCTAAGATTCCAATTGGCCAGATCCCCTAGGCCTCATTTTGCTTTTCCTTTTCTGACCCCTTGAATGGCATCTAGTGTTACCCCAAAATCACCCAACCCTGTTTCCTCCTACCCAATGGTTCCCACAGGAAGTGATGGCAAAGGAAGCAGAACTGCAGAGTAAGGCCCTGGCGAGGCTAAGTGCAGGCAGAATAGTTTACATTGCTGCCTCTACTGGTCAGCTGTCAGAACTCTAGAGGATTGAGGAGGAGGGGGGAGGGGTTTTTCTACAAGGTTTTGTGAACCAGGAGGGTAGGGAAAGCAGAGAAACACTGGACCTGTGGAAAGTCAGATTTACAGGCCTGTAGTTCCCTACTTCTTCCTTACTTCCACTTTTGTGGAGAAGAACCATATCCACCCTTCTCCAATCCTCTGGTACCACACCCTGCTCTAGAAAAGCATTGAAAAGGTCAGCCAGTAGAGCTGCTAGAACTCCCCCAAGTTCCATCAATACCCTCAGGTATACATAAGGTGATTATTTATTTTTTTCATCAAAAGGGAACATCTATTAATTCTCAGTCCCGCCCTCAATCCCGCCCTATCCGAGACTCCGACGGGAACTCCCTACAGCTATTTCCTAATGGCGATCTGCTCGGGTCAGGAGCATAGGAAGATCACTCCTGCCCCGAAAGCCCGCTAGACCACCAGGTAAGGCTGGAATGCCGGGGGGAAGACTTAAGGATGGTTTTGCTTTTTTTTCTTTTTTCCCCCTCCCCAAAAAATTGCGAATATGTGAAATCGCGATTACTGAAACTGCGAATGGGGAGGGGGAAGTGTACTGCTGCGAAGCTAATCTTTGGAAAACATAAATTTGACCATGTGACCCCTCTGCTTCATAGTCTTCATTGGCTCCCGGTTTATTTTAGAATTCAATTTAAATACGCTTGTATTTCTTTTAAAATTTTACATGGTATCTTTAATCCTCTTATTCCTTTATTTTGGAACATTTACCGATTCTCCTTTGCAAGAAGTATCCAACAATTTAAACTCTCCCCTCTTTCTAAAAAAGGGATTAAAAGAGTCAAGATCTTCAGTCAATCTTTAGTCTTTAAATTCTCTCAACTCTGGAATGATCTCCCCCTTTTTTTAAGGAGTTCCAGTTCGTTTCAATTTTTCCATAAATCTTTAAAAACTACTCTATTTGCCAAACATTATGAAAATTAATTATTTTGAAATTTTGCTATTATCTTCTATTTATCATTTGTAAAACATTCCCTGTTTATTTAATTGCTGTAAACCGAGTCGAGCCTTCTCAGAATGATGACTCGGTATACAAAGTTTTTTTTAAATTATTATTTTATTTATCAATTTTCAATTACAATCAAGTTAACACTTGTACAGAAAGATAAAGTTAAGCAACAAATAAAGTACAATATAAATTATATCCTACTAGCCCACTAATCCAAGATAACTTAATATAGTTTAACTTTAACTCAAGTCCTCAATACTTAGAACCAGGATGTAGAAATCAGCGAGATGATAACAAAGAAATAAAAGTAAAGATAAAATAATGGTTATTGGCTGAGACAGGAAATCAAAATCTATGAGTGCTTCAAATATCTACTCCTTTTTTCAGGAGAGCAGCTGAAAAGAAGGTTGTCAGTTGACTAGGATCAAAGAAAACATATTTTTGCGATTAATACACTATCACACATTTACATGGGTGACGAAGAAAATAGGTCACCCCAAGAGCAATAACTCCCGGCTTTAACAACAAAAATTCACGTCGACGTTTTTGTGTATCTCATGACAAATCTTGATATATTTGTATTTTATACCCTAGAAAGTCTTTCTGTTTATTCATAAAGAAAAGTCTTAATAGCCAATTCTTGTCTGGTGTCAAAGCAACTGTAAGAAGAAGTGTTGCCGGCTTTGCAAGTTCGCTATCTGAAAGTTCCAAAATTGTAGAAATATTAAGTACTCATTGATCATCTTCTTCCTTTAATTTTTCTTCCCTTTTCATTGGTAAATAATACACTTGGGTAATTGGCGGTAGCAATTCCTCAGAAATTTCCAATATGTCTTTCATATAGCATTTCAACATATCTCTAGGAGTTACTGCCGCTACTCTATGAAAATTAATCAATCTAAGTTTATTATTATGAGATAAATTTTCTAAAGACTCCAATTTTCTCCTTAAATTAATATTATCTCTGACAAGTGTTTCGGTAATTTGTTTAAAAGCTTTCACTTCTTGGGAAGAATTCAAAGTTGAGTTTTTCAAATCTTGTAAGTCAATTTTAATATTCTCAATTTCCTTTTCTTGAGTATTAACTTTAGGCTCTAACTGAGAGAACTGAGGATTAATAGATTTAGCCAAATTTGCCACTAGGTCCCAAATAGCCTCAAGAGTTACCTTTTGGGGTTTTTCCAAAGTATAGAAGAATTTTTTAGAAGAAACAATTTCCTCACCAACTGGGGTTCCTTCGTGGCTGCTGGTCTCTTGCTCACAAATCAAATGTGGCGCTTGTAAGTCCCCAGGTTCCAAAGGGTAACTCTGCAAATGCAGAGAGTCCCCCTCCAAGGTCCCCAATATGTTGCCATCAGCCTCGGGGAAGAGTCCCACATCGACTCCCGATGGTTCATCAACCCACGGGGAACTTGCGCCCTGGGGAGGAGGGGGAGGCACTCCAGGGTCGGGGCTCAAGGGGGTTTCTGGTCCCAAGGAGATCGCTTCCGCCTCGCCCCGGTGCGTCTCCAGCAGGCAATCTGACGCTCCAGCGATGTCCTGCATTCGACGCAGAAGACGATCGATACTGCCGAAAGTGGCTGGGTCGGGGCACCACGAGGCTGCAGCAGCACTGCGCCCTCTCATCTTCAGCATCGATAAAGGTAATTTTTTATAGTAGCAAAAAATATTGACAAGCTTCTGAGCCGAAGCGCTCAGCCAAGCCTTCAATCCATCATCTTGGTTCCTCGGTATACAAAGTTAAGCTTTAGTTTAGTTTAGTTTAAAGGAATAATCTGAAATTTGACAGTTAAGATATAATGCTAAGAATGCAAGGTCATGCATCTGGGCTACAAATACCCGAGGGATACAGTCTAGGGGGTGAAGAACATTTGTGCATGAAAGAGGAGTGAAACTTTGGTGTGATAGTATGTGATAATCTTAAGGTGACCAAACAGGATAATAAGGCAACGGCAAAAACTAGAAGGATGCTTGGGTGCATATGAATAGCCAGTAGAAAAAAGGAAGTATTGATGCCCCTGTGTAAGAGTCTGGTGAGATATCATTCAGAATATTGTGTACAATTCTGGAGACTGCACCTACAAAAAGATATAAACAGGATGGAGTCAGTCCAAATGAAGGCAACTAAAATGGTTGGTGGCCTATGCGGTAAGGTGTATGAGGACAGTCTCAAAGATCTTAATATATATAATTTAGAGGAAAGATGGGAGAGGGGAGATATGATAGAAACCTTTAGATATCTACATGGCATCAATACGCATGAGGCAAATCTGAATTGAAAGGATACTCCTGAGTGAAGGGGCATAGGATGAAGTTGAGATGAAGAGATGATAGGCTCAGGAGTAATCTAAGGAAATACTTTTTTACAGAAAGTGTGATAGATGCATGGAATAGTCTCCTGGTATAGGTGGTGGAGACAAGACTTTGTCTGAATTCAAGAAAGTGTGAACACATTCAAGCCTTTACTGAATGTTAGAAGAGATTCACAATCTATCACTGTTCTTGAGCAAGAACCGGCTTCTAAGCTTTTTTTTATAAATTGTACACGGCACTTCAAAATGAACTTAAAGAAATTAAACAAATGAAGGTGAATATCAGTTTCTGGGGAATAAACTCTCTAATTTAGGTTTTCACCCAGGTATATCCCACAGGTTAAGTGCACAAGAAGTACATTGTGTATTTGACCCCAAAACATCATTTTTAATCACCAACATGTTTTTCTTTTCTAAAAAGTGCTCTGTGCAATAAAAACTTTTAAAACATTTAATTTAAACATTTCATTTAAGTGTCACTGTGCCTCTGTGATAATTTAACTCAATAATAAAGTAGCAACTGTCTATTTCATCTGTTGCTTAAACTTATCTGGAGATAATGGCAGCCATTGAGTCGGGGAAGGTCGGGCTCGCAGGGACAAGAGGGCTTGGGCTCCCTCTTTCCCCGATCGAGTCGGGGAAGGTCGGGCTGCCGCCAGGGCAAGAGGGCTTGGGCTCCCTCTTGCCCTGATCGAATCTGGGAAGTTCGGGCTCGCCAGGTCAAGAGGGCTTGGGCTCCCTCTTGCCCCGATCGTACTCAGGGGTTTGGGGTGCCGCCGGGCAGGAGGACTTGGGCTCCCTCCTGCCCAATCATAGTCGAGGGGGAGGGCTGATCACTGCAGGAGAAATGGCTCATCTCTCCTGCCATGATGGTGATCGCCCACCCCCTTCTGAACTGCAGCACTTTGGGGTGAGGATCGCCGGCAGGGGAAATGCCCTACCACATTACTCACCCCAAAGTGCCTCAGTTCAGAGGGGGGTGGGCAATCACCATCGCGGCAGGAGAGATGAGCCATCTCTCCTGCAGCAATAGTTTCAGTAGGCGGTATCCAGGTTGCTGGGGCCGCTGAGCTGCAACGATCAGCTCAGCGGCCCCTTTTTAGGCACTTATACCTGTTTTGACTTGACAACCTGCCTAAAATTTTGGTTATACCTGTGGTACGCCTAGGTGTAGGTCGGCCCACTTCTTGCCCACCACCCGCACTTTCCCCTCCTCTAAAAATGCCTCTTTTTGCTCTATGCGTTTAGAGGCAGGGGAAAGGCCTAAGCTGGTTTTAGATACGTCTAAAACCTACTTTGATTATGGGTACTTGGACGATCAGGCTTTTTGATCGTCCAAGTAGCCATTTTTGATTATGAGGCCCATAGTGTACACTTGACACTATGGGATATACCC
The DNA here is from genome assembly GCF_902459505.1 of Geotrypetes seraphini. Classification (NCBI taxonomy): domain Eukaryota; kingdom Metazoa; phylum Chordata; class Amphibia; order Gymnophiona; family Dermophiidae; genus Geotrypetes; species Geotrypetes seraphini. The sequence goes on from NC_047084.1 coordinate 231,873,025, forward strand.
GGGTGAAAACCTAAATTAGAGAGGTTATTCCCCAGAAACTGATATTCACCTTCATTTGTTTAATTTCTTTAAGTTCATTTTGAAGTGCCGTGTGCAATTAAAAAAAAACTTAGAAGCCGGTTCTTGCTCAAGAACAGTTCAAGAAAGTGTGAGCCAGGCAAATAGAATCTCTCAGAGAAAGAAGAAGATTATTGATGCTATGGATGGGGATACTGGAAGGGCCATTTGGCATTCATGTTTCTATGTTGCTGAAAAGTAAAATCCATTAATTTTTGATATAAGAACATAAGAACTGCCATCTCTGGATCAGACCTTCGGTCCATCAAGTCTGGTGATCCGCATTTTGCTCTGAGAATTAAAAGCTTCCCAAATTTTACAATTAGTACTGTTCACTAATCTTCCAGCCTTTTTCTTCTTTCTCTTTGGCCTCTAGGAAATCTCTTCCTTCCCTTTTTTCTCCTATCCTACAGGTCTTCCCTCTCCCATCCTCCCTCCATTTCTTTTTCTCATTTCTCTTTCCCTTGTTCCCTCCCTTTTTTATTAAGATTATCTGATTATTTTACTTAGTTATAACATACACTTAGATAAATTATTATTATATTACTATTTGATTGCCATATCTTATGATGGAACTTTTTCTAATGGAATTGTTACTACAATATACTGTTGATATTATGTTGTTTTGTTTTTTCTTTTTGTGATCTGACAAAACTTTCAATAACATTTCATGGTAAAAAAAAAAAAAAGAAAATTTTCCTATCTTGGTCTATACTGGGAATGCTAAATAACACAATCTGTAGAGAACTGACTAAAAAAATAATCTACTACATTTGTAGAAACTCAGAGTGGTTATATTTTAATATGAAACAGTATTTTCAAATAATTTCAGTAAAGTTTCAGATTCATATAAAATATTTTGCATAATGTACTGTACAAAATTTGCTTCTGAAGCCCCCAAAACCATATGATTTGATTTTGCAAACTTTGAAGATAAGAGATGGAAAAGGGTAGAAATGACTATGCTGAACTGCTCACACCAAGTAAATAATAAAAAGTTGATGGTGTGCCATGAAACATAGGATTGTGGGAAAGCAAGCATCTCCGTATTTTCACCTTTTGCTTGATTTGAACAGTTTTTTGATGCCAAACTTCTGCAAATAACAGATTATATTATCAGACATATCAAAGTCTCTCTGCCCACATTATCCGTTATTGGTTTTGCATTATGCCTTTGCCCTACTGGAAAGACAGCACATATCTGGAATAAGGGGAAAGAGACATTACTGAGTATATATCAGTTGAAAGGACTGACATGAAACCACCACAACTCTCTGTGCTTCAAAGGCCTTATAGGCTTGAAAATCCCGTTTAAAGTCAGAAAAAATTACTCCAGGTCAAAGGGGAAAATCTGAAATAAAGTTCTTCTCCTTCAGAGTCAAAAATAGTAACAAAAGAAATGTCATTCTGAGGTAAAACAATGGACCTTGGAGCCTGTTGTACTGTTTCTGAAAGAAGCCAGCCTAAATAATTTAAATACCTAGAAAAAAAAAAAATTAGACCAGCACAATGCTTGCCTCAATATTTGACCATACATCAATCTGCAAAGCCATTTTCCTTAACCTAGTTCTGAACTTACTTTGACTTCATAATCAGTTAAAAGGTCTGTAATAGTTATGACAAATGTCTTACTCATAACAGATGCATTTCATTTAAAGGAAATGATACGGCACGAGCCTCTCCTCTACTAATCAGAACAAGGATCAATAATCCAATAATCCACTCATGGAAGGTGAAAAATGGTCAGTCAGTGCACCAATACGGTAGTTTATTGACTACTGCCATATCAGTCCAATGTGCACAAGACTAACAGCGCAGTTGCCCTTAATGAACCCGGAAGGCACACTATTTTTAAATTAGTTGTGCTTCCAGTAAGCCAGCAACTGATCAGTAGAAATATATGTTCTGTGTTTAACAGGAATGCACAAATGACCAAGATTCATTCATCATTTTATGAATTGGTTGACTAGCAAATATCCGCAGTAAATAAAGAAACCTGTTTACTGCCTTTAGAGTGCCAAGTGCTTTCAACAAAATAAAAAAAAAGAGCATAAATATACCTGTAGCCCATCTTTTATATTTCTGGCAACAGCACTATCGCAGAGCACTGCATTAGTCATAGTTTGTTTCTTAAGTGAAGCTTCTACTGTGTGAGGATGCTTTTTTTTAACCTTCTGCTATCTCAAACATCACAACTCATTATTAAGAAACAAATCAGCAGTAGTTCTCCATTATAAAAATCATCCAAATATTCAAGTATCAAATACACAAGGAATAAAAAAACAAAACAAGACAAATGCATACCACCTCCAAGAAAACAAAGATGAAAGGTAAAGATGGGTGCTGAAAGCATTCACAGTACACTGCTTGAATGTAATGGCGGCCATCTCCTCTATAGCATTTTAATCATGTGCTATTATTTATGAAGGGGGTACAGCAATAGTGCTCTGTCAGCCAGTCATCTTTTCCATTATGCCAGCCTTTCCTAGCCATTTTATGATCTTCTGTGAAATCAACTGTGTCCGAGAGAAAGTTGTCTGCAAGGAAATTTATTTCTTGAAAAGTGGAGGTAAGGTTTTTCTGTAAAGGAAGAAGGATGAGGACATAAAAGGGATCAATTCAGTGAAAAATACACCTGCTGGCAGTTAAAAAAAAAAAAAATCCTCTTTTGCTCAGCTTGTTGACCAGCAAAATATAGTTTTGAAGATATCCAAGATCTTATTCTGTAGACATTTGACAGATGCTATTCTGCTTTTATTAAGATCTTTAATAACAGAGTGAAAAAATAGCCTGGTGGTTAGTGTTATGGCCTGGGGAGCTGGGTTCAATTTTCACTACAGCTCCTTGTGACTCTGGGCAAGGCCTTTAACCCTCTATTGCCCCAAGTGAAAAATAAGTACCTGTATATAATACATATACCGTGTTGATTGCAGCCACAGAAATAGGGTTACCCTATGGCTCCAGAAAAAGGAGGATGAATTGAGACATCTGGGTTTTACTTCCATTGAAAGCAATAGAATTAAAACCCAGATGTCCCAGTAAGTCCTCCTTTTTCTGGAGCCATATGGCAATCCTTCACAGAAAGGCAGTATACCAGGGTGATTTGAAAAGTTTGGTAAAAAATCAAGTTAAACAACATAGTCTCTGTCGAGGGCTACACACTTAGTCAAGCAAGTTTCCAGTTTTTCATAAGCTATTTTTTCCCATGATATGAAAAAAGTGAACTAAGGGCTAAGAGCTATATTACAAAAATGGCATCTGGATTGTAGGCAGCAGTAGGCATCCTACTGCTGTCTAACCAGCAAATTGGGATACATGTTTTCTAAAAAAAAACAAAAAAAAAAACAACATCCCGAGACAGGCTGCCTACACTATAGGTGTCTGTCGCAGTTGAGGGAGACGTGTAGGGATGCTTAAGCTCACCTAAGGGTGGGTGTGGGAGTGGTTTTGCCTGAAAGTGGCCTTAGGCAAGCTTAAACGATCCTAGGCAACCCCCTAGGGCCACAATAGGTGCCTGCAATGTAGGCCATTGAAATGCTGGCCAACATTTCAATTAGACGCGGCCACTAAACTGATTGAAGCAAGGAAATCTCCCTGCTGCGATCAGCTGAGAGGCCGCAGCAGGGAATCCCTGAACCCCACCACAAGTCAGCCGGAGGAAGGGATGCCCATTCTCTCCTGCTGCAAACCGCAAAACAATCTCCAGCAGGAGGGATGCCTACTCCATCCTGCCGGCACCCCTCCACCCCATGGTAGAGACTTTAAATATCTGGGAAGGAGGCCAAAGACTCCGGTTGGCCCAGGTGCGTAAAGCCCCTCATATGTGAAGGGCCTTAGGTGCTTGGCTCAATCAGGGTTTTAGGCCCCTCCCCAGTACATCCCATGATGCACTGGGAAGGGGAAGGCCCACCATTCTGAAGAGGCGGGCTAGCTGGCCAGAGGGAGTAGGCATCCCTCTGGCTAGCCTTACTTTTAAAGGTCTGGGTGGGCTGTGGGGGTAGGGGTTTCAGGGGGTGGGAGGTTCAGGGGTCATGAGTTTAGGGGGTGCCGGCAGGAGGTAGTGGGCATTCCTCCTGCCAGGGATTTTTTTTGGGGGGGAGGGTGCCGGTAGGAGGGAGTAGACATATCTCCTGCTGGGTATTGTTTTGTGGTTTGCAGCAGGAGAGATTGGGCATCCCTCTTGCCATGTGTCTGTTTTTTTTTGGGGGGGGTTCCCTGCTGCTGCCGCTCAGCTGATCATGGCAGGGAAATTCCCTTGCCATGATGAGCTCAATGGCAATATAATTCTCTAAACAGCATCTGTGACATGGACACCGGTTAGAAAGCAGGAATGGTTAGATGGGATTAGGCATCTGTCCTTTAGGGCAGACATGATTCTATATAGGACAAATGTGATTCTATATAGGATGCCCATGTGCGATTCTTAAAAGCTGCTTAGGCTGCTGCTGAGACCGGGCGTCCTATACAGAATCTGGCCCTAAGTGTATAGCACTTGATGGCAGACATCCATTTTGGTAAGTGCCTGCTGTGGCAGGTGTATCTTCCAGAATTAGCCCCTTAGTGCAATTCTACTAAATGTACCTACTTTTTATATAATTGCACTAAGTTTTAGTGTTTTGCGTAACTTTTTGCTGCACCCATGTAGGTCAGCTAAAACCAGGCCTAAATGCTTGCACCTAAATTGTGAGCAGATTGGGCATATTCTATAACAATGTACATAACTTTTAGGAAAGTCCCTGATTCACTCTTGCCTCTCCATTGCCTATGCCCCCTTTTCAAATTTGCACACTAGAACATGATTTTTTATAAAATCACACTTTCCGAGTTGTGCATGTAACTTTTAATTAATGTCAATTAGCATCAATTAAAAGGTACTGCTAATTATTGACACCTATTAGGTCAATTAATCAATTAAGTTGTGCGCACAAACCAGCTATATGTATGTACCAGTTTGCATACACAACTTAAGTAGCCATATACAAAATATATGGGGTTTTGCCTTTGAATTAGAGAGGTATATTTAATTATGGCTTGTCAATCAGAACTCCCAAATCTCTTTCCTGGGAAGTCTCTCCAAGTACTGCTCCAGACATCCTGTATTTGTGCATGAGATTTTTGTTACTGACATGCATCACTTTACACTTATCCACATTGAAACTCATTTTCCATGTTGATGCCCATTTCTAAAGCTTGATTATGTCACGTTGCAGATCTTCGCAATCCCCCTGAGTCTTCACTACTCTGAATAACTTTGTATCGTCCACAAATTTAATCACCTCACTTGTCGTACCAATGTCCAGATTGTTTATAAATATGTTGAAGAGCACGGGTCCAAGCACCGAGCCCTGTGGCACCCCTCTGGTGACGCTCTTCCAGTCCGAGTATTGTCCATTTACCCCCACTCTCTGTTTCCTATGCTCCAGCCAGTTTTTAATCCACATGAGTATTTCACCCTCGACTCCAAGGATTGCAATTTTCCAAAGTAGTCGTTCATGCGGAACCTTGTCAAATGCCTTCTGAAATCCAGATATACAATGTTGACCAGGTTGCCATTGTCTATCTGCCTGTTTACTCCCTCAAAGAAGTGCAGCAAGTTCTTCAAACAAGATCTGCCTTTGCTGAAACCGTGCTGGTTGGTCCTCATCAGACCGTGTCTATCAAGGTGATCAATGATGCGGTCCTTTATCAGCGCTTCTACCATCTTTCCCAGTACCGAGGTCAAACTCACCAGTCTGTAGTTTCCCAGATCTCCCCTCAAATCTTTTTAGAAGATTGGCATAACATTTGCCACCTTCCAGTCTTCCAGAATTTTTCCCGATTTGAATGACAGATTGGCTAATAGTTGAAGCAGTTCAGCTATAGTCCCTTTCAGTTCCTTGATTACCCTTGGATGGATGCCATCCAGTCCAGGGATATATCGCTTTTAAGCCTACCAAGAGGATAGTAGGGGGAAATACAATTTTAAAATAAAGGAAAAGAGTACAATTAAGGTTAAAAACAAGAGGGCAGTGGGAGAAATCATATTAATGTTGAATGGGATTAATACAGTCCTTCTTTCATTTTAAATAATCTTATTTCAGGCGGTGTACAAATTAGGAACAATGGCATTAGAGGAATTTTAGTACCTTCAGTTGCCTGGGAGGTCTATCATTAATCTGTATTGGTATCCACCTAGGCAATCCTTAGGCAGGCATGTAGGAAACTCTATACCCTTTTGATAAGCTTGGGTTGGGAGCTAGATTCCATTCTCCTTTACATAATGACCAAATAAACTACACAGTCTATGAAGCATGAGACATTCCAATTAAATTTTATCCAAATTCTCTTATCCAAATTTGAGCAACTTGAGCTTCTTGCATCTTAACCTGGCAAAATGAGGACTGATGCAAGTCTGTTTCTATTTGTTTTTTTAATCATTATTCAGGGTTCTAGCTCCATTCATCTGGATTTTGTTGTATGTTCACGGCATCTGGTATGACAGCAATTACAAACAAACTGAAAAAGAGTACTGTCTCGTGGCAAGCAGATTACTGAAACTGTTGTATGATTTGCCTTCTCAATTAACCTCTATTATTATAATCAAACTTTTCAGGAGAAAGCAAATCCTTTAGTGGAGACACAATTGGATGCTTTACCTTTTAATCTAGGATATTTCAGTTGAGAGGGGCCTCAACAATATTTTCTTTCATTATCAATTGCTAATTAGTCCACTGAACTTGTCTGTCTGCATCGGAGTTATAACACTTGAGTGCTCTTCAGGAAGTCAAGTAGCAAGCATGCATGCATGATGTCTGATAATTGGATAATATTATTCACACAAGAAATAATTGATCTGAAAGCATATCATAATTTGTAATTCAGAAACTGTTGCAAGCAGTGAATCAGAATGCCAGTTCCAATGGTTTTTACTGTTTTGTTAAGCTCCAAATATATCAAGCTTTGCATTCTTACTGTTTGAGATACAAGTATTTGGGTGTCCTTGTCAAGCATCGTGTAGAACTACCAAAAATATTGAAGGGCACAATATGAATATTTTTTTTTCAAAGATTAAAAAAAACAAAAACCACATGCTATTTTCAGGGATAGACAACCAGAAAGTTTTTGTTTTGTGTTGTGTATATGTGAGTGTGTTATATGAGAATAAATGTCACTAAGAGCACATGCTGTGCACACCTAGAGCCTGATTCAGTAAATGGTGCTAAAAAACAGGCACTGGAAAAATTTGCATTCAGTGATATTCTATAAAGGGTGCTCTGGGATCACTGGTATAAAGGTGGGAAGTGCCCAGGATGGTGGCACACCCCCTCCCCCTCTCCTCCACCCCTCTGCCGCATGTGTGCCCCTTCCCTTCCCCATACCTTTTAGCTTCCCTGGCATGAGCAGCATCTCCAACTCGCTGCCCGCACCGGCGTTGGCTCTCCCTCTGACATAACTTCCTAGTCACAAGACCTGGAAGTAACATCAAACGGGAGCTCTGACGACAGCACGAGCAGTAGGTTGGAGCTGCTGCTCATATCTGCGAAGAGCTAGAGGTAAGGTGTGCGCCTCGTGGGGAAGGAGCAGGAAGGAGTGGGGGGTGGAAAGGTGGGTAGGTGCTCTCCGGGATTATCACCCTTTATAGAATAGCACCTAGTAGGGATTTGTGTGCCCAATTTTGGGCATGAAGACTGAAACCTGGTGTAAATAGAGCAGAAGATGACTAAGGAGGGGGGGGAGCAGCAGATCAGAATATGGATATGACTAGGGTGTGATCTGGGATGGGGAAATGGAGAACATAGCAGAAGATGACAGGGACTTGGTGATTGAATGGGAGAGTGTTGAGGAACAAGAATAGGTAATCATGGATAGGAGAAATGGAGTGGGAATTTTGACAGGCTAGTAATGTTGTTAAAGAGCAAACCATTGTGAAGAATCACCATAGCGTCATTCATTCAACCTCTTCTCACACGTTATAGGTCCCCAATCGACCCCATGCTTATATCATTTATCCTCCCATATTATCTTACTGACTTTCACCCCCTATTAATAAAGTGACACCAAACCTGTCACATGTAAGATATACTCCCCCCAAATCACCATATACCGATACTACTCACTATCATCTATGCACATAAAACCTGATTATATGTGCGTCTACATCAATCTCCATTCACTCACACAAATGTCCACTGCTCTGATTGCAAATTTACAAATTATGCCACTCAATCTCAATGTTCAGTCCATAAGGTTCAACCGTATTCCATCTAAAAATAAAACACTGCTCTTTATAACAAACTCGCATTAATCATTTCCCACTTCTGAGTGAACCTGATACAATACTACATACTTTAAATCAGAAAGCTTATGGCCTTCTGTACACCAATGATTTGTTAATGGAGCTCCAGCATGTCCATTTTGTATACATCTTAAATGTTCAGCTATTCCTATCTTAATGCTCCATTTTGTCTGATCTATATAATATAGCCTGCATGGGCAGACTATACAATAAATCACCCTAGCTGAATTATAGTTAGTCTGAGATTGTAAATAATAATATCTGTTTCCAAAGCATATGGACAATATATACACTGGTGTCTCCTATTAAAGGCAAATGCTAGATCAAGAAGATCTTTGTTTAGTCATATCAGAAATAGAGACTATGGATCTCGAGGGCCCGCAGTCAATTGCTGTTAGAACCAGTCTTAGCTATTGGCCTGCTTGCGGGCTATCATTGATCCAATTACTTCTCTTTTTATTGATTTGTAAATTTTTGAATGACTACTTTTTGGTCTTTTTTACTGCTTTTTTACTATTGTTCTTTTTTACTTCATAATACTTAGCTCGAATGTTGAAGGAACATCTCCCTTTTGCTCTCGTTTTATATTGAAGGCTTCTTCAGGATAGAGCTTTGTATAATTATCATTATTCTAAAAAAAAAAAGAACAGAATATATTTAAATCTATATATATATATATAAAATCGGAGGTATGTATGTGTGTATGTGTGTGTGTATGTGCCGCGATCACGCAAAAACGGCTTGACCGATTTGAACGAAACTTGGTATGCAGATCCCTCATTACCTGGGATGATATGTTCTGGGGGTCTCGCGGCCTACCTGCACACGTGGGCGGAGCTACAAACAGAAAATCAGATTTCACCCATTCATGTCAATGGAAAAAATGTAAAAAGCTACCATTCTCACAGTAATTCAAAAACGGCTTGACCGATTTGAACGAAACTTGGTATGCAGATCCCTCACTACCTGGGGTGATATGTTCTGGGGGTCTCGCGGCCCACCTGCACACGTGGGCGGAGCTACAAACAGAAAATCAGATTTCACCCATTCATGTCAATGGAAAAAATGTAAAAAGCTGCCATTCTCACAGTAATTCAAAAACGGCTTGACCGATTTGAACGAAACTTGGTATGCAGATCCCTCACTACCTGGGGTGATATGTTCTGGGGGTCTCGCGGCCCACCTGCACACATGGGCGGAGCTACAAACAGAAAATCAGATTTCACCCATTCATGTCAATGGAAAAAATGTAAAAAGCTGCCATTCTCACAGTAATTCAAAAACGGCTTGACCGATTTGAACGAAACTTGGTATGCAGATCCCTCACTACCTGGGGTGATATGTTCTGGGGGTCTCGCGGCCCACCTGCACACGTGGGCGGAGCTACAAACAGAAAATCAGATTTCACCCATTCATGTCAAGGGAAAAAATGTAAAAAGCTGCCATTCTCACAGTAATTCAAAAACGGCTTGACCGATTTGAACGAAACTTGGTATGCAGATCCCTCACTACCTGGGGTGATATGTTCTGGGGGTCTCGCGGCCCACCTGCACACGTGGGCGGAGCTACAAACAGAAAATCAGATTTCACCCATTCATGTCAATGGAAAAAATGTAAAAAGCTGCCATTCTCACAGTAATTCAAAAACGGCTTGACCGATTTGAACGAAACTTGGTATGCAGATCCCTCACTACCTGGGGTGATATGTTCTGGGGGTCTCGTGGCCCACCTGCACACGTGGGCGGAGCTACAAACAGAAAATCAGATTTCACCCATTCATGTCAATGGAAAAAATGTAAAAAGCTGCCATTCTCACAGTAATTCAAAAACGGCTTGACCGATTTGAACGAAACTTGGTATGCAGATCCCTCACTACCTGGGGTGATATGTTCCGGGGGTCTCGCGGCCCACCTGCACACGTGGGCGGAGCTACAAACAGAAAATCAGATTTCACCCATTCATGTCAATGGAAAAAATGTAAAAAGCTGCCATTCTCACAGTAATTCAAAAACGGCTTGACCGATTTGAACGAAACTTGGTATGCAGATCCCTCACTACCTGTTGTGATATGTTCTGGGGGTCTCACGGCCCACCTGCACACATGGGCGGAGCTACAAACAGAAAATCAGATTTCACCCATTCATGTCAATGGAAAAAATGTAAAAAGCTGCCATTCTCACAGTAATTCAAAAACGGCTTGACCGATTTGAACGAAACTTGGTATGCAGATCCCTCACTACCTGGGGTGATATGTTCTGGGGGTCTCACAGCCCACCTGCATACGTGGGCGGAGCTACAAACAGAAAATCAGATTTCACCCATTCATGTCAATGGAAAAAATGTAAAAAGCTGCCATTCTCACAGTAATTCAAAAATGGCTTGACCGATTTGAACGAAACTTGGTATGCAGATCCCTCACTACCTGTTGTGATATGTTCTGGGGGTCTCACGGCCCACCTGCACACATGGGCGGAGCTACAAACAGAAAATCAGATTTCACCCATTCATGTCAATGGAAAAAATGTAAAAAGCTGCCATTCTCACAGTAATTCAAAAACGGCTTGACCGATTTGAACGAAACTTGGTATGCAGATCCCTCACTACCTGGGGTGATATGTTCTGGGGGTCTCACAGCCCACCTGCATACATGGGCGGAGCTACAAATAGAAAATCAGATTTCACCCATTCATGTCAATGGAAAAAATGTAAAAAGCTGCCATTCTCACAGTAATTCAAAAACGGCTTGACCGATTTGAACGAAACTTGGTATGCAGATCCCTCACTACCTGGGGTGATATGTTCTGGGGGTCTCGCGGCCCACAACTCTATGTTGCTTGCTCAGGGCTGGGTTCACCCAAGAATTTATATGTTCTTGCTCCAGGAGGTGAAACTAAAAATGTTGTTTATAATCACGTTTTGCGTTAGTTGTATTGTATTCATTTTGTCAAATATTTCACATTATAATTTGAATATTGTACTTTTTATTAAGCTGTAAAAAAATAATTTCATTCACCACTATAAAGTATCTTTATTTGAATCCATTTACAGTGTTATTGCTATAATTAAATACCCGTGCAACGCCGGGGCATCAGCTAGTTATATTATAAAATCATGTGATTTTATATTCTAACTCGAGACCTGCTCGTTCTTGCTTTCTGTGAAAACTCTGGGAGACCGCCCCTTTTTTTTCCCTAAATACCTTAGATTCCTTAAGTTATTACCATATTAAAGAAGAACACCAGATTCATCTGGTGTGATATAACATTAGCTGAGCTGATGTCACCGGCTGGTAATATTTATTGAATGATGGGAGGAAGGGGGACAGAGGGTAAGGGGAATATATGAGGTGTTATCAAGGGTCTGTAGAATAAGGATTGACAATTTTATAAGAGGAAGTAAGAAAGGGTTAATAGACAGCTTGTAAGAAAGAAAAATGATTAGGGAGGTTTCTAAGGTGATGGGGTGGAGCAGTCACGTGATTGGTTGGATGTTGTGGTAGGCTGTAGTGAATTCTGTGAGGAAGGGGAACAGTAGAGTAGTCTGTTCAGGAAAAGATTATTCTCTTCAGAGTATATTAATTCTTACTAAAAATATTCTTCTTCATTGTGATTTTAATGTTAAGAAGTTTGGTTTATTTTGAGTAAGATAATTTGTTGCCTTGTTAACCTTCTCTGTGTCTGTGTTTTAGTCAGGGCAGGCTATTTGTCTGTCAGGTGCTGGATTTGTTGTCTAAGGAAGCAGAGGCTGCAATGGAGAGGAGCAGTTTGGGATCTTCTGTGGAGATTTCACAGCCTGGCAGTACAACAGTCCCCTGTGTGGAGCAGCAGTTAGCGTTGGGCTGCCATTGGGTGAGTTGTCTGCACGGCTGTGGATAGAGTGAGTTGGCTGTGTGGCAGATGGGATGTTTAAGGTGTTTGCTCTCTAATATATGGTGTGTGAGAGGGACTTACCTGTTGGGGTTAATTTTGTGTGACACAGAGAGATCTTTCTGTTGAAGTGTAATTTTGCCAGGTTGTTTCTTAGTAGGCTAGTTTGGAGGAACTGGCAGGCGGTTGGTCTTTAGTTCACGAGGATAGTGACTGGCTGCTCTGTGTGCTACACGGTTGGGCACTTATGGAAAGGTCTGAGGATTTGACGTGAAATTCTGGTGTTAGAGGTAAGGAGGGAGTTGGGAGGTGCTGATGCTGCATTCAGGTGTTTGTTTTTTACAGCTAGGCAGAGTTGTGGATTTTCGGCCTTCGCAGATTTGGTGTTCCCGTGTCTGGGAGCTGAGAAGCACTGGCAGCTGCCATTGCAATAGTTATGTGCTCAGCGGCTGCATGACTCTACGGCATCACTATTTTTGCAGCATTGTGATTTAAAATTTTGTTTGGAGTGTCAATAGGGGCCATTTTCCTAATTTTTGAAGGGTTGTAAGTAAGATTTGCCTTTTTGTGGAGGAGGCCAAAACAGTAATGGACCAGAAAGTCCTGATGGTGTGCCTAACAAGGATGGGCTTAAGTTTGTAGAATGGCTTCCTATTGTGCAGCTCAGATTTCATGCTCGCATGGTGTGATTATGGGGTGAAGACCTTGGTGTACGAATGAGAAGTGGGGTTTAGTGTGATTATATGTAATGAGCTTCAGGAGACAACCAGGTTATAATAGTGCTAGCAAAAGCTAGACAGATGTTTGGGTGCATGGGGATCAGTATGGCCAGCAGGACAATGGAAGTTTGCTGCCCCTCAAAAATTTTGGTAAGACCTCCTTGTGAATTTTGTGTACATTTAAGTTCAGTTCAAAGGAAAGCTACTAAAAGGGTTGATGGTCTATGTCCTATAGGCATATGGGAACTGAGTTCATGATCTCCATCTGTATACTTTGAGGAAGGGCATGAGAAGGGAGATAATAGTGATGTTTAAATACCTTTGTGGCCTAACTATACATGAGATGACTCCACTTTTATTAGATAGCAAATCCAGAGTAAGAGGGCAAGGGATGCAGTGCAGCAGTGCTGGGCTCTGCAGTACTATATGGCACTATGTTGTTACAGAAGGTGAGGTAGATGCATGAAATATTTTCTGAATTGGGGAAGGCATTGGATAGGCACATGGACACTCTGGGAGAGAGGAGAAGTTAATTGTTGCTGTGGAGGGGTATACTGGCTGGACATTTTGGTCTTTATCTGCCCTTATGTTTTTTCTAGGTGGCTTTGCTTATGTCCTCAGACTGGGTTACGAGGAACTGCAAGGTGCTGACTAGGTGCTGGGAGCCAAACTGCTTTGTTTGATTAATTTTCTGCAATTTTGGGGTGCCAGAGGTGCGTTGCTCTTTTCTCATGTGGAGCAGCCAAATGTTCTATTAGTTCTGTATGGTTTGTTTGTAGGATGATTTTGGAAGATGGTTCACTGGACATTTGCTGGTGTGGGAATTTTATGGAAGTTATGAAATTGGTACTGAAATTGGTTGTGGGTATGTGTGATCCAGTGTCCATGTGCAGGGTTTACTTGTTTGTTTGTTTTTCGTATGAGGGTTTGGTGACATTTGTTTGCAGTATTGCCTGATGTGTGCACTTCATGATTTGTAGTGGTGCTCTGGCGATTAGCCTTTTTGTGGCACTTATCAGCTTATCGAGTGGGTGAGCTGGCACCTTCTCAACCTGCTATTGTGTTCAAGAGGTAGCTTTTTGAAGATGTTGGGTTGACTGCAGGTTAAATGCAATTGCCTATTCCCTGGTCACCTGCTTGGAAGGATCAGGAATTTGGATTCTTTTGTACGTGTGTGTGGAGTAACGGAAATGTGTAGTATCTTGTGTACCATTCTAGTGGGCTGGGGAGGATTGTCTTAGCTGTTTCTGAGTCCAGTGGAGCATGGACTATAGATTTTATGGTTAGGTGTATGGAGCATTTGTTGGGAATGACTTTTGCTAATCCTTTTCCAGCAAATACAATTTCCTAATCTCCTATTCTGTTTCACTTCTGATTCTTTTGATGGGTTGTGACATTTGTTCAGCAAAAGGAGAGGATTTCATACTGCCCCTGAGGCGGGATCTGTTGTCTGCTGTCTGTGTTTTCCCTAATGCCCCCACCCATTTTGTTTTGTTTGGTCCTCTATTGAGTGTGTAAGGAGGACTGGGACATGGTTGCTATTGAGTGGTTGCATAAATGGGTTTAATACTAAGCTTTTGGAGTTACGGATAGCTTTTGGGGGTTTAGAGTGGTTTCTCATGAGTTTGTTGCAGCTGTTTTCCCTAGACATTATTGTCCTGATGCTGTCTACTTTTCAGGCATAGGTTTGGCCAATTTTATTGGGGTACTCTTTAGGATTTGTTGGAGACTTGTTTTAAAGATGTTGGCCGCAGCTTATGAGGTGGGGGGGGCGGTGACAAGCTCGAGGCTGTCACTGCTTGTGGCGGAAAATGGGGTTTGGCCCAGTTGGATCTGGGAGATGAGCAGTTAATAAATAAATAAATGTAACACTCGTATGCGATACCGCTGCGAGGGGAAGCATGGCCTTGCGTCACCGTGGGTCATGTTTGGGGGGAGGGGAAGCATGACCTTGCATCACTGTGGGTCATGTTTGGGGGGGAGGGGAGGGGAAGCATGGCCTGGCGTCACAGTGGGCCATGTTTGGGGGAATGTTATAAATTTAAAGACTTAACGGGAGCTAGTTTTGACACCGAATAGCTCCCTGGGGATGTGTGAAATATGCATTGGGGGTTTGTTGGTTTTTGGACACAGATTGTATTGTAAGTGAAGATAATATTCAGATAGATAATAAAGCTGCAGCCAAATATTTATTCCAATAAAACTGATTTGTGTGATTATTGATTGATGGTGATTAGCTTTCAGTTGCAGGTGATGGGAATGCGAATGCTAATGTTAAGAAGAACACCAGATTCATCTGGTGTGATATAACATTAGCTGAGCTGATGTCACCGGCTGGTAATATTTATTGAATGATGGGGGGAGGGGGGACAGAGGGTAAGGGGAATATATGAGGTGTTATCAAGGGTCTGTAGAATAAGGATTGACAATTTTATAAGAGGAAGTAAGAAAGGGTTAATAGACAGCTTGTAAGAAAGAAAAATGATTAGGGAGGATTCTAAGGTGATGGGGTGGAGCAGTCACGTGATTGGTTGGATGTTGTGGCAGGCTGGAGTGAATTCTGTGAGGAAAGGGGAACAGTAGAGTAGTCTCTTCAGGAAAAGATTATCCCTCCCTCCCTCCCATTTGTGCTGGTGTTATGTTTTGTGTTAGTGTTGTGGGGTGTGGTGGGGGTGTACATGTTATATGTCGACTTGGGTGGATTTGGTGGAGCTTATGGGGTTGGGGGGAGGTGGTCGCAGCTTTGGGTGGGGCGGAAAATGGGGTTTGGCCCAGTTGGATCTGGGAGATGAGCAGTTAATAAATAAATAAATGTAACACTCGTATGCGATACCGCTGCGAGGGGAAGCATGGCCTTGTGTCACCGTGGGTCATGTTTGGGGGGAGGGGAAGCATGACCTTGCATCACCGTGGGTCATGTTTGGGGGAAGGGGAGGGGAAGCATGGCCTTGCGTCACAGTGGGCCATGTTTGGGGGAATGTTATAAATTTAAAGACTTAACGGGAGCTAGTTTCGACACCGAATAGCTCCCTGGGGATGTGTGAAATATGCATTGGGGGTTTGTTGGTTTTTGGACACAGATTGCATTGTAAGTGAAGATAATATTCAGATAGATAATAAAGCTGCGGCCAAATATTTATTCCAATAAAACTGATTTGTGTGATTATTGATTGATGGTGATTAGCTTTCAGTTGCAGGTGATGGGAATGCGAATGCTAATGTTAAGAAGAACACCAGATTCATCTGGTGTGATATAACATTAGCTGAGCTGATGTCACCGGCTGGTAATATTTATTGAATGATGGGGGGAGGGGGGACAGAGGGTAAGGGGAATATATGAGGTGTTATCAAGGGTCTGTAGAATAAGGATTGACAATTTTATAAGAGGAAGTAAGAAAGGGTTAATAGACAGCTTGTAAGAAAGAAAAATGATTAGGGAGGTTTCTAAGGTGATGGAGTGGAGCAGTCACGTGATTGGTTGGATGTTGTGGCAGGCTGGAGTGAATTCTGTGAGGAAAGGGGAACAGTAGAGTAGTCTCTTCAGGAAAAGATTATCCCTCCCTCCCTCCCATTTGTGCTGGTGTTATGTTTTGTGTTAGTGTTGTGGGGTGTGGTGGGGGTGTACATGTTATATGTCGACTTGGGTGGATTTGGTGGAGCTTATGGGGTTGGGGGGAGGTGGTCGCAGCTTTGGGTGGGGCGGAAAATGGGGTTTGGCCCAGTTGGATCTGGGAGATGAGCAGTTAATAAATAAATAAATGTAACACTCGTATGCGATACCGCTGCGAGGGGAAGCATGGCCTTGTGTCACCGTGGGTCATGTTTGGGGGGAGGGGAAGCATGACCTTGCATCACTGTGGGTCATGTTTGGGGGGAGGGGAGGGGAAGCATGGCCTTGCGTCACAGTGGGCCATGTTTGGGGGAATGTTATAAATTTAAAGACTTAACGGGAGCTAGTTTCGACACCGAATAGCTCCCTGGGGATGTGTGAAATATGCATTGGGGGTTTGTTGGTTTTTGGACACAGATTGTATTGTAAATGAAGATAATATTCAGATAGATAATAAAGCTGCGGCCAAATATTTATTCCAATAAAACTGAGTTGTGTGATTATTGATTGATGGTGATTAGCTTTCAGTTGCAGGTGACGGGAATGGGAATGCTAATGTTATAAATACCTAAGCATTAAAGTGTACATATTGATATCCAGCTTACTTACTGCTTAGTGTGACCTCTACTGATTTTCTACTGATATATTCAGTGGCCACAATTTAAGTGACCCTTCCTCTTGATGTTATTATTGAGTGATCTCTGTCTCAATGTCAGCATTTCTCCTAAATTTCTTCCCCAAGTATAAGCAAATTTAGGGTAATCAAGTAAATTACATTACAGATACTTCTCGCCTCCTGAGAGAAAGGTAATACATAAGCCACAGTTGAATGGAGTTATTTATGAACTTGTTTAAACAAAAGATGTATATTGCTGTAAAAAGCTCTCCTACAGGCTCTTGAAATAATTTTCTGCAGATACCCTCTCCTCAGAAAACACTCCCCCATGACTCTTGTTTCGCGCTTATAATCATCAATGTTGGAGCATATCCTTCTAGGTCTGAAAAATTGACTGACTGGTATACTGTATCTCAATGACTTAGGGCAATGTATCACCAACTGTGTGCCGTGGCACATTAGTGCACCGCCTAAGATTCCAGGTGTGCCGTGAGATGCCAAGTAGGAGGAGAGGCACTGGCACTGCCTACAGGATGTGCCCCTTGCAATGAGAGGTACAAACTGTAGGCAGTCAGCTAGTGCCAGCACCTTTCCTCTCTGTGCATCTTCCCTTCCAGCACCCGCCACTGGCAACTCAGGGCCCTATTAGAGGACCTTTGCGCTTGCGTGGACATTGACATGATGATGCCATGCACACGATGGACATCATCGCATCAGTATCTGCACACTTCTGGATTCTTCAAGTCATAGCCAACACGTGTAATGCAATGTAGCATCCTGTTAGTGTTTTGGCACTATAGAGGTGAGATTTATATATTTATTTATTGTTTCAGTTGAAGTCCTGGAATTTTTTTGCAAGTATTGAAGTTCACAAGGCTGATAATTATAATAGCATATTCCCTTTCATGAATATTGAGAAATACTGGCTGATTCACAATTTGTCTTACCCTGAAGGCTGTACTGGGAACTCTTTTATGGACCCTTTCTTATGTTCAGTGCAGTATTCTTTTGATGTTGTTGTTGACATGGTTAGATCACTGAATTCTGGGATATTGTTGGTAGAGAATGACACAGTGATGAAATTTATCACCATTCCTGTCCCCATGGATAACTGCGGGAAATTCTTTAGTGTCTATTAGAGAATGACACGGTGACAAAATTCATCACCGTTCCCGTCCCCGCGGATAACCGCAGGAAACCATCTTCATGTCATTCTTTAAGGAGAGAGGGAAGAATCAGAGTATAATTGGACACAATCACTGACCCACAAGCTTTGCTTTGAAGAATGCTGGTGTAGAAGGATTGAAGTTGAGATAGACACTACAGAACGACAGTCTCTGGTATCCAGAGCTGATATTGTGATGTCATAATGCCTCATTCCACCAGTGCCTAAGAGCCAATCACATCAGTGATGTCACAATGGCTTCATTATCCTTGGCTCACATAAGAATCAGAATATGAATGGCCACAACCACTCACCCGCAAGCTTTGCTTTGAAGAATGCTGGTGTAGAAGGACTGAGGTTGAAATAGACACTAGAAAATGACACGGTTATCCGCGGGGATGGGGACAGTGATGAATTTTGTCACCGTGTCATTCTCTAGTGTCTATCTCAACCTCAGTCCTTCTTCAATGCAAGTCTTGAGGGTCAGTGGCTGTGCCCATTCATACTCTGATTCTTCCCTCTTTCCTTAAAGAATGACATGGAGATGGTTTCCTGCAGTCGTCAGCGGGGACAGGAGCTGTGATGAATTTTGTCACCGTGTCATTCTCTAGTTGTTGGCTAAGGCTAACATAGAATCTTCTTTTCATCTGCTACCCAGGCACCCCGATTCTTTTGATTTATTGGGATTTATATTTGAGGATCCATTTTATTTTCACAAGTGCATGTTTATGGTGTGTGTGGTGTTCTGTGCTTACTTTGAGGCTTTTTCTTCTTTTGAGCATTGGCTGACTGAGAGGGTTTCCAATTTTGTTTCCATTGTGCATTATTTTGATGATTTTTTTAATTGATTCATTGATTAATCAATTGACTGATTGGGGGGGGGGGGCAGCATAGAATTTATATCAGTGGTTTCCAACCTTTTCTATACCACACACCCCTAAGAAATGTTTCATGAATGCTTGTAACCCATACAAAAGTAATATAACATTTGAAGAAGTCTCATTTCTATTTTTTGAACCACATACATTACTGTGGGTGAACAAACTGAACTTAAAAAAAAAAAGAAGCTTTTAACTCAGTGCACAAAATGCAAATATAAATTGAGCAATTAGATTCTAATTTATTCAGAAAAAATTCTAAAAGGTAAAATCAATCACAATTGTGAAAATAAAATTTAATGACTTCTTTGCTCTTGCTTCTCATTCATGATTTTGTCAAAACATGGAACTTTCTTGCTGATTGTGATTTGTAGGTCTGCCTGTGAATTCAGATAAATCCTAGATTTTGTCTTAATTGACAGAAAGAACTGAATCCAGATTCATACAAGTGCCAATCAGTTACTTACTTTACTTATAAGTTAATTCTGTTATTCTCTCCTTTCGATTAAATGAGATTACTATCTATGCAACACATAAGAACATAAGACTTGCCATACTGGAACAGATTGAAGGTCCATCAAGCCCAGTATTCTGTTTCCAACAGTGGCCAACCCAGGTCCCAACTACCTAGCAAGATCCTGAGTAGTAAAACAGATTTTGTGCTGCTTATCCTAAGAATAAGCAGTAGATTTCTCCAAGCCATCTCAATAATAGCCTATGGACTTCTCTATTAGGAAATTATCCAAATCTTTTTTAAACCATGCTATGCTAACTGATTTCACCACATTCTCCAGCAATGAATTCCAGAGTTTAATTACATGTTGTGTGAAGAAAATATTTTCTCTGCTTTCTTTTATGTTGAAATCTGTTTTTTATTAAACAACAAACCATAACACAGGCAAACAGCAGACAAAAATATATAGCAGTTTCACCCCAACCAAGGAAAACAGGGCTCCCCACCCCCCAAGAGGACCGGACCCTTGTGTCCTCTCAGGTTACAAAGAACCCCAAACCCCCAGCTCTGCTTTCTTTTAAATCTACTACTTTGTAGATTCATCGCCTGCCACCTAGTCCTAGTCTTTTTGGAAAAAGTGAACAAGCAATTCATATCTGCCTTCTCTACTCCACTCCACTCTATCATAACATCCCTAGCCATCTCTTCTCCAAGCTTTAGCCTTTCCTCGTAGGGATGTCATCCTATCCCTTTTATCATTTTTGTTACCCTTATCTGTACTGTACCTTTTCTAATTCTGCTATATATTTATTGAGATATGGTGACCAGAATTGTATACAGTATTCGAAGTGCAGTCATGCATACCATAGAGCCATGCAAAGGCATTATAACATTTTCATCTTTGTTTTCCATTCCTTACCTGATGATTTGTAACATTTTATTTATTTTCTTAGCCACCACTGCACATTGAGCTGACTTTCAATGTATCCTCAATGATGGCATCTAGATCCTTTTCCTGGGCAGTGCCTCCTAACATGACACCCTGTATAATGTAGCTATAGTTTGGATTCCTCTTTCCCACATGCATCACTTTGCCCTTGTTCATATTAAACGTCATCTGCCATTATCTCAGTCCTACAAGGTCCTCTTGCAATTTTTCACAATCTTATTGCAATTTAACAACTTTGAACAATGTTGTTTCATCAGCAAATTTCATTCTCTCACTAGTTATTCCCATCTCTAGATCATTGATAAATATGTTAAAAAGCAGCAGTCCTAGCACAAACCCCTATTTATCCTTCTCCATTGAGAATATTGACAATTTAAACTTACTCTCTGTTTTCTTTCGACCAGTTCTTAATTCATACTAAGACATTACCTCCTATCCCATGGCATGCTAATTTCCTCAGAAGTCTTAGGGTGGCACATCGGGCCGCCTAGGCCTGCCTAAGGCTACTATAATTGAATTTGGAAATTATCATTTGCAGGAGTAGTTATGTTTGAGGGGCTTCAAAGAAGAGCTTTTTAGGGAGGAGGAGAACTTGGATTGTGGCCATGACATTGTTAGAAGCATTAATTGTTGACACTCTTGGTTAAAGTTATAAACATGTCTTATGTCATTTATATTACTTAGATAACTAATCAAATTTGTGGGAAAATTCTAATATAATTGGCATTCACAGATAGATTTATATTATTTAGCCTAATTCAAGATAGTCAGCTTATTGTGATTAGCAGTAAACTATGTTAATATTTATGAGTTGAGTTGCATTATTTTCATTAGTAAATTGTTCATATTAATATTGGATCCAATATTCAGTCTGATTCTAAATATGGTGCCCTAAGTTAGGTAGCGGTAGGCGCCCTACCACAGCCTAACTTAATTGGTTGTAATTTGTTTCATTGGCACACTAATTGGCTACACCAATTAAAAACCAATTAAAATATAATTAAAAATGGAGGTGCCTACAGCTAGTTAACCCCATCATAAGGCTATAATGTGGGTATTAGGCCCTGACTCATGTAATAAGGCAGCAGTATGGCTATAGGGTCCAGTACTGACCGGTGGTGACTCTCTGCAGTTTCTTCACATCCACAGGGCTGACTGTGCCCTACTGGTGCTGCAGCTCCTCCTCTTCAGTTCATGGCATTGGTGGGTCCTTGGAGGAGCTCCCGCCCTTCACCATCATGTCTATGGCACTCTCCAACTCCTGGACAGAGAATCCACAGCACTGGGAAAAGAGGAATTCATCCTCCAGGCCTGAACCTGTCTCCCAATGCCAAATTCGCTCCCATTCACACTTTTCTTGACACTTTTTCATATCAGTGAAATGAAAAATGCCAAAAAAATAATGTGGAATAACTTGTAAGTTTAATGGTTCCACATCATTTTCTTGGCTCGGCTGAGAACTTTTCAGCAGCCCCTTGTAAAAGTTTAAAACACTAACATATACATACATACGTATCTTACATTCCCCCTAATTCTTTAAAAAGTGATGAAAACTGTGCATGCAGTTTGGGTCATGTACCCATATCTCTTGTGCAATTTAATTGAATAACAGCTAATTAGCTATGATAATTGACATTTTAACAAGTAGAGTGGCCTAGTGGTTAGAAGAGCTGCCTCAGCACTCTGAGGTTGTGAGTTTGATTTCCACTGCAGCTCCTTGTGACTCTGGGCAAGTAATAACATTTCATTGCCCCAGGTACAAAATAAGTACCTGTCTAAAATATGTAAACCAGTTTAATTGTAACCACACAGAAAAAGCAGTATATCAAGTCCCATCTCCTTTACCCTAATTATCGGTACTAATTAGAATCAATTACAAGCTATGGGGCTCATAATTGAAACAGAAATACATTTACAATTCCATCTAAATCAGCACTTGGACGATTAATAAGACAAGTCGTCCAAGTGCTGATAACCGAAACGGGTTTTAGACGTATTTAAAAACAGCATAGGCCTCTTCAGTGCTGCTGTACCCCCAGAGCTGAAAGGGGCATCTTAGGAGGAGTGGTGAGGGTGGGTTATGGGTGGGATGTGGGCTGAACTACACTTAATCATATTGCAAGTATAACCAAAAGTTTAAGGAGACTGCCCAGATGGAACTTATACGTTGTGACTTAGGCAACGTAAAAATAGGTCTAAGTGCCCAGAAAGTATCCAAAGTGACCAGCTAACCACTGCAAAGTACAGACCCAAACACACTCCCCCAGTCATCACTGACCCCCCCCAACAACAGCATTAAAATCAGAATAAAAACGTACATACCTGCCTCCAGAACATCAGCACCTGGCATAAGAAAGCCTAGTAGAGCAGCACAAAGGTGGCTTAAGTAGTCTGGGGTTATTGGGGTTGTAGACAGGTGGGTCTAGTAGGTTTTGGGGTGTTTGGAGGGGCTCACCATGACCTATAAGGGAGTTGTGGTGAGCTGTTTATGTGGCACCTTTTTGTGAAGTTTGCAGTAGTGCCCTGTAAGAGGCCCCACAACTGTGTTGCCATGTCTGGGTGTCCAGTCCATCACTTTGCTGGCCCCTCCCACATCCAAAAGGTCTTGTTTTAGGCATTTTTTGACGGACAAATTTTTGGATGAGAATGGAGTATAAAGATAGGTGACTTAGCAGTCTGGACGATCATATGGTTGGACGTATTAGACGATTCTCAAAAAAAAATATTTTTGATATATTTTTCGAGAATAGACTTTAGGCACTGCTGACTTTGGGTGACTAGTGACTTAGGCACAAAACAGACTTAATCATATATTTTGATTATGCCCCTCCTAAGTGTGTAAATTTTGATGTTGGATTCTGTGTCTAAATTCATGAGTCAAAAAGGGGAGTGCAGAAATTGATAGGTCATGGATGAATCCTGGTCATTATTTTAAATTATATGCATAATTATAGAATAAGGGCGTATGCCTAAACTTAAGAACATACATTTGCTCCACATTTTCTTTGGTGCAAGTGGCCATGCTTAAATCTTTGGTGTGGTTTATAGAATAGCACTTTTTTTCAGAACCAATATTTTAGTGTAATATATAGAATTAAGTCTATATTGTCTATTTTACAGGTAGGTTTTTAAATAGGCAGCGTTTGGAAGGGTTTCCCTCTTATGCAGATAATTTATAGCAGGGGTGTTCAACCTGCGGCCCAAGGGCTGAATGCGGCCCCCTGAAGTATTGTGTGGCCCCGGTCGAGGGCAATGCAGTGTTTTCCTCTGCTGCCCCCCGGGTGTTTACTGTCTTGCCGGCTCCCTCCTCTGTCTTGCTACAGCATTTGCGCATTTGTGTGGCCCCAGAAACATTTTTTTCGGCCAATGCAGCCCAGGGAAGCCAAAAGGTTTATAGGATACTATGAACATAAGAGTTGTCATACTGGGACAGACCGAAGGTCCATCAAGCCTAGTATCATCTTTCCAACAGTGGCTAATCCAGCTCACAAGTGCCTGACAAAATCTCAAAAAAGTAAAATGGATTTTATGCTGCTTATCTTAAAAATATGCTATAGATTTTCCAAAGTTCATCTTGATAATGGATTATGGACTTTTTTTCAGGAAATTGTCCAAACTTTTTTAAAATCCCACTAAGGAACTGCTTTCACCACATTCTCTGGCAATAAATTCCAGAATTTAATTACATGTTGAGAGAAAAAATATTTTTTTTCTGGTTTGTTTTAAATCTACTACTTAATAGCTTCATTGCATTGCCCCTAGTCATTGTATTTTTGGAAAGGGTAAACAAGTGATTCACATCCAAATTCTACTCCACTCAGTATTTGATAGACCTTTATCATACCTCCCATGAGTAGTCTCTTCTCCAAGTTGAAGAATCCCAGCTGCTCTAGACTTTTCTCCTAGAGAATTCATCCCATCCCCTGTATCTTTTTGTTGCCCTTCTCTTTACCTTTTCTAATTCCAATATCTATCTATCTATATCTATCTATCTATATTTATTTATTTAAATGCAGTGATCAGAACTGCACATAGTACTCAAGGTGTGGTCATATCATGGAGCGATACAAAGGCATTATAACATTATCATTTCAGTTTTCCATTTGAAAGAGTTGACATGGATTATACAATGTTATAGTAAGGTTTTTGTACAAAAGTATTGGATCTGTGATGATTGAGGCAATTAGTGAACTAAATCATGGTCTGGATTTCCATTTGAGGATCCATTTAAAATAGGGTGAAGATATAGTAGTATTGAACAGAATATAAGGGTAGGGTCCATAACCCAATATCTGTGAGATGCCCCTGAAGGATATAGAAATGCTTCAGAGTTACAGTAAAAATAATATTGCTTGGATAGCATTACTGGCAAGTGTTATTTAAAGTTTTTAAATAGATGTTTGACCCAGCAGCATCCTGTTACAGTAACAGAATAGACAAAGTACCTATGCCCTAGAACAGGGATCATGTCAGTGTGCCCTAAGTGAAAACTTGTTATAAGATGATCAATGCATTGACATAAATAATGATCTCAGCTAATCTAAGGGCTCCTTTTACGAAGCCGCGTTAGCAGTTTAACACGCATAATAGCGGACACGCTAGACGCTAGCACCAGCATTGAGCTGGCATTAGTTCTAGCCACATAGCGCAGGTTTAGTGCGCACTAAAAAGCTGTGTGCGCTAAAACCGCTAACACGGCTTCGTAAAAGGAGCCCTAAATGTAAATGCTGACAGGAGTACAACTAATAGTGCATGATAACTAAGTCATTGTATTGTTGCTAAGGAAAATTATTAATGTAATAAGACTGACAAGAAATCATGTGCTCAAAACTAACCAAAAGAACATTGCTGGAGTATGCAATTTATCACTGGATCTTAATGAAGTAATTGTATTATTATTGGAAGATGTACTAACTATGTATGCTTGATAATGAATAATGTGATGTTATAAAGCTAATAAAATGACAAATCACTTGTGATTCAGGGAACATAGGAACATAAGATTAGCCTTACTGGGTAAGACCAATGGTCCATCAAGCCCAGTAGCCTGTTTTCACAGTGGCCAATTCAGGTCCCTAGTATATGGCCAAAAACCTAAGGAGTAGCAACATTCCATGCTACTGATCCAGGGCAAGAAGTGGCTTCTCCCATGTCTTTCTCAATAATAGACAATGGACTTTTCCTCCAGGAAATTGTCCAAACCTTTCTTAAAACCACGCTATCCACTCTTACCACAACCTCTGGCAATGTGTTCCAGAGCTTAACTATTCTCTGATTGAAAAAATATTTCTTCCTATTAGTTTTAAAAGTATTTCCCTGTAACTTCATTGTCTTTGTAATTTTTGATGCAGTGAAAAATTGATCCACTTGTACCCGTTCTATTCCACTCAGGATTTTATAAACTTCAATCATATCTCCCCTCAGCCATCTATTTTACAAGCTGAAGAGCCCTAACTTTTTAGATTTTCCTCATATGAGAGGTGTGCCATCCCTTTTATCATCTTGGTCATTCTTCTTTGAACCTTTTTTAGTGCCACTGTATCTTTCTTGAGATAAGAAGACCAGAAAAACAGGAAAAACAAAATCCTTAAAGTGCAATACATAGATTGTCAGAATGGCTTTCAAAAACACAGTTTGTCAGAATGGTATCAAACAGTTGATCCAAAAACAGTTGATTAGAATGGCATCAGGATAAAATTCAATCTAGAGAAAACCAAATGTGAAAGATTCAATGAGCTTTTCTCTCAAGCTCCAAACAAATGCTTTAGCATTTTTATATAGACTGTGTTCAGCACCAAGTAGAAAACAAAATTCAAACTATTTAGTTCTTGCATGAAATGTCCCATTTTCTGAGCAACTCCTGTAGGCTTTAAAGAAGACAAGTACAAACAAGCAATGATAAAAATCTTATTCAAAAAAACAAACGTTCCAGTGAGAGTGCTGGGCAGCACAGCTGAGACTAGTGCACCTCGCCCACCTGCACTCCACTGTGAAGGCAAAAACAAAACAAAGTCTGTAGTAAAAATTAGGTAAACAGTTTTCAAACATACACATTCAAGGCGCAGTATTTGGTAAGAAAAAAGCAACTTCTTAAGCTGTTCAGTTTCCCCAAACAGGTTACCAGTAGAGCAATACAAAAACAGTAGCAAAAAGTTTCCTTTCATTTCAAATAAGATAATAACCTTTGCACTTACCTTAATGAATTAGCATATCTCCATGCCTTGAGGCTGCTGGTTTGCTGGCACTAGAGAAGCCGCAACTTCCATAGGTGTATACAATAGACTATCTGTCACTAACTCTGTACCTGCTTCTTCCAGGTCCATTGTCAAGGGCTGCTCAGCATCAGCCTGATTCCTCAGCCCTGAGAGCTCTATATCAGTGTTCTTCAACTACCGGTCCATGGACCAGTGCCGGTCCACAGAAATTTCCTGCCGGTCCACAGGGCCAGCACGTGCATCAGGCCCAAAACAGTGTTCATCAACCGCCGGTCCACGGTGCGATCGATGCGGCATTATATTCGAGCCAACTCCCTCTTCCTAAATGATTCAGTGCACAAAGCCACGGGCAGTAGCTCCTATGGGCATCCTGCGCCTGAACCGGAAGCCTTCTCTCTGACGTTGCAACGTCAGAGGGAAGGCTTCCAGATGAGGCATGGGACGTGCAAGGTGCAATTAGTACTATTCTGGGGGCGGGGTCTGGGGTGGAGATTGGGTAGAGATGGGCGGGGTCTGGCCCATGCCTTAGCCCCGTGTTCTTCAACCGCCGGTCCATGGACCGATGCCGGTCCACAGAATAATTCTTTTATTTCTGCCGGTCCATAGGTGTAAAAAGATTGAAAAACACTGCTCTATATCATGAGGAAGCCTGCATGCTTCTACCTCTGTGGCTCTCTTCCTTATTCCAACTCCCAGGCATCTGTTGCCTCCCTGAGTTCCTTGCCTTCTCCCTCTGTGCTTAAAAACCTGCAACCCTGCCCCCAAGTACCAGGTGTGGGATATTCACTCACTGCCTTCTCATTAGGATGAAAGCTCTTGCAGTGTGCTGTGTATTCTACAGGAGAAAGTGTAGAGCTGCTCCCTCTAGGGGCTGAATTTTTGTGAGCTGCTAAATGTTCCCCTGCTACTGGACCACTACTAGCAGGTATAGGCTGCTCACCACAACATGGGTGATTTCAAAAGCCCATTTCCAAGCCTAAATCCCTGCTTTATGACCCGGAAATGCCTTTGAAAATTGTTCTTTAATGGCACCACACCATGGTAACGAACAAAGAGACAATCAAAGGAAGCTAATAATATGGCAAACAAGTGGTAAGAAAATGGGAGAGTTAAAAAGAATAAAATGGAGGGGAGAAGAATTGAGAGGGGGAGATATGGTGAAACAATATGTGAGTTTATAACTGTGTGGAAGATGCAG
Source organism: Geotrypetes seraphini (assembly GCF_902459505.1). Classification (NCBI taxonomy): domain Eukaryota; kingdom Metazoa; phylum Chordata; class Amphibia; order Gymnophiona; family Dermophiidae; genus Geotrypetes; species Geotrypetes seraphini. The sequence continues at coordinate 231,901,027 of NC_047084.1, forward strand.
AAAAGGCTAGTACAAAGAGAATGAAGACAAGTTGCAATATACTGTAGAGTCAGGAAAACTCAGCATGATAGGTGTACAACTGATATTGTTAATGTGACTGAGCAACATTAACTTTGATAGAATTGTGCCTCCATTCTAAGCATAAAGGACAAGAGCTACAAATACCTTGTTATCCTTCAGGCCTATTTTGCAGCTAAGATACTCTTCTAGAATTTCTTAATTATTACAAAACAGACTTCTTGAAGAAGAACCAAGAATCCGTTAGCAGAGTGCATTACCAGTTACTTCAGGCATTTGAAGCAGCAAACAGCACCTTATAAGAAGGCAAAAATATTTGGTCCCTTTGTAGGTCATTTCACCTTTTGTCCCGATTTGTGGGCATTTTTTTGTTTATTTCATACATTTGTTTTATTTATTTTTTTTAATAGATATTTATGTTTATGTTACTTATCATTTGTTATACTTCATCACCATATTACAGACCTCAGTGGTTTACATTCTGAATTAGATTAAATAATAATAAAATAATAATAATAACTTTGTACAAATAAGAGAAAAAAGAGCAAATTTGAGTTCAAATTGAAAGAAAAAGAGTGATTGAGATACAATGAGAAAAAAAATTAACAACTGTTGAAATATGGGAATCAAGTGTTAGCTGTGAATCTTGATTGATGCCAAGATAGTACAAAGGTTCAATGAGAGGAATCAGTATATTTCTTAAAGTAGTTAAGATATTTGGGTAAAACTGGTATCCAAAGACCTACGGCCTTAGTAGGACTGAGGATAAATTCCATAGCCTCTTTCTACTGCAATTGTTCCTGAAGCCTCCAAATACACTATAATTACACCACTTGTCAAAACATCTTCATCGGACCCTATATGTCTTTCCAAATAGCGTAGAACACAAATAGCAAAAAAGAGGAATGGAGGGAAAATATACAATATACTAGAAAACAATCACTCCATTTGGTCAGTACACACCAATGCCAGAAAAAGTGTTTTAAGGTGAAAGAAAAGCCTCAGACATGGAGAGGTGTTCCCACTTTCTTCCACCCAAGCATCACTGGCAACAATTTTTTGCATATAACTTATTACTGGCAGGTGGGAGCCTGAAAATAGTCAAAACTAACTAGAAAAAACAAGCTAGTTAGAAAAGAGCCAGGCCTAAGATCGTTTCGTGGCTTTTAAGCTACTGCTTCAGGGCCATGACACCAACGCTCCAGACTATCAATTCACAGAGTAAAACTCCTTCTTGCTACCTCCTGCTTCCAAATAGTGTCCCATCCCATTTTTCCTTTTCATATCTAAACTAATTCATCATGCTGTTCACTTCCATTGTCTTGACGTTCTTTTATCTTGTTATTTTAGATCCACTCCAATCTGACTTTCACCCTCTGTTGTTAGGTTCCATCAACTCATGTTCAAGTCCTAGCAATTTGATGAATTGCAGATTTAAAAAGAAATTGGTTTTGTGCTAGTCCGTAAAGGTCTTCCAGTGTCATCTTCATGGTTATTTTCAATGTGTTCAGCCATCTGATTGCAGGTTGCCCTCTTTGCCTGGCTCCTTCGATCTGCCCAAATATCTGCCCAAATATGATGCCCAAATATGATCTCTCTCTTCTGATGGTGTGACCAAAATAATAGAGTTGTAACTTAATCATTTGGGCTTTGAGTGACATAGCCAGTTTGATCTCTTCCAGAATCATTTTTTAGTTCTTCTGGTGGTCCATGGCATACGTAAAATCCTTCTCTAGAACCAAAGCTCAAATGAGTTAATCTTCTTTCTATCTTGTTTCTGTAGTGTCCAGTTTTTGCATCCATAACTAATCACTGAGAAAATGAGTGCATAGACGAGTCTAATCTTCATTTGGAGTGTTACCTCCTTGCCTTTGAATACTATGTTGAGAGCCTTCATTGAAGTGCGACCAAGTGCTATTCTGTGGAGTATTTCCTCCCTGTTAGTTGCTTCTTTGTTTACAAAAGAGCCAAGGAGATTGAAATCCTTAACAACTTCTATCGCCTTCAAGCTCAAAAGAAGATATGGTGATGGCAATATGGATCAACAGGCCTGCATAGATCCCAGGCCTTCTTGGTCAAAGTGCATCTAAAACTGGCAGGACTAAAGTGATTTGTGTATAAATAAGTTGAGTGCCGGAACTTGATATACTGTCTTTCTTTGGTTACAATCAAAGCAGTTTACATATTATATACAGGTCCTTATTTTGTACTTGGGGCAATGGAGGGTTAAGTGATTCACTGAGAGTCACAAGGAGCTGCAACAGAAATCAAACCCTTTTCCCCCAGGTTCTTAGGCCACTGCACAAACTACTCTTTGATTAGTTGGGTAAAGAACAGGAGGTAAGGAGGATGAAAGTGATTGGCAGAGAGAAGGTGAGGAGCAGGCATGAGAATGGAGAATGACAGAACATAAAGAGGTTGGAAGATCAAGGGGGAACAAGTGTGCTATCCACTGACACACATTACTCCCATCCACTCACATACATACCAATCACTCACTTGCACCTCGGCCACTCATAAACCCCTTGCTTTCATATATATACATATTCAATTTGCTGTTACTTTTTGAAATGCTCTTAGATGTATGTACGTATATAAATGTACATCTCATACATGCACATAATCCTCATCTACCTACCCACATACACCACCATATCTAACCACTGACACACATATATTCCTCGCTCACTTACATATATCAACACCCCCAGCTCCACTAATCCCCCCCCCCCCACAAGTGACATGCATGTACACCAACTACTCATTCTAGCCACCCCACCCACCAGGCATGGGGTTATCTTGCTATGCACTGTCATAGGTGAATTTCTTCAAAAAGGTAGTAAATAGGTCCTAATAAATATATATATATAAATAAAATATAGCAAATCTTTTTTCTGGAATAACTCCTGAGGAGATCATAAGGAAGAAGGATGGAAGAAGTGTGAACAGGAGAGTGAGTTTACAGTCTTCCATTTACATTACCCATCTTTTAAGTCAAGTGTCCTCAACTCAGTTCTCTGGACACACTCAGCAATCTTTGAATGAGTTTTGACATAGGCCCAGAGTGCTAAATGCTCTGACACTTGTAAGAATTCTAGGAGCGTCAAAGCAGCGTCGGAGCATGTAGTGCTTCAGGCCGCAGTAGAAACCTCTGCCATGGCTTAGTAAAAGTGGGGGTTAATATGGTGTACCGGTAATTATGTGCTGAAATCTCTGTGTGTTCTTTCTAAAATAGTTGTTTTGGTAAACAGAACTTTGTAGGAATATTCTGTATGATAATGAATTATTATACTTTTCAGTTTCTACACTGAAACATAAACAATAGATTTTTTATTGCATTTCTGTCTAAACTATAATCTAGCAATATTTTATCGAAAAAAATAAAATAGCATTGATACTTGTAAGTGCCCCAAAGCAACTTTTATATATAATATTTTTGATACCACAAAGGAGCAGATCTCCACTCAGACTTATATAGTTCACCTGAAACCAAATAAGTTCTATTACAACTTGACATTTTAATGGAACAGAGAGAGAGAACTATTTGGTATTTCTCTGTGGAATATAAAGAACACATAATAAGCATTTGTAGGGTTACATGGAATTAATTTCACTTGAAAGTAAAAATCCTCAAAATTCACTTATGGTTTTGATTTGCATTAGAAAACTTATGGTTTTGATTTGCATTAGAAAACCTGACCTTTTCACATAGTAATTATTTTATTTTTCTATATTATGCATTACAGCATAGAGCTGCCAGTGCAAATGGCTTTACTTGAGAAGTACATACCTTTCAAAAAATGGTTTTGACAGAAATTCATGGGGGTTTTCAAAAGTTCTGAAAAATATGATAACATCTGTCAAAATTGAACCATACCAGTAATTTTTATGTCCTCCTGATATCATAAATCTGCAAGCTAGTTGCATTCAATCACAAAGTTAGATGGAAGTTGTCTACCGGAAGTGTTAGTAGAGTTTAGTTTACTGCTAGAAACTAGAGGCCAGTAAGACAGAGGCAAAAAGCAGAGGAAATAGAGGGAGTTTCAGAGAGAAAATAGTGGTATAGAAGCCTACTAAGTAAATAGTGAACTAATAACTATAGCTAAGCTGCTGTTTTGAGCTGAGGGATTTCATTATGTTGATAGAATGGGTGAGAGTGGAAAAGTGAGCAATGGGTTAAGTTAGAAAGGAGGATGAGAGTTAAATGGGAAAGTGGTTTGGGACAGGTTAGTGCAGGGGTGTCAAACTCAATCACACTAAGGGGCCGAAATCCAAAACACAGGCAAAGTTGCAGACCAGACTCCGCCCAATCTCCGCCCCGCCCCCATAATAGTACTAATTATAACACAATATTTTCCATTCATTTTTCATATACACACACATACAATATAATCTTATTAACACATAATGGTAATGGTTAACTACAAAATTAAACTACACAAAACACACTGTATCCTTCTCAACATTTATCCCTACCAGAACATAGATAACCCCTATGCAGATACAGGGCCAAAAACCTAAAAGTATTAATATATAAAAATGAAACCCTACTAATATATAAAAATGAAACCCTAAGTACTAATATATAAAAATGAAACCCTAAGATTCAAGACTCTGCATGCAGTACAACCCCAGAGAAAAATAAACAAATGTATTTCTTCCTGAGCAGTGCAAAAGATAGCAGATTAAAACTCTCAAAATTGACACAATTCAAACACTAAATTGAAAATAAAATCATTCCCCCTACCTTTGTCGTCTCCCTTCCTCACCACTGCGGCTGTGCAGAATATTACTGGAGGCAGGAGAGGTACTCACGCTCCCCCCACCCCTGCGCACATTGTACTGCTGGGCCAGACCAATAGGGAGGTGGAACTGGAGGAGGAAGTCAGGAGGGGAGGTGGAAATCAAGAGGGCAAGTCTATGGTTATAATCAGTGTCCCTCTCCTCCCCCCTCGCTGCCTCCATTTTCTCTTATGGTCTAGCTTCTTCCTCTCTTCAGCAGTAATTTAACAGTGCCGGCCAAAAATTAACACCGCTGGTGTGGTGTCAACTTTCGCATGCCAGTAGCGCACCAGAAATGAATTTAACTGTGCCGGCCCTAGCGATGCTTCCCAGCTGGGGCCGGCACAGTTAAATTCATGTCTGCTGCGCTGCCGGCAAGCGCAAGTTGATAATCACACCGATGGTATAAATTACTGGCCAGCAATGGTGTGCGTTGCTGGGGTAGTTTTTGTTGTGTTGCCGACGCGCACAAGCTGATGATCACTGCGGCCTTCGAGTGCTATTGTTGCCATCAGGTGAGGGCCCAAAACAGAAAGCAAGGCAATATTGTGAAGCCTTGTTTACTCCCCCGTAATGCCGGCCCTGAACCACGGGCTGCATAAAACAGCCAGGTGGGCCAGATTCGGCCCACGGGCCTTGTGCTTGACACATGTGGGTTAGTGGAACAGTTGCTGGGGTAAGAGAGATTGGGATTGGTGTTTATGCTTATGCTTCTGATTGGTGGGGGGAATAGGCTGGAAGGTTGTTGAGGAACAATTACTTTGTTCAGGGTTTGGGGATTTGGTGGTGGAGGGTGTGGGAGAGTGCTGTGGGTTTCGGTGGACCCTGGGGCCTAGCATTAAGGGTTGGGGTAGTAAGTTTTGTTGCCTGCCCTAGCCCTCCCATTTGTTTTCTTTGTTGGTATATTTGGGTGTTTTGGGGAATGTTCTGCTTGTTGAGGGAGGTGGGGAGGATTTGGTTGTTTGGGGATCAGAGAGGGTGTCGCAGCTGCACAAAAAGGAGTTTGCTTCCAGATGGTCGTGACAGTTGGGATAAAGTTTTAAAAGTAATTATTGGGGTGTGGAATACTTGTGTGTCACTTGTGTGGAATACTTGTGTGTCACAGGTAGATGTGGCCAGGCAATACCACAGGTCTCATGGGGTGGGGCTATTGTATTTTATGAACATTGAATTCATTTATGACTTTGGCAATGCAGTTGGGTCATTACCAACTAGCAGTGATTTATCATAAGGCCAAAATGGAAGAAGGGTTACTTTTATGCAAGTTTTTTTTGTACTGCTAATCCAAGAATTGTTAAATAAAACTTCGGCAAAGCAATTTGTGCCAATATTATGTTTCAGTATATTTTGTTATACTTTTAAGATAGAAGTAATTGTTAGGGAAAATGAAGCGGTGTGAGTGCCATAAGTTATGTCTTTCTCTATCAGTTTCTATGTGTGCTGGTGGTTGAAAGTTGTACACTTATATACTGTTGGACTTGTGATTATTTTACAAAGATGAGGGAATTTTGTCAGCAGTGAAAGGATTAAGTGAATCAATGGTAATTTTTCTTCAGATTTTATGGTTTTGTATCCTTGGGCAAGCACAATAATGTCCATTGGGTCTACTACCAGTGGTGCTTGTAGAGGTGGTTGATGCTATGGCTACTCTTGAGAAGGTGACTCCTAGGTATTGTAGGCAGGCCCAGAAAGAAAGGGGAGGTAGTTGCACACCTTACACTGTACTTTGACAGGATAATTTTAAGTTGCTATCAGATGTCATATGTATGCAATAGTTCTGCAGGAAGTAGGACATTACCATTTATTAGGGAAAGGAATATGCAAATACAGGCAGTTCCCGGATTATGAACGTCTGACTTACGTCAGACTTATATTTATGAATGGGGGGTCCTCCTTTTCCCTTCCATGTCCCAACATGCCCCTCTTCATCCCTTCTGTGTCCCAATATGCCCCTCTCCCTCCCTCCATTCTGTGTCCCAAGTTCTTGCATCCCTCCTTCTGATGTTTACCTGTTCTGGCTGGATCTCTCCTCCTCCTTCCTTCCAGTCACACTTCCAAGTTTCCAAGTTTATTTATTTTATATCCCACTCTTAGGAAAATCTTCAAGGCGGCTTACAGTCCAAGGCATATTTAAAATACACAATGTACAAATAATAAATCAACACTTAATACAAACTATAAAACACTACAAAGTCATGGACAGTGGATCCTACATGCGGCCCATGGCTGACCCAGAAGCCTTCCCTCTGATGCCAGCCTTCAATTCTATAAATCGCCACCTTCTCCTAATGAAACATACTGAAATTTGAATCATAGGCAGCACACATAGCTGGTTCAGCGACTTCCTATAAACGAGAGGATATCTTGTATAGAAAGATGGAGTCTTCACCAACAGCTAGAAAGCATTCTGTGGAGTACCCCAAGGTTCTATCCTTTCCCCGATACTATTCAACTATTCATGAGCTCTCTCAGTACCATTGCATTTGTCAACAATGAATGCCTGTTATCCTTCGCAGATGGCATTCTCCTCCTCACTCCCATTAAATACGATCAACTAGATGCATCAAGAAAATTTACTAACATCAACAAAATACAGCCAAAATTAACAAACTCAAACTGAATGCATATAAAACCCTCACACACACACACACACAAACAGCTCCCAATAGCATTGTCCTGTTATCCATAGTTAAAATAGATATTGAAGAAATCATCCAAAGTACTGGGTGTTATACTGGACTCAACACTAACCCTTGAACCACAAATAATTTTATTAACTTTTGTAATTGGGAGAGGATAGGACCAAAACCAAAATCTTCAGTGCACAACTCTAGTACACCCCCATTCCCTCTCCTTCTAGCCCTTCTGCTGCTCTTTGCTGCTATCTGTTACTTCTGTCTCTCTCTGCTTTGTACCCAAGACTTCTTCCTGGCTTTCTATCTGCTACTCTTTCCTGCTCTATGTCCATTATCCTTTCTTGTCTTTCTTCTGCTGCCCTTTTCTGCTCTGTGTTTGTTGTTCCTCCATGTCTCTCACTCCTTCATTCTCTTTCTTGCACTGGCAGGTTTCTTTCTGCTGTTCCATTATCATGTTGTCCCGTGTCTTATAGGTGTGCAGCTCTTTCTTCCCTCTCTGTCTTATTCTTGTATTGATATTAGCCTTTGCATTACAAATGTTGTTCCAAATGTGCCAGGTGTCAGGTAGTTGAGTATCTGGGAATAAAAACCTTCTTCTCCATGAGACAACTGAGACTTATAAGACTCTGCTTCCATGAGCAACACTTTGCCATACTAGTACAAATGTTAATTTTATCACAGCTTGACTACTGCAATTCCCTCTACACAGACATCAACACGACACTGACCCACAAGCCACCACCAGTCCAAAACACAGAAATTAGACTTATTTTCAAGCTAAAAAAATAAGACCCAATCTCCACATATCTCAAACAGCTATATTGGCTACCAGTCACTACTCAAATAAACTTCAAAATTTTCTGCATAATTTTTCACATCCTGCTTGGAAACTCCACCTTGCCACTCATAAACCTATATACTTCCTCATGGGCCACTTCAACTAGAAATCTTAGCTTCTGATGAACTACCCCACAACAAAATGCCTCAGATACAAACATATTTTCAATACTATGTTTATGTATACCAGCATAAAGACATGAATCAGTCTCTTAACAATCATCAGATCTGAACTGAACTACCTCACAGTCAGAAAAAAAACTAAAGATTTAACTCTTCAACACCTTATTTAACACAGAAAATGACCCCTGAGCCTACAAACACCTTGCTACCTAAATGATATTATGCACACCAGCTTCCACATGATCTTGGACTAAGTTGTCTCCATCTTCTGCCTTGCAACACCACTCCTTCAACAATACTGCTTATCTCTGCTAGCATTGTAGCATCGCTCAATTTATATTGTAAATGTATCTCCAGTATTGTAAAAAATTGTATCTCCTTAATTTGTTTTGTAAATCACCTTGAACCTTTTTATGCATAGTGCAACTCATAAATCTCAGATTAGATTATAATATTAAAGATACTGTTTGAACTTCCAACTGGATTATCTACAATACATACTATATTAACTAGTTTCCAGGGCTAACATAGGCCCTCTTTTACTAAGCTGCAGTAGAGGTTTCTACTTCAGCCTGAAGCACTAATGCTCCGATGCTGTTCCAATGCTCATAAGAATTCTATGAGCATAAGAGCAGTGTTGCAGTATTTAGCGCTCCAGGATGTGGTAGAAATCTCTACTGCAGCTTAGTAAAAGGGGGAGGGGGATAATTTGAAACCAACTCATAGGGCTCATAGAGAGAATACGGTGCAGTGGTTGGAGCTACAGACTTAGCAGCCTGAGGCTGTGAGTTCAAACCCCATGCTGGAAGCCACTTAATCCTCCACTGCCCCAGGTACATTAGATAGATTGTGAGCTCACCAGGACAGAGAAAATGCTTGAAATACCGGTATATAAACCATTTTGAGTGTGGTTGTATAACTACAAAAAGACAATATACAAGTTCCAATCCCCATTCTCCCAAATGATCTGATATCAATCTCTCACTGCTATGAATGGGATTCACTTTTTATCCAAACCAACAAATTATCCTAAATTCCATTTATCCCTTGATAAAGGTTTACTGCAACTCTAACAAGAGTGGCAGCAAAAATAAAATCCCTTAAACTCATTGTTTTGTCACTGTCTATTAGCTTGGTAGTCTACCAACAAAACTCTCCCAATGTCATCAAAAAGCAAGTTAGACAGGGCCTATTAATTTTCCCTCATTCATTATGCTCAATACCACAATGCAGATCCTGAGCTAAAGAGAAAATTAAACAATACAACAGAGGAAAAAGCCTCAGAGCCCCACCTCCAGTAGTACATTTTGCCTAGGCTTTATGGGCTATTACTTCATAGGCATAACCCCCAACCCCCCCCCCCCCCACACACACACACACACACTTACACACACCACCACCACCACCCTTTAACTGAAGACTCGGTCCTACAGACAATGGCTAGAGTTTTGCTGATCTGCTGATTCAGGGATTACAGAGACCAATTTTAGTAATCATGATCACTTGAAATTGCACCACTTCAAAATGATGTCAGCTTCCTTTCAGAAGGAACATGGTAGTGAGATCTTCAAGTTTCATATTTTCATGCAAATGGTGTGATCAAGTTTCAAGTTTATTAAATTTTTACTATACCGACTATCAAGTATCTAGCCAGTTTACAAGTTAAAATAAGATAAAAAATAAAATTAAGAAAATATATAAAATAATTAAGAAAAAAAAAACCTTTCAGAGAATTTTTGTCATCCTCAAGAGTGAAAGGAGTATCCACTAGTATATCTTTGTTACCATCCCATGGGTTCTATCTAGGATACCATACTAGTGTAAGAATGGCTTTATTCCTATGAGGGGTGCTGAAAAGTTCTCAGTCCAACCAAGAAGAGAATGGCATGGATATGGTTTAATCAATGATCTGAAACAATGTCAAAAACACAGAATTTTATTTCTGCAAATTGGCACTTAAGATAATACTCTTTTCAGCTACAGAGAGAAAATATAGCTACAGTGAGAAAAAAATGCTCAGATTTTAGGAAGTTGGTTGGTTGGGCTGAGAACTTTTCAGCACCCCTTCCTATATGAATGATAAAAATAGGTATGTATCCAATTAAGAACTTGATTGAGACAATTTCTGGAACCACTTTGAGCTGTTTTCAAATAAACAATTTAAAAAACAGTCATGCTGTCTACACACCTTACAATTCCAGATGCTTGTCTTATTGTCTAGAAGTGCATTTTAATTAAAAAAAAATAAAAAAAATAACTTTTGTTTTACCAGGAGTAAATATAGTAGGAAATCACAATGAGATAAACAAAGGAACTAACTTTATAATTAACAGTTATGTGGTGTTCTAGAGTAATTATCTTTAATTTTTTTAGGCGACAACAAGAAAACTGAACAATTAGTTTTAAATTGTCCACCAGCAGATATACTCTGATAAATCTAAGACTTAATGGGCTTCATTCAATAAAGATTATAGTGTAGCTAGATCATTATTTCTGACATTCAGCATTCAACGTCTAGCTTCCTAGCTGAAGATGTTTTTCACAGTTGATAAAGGCTGGAAAATAACAATTGTAGTAGAACAGGCTTCATGAATAACTTATGAGGCCTGGATTAACATTTTTTCATTAGAAAAGCTACTTATTTTTTTGCTAAAGTGTGTTTTTATTTACATAAATAACACAAAATCATTGCATTTTATAGCTCCATTTCTGCAGCAGACGTGGTGTTTAACTAACTGAGTGCCAGAACCAAGTCATACCTGGTCTTTAAAAATATCCAGAGCATTGGTCAATAAACTATTGAACATCTCAGGTATACACCATTGGATTATAAAAATGTCTCATTGTCCAATGTATCCAGTATGTACTAGGATATGGTAGAGCTTAATTAATGAACAACAATGCTACAACAGAAAACAATGATATTTTGTTCTATGTATTTCAGCATTTCATGCCGTATGATTTCATTATCAAATGCATATTTATGAAAACAAGCGGTGATTACATTGTAAAATATGTTTAAAACATGAAATTTCTCACATCAAAATATTCTGGAATATAAAAAAATGTGTTATATATAAATAAATGTTACTCTAGCACCATATTATTTTCCTTTTTCATAGAACAGAATTACACCAACAGGTGAGATCCTATCTCTTAGTATTGGCTTCAAAATGGCTCTGGTCATTAGTCAACCTAAATTCTATTCTTTAGCTGTACTTGTCAGTAGTAGCCAAAACCTCATAACAATGGCACTCGCATCGTTTCAGCTTCAGTCATATCCATAACCATAACTCCAACAAATACCATAACACCAATCTTGTGAAAAATTATTTGGCCGCAGCTTTATTAACAAATTTCTTTTATAACCATGTAACAGTAATAATAATAATATTAATCATAATGTTCAAATATCAACAAACCCCATCTTCCAGGCCAGCCACTTTATACAAACTTGACTGTCAGCTAGTCGTTGCCGACCTAGCTGATTCAAAATCACAATCTTGTATTCATGTAAATATCCATATTATTCACTTCCTATCCCCCCAAAGAGACCCGCAGTGTCACCCGGCCTCATCCCTACTTGTAGTGGTATCCCATACAAGTAATCTCCAACAATTCCATTAACCAATACTTCAATAACTTCACCAAACTTCAAACTGCTTGGTCCTGGAAGATCCACCATTCCGCAGCTGTGACTCCCACCCACCCATCCCCACCCCAGAAACACCCAACCCACCCTGCCAAAACCCACCAAACACCAGGGTGGGAAAACACCCCGATTTTTTCAACTTCTACCCCACAAACTAATTACACTAACTTCCTCTCAAACCGCCACCCTTCCTATCCAACCTTCACAAAACTAACTCCTTCACTTTAACCTCTACCCGCACAAATTCCCACCAGTCACAAATACCCTTTCTCCTCCAATCCAGTAGCACCCTCCTTTAGCAACACCTACTTCCACCAACCTGAGTAAGTTCCTTATTCCCTTAATCCCCAACCTATTATCTTACCTTACCTACACCTTTCACCCTTTCTTCTCTTCCCCCCCCCCATTCATCCTTTTACTGAGCTATTCAGCAGCACAGCCATTGTTATTAGCCCACCACTGAATTAATGGGCTTTCCTAATATCAAACCTGAAGTTGTTTATCTTTGTTAGTTTCTATTGCAATGTTATTATCTCTACTTTTATTTGTGTGTATGTGTGTGTGTTACACACACACTCAGTATTTCTCAACTCTTCTCTCTCCCTATGAAGGACTACTGAAAAGTAAAAGTGTGGAATAACTTGTAAGTTTCATGGTTCCACATCATTCTCTACTTGGTTGGGCTGAGAACTTATCAGCAGTCCCTCGTACACTTCTCCCTGGAAATTCCATTCATTGGGTCAGTCTCTCTTATCTCTACCCTTCTCTTCCACTGCCAACTCCAGGCTCTGTTCCTTTTATCCTGTTGTACCATATGCCTGAAATAGGCTTCCCTAGTCAGTACTTCAAGCTCCTTGGCCGTATTCATATTGTGACCAAACAGACACAAGGCCTGTCAAGGTCCCAGCTAAGGTAAAAGATAAAGTAACAATAAAACCCCGGAAGAAAAATTCCAGGATTTCCCAGGAATTTATTGTGAGAAACAGGGTCAGTGACCACCAGGTGGAGCCTGACTTATCTGGGGATGAGATGGGTGAATTATGTACAACTCACCACCAGGGGAGCTCTAGAGGGCCTTGGGCTACTGCTGACTCACCTAGAGCAGGGCACGCCCCTAGACTAGATAAGCCAGCAGTGGCATTCAAACCAAAAAGCCGCTTAGGGAGGAAGTTTAGGCCTTGCCTCCCTAGGGACCCTGCCGAGCCAAACAGGGGCGACTGGCCCCAACCTATGGAGGTTGAACAGCCAGAGGATTTGTCTGTCCTGTTTGAAGAACCTATGGACTTCCAAGAGTCTTGTGCTGGCAGTGAGTGTAATTTGCCTGAACCTATGCAGCTGAACCTGACTTTGAGCCACAAACAGTGAGTGTGTTTTGGACCTGTTTGTGTGCTGTGTATTTTGTTTTTGAATGCTGATTTTGTGAGAAAGCTTAGAGAGAGTGGGGAGAGGTTTTGCTTCCATTCTGGGAGGGAATTTGAAAGCCTTTTCTGAAGGCCTTTGTTTTTGGCAAAACCTGTTACTCTCTCCTTTTCCTGGCAACCATATTCTGATTGCCAGAGGCTTTCCTTCATTTGCTGCAAGGACTATAAATTGAGGAAAACTTAAATGCTGAACTGTATTTTTTTGATGAAGTGAAATACCTGCTTTTCAGCAAGCAGAGTAAGCTCGGTATTGAACTGAGGTCTCAGGGATAGGTGGGACTTAAGAAACACAGAAAGAAAGTTGCACTGTATTGTGAACAGCTTTATTTTCCTGCCTTTTTCTCTTTTGGCAGTTTGTTTATTTTGTTTTTGATTATTAAGGCTGTGTGGAAGCCTGACTGAGGTTATAAAGTCTGAGAAAGTACTTACCTGCCTTAAAGAATTAAGTAAAAAGAACTTTATACTGACAAGACACAATTGTTGAAACTTTATTTGTGTTTGATTGAATTTTTCATTGCTGCTTTAAACTCCAGTCCTGCAGGGTGACTCCAGGCCGGGTCACACGCGATTGCATTATTGTTTGTAGCCATCAAGTTTCTACAGAGCCCTGCTCTGGGTAATACCGATGGCCACAATATCTAGGCTAAAAGCTCAGCTGTTTGAGGATGGTTTTAACTCCTAACTCCTATTCGTTTAATCAGTACTCGTACATATGTCTTTTTAATCATTTATCCAGCCTAAAATTTCTACAACAATATAGATAGCCTAGCCTGACTTGTTCCAAATTCATGGCATTTTTCTGGTCAGATCTTGATACTTTGTTCATTTTCCAATTCTATGTCTTTAATGCTTCTGTCTTTTAGTACCATAATGGTGATTACAGTGATACTGGGAGTATTTCATTCCCAATCCATAAAATCTGGACATTTTCTCTTTTTTTTTTTACATTTTCTACATGGTCATTATACCAGTATTTATTGACTCTGGCTGTCACAGTTGCATGTCACAGACAGGGAATAGAGACATTTGCAGGGGACCTCAGACTAACATGGCAGCCTTTGAGAAATAATAGTTTAATTGCTACCATTAGCTCAATGACTGGTATAACAAAAAAACAAAACCTCCAATCTCATACAGTCAAATTTATAGTGTAGTCAACTATTTTGAAGCTCCTATACTACAAGGTTGGAGGTTGTTTTTTGTTTTTGTTTTTTAATGCCAGTAATTGTGTTAATGGTAGCAACTAAACTGTTATTTCTAAAAGGCTGTCATATAAGTTAGGCTTTTTTTCTCCACTTCTGTTTTTGAGTTGCAGTGTGGGCTGATAATCTGACCCTGATAGTTTTGTTTTGTTTTTTATTAGTTTTGTTTTTTATTAGTTTTGCATCATTTTACACACTAATTTTCCCATGATCACTCACCAACACATATTTTAAGATGTTAGGAGCTCATACGCCAATCCTGTGCCAATTGGTTTGCACACAGCAATGCAGTTACGCTAACTGATTAGCCAAGAATATGCTACTACAGATACATCCCCACCCCTAAAAAAAAAATGGAAAAATTTAAAATGAAAGTTCTGGAAAACTCTCATCTGTTGTAACTAAGGAGATTAGAGGCCAATGGGCTCATTTTCAAGGTAGAGAGAACGAGAGGGCACTCTCTAAAGTTAAAAGGGGATAGATTCCATACAAAGGTAAGGATGTTCTTCTTCACCCAGAGAGTGGTAGAAAACTGGAACGCTCTTCCGGAGGCTGTTATAGGGGAAAACACCCTCCAGGGATTCAAGACAAAGTTAGACAAATTCCTGCTGAACCAGAATGTATGCAGGTAAGGCTAGTCTCAGTTAGGGCACTGGTCTTTGACCTAAGGGCCGCCATGTGAGCGGACTGCTGGGCTTGATGGGCCACTGGTCTGACCCAGCAGCGACATTTCTTATGTTCAAAGCACTTTGACTTACAAAGTCCCATAGGCTACTACAGTATGTATGATTGGGTTGGATAATCTGCCCCTTAAACTATTATTGGGTGTTTCTGAGAATGTGGGATTCAAGTGGCTGCTTCATTAGCCCCAAATTACTAAATACCCAGCAGGAGCATATTTGGTAAATTTGTGGCATGCAGAATTCCAGGTAGGCACTGGTGGCAGCAGGGTAGGGCACTGGCAGTAGGCAGGCAGGCAATGGCACCAGTAACAGGCAAGTCACTGTGGCAGTAGCAGTGGCAAAGTTTCTCAAATTTCTGCTGTAAATGTGCACTGGTTACATATGAACGGTGCATATTCATGGTTTGTGTGTACTCTTAATGATATTGGCTAATAACAAAAATGAAAAATAATGACCAGACACTAAACATTCTTGTGAATGACATGGGAAACAAAACAAAATGAAAATTTAGGGATGCTCATCCCTATAAATATCTATGATGGGCTGACAGTAACTGGAATATAAGAAGAATCCCATTATCAACCACACTGATGTTTTCAGCAGCTTCACACTTCAGTGCATTATCAATGTCAGCTTCACTAAATTTGACATTAGTGTGATCTAGAAATAATGGATTGCAGTTAGATATTACAAATGTTTTGACACTGTATACACTGGGAGTTTCTATTTTTAACACCACGCATTTCACAATTGGGCCTAAGTATTAGATCTATGAGTGGTTTGACAGGATTGAGCCAATACTATACCGCTTTTTATGAGCCAATACTATACCACTTTTTATAATGGTTCTGGTAGAGTCTTTTTTTTTTTAAAATCCATGCAACACTCAATATAGTTTAGGGCCTCTTCTATCAAACTGAGCTAGCAGTTTTTAGTGCAGAGAGCCGCACTGAATGGCCCGCTCTACTCCCGACACTCATAGAAACTCTGAGTGTCGGGAGCAGTGCGGGTCATTCAGCGCAGCTCACCGTGTTACAAACTGCTAGTGCAGTTTGATAGAAGATGCCCTTAGTGTTGCTAAAAATAGATGTGGGTTATGATTTCTAGGCATGTGATTGTGCAGCTTCAAAATCATAAACATGATGATTTCCATGACTCTTCACTCATTAGAAATTTTGAATGACATCTACAAATGGAGTCAAAAAATGCAGATTTATACACTGAAAAAGGTACAAACATGTAGGAGTAAGTCTTCAAATGTTAGGTGCCAAGTGTACAACCTAAAAATAGCTTTTATAGGAGCTCAATCAGCAGGAAAGCATTAAGTATGATTCTATAGAGTAGGTAAATGCACATGTATATACATCATGATGTCTACAAGTACATACCTTCAAGAGGGACATGTTGGCGGAGGAGAATAAGGGTGCACCCACATATGACTTATTCTGTAAGCAATTAAATACAGTCTAGTGATCAAAATGGAATGTTGTCTCTTTTGACTTGGAGCACTGATGCATCAACTCTTCTGCCCTCACTAAACCTTCTACTGCCATTACTACCCACTCTTCCTAATACCCTTCCTATCATTAAAATCGCCAGCCTTCGGCGTCCTTTCACCTCATCCCCCACTCTGTCTCTTTGCCCACGCCATCTCTGTGCGAGTGTCAGCCTGTGTTAGGGTGTTATGTGTTCCTGTGCCATAGCTGGTAGTGGGTACTGGATATTGCTGGTGGTAGGTGATGTTTGTTGCTGGTAGTGGGTACTCATGGTTTTTAGGTGTTTCTGGTGTTGGTTGGTGGTGGTGGGTACTGGGTGTGACTGCTCGTGGATGAAAATATGAGTATAAGTGAGGTATTGTTCCTGTAGGTAGTGGCTCACAGGTAAGAACTGCAACAAAATACTTCTGCATGCTACATTGCATTACATGTTTTGTTTTTTCCTACCCCCCTCCTTCCCTCCCTCCCAATTATATACTGAATACAAGTTCCCTATGTCCTATTCCATCTCTTTTAAATACAACTGTCCACCAAGCCTTCCGCTCCAGGATTCTCTCTTTCCACTATAGCCCCCTTGTTCTTTACACCCTCGCTCACTTCCTGCATTCTTCCCAACATAATCCCTTCATATTACTTGGTCATCCCAATCATATTATGACATTTTATTAATTCACTTGCCACTTGATATTTATCTGGAGATGTCCTTTGTGAAATTTAAGTCCGCCTTGAAGTTGTTTACTTTGTCCAAGTATCTTCTATGAGGTAGTGGTGTAGAAATAAAAAAACACTAGTCTGTGCTCTGTTTAACAATTGTTTATTAATATATGGCTATATGAGATCTCACAAGTCTTAAAGACAGACAAGATATGTTCTAAATTCTGGACAAAAGCCAGCCCCTTATATAGGGAATTTGACATCTTAAAGATAAAGAGGGGCATTTTCGATAGGACGCCTAAGTCTGATTTGGACATTTTTGAAAAAAAAGAAACATCCAAAAATACAGTAGAGAAACTGTCCATTTTCAAAACAGCCAGAAATCTATCTTTTATTTTTGGACGTGACCTATTTAGACATTTTGGTCTTTAGCATGTTTATCTTTTTTAGCCCATTTTTAAAAATAAAAACATCCACATGAAAACCACACAAAAGGAAGTTTTGCAGACGTACCTAAGTACTTTGTCTGATCATGGCAGGGGAATTCTCATCAGCTGAGCCAGTTTTGCGGATTCCTGCTGGCTGAGCTGAACTGGCTGAACTATCTGGCTGAATTGGCAGGGAGATTCCTCTCTCTCCCTCCCTCACAGGCACCAATCTCCTCCAGTACACCTTCAAACTAACCAATAAAAAAAGAGCTGCTGGGCCCTATATCCAACCCCTAACATCCCCCCCGACATTACCCTACATCCCTGTACACCACCAAAAAATCCCCCTGCACATCCCCCCAAGTTTATGAACCCCCCTCAACATCCCTCAACATTCCTGGATTCACCCAATATCCCCAGATACCCCCATACCTTTGAATGACAAATCATTATCTTGAGCCAATCAGGGCTTTAGGCCCCTCCCACTGCATCCCAAGATGCAGCATGCAATCTGTCAATCTGAGCATGCAGCCCTACGGGCAGGAGAAAATGGACTTCTGTCTTGTCAATTTGTCATCCGAAGGTCAGGGTGTAGAGCTCAGGGGGGTTGGGGTGTAGAGCTCAGGCACTCTTTTTTTATTTGGTCAGTTTGTAGGTGTACTGGAGGGGATTGGTGCCTGTGAAGGAGGGAGAGAAAGAGGAATCTTTCTGCCAGTTCAGCTGATCCTGACAGGGGGAATCCTCATCAGTTGAGCCAGCAGGAATCCCCCAAACTGGCTCAGCTGATGGGGATTCCCCTGATGTGATCAGCTGATGGCAAGCCCTCAATGTACTGTTTTTACCCCCTCATCTTTGGGTGGTGGGAGAGGGTTTGTGACCACTGGGGGAGTTAGAGGGGATCATGTTTTAGCCCCTCCAGTGGTCATCTGGTCAGTTTGGGCAACTTTGGGGCACTTAGATGCAACTAAAACAGATCTAACTGCTGGCGTCTAAGTTCCATCTAGGATGTCCTGGGAAAGTGTTGATTATCGCTGCAGGATGTCCAGGTTTAAGTTCTCCCAATGCCCGCCCATAACACCCAACACACCCCTTTGAACTCTGCATGCACAGCAGCATAGAAGTACTGTGGACACCCAGAAAGCTGGTCTTTTATTATTGGCCCTTGGTCATCCCTACTATTAGGATCTCCATGTTCTGAGATGGACTAGTTTTTGGATGTTTAAAAGTTTTGATTATGAGCTGAAAGAATAAAAGAATACATAAAAATGATTAATTATCATAAGTGCATAGGTTAATTTACTAACAACTTCATATGTATGTTTTATATCTTTCGTGATAGACTTCTTCACTCCTTGACCATCTAATTACTTATTATTTGTTGGAGCTATAAATTGGACACAACTTAAGATATTACATTACATTAGTTTATTTTATTCCGCCAATACCTTGCGGTTCTAGGCGGATTACAAAAGGAAGAGATTCTGGTCATTTCCAGAAGATTACAGGGTAGCTATTGTTTGTAACATTTGGAGTCTGGTGATGGAGTGAGGATATTGATTATATCAGGAGTTTGTCTTGACATATTTCTTGAACAGCCTGGTTTTTATTTCCCTCCTGAAGGTTCTATAGTTTGGTGCTGAAATCAATAGATTGGAGATGTGTCTGTCTAGTTTCGTTATTTGCGTGGTGAGTAGTCCATCGTGTATTTTTTTTACCCTGAATGCCTTTGATTGGGGGGTGGGTAAAGGGTGTCCGAGTTCTCCTTGGTCTGGAAAAGTTGTTTCTAGTTAGGCAAGTGTTCAGGTAGGATGGTCCATTGCCTTGTAGCGTTTTGAAGAGCATGCAGTAGAATTTAAAAAAGTATTCTTGCTTGTTTCGGTAGCTAGTGTGTGTCTTGGTATGCGCCCGTCGAACTTCTTCAGCGAAAAGTGAATTACAGTGTTTTTGGGTTTGTTTGTTTTTTACTTTCTTGTAGGGTTCTCTGTCAAATAACACTATACACTAGGGTGGTCCCATAAAAATTAATTAACACATTTCATTTGACCACAAGGCTAATTTTATTCCTTTATATAAAAATGAAAAACCCACAAAATTTTACTTAAAACAAAGTTTAGGGGTTGCCCCAGCTCACTGTTTTTAAAATTACCACTAAGTGCTGTCTTTCTGGGGTCACTAGTGCCTCTCCTCCTCTCTGCCCTTCGTGTACCCCATGAAATGTTTGCCAGCTTGAGCAGCATCTTCCACCTGCTGTTCATCACTGGCTTCGGCTCCCTTCTTGATTGTGGGATCAGGACATGACATCAGAAGGGCGCCAAGGCTGGATAGATGGTGATTTTTTGGACGTCTGCTTTTTTTTTTTTTTTTTTTTTAAATGAGCCTCACAGTCTTTTGCATTTTAGATACAGTCATGTACATCAGTTCAGTGGTACCCACATATTTTTATTTATAGAATAGGTTCAAGTAGGAACACTAAACTGTAGGTACCCTTTTATAGAATTAGCCTCATAAAAGACAAAATTTAAGAAAATGAAAAACAACATTAAAACAGAACACATACAGATTCTCTTTTCTGCTTTTACAAACACAGAACACAAATATATTTGCATAAGGAAGATATTATATTTTGTTGTTAACTGTTTAAAAGCCCAAAGTCAAGTTGACTAGAGTATTCTGTTTTGTAATAAAACCACATATCCAAATTCGCGATTTTGTCATTCAACTTGCTCTAAAATTAAACTACAAGTTATACACAAAAGACATTATGGGCGTATGGGAACAGACTTAAAGATCTCAATCTGTATACTTAGGAGGAAAGGCAGGAGAGGGGTGATATGATAGAGACATTTAAATACCTACGTAATGTAAATGCGTATGAGTCGAGTTTTATTTGAAAGGAAACTCTGCAATGAGAGGGCATAGGATGAAGTTAAGAGGTGATAGGCTCCGGAGTAATCTAAAGAAATACTTTTTACAGAAAGGGTGGTAGATGCATGGAACAGTTTCCTAGAAGAGATGGTGGAGACAGAGACTGTCTGAATTCAAAAGGGCCTGGGATAGGCACGTGGGATCTCTCGGAGAGAGAAAGAGTTAATGGTTACTGTGGATGGGCAGACTAGATGGGCCATTTGGCCTTTATCTGCCATCATGTTTCTATTAAGCCCAATTACAGGTTTTAAGCAACTCAGTAACATGGGAGCAGAAGTTTGACTGTTAAGGAGAAATGATTTAAAGCAGTGTGTATGGATAATTTTTTCCTCTGTAAGTATATTGTAATACCTTTTCTTGGTTTCTTCTGTATTTTTCTTTATCAGATAAGCTAGTGAGGGGGACAGACACTCCCCCCAAATGCATGCAAGCGCCTTATATGATATCAAGTATTCTTGACCAATTATATACAGGCAGAAAAATGTTGTCATGTATTAGGTATATTTAAGTGAATCTAGCAGAACGGAATTTTGAGGGCGTTAAGTCAGGGAAGTTGCATTTACACTCTCTGACTTGTTCCTCCATTGTACAAATACATGCCTTGAAACAGGATGTCTATTAAATTTTAATAAACAATATTTATCGGAAATATTTGTACAATTATTATCATTTCAGTGCACCTATGAGCAGGGTAGAACCAAAACTCTGCTCAGAATCCTGGCCAATATTCTTTTTTTTTTTAAATTGAGTTTAAACATTATTATTACACATACTAACAAGGAAAGGATTTTACAGACAAATCAATCAAAAAATAAAATTCATAATTACACTATAACCTCTGGTCCACATCATGGGAGAGTAACCTGATCAGCACGGAATTAAAAGACATAATCATGATTGAACAAATGAACTATCAATGGTGCTTAAACTTTTTTGAACTCCTATCCTTTTCAAGTCAAATGGAAATTATTTGTTAATATCATGCAATTACAAAAATTGTTCAATCTGTAGTGAATCCCAAAATATGTATTCACAATCTTTAAATTTCAAGATACATTTACATGGAAACAAGACAGAATGTGGTTTCCAGGGCCAACAACCTAGATTTCAAATCCAAGAATACCTTTCTTTACAACTGAGTTGCCCTGGTGACATCAAGAGATCCTGGCCAATATTCAGCCACCACTAGATGCTGGCACTGATTATTAGGTCCTTATTTAGCATATGTCGGCAGCATTTAGGTGACTGCCAGTGGCTGAATATTGACTGGATTAATAGTGATCATGTAACATAAGAGTGGGTGCTGTAAAGTTAAGTTCTCAGCCCAACCAAGAAGATAATGATGTGGATATGGTTCAATCAATGATCTGAAACAATATCAAAACATAGAATGTTGTTCCTGCAAATTGGCACTTAACAAAATAAGATAAACACTCTTTTCAGCTACAGTGGCAAAATAATGTTAAAAATTTAGGGAGTTGGCTGATTGGGCTGAGGACTTTTCAGCACCCCCTTGTAATTACAAAACAGATAAACTTTTCAATAAAATATATTCATGATTTTCTATGCACTAACAAGTTAATAAAAACTAAATGTTTGTTTTGTTTAATCTAACATTAGCAAATTGATAACGCTGCTGTAACCTCTGCAAATAATCAGCTTCAATGAGCCAAAAGGAAATACAAACAACTCAAGGAAGAATGAACACAAAGAAAGGCATAAAGAAAAAAAAAAATAAAACACATTTTACATTGCCAAATAAAACAGTAAAACAAACAAAGCTAAAAGCAATAGAGAAACATCACCACTGGAAATTTACATTTCAAATTCAGTCATGCGTGAAAGAAAACCACGAGAAATACTGAATTTAATTGCAATGAAAAAAGTTGTAAGGATCATTGCTTTGAGTCAACAAAGCCTGATTTCTCAAATCTACATTCATATACATATGATTCTTCTGCAAAACATTCTATCAGAATTCAAGAGTCTTCCAGGTTAACAGTTTAAAATATTTGTACTCTATTATAGAACTTTCAGTTCACATATAAGGATAGAAACATGAGTAGAACAAGGCCATAATGGAAAAAACAACAACCCAGATATTGTTTTGAGGAATAAAGGGGACCAAGTTGCTGGACACAGTTGTGGGAGTATAAAATTGCTATAAGAGGGTGGTTTGAAAAGTTTGGTAAATAAGCAAGTTAAACAACGTAGTCTCCACCGAGGGCTTTACACTAAGAGGTACATAATTGAAACAAAAATACATCTAAAAACCCGCCAATGGGTTTTTACATGTATCTAGAGGCATCTTAGGCCACTTGACTGCCGCTGTCCGTCCAGAGCGAAAAGGGGTGTTCTTTGAGGAGTGGTTAGGACGGGAGGTGGGTGGGATATGGGCCGACCAAACTTAGTCATCCTGCAACAATAATCAGAAGTTTGACGACACTGCCTACACGTAACTTATATGTTGTGACTAAGGCAATTTAAAACAGGTCTAAGTGCCCAGAAGGCATCCAAAGTGACCAGATAACCACTGCAGCCTCCACTAAAATGTTCTACCATGACTTAATAAAAGGGGGCCTAAATGTAAAACCCTTGAAAGAGACTATATATAGAGGTACATAATCGAAAGAAAAATACATCCAAAAACCAGCCTAACGTCGATACTTGGACAACCTAAAAGACATGTTGTCCAAGTGTCGAGAACTGAAGCTGGTTTTAGACGTATCCAGAGACTTTTTAGGCCTCCGAGTCCCTCTATATGCAAAGAGCTCAAAGGGGCATTTTAGAAGGAGTAGTTAGAACAGGAGGAAGGAGGGATGTGGGCTGACCAAACTTAGCGATCCTGCAACAATAATCAAAAGTTTGTTTAATCTCTCCTGCCAGACACCTCACCTAAACCCCTGAAAGTTTGCCGGCAAGAGAGATGCCCAATCTCTCCTGCTCCCCCAAAAAATGTTCACCAGCAGGAGGGATGCCCACTCCCTCCTGCCAGACACACAACCCCCTAAAAGTTTGCCAGCAGGGGGGATGCTTAGTTCCTCTTACCAGATACCCCCAAAAGTTTGCCAGCAGGAGGGATGCCCAGTCCCTCCTGCTGGACCCCCCACCTCAAAGGTAGCCCACCTGGACCCCCAAAGCCTACCCCTACCCAGACCCCCTAATCTTTTTTAGATTGCTGGAGGGATGGGTCTTTCCTGCGTCCGGCTGGTAGGCCTACCTTCACTGGAAAGGTGTGCCTGCCCCTTCCCAGTGCATCTTGGCATGCACCAGGGAGGGGCTTATGGCTCTGATTGGCTCAGGTACTTAAGATCCCTCCTGTAGGCCACTCCCACATAGGAAGGGTCAGGGGATCTGGCCAATCAGAATCTTAGGCCACTCCCAGCACATCCCAGAATGCACTGGGAGATAGGCCTAAGATTC
This sequence comes from Geotrypetes seraphini, assembly GCF_902459505.1. Lineage (NCBI taxonomy): Eukaryota > Metazoa > Chordata > Amphibia > Gymnophiona > Dermophiidae > Geotrypetes > Geotrypetes seraphini. The sequence continues at coordinate 231,925,307 of NC_047084.1, forward strand.
CGATTGGTCCAGATGCATAAGGGACTTAGCCTTTTTTTTCTTTTAATATGCCCCTCCATGTTTTTAACTTGCTTTTTTTTTTTTTTTACCAAACTTTTCAAATCACCCTTGTAGATAAGCTACAGATAATTCACTTCTCATAGTTTCTCAGGTTTCCCAGCTACATAATTACTGGAACTGATAGAGCAAACATTTGGTTCTCAATTCACTGAGGTGTGGGAAAAAAAAAAAAACCTAGCCTAGGTTCAAAAGAATATTGTGATTCAGAAGTCTTGTCAATTTTACTAAAAAAAAAAAAAGGCAAAGTTATTTTTTTGTGATTTTTTTTTAATTACTATCCCTTCTAAAATAATAAATTTGTATGAAATCTCTAAATAATTTTTTTTGTTTTTAATTTTTTTATTTTATATATCATTTGTCATAAAGGAAAAAGACTTCAAGCATTTTGCAGTTTGTCTGCAATTCGAACTTGTCTTAGCAGACTAGCCAATAGTGAGCTATCACTAGTTAAAAACCCTTATTTTATTATAATTTGTTTAATATAAAACTTTCTATCTTTAATTTTTCTTATTTCATATTTTTGAAGACTTTGTTCAATAAATATTCATGTTAAAGGGAACCTTAGCTACAAAAAATTGGTACTTAGCTTGAAAGCTGTATTGTAATATCCAAGCTAGGACCTTGCGCAATGGAGCGTCCCCGTTTCACTCTTTAAATTTTTGAAGAGTTTCATCAGGAGAAAGGTGCCCTTATATCCCTGGGTGGTGACTACTCAGAATCCAATGTTATATACCTGTATTTGAGTTCACTTTGCAATTGTCTACCATGGTGCCTTAGGGGGGGTCATGCTGTTCTGCCCCCCCCCCCCCCATACATTGGAGTTCTTATGCCACTGTTGGTACTGCTTTCCCTTTAATAATACATCATCCACTATATTTAAAAACAGTTTTGGAGTTCCACAAGGATCAATACTCTCCCCTTTACTTTCAACATCTATCTAGCCCCTCTGCTCACTTTATGCCAATTAATCGGTCTTACTGCATATGCTTACGCAGTTGATATTCAGATTATCCATCCTATAGATGCGTCTAATCCTAATGACATCAGTCTTGTCAATTTAAACTTCAACAAGATCAACCACTGGCTTAGTGACAATATGCTCTCGTTGAATATCATTAAAACTAATTGTCTTCTCTTTCCTTGGAAAGAAAATATTTGTCTAACTTCCCCAATAACTATCAACAATAAACCAATAAACTTCGTTAGTTCGAGCAAAATCCTTGGGGTATTGATCGACAATAATCTATCCTACTATTTTCAAATTAGTGCAGTTGTTAAGAACTGTTTCTGGAAACTCAGAATGATTAAATCTGTAGCCAACATTCTTGATTCTCAGTCCCTTAACATTTTAATTCATTCCCTCATAATTTCCAAACTGAACTACTGCAATTCTTTACTCAAAGAAGTCTGCCAAAAAGACATCCAATGTTTACAATTAATACAAAACACTGCCAAAAAACAATTTGATCACGTTACTCCCCTGTTAAAAAGTGCTCACTGGCTACCTATTCATCACCGTATCATTTACAAAACTGCTTTAATCTTCAAAACTATGAAAACCAAGGAACCCACTTTTATTCATAAATACCCGATTCCACATGATCCTCCGAGAACCTTAAGATCTGCATCACATCATCTTCTTCATGTCCCATCCCTAAAAATCATTACTACTCATAGGGCTTTTTCTTTTGCAACGATAGCCCCAACAATATGGAATTCATTACCATCATATTTAAGGTCCGAACAGAATTTAGATAAATTCAAGGGCGGCCTCAAAAGCTTCTTATTTAAAGATGCATATGACTGTTAATCGATGTATGGAACCTTCCTTGCTCATTTTCAACACCAAAATTGATTTTTCCCTTTCCCCTTGTTATTATTCTTAACTAGTATTTTAGCCCATTACGGGTGCTAGAATATATGTCTGTCTGTCTTTATTTCTGTCTCTTTCTCCTTCCCGCTGTCTTTCTTTCTGTCTGTCTCTGTCCCTGGCCCCCTTTGTCTGTCTGTCTTTCTGTGTATCTCCCTGCCTCTATGTCTGTCTTCTTTTCTTTCTGTCTCCCTTCCTCCCGCTGTCTGTCTGTCTGTCTTTCTATCTATCTGTCTCTCTCCCTGCCTCCTATGCAGCAGCATTTCTCTCCTACCACTTCCCTGTGCAGCAGCCAAAGCAGCATTCCCTCCTCCTCCATTTCCCTCCCGCCACACCACTTCCCTGTGCAGCAGCAGTAGCATTTCCTCTACCCCCTTTCCCTTCCCGCGGTCTGTCCAGCTCCCTTAATCCCTTACCGCCCCCCCTTCCCTTCCCTTCCCACGGTCCTGACTACAAACCTGGCGATTCCAGCAGCGTGTGCAGCAGTCTTCACACACTGCTTCGGGTCCTTCTACTGCCCTGATATACTCTGGCGTGTCCCTGATGACATCATCAGAGACGCGGCAGAGCAAATAAGGGCAGTAGAAGGGCCCGAAGCAGCGTGTGAAGACTGCTGAACATGCTTCTGGAATCGCCAGGTTCGTAATCGGGACCGTGGGAAGGGAAGAGAGGAGGGGCAGCAAAGGACTTGGGTCACGGGCGGCGGGGTCAGCACAAGAGCCGGGGCGGAAAGTTTCTGGGCTCCTCGGGTCTGTCGCGGAAGCCAGGCCAGCTCCGTTTCTCAGTTCGTCCCAGGGAGGGGGGGGCAGGAGGCGCAATTTGTGCCCCAGCCCTTCGGAGGGTGCATATGAGTAGCCGGGATGCCTAGGCGGTGACAGGGGCTGCGGCAGCCGTCTCCGAGTGACACCAACTCTCGATTCTCCTTTTCTGTCACTCCCGGACCGCTGCCCTGCACCCTCTGACGACTATGGTACACTTGTATTTTCTCATCTCTGTGGCTGCCTCTAAATGTCCCGCCGCCGAACGCGCCTGTCGCGTCTCTAGCGCACCTTCAGATATGTAGTAAGCACGCATGCACACTCGTGCCGTCACATCCCGACAGATCAGGGATCAGGGAACATGCGGCGCGAGTGCGCATGCGCGCTTAGCGTTTTATTATTATAGATTGTTCTCTCTTTCTTTCAAATTGTATTTCTCCCCTCTATCCTATTGTCTCATGAAAGTAAAGTAATGTCATTAATAGTTTGTTAACTAGACCCCTTTTTAAAAAATTTTTTTGTTAAACGCGTGGAGGGGCATAATAAAAAAAAACATCTAAATCCCCTTTTGGCCTAAGGCCCTAAACGTTGAAAGTAGAAGCAGGGAAAATGTCCATTGTAAAAAAAAAAAAAAATGGCCTGCCTCTACGTTCAGCTGTTTAAACACCCAGACCACCACTACGTCTAAACTTACACCATATAATCAACCTAAAAAAAAAAAAAGCCTAAGTCCAAATGCCCAAAATAAGGGCTTTTAGGCAAAGGAGGAGCCAATCCTTTGCCTAAAAGCTGGATTCTGTAACCAGTGTCTGTCAAAAACAACACCAATTACAGAATCCACCCCCCCCCCACAACGATCCAGGCAGAATGGAGCCCAAGTCCTCCTGCCCCGTCGAACCGCGACCCCCCCCCCAACAATGATCGGGGCAGGAGGAAGCCCAAGCCCTCTTGCCCCGGCGAGCCGCACCCCCCTCTCCCCCCCCCCCCCGCCGACATCGGGCCAGGAGGGAGGCCAAGCGACCCCACCATACAGGATTGGGCAGGAAAGAGCCCAACCCCTCCTGCCCAGGCAACTACCCTATCCCCCACCCCCACTAAGATCTGGGAAGGAGGGATCCCAGGCCCTCCTGCCCCATCGCAACCCCCCCACGACCACTCCCCTAAAACCCTGATCGGCCCATTGAAAACCTCCCCCTACCTGCCGGGTTGGGCCCATGAGCCTAAGGCCCCGCCCACAGGAGGCCTATTCCGGTTGGCCCAGCTGCCTCAGTCCCCACCTGTGGGTTGGATTTGAGCTGCCTGGGCCAATCAGGCCTAAGGCCAGCCATTCAAGGGATGGCTTGGCTGCTGGATAGACAGGCTTGGCACCCGTCTGTCTGGCCAATGTTTTTCAGGTATGGGGGAGGTTCGGGGGGTTGCGGGTTCGGCAGGGGGTCTCTTGGGCCGGCGGGTGGAGGGAGGTTTTCGGCGGCCGATCGGGGGGGTTGCATCGGGGTAGGAGGGCCTGGGATCCCTCCTGCCTGGATCTTAAAGGGGATGGGAGATAGGGTGGTCACCTGGGCAGTTGGAGTTGGGGTGATCGGCCAGCCCAGTCAGATCGGAAATTTGGTGTAGTGAATTGGGTAGCTGTCCAATTTGCATGTGTTTCACCTCATTTGCATGCACGGATTCAAAGCAGATCGCATGAGAGGTAAGTGAATCAGGCCAGATGGAAATTTGATAGTAAAGGGGTCGCAAATCAATCGGTACACGATCGGTTTGCTTTGTGAATCTAGCCCATATTATCTTTTCACAGACAGCAAAATATGGACTGTGCCTGAATGTGCACTGCTTGTGGTTGGTATATAATAAATTAATAAATGAAATAAGAAATTAGTTTGAAATGAATGATGTATCTCTTTGCCGTGCTTCTATCTTTTCGGTTACTGCCCCAACGATTTGGAACTCTCTTCCTTTATACTTAAGACTTGAACAGGATTTGCAAAAATTTAAGAAAAGTTTAAAGTGCCTTCTTTTTAAAAAAGCCTTTAACTAAAAGTTTACTTTCATGGTAAAATCTTATTGTTTCCAACTTCCCTTAAATCCAGACTACTAATATCTCTCTCTATTGACCTTTCCTCTGTCCCTAATTCTTTTCCTCACACCCCCCTAATGTACTTCCCTTTTATGTACTTTTTCTTTAAAAATTGTATTTCTTCCCCTCTTTCCTACTGTTTCTAGTGGTTTTTAAAAGCTGTTACCCTTGTATGTTTGATTAATATACTATGTATAAGTGATTTCTCGAAATCCTATTTTATCTTTTGTAAAACGCTTTGTAATTTGGAAAAGCGTTCAATCAAACAATATAAATAAACTTGAAACTTGAAACTTAAACTTGAAACAAGTGCAAGAACTTAGTGATAATGATACTGAAGGTAACTAGATACATGTCAGAAGATACTGAAGCATTCATGCCTACATGAAATGCTTAGCAGAAAAAGGAGTAAATTGATGGGACAATCTTCAGTAGAAAAGTAAGTGGAGTATTTAAACTGATGGAGGTACTTGAGATACAAACTATAAAGAATATAATATACACTGTAAAAAGGTTGACAAGTAACTCATAAAATAAAGAAAAGGATCAATATTGAGTTTTTTAAGTAACCACAGATATTTCTTGCAGTGCATCATCATTAACGTCAATCAGGCAGCAGTGTCTCTTTTGGCTTCATTATATGGTTTTCCTGTGGATCAATATTAAAGAGCTTCTTCTGGGACTCTTCTGTGTTCCATTCTCGTCATATGTTGTCTCTTTGTCTCTATCATTTTTCATTTGTTCTTCATGGAACAAATATTTCAGTCTGTTTACTAAAGTAAGATTCTGACGGTCTTGGCCAAAAGTAATGATGGGGGTCTCTGCAAAGTATCTACATGTACTTGGAGAATTCCCAATATTTTACCATTCAGATAACACTTAGAAAAGTCATTCTTAGGTTGTGAGCCCACCAGGGACAGAGAAAGTATTTGTATATAATATGTGAAACACTTTAGTTGTATCACACAAAGGTGCAATATCAAGAATAGGAATAATAAATGGAGCCCACTAGCATTTAGTAGTGGGTTTATAACCTTGGCCGAGTGGCAGACAGGTAGAAAAGAAATGGTTAACAAATCACATTGGGCGGATTGGTGAGGGAAACTAGTAGCTGGACAGAAGTAGAGGGAGGAAGGATTGAGTAAACAGTAGAGATTTGTGGAAAGATCATAAGGGACAGGTAAGAACTGTTGTGGAGATATGGGCTAAGAGTTACTGGGTGGTGGGGATTAGTGGGGTTCAGAAGGGATTTTGGTGGGAAAAAAATTTCCCCTCCCACCCAACCCATTGAAATGTTTGCTTGCTGTAGGTGGCAGGGTATAGGGTTTATAGTGGGTATATGAGGGTGAAATTACAGGAGGGGTGTATGGGGGTATCGAAGGTAGATCAGTTGGCCAGATGGTTTATACTGTATATATATTGTCACCGACCAGCCCTGTAGGGTCTGGGTCTGGCTGGTGACAGAATGTAAAGCTCTTCAATATGAATATAGCTGCTGGTGGTTTGGTAAAGAACCTTTCACTCCCTCAGTGTCCTTAATGGGAGCCAGTGCCTTTGAAAAAAAATACTTCAGGCTTTCAAAGAAACAAGAAACAAACAAAAATGTCAGGATGTACCCATTTCCAGGGGTAATGCTTTATTCAGGTTCAACAGTCCTTTCAGGCATTCTCTTCCCTCACTTAAAGGCACAATGAGAGATCCACACCCACCCCTGGTTTAACAGCATCCATTGGGGATAGTGTGGCACAACGGTTAAAGCTACAGCCTTAGCACCCTGGGGATGTGGGTTCAAACCCATGCTGTTCCTTGTGACCCTGGGCAAGTCACTTAATCCCCCCATTGCCCCAGGTACATTAGATAGATTGGGACAGATGGGGAAAAATGCTTGAGTACCTGAATAAATTCATGTAAACTGTTCTGAGCTCCTATGGGAGAACATTATAGAAAATTGAATAAAATAAAAATAAATGTGCCAGACATTCATGCTTTCTCAAATAAAGCAACAGATTTAAGCAGTTCTTCCCATCTCTTGGGCAACTATAGGGAGGCTGAGTGCATATCACCCCGATGGCACTACTTCAGAGCCAATGGCTCTCTCAATGGAAACACAAAAACAACCAAACCAATACTCAAAGTTCAGTGTTTAAACAAATTCAGAAAATAAACCGTTCACCTTGGCTCTCTCAGCCTTTTATACATTCCTCTTGCACAAAAACTTCAAACTTCTTAACAGCCAATCAACATTAGCTTTTTTTGTACACTAGGCTACATGGTAGCACTGTTGGAAAGTTGTGAGATCAGGGCAGGATTAATTTGTCGAAGGCCCATAGGCACCCAAGTACACTGGGCCCCCTGCCCCCCCTCACCCCACCCCACCATGCTCCCAGGCGGAAACAGGAAGCTGCATCAAAGGGAAGCTTTGGGCAAGCAGCACCGCTTGCACAATTACAGTTCCCATTGCCTTTCTTACCCACATTGCTTGCTTGTCTTACTTTCCGTCAATGGGGAGGGGGCCGCAATGCCGATTGGGGTTTGGCCCGCGTTGCCAATCGGAGGGGCCTGCGTTGCCGATCGATGATGGAGGGGCCCATTGCCGTTTGGAAAAAACAATGTTGATGCCCTCCTTCATTGGGCCCCCCTGACCATTTTGGGCCCTAGGCAAGTGCCTAATTGGCCTATTGATTAATCCTGCCTTGTGTAGGATCTATATCTTTGTGCTTAAACACAATCCTCTGACCCTCTCTGGTTTAGCAGACCCTCTCCCAAACAACTCTACTGTTGTTAAAGTCTATCCCCCCCTCACACACACACACACACACAGCTGAAGAAAAAAAAAAACATTCTGACACTTTTTTTTTATTCTTTTAAAGTGGCTTCATCTCATCTGTTTTAGCTTTGCCCAGTTTTAGATTAGCAAAGTATTATTTCTAAAGCAAAACCACTTGCCTTGACTTAGCTGACTTCAATGGCTTTCTCTTGTGCACTATCAATGTCAGCTTCCCAGTCTAATTCCATCAGCTGTGCTGTGTTTGCCTCAAGCTCCTGGCTTTCCTTCTGTGAGGCACTGCTGCCTATTTCCATAGCCTCAGCGGTCTCTGGCTGTGTGCCATTTAGCAGTGTGTAATTCTGCTTTTTTTTCCTCCTCTCCTCTAACCAGGCTGCCCATTAAGGAGTGTGTGCCCCATCCCAGACTTCCAGATTGTGGGACAAGGTTCTTTGTTCTTGGGCTCCCCCGGTGGTCAAGAAATGAACAGCACCTGTTTAGCTTAGGCTTTATTTTAACTAAGCTTGGAAATTTCCCCTCCCCCCACTTGTGTACCTGTACCTTATCACAGGGGAGATTAGGGCATTTGGAAGAATAGAAGGCTGGTTTATGGGTCATGTGTTTTCCTTTCTCATCCTGGGCCACCTCAATTTCAGTATCTGAGGGGACAGGAGTGCATGGCACAGTCTGTGAGTCACAATATAAATATAGGTATTTATTTTGTACCTGGGGGAATGGAGGATTAAGTGGCTTGCCCAGGAAGCAATGCTGAGAATCAATCTCACAACCTCAGGGTGCTGAGGCAGCAGCTGTACCACTAGACCACTCCTCCTGTCCCCATATTGTAAATCATTGGAAAAGTTCCTTAGTACAATATGGAACTCATTTCCAAAAAAAGGAAAGATGTCCAAAAAGTGGCATAAAGTGGCAGATAAATGTTTTTCTTGCCAAATTTTTCCAATTCACTATTTTTTGGAACCTCTTTTCTAGACAGATATCTGTGCAGTTTTCCTAAATCGCAAGGGGGGATGTTAGAATCCAGGACATAATTTGGACATTTGGGGCTAGGCATGTTTTAACAATGATTAAGTGCCAAAAGGGTGCCCAGACTGAGCAAATGACCACTGGAGGGATGTAGGCATTACCTGCTACACTCTCCCAGTGCTTGCTGCCTTCCTGCCACCCCCAAAGTTGTAAATGAAACAGTATATATTTGCCTGTATGTCAGCTACAGATGTTATGACCAGTACTAGAAGATCAGCAAGCAGGTGTCTGGAGTAGCCTGGTAGTCAATTCAGTGGACTGCAGAGAAAGAAACCGAGGCTCATATCCTACTCTGTTAAATTTGTGGTAGAAGGTGTGAGCCCACCAAATCCCACCAAAAACCTATAGTTCCATCAAATAGGAGACACCTGCAAGTATAAGGGCTATTGGTATGGTATACAGGTGGTACAGCAGGTATTTTGTGGGTTTTGGAGGCATCATCATACAATATAAGGGCGTTATGGTGAGGTGTGTCTTGGAACATTTTATGTGAAGTTCACTTCAGTGCCACCTGAGGTGCTCCACTGTTCTATTGGGATATCTGTATGGTTAGTCTACTAAAAATGCTGGACCTTCCTAAATCACAATGGCTTGTTTTATGTGGTTTTCTTTTGGACTTTTTTTTTTTATGACTCAAAAAGGTAGATGCACATCTGAAAAAAAGCCATTTTTGAGAAAAACAGGATAGACATTTTGGGGCTCATTTTCAAAAAAGAGAGATATCCAAAAGCAGCATAAACTAGCCCAAGTGGGCATTCTCAAAACAGACTTTCTAGACTTCTTTCTGGTTGTTTTGTCTTCAGTGCATCCAAATCTTAAAGGGGGCATGTTAGAGGTGTACTTTGGCTTGGCTTAGGGTGGGTTTAGGACTTGGATGCTCGTCAGGCATAATCAAATTTTTAATAATAGGTCCTGGACTTTTTTTAGACGTTTGGATCTAGACTTATTTTAAAAGTATCTAAATGCTAAAAAGGTGGCCAAACTAACCAGATTACTACTGAAGAGATTAAAGCATGATCCCCCCCCCCCCCCCATTAACTCTCACAGTGGTCACCGACCCTCTCCCACCACCCAAAGGTGTTTAAAAACAGTACATTCTAGCCTGTATTATGAGGGGGTGCTGAAAAGGTTTCAGCCCAAGCAGCTGCAGATGTTAACAAAGACATTTGAACCCAGAGAACAGAGGGGCCCTTCTAAGTAGTACTGTAGTGAATTTCATATTAAAAGTCACCATATCTTGCTTATATTGCATGGTAAGCCCTCAAAAACCTACTGTACCTACAGTGGTGTACAGGTGGGTATAGTAAGTTTTGGGTGGGTTTTGGAGGACTCACCGTACAATATAATCAAAATATAGTGACATCTATACTTGGGATTTTTAATGTGAAATTCACTACACTATTTTTTTAGAAGAGGTCCTCTGCTATGCTCAGATGTCAACAGTTTGCTAGACAAAAACTTGCTTTTTGTGTGTTTTTTTCATGTAGCTCTATTCATATTCTAGAATGGCCAAAAATGATAGATGTACTAAAGACCAAAATGCCTACATAGGTCGTTTTCAAATCAAAAGCAGTGGCGTACCAAGGGGGGGGCAGGGGGGCGGTCCGCCCTGGGTGCAGCCTTAGGACAGGTCCGGAAAATTCCTGGGCTGCGATGTCATTCAGCAGCATCAGCGCCCCCCCCTCCACAACGGCACTCAGCGGCATCGGCACCCCCCCTCCGTGACGGCACTCAGCGGCATCGGCACCCCTCCTGCCCTGCGACAGCACTCAAGTTCAGCCTCCTTCTCCCGGCATCAGCAGAACTTCAGATCAGTAACAGGTGCTCAGTCAAAAGCTTCCCCTGACTCAGCCTCCTGTTTCCGCCCAGGCAGTTCAGTCAGGGGAAGCTTTTGACTGAGCACCTGTTGCCGATCTGAAGTTCTGCTCATGCCGGGAGAAGGAGGCAGAACTTGAGTGCTGTCGCGGGGCAGGGGGGCACCGATACTGCTGAGTGCCATCATGGAGGGGGGGCGCCGATGCCGCTCAGTGCCATCGCGGGGGGGTCTTGCCGATCTTGTTGCCAAAATCGGAAAGATGAGGGAGAAAGATGGGCCTGTGGTGGATGGAGGGACTGAGAGAAGAGGGCAGATGATGGACGTGGGGGGAAGAGAGAAAAGGGGCAGATGATGGAAGTGGAGAGAAGGGGGAGAGAGATGAGGGCAGATGATGGAAGTAGGGGGAAGAGAGAGAAGGGGCAGATGATGGAAGTGGAGAGAAGGGGGATAGAGAAGAGGACAGATAATGGAAGTGGGGGAGAGAGAAGGGGCAGATGATGGAAGCGAGGGGAAGGGGCAGATGATGGAAGTGGGGAGAGAGAAGAGGGCAGATGATGGAAGTGGGGGAAAGAGAGAGAAAGGGCAGATGATGGAAGTGGAGAGAAGGGAGAGAGAGAAGAGGGCAGATGATGGAAGGAGGGGATAAATAAAAGGAGGGCACATGATGGGGGAAAAGCATTGAGTTAGGGAAATACTGGAGGGGTGAGGGAAAGAGGTGGCGAGCTGTAGGTAGACAGTAAAAAAGGAAATTGATGAGAGGGTAGTAAGAAAGTAATCTAGATGGATGCAGAAAATAAATTGAAAAGGAAAATGAGGGAAGAAAGGGATTGCAGAAGAGAGGTGTGGGAGAGGGAAGGAGAGGAGAGAGATGCCAGACCAATGGGGGTGAAAGGAGAGGTGAAAGGGGGAGGCACACAGTTTCTGGAAGGGCATAGAAGGAGAGAAGATGCCATATAGGGGCAGAGAGATGGCAGACAGTGGATGGAAGGAAGAGAGTAATAAGAAGATAAGGAAAGCAGAAACCAGAGAAGACAAAGGTAGAACAAAAAATTTCTATTTATTTATTGCTTTAGGAGACATGTGTCACTGTTTCTGTGGAGCATTGTATGCAGAGTCCATCTTCTTACTGGTTCAATTTAACCTTTGTCTATGTATTTCAATTTTATCCCCCCTTTTACAAAACTGTGGAGCGTTTTTTAGTGCCAGCCATGGTGGTAGCAGCTCTGATGCTCAAAATTCTATGAGCATCAGAGCTGTTACCACCGTGGCTAAAATTCACACTACAGTTTTGTAAAAGGGGGAGGGGTTAGTTTGTGATGACATATTCCATACTAGGCGAAGGTATTTTCTGTGTTCTGTGTGTTCGAAAGACATGGTTTTCTGTTAGGATTGATGGTGTAGGATTGATCTGTACTAGTCTGGCTTGTTTAGTTTTACAATGGGTGAATTGATGTACTGCTCACTGCATATGTAAGATGCTGCTTTTTCCTAGATACTCATGTGTGATGTGTGGCTTGTTACTAAAAATCATGTTTTTCGTACAGATGGGGGGGGGGGGTGCCAAAAAATGATGGGCCCCGGGTGTCACATATGCTAGGTACACCACTGACCAAAAGATAGACATCCTGCTGTTTTGAGAATGGACATTTTCTCTTTTGGATTTCTGGATATCTTTCCCAAAATGTCCAAACTCAGACTTAGATGTCCTATCAAAATGCCCCTCTTTGCAATTTTGAAAATGGGCATGTTTGGTACTGGATTTTTCTACATGTTCTGCAAAACATCCAAACTTGGATTTGGATGTCATATTGAAAATGACCATCCACATCTGGCTCTTACTAGAGCTTTAGACATGTGAAATATATGTAATAGCAACTACTTGGAAGTGGAAGGCCAGAGGAGAGGAGTTGCCTTTAGATGTCAAAAAACATTTCAGACAAATTAAACCCAGAACTCTTTTTAACTCAAAAACCTTTCTAAAAAGACAGTTATAACAGTTCATAATGGCAAAATCTGATCCCTATTAAAGCTTTTACTATACTTTTCAGTATATATTTTTTTTTACTCTGCTGTTTCTTTCTGGAATTTTGAGGTTTAGCTCAATCAGAGATAGCCTCTACTAGACAATTGTACCAGAAGTCTTTAATTAACAACTAGCCAAGGTCTTCATCCTTGGCACAGCCAATCCAGACTATGAACCTCACTGAAATCCCTGTGCATGCATGCTATTTACAGTCAGAAGGTTTTACCACTCAGTGATGGCTGAAACACCCTGCTTTGAGGACTTTGAAAGTTGTCTCTAAAACACCCTTGCCCCTGGTAGACCCAGGGAACACAGTCTAAGTACTAGAATCAATTCCGTTGTTCTATACACAGCAAACCTGCTGATCCATCAAGCTGACATTTACTGTATTTTTAAATCAGCTTTGCCAATTAAAATAAATAAATAAGAAAACAATATTGAGGAGTTATTTTAATTAGATATTTAGGTCCAGATTCTATAAACGGCGCCCAGTGGTGCCTACGTTGCAGGTGCCACTCGATATGGTTGTCAATTAACCAATAGGTGATGTTTATAGAATCACACCTGATGGTGCCTAAGTGGACTTAGGCATTGTTAGGTTTCTAGACATAGATATCATTCCATTAGGGCAACTTTTCACTTGCCTAATTTAGCGTCACCTATGTCAGACGCCTAATTCAACCACACCTATTCTCCACCCATAACCATGCCTACTGTTTGAGATAGGCATCATTAGACATCATTAGACATGGAAGGGTGTCTCCACTTAGATGGCGCTAGGTATCTTAAGAGTTCAGCACCAAACTCCTAAATTGTTTTTATTGGTTGCAAACTGGCACAGTCAAGTACCACAACAAATAAGCCAAATAAATAAAAAAAATTTAGGCATGGTTCAGAACTTAGGTGTCGCTCGATGGCCACAATTAGGGCACCTTGCAGCGCCTACTGTAGGTGCCATTTATGGAATATGGCCCTTAATTCACAAATTATGAGTGCACATTAACTTCTACTGCACAATCATGGTATCCTATTTTGCCAGGGGGTGGGGGGGATTAGCAGTTACCCTGCACTAACTCATGTATTAGGGGCATTTAGTGTTATGGGGCGTTAAACATGCAGGACACTGGTAGGAAATGGTTGTTGATAGTAGATTGCAGTTAGCATATGGCACATACCACACACTGACAATAATGCAGTTAGCAAGGGTCTACTTAGCACTTCCTAAATAAGAGATGCTAAGGACCAGATTCTGTAAACAGCGCCGTTATCAGCGGCTGCCTATTGCTTGTCAATCACGCAATAGCAATGTTTATAGAATTGTGGCTTTCGTCAAGGGTAGGCGCTGAAAATGTAGATCAGAGTTTTAAAGACCTACATTTCTGTCACTTATCTTTGATAAGAATTGCATTTACAGAGGTGCCTTAGACAACATCTAAGGCTGTTTCTGGCATTAACCATGCCTACTTCATCCTTAGGCTTTACAAGGTGCCTCAATAGATGCAATGCAGGTGCTGTTTTAGATTTTTTTTAAAAAACAATGTTTAAAACATTTTTAAATGGCTTTTACCAATTAAGCTAGGCACTAGTAGGGCACACTCTTAACATTTGCTGTGTTAAAAGTTGCACTTATAACTTGTTAATTTATTGTGTAAGGTCCTGTAACTCAAAATCTAACACACTTTATTAAAAGGATCTTTGAAGTTTTATGGAAAAATATAATGGGTATAATTTAACATAAATGTAAAACATTATCCTTCTACTTAAAATAAGTTATTGCATTGTTTATGAAATATTCCATATCCCATGTGAATTTTATTGAAAACAGCTTGTAATTTTCTTCCATTTTTATTATATTGATTAATTCTTTTCAAAAGTATTGTGCTAATTATAACAGTATGCTTCACATCCGGCATCTGAATTGCCTATTTCCAATTTTTTTTTCCAAGTTGTAATCTGTTAATTACTTGTTTAATGGAGTGTGTAATTACCTATTTTGAGTTAGGAAACTGGTACCATTTCAAGGAGAGAAATCCATTTTTGAAATTAAAGTATGTTATTGTATTTTGTCCTATTTTATATAAGACAGCAGTCTCCCAAACCTTGTCAAACAGGACAATGAGTTTTAAAATGCATTTTAATGCAGGATTTTTCTCAATAAACATCCACCTACATATTGGTTCAGGGAGGGGGAGGGGGAGTACAGCATGCTGCAAAGAAAGCAACCTCTAAATCAGAGGTATAAAACTCCAGATTATGAGAGCTTCAAACCAGTCAGATTTACAGAATATTCCTAATGAATATTTACGAGAGATTTACATACTATGGAGGCAGTGTGTAGGCAAATTTACAAGTTATCTGATATATATTAATTACGGCTATTCTGATAACAAGACTGCTTTGAAATTTCTGTTCTAAACATAACTTAAAAATTGAGTTCAACCTTATCATCTTCAGTGTCTGAACAAAGTTTTGGCCAAAAGTAGAGCAAAAAAAGGAATCAAAGTGTACAAGCCATGTAGATTATGAAGATTTTACAGATTGTGTATGTTTTGGTAATTGTTTTCCTTTCCTGACTCTAGGGGAAAATAAATTATACAAATGAGCATTCATATAAAAAGGACTCTTGAGACTTTAGTCCCCAAATATGCTAAACTTTTTTTTTTGCAAAATTTATGATATTGTCACAGACCCGGCACTGGAATTAGGTTTGTGCCAGGAAAAGGACAAAAACCCCTAACCCTAATTTTGCCTTAAACTTTGGTGCATTTGCCCATGGCTGAAGGAAGCTATGTTATGCATTAAAGACTTATTATGCTGAGGAGAACCAGGCTGTTCTGATCTTTATTTTTTTTTTTTACTCTTCATATTACCACCAGCAGGGCCTTCAACCCGTGAAGGCACACCAGTGACTGTGTTTTTGCGCACCACCCGGTAGCCCTACTGAGGACCTGGTACTGAGAGTGTGACAATATATATATATATATATATATATATATATATATAATTGTATATATAAATGTATATATATTGTATATATATATATATATTTGTATATATATGTATATATATATATATATATATATAAACATTTGTATATATATTGTATATATATACATATGTATATGTTATGACAAACCTAGCTATCCTCCTAGCTTTGTCACAGAAGTAACTAGGAAGAGCAGTAAGCCCCTATACAGGAGAGCTGACCAGGTTGGCTCTGCTGAGTGTGATAGCGCTGACCTCCCTTTCACCAACATTGATGAGACAGACAATGACTGCAAGGGAGAGTTCAGGCCAGTTGCAGGTTACTCTCCCAAGCCTTCTATTAGATCTCAAAAGAACTCAAGAGCCAGGGGACTACATCTTCCAGAAAGCCAGAGAACTGGCAGGAAGCTGTCAGTTAAGCAGACACAGCTGCAGAAGGAGCTTTCTCCCTTCCCCCTATTCAGAGCAGGGAAGGGCGGCTTGGAGCCTGTTAAAACAAGGCAGCAGAGAGACAGAGAGAGGGAGGAGCAGAGGAACTGGGAGCGTGATCTAGAGAGGCAGCATGATTTTTCTCCCCGGATGAATGCTAATGAGTTGGGGGAAGAGTGGGAGATGGTAGACCTTTCAGAAGAGTCTGAACCCACCATTGAGAAGCAATTTGAAAGCTGTGAACCTATGGATATTGGTTTGTCCAGTGAGCCTAGTTAGAGGCTAGAAGTCATGGGCACAAGCTGAAAAGGTGGGAAGTGTTTGATACTTTTTCTTACCTGTTTTTTGATGAAATTTTGAGACTGAGTTATTTTGGTGTACAGCAGAATTGTCTCACTTTCCAGTGCTAGGCTCTGAAGAATTTTGTTACTGTGTTTTGCTTTAAACTGCTATGGAGCTTTTTGCTTACGCTCCTCTCCACACAGCTGGAGAGTAATTTCTACTGATAAGGCACTGCAGGAAATGTCAGCCACGGAGGAGCTTCTTTGTATAAGTTCCTTGACTGCAGTCAGCCAGTGTCAGAGTCCTCCAGCTTTAACAGTTTACTTTTGGTTTATGAAAAGTTTATTGTCATACAATCAGAACTGTGTGTATGTTTCCTTACTGCCCTTGCCCAGGAAAGAGAGCATTGCTGAACTGATCTTGACCCATTAAGGCTGGTGAAGAAATTGAAGTCCGGCCATAGTTTTGTGTTTTGTTTTGTTTTTTTCTTTTTGAGTTTGGAAATAAGGGCCATTCTGACGATTATGAAACCAGTGTGGCCAGGTTGGCCCAGCATTGCATGTTTTGGCTTTTGCACCAATGTATTAGAAAATATTACAGCCTACTAAGAACCTCAGAGCAACCTGACTCAGGGTCAGGAATAAAAGTCTAACCTTATTTTTGACTTTTCTGTGTGTGTGATTTCCTTGCCTGCTTTTACTGTGGTTATTTTACCTGTTGTTTTCACCCTAGGCTGTTGCCTAGGGCGCCTGAAGGATTCCCTAGTTGAAGGGAACACGCTAGGAATAGTATCGGTCATTGCGGCCCAGGCTCGCTACGCGTTTCTGGAGCCCGTGGGTTGTGACAATTTGGTGTCAGGAGTGCGATTAGTGCCTCCTTCAGGCAAAGAAAAGAAGTGGCAAGTGGAAATTTTTTTTTTTTTAAGTTTTGTTCTTTGTTCTTGCACGCCCTGGAATTTTTTTTTTTAATGTATTTGGACAAGGAAAGTTTTGACTCAATTGGACTGTGGATATAACTAACATTTTCCTGTGAGCACTGCACTTCCAGAGCCAGTGGAGAGCTGTAGCAAGGCAATGCAGAAGATACCGCCGTGGCAAATCGGAGGAGAGCGGACCATGAAAAGACTAGCACACAGCTGATACAGGAGAGACCAGAGGAGTAAAGCAGGGAGGACCAGTGGTCCAGGAAGAAGGGTGGTGCAGCCTGAAAGAGCACGATGGCTCAGATTCACCAGTGCACACCAGGCAGAGGGGCTAGTGCGGGAAGAATTAGGGAAAATAGACCTGTGAGGTATCGCACTTGGGTCTTGTTTCTTTTTCAGACCGGAGATGGATCCACAAGTGTTAGCAATACTGGCGGTTGAGCGGCAACGCCAGAATGAGGAGCTGCTGAAAATTCTGGAAACTAGACAGGAAAGGTGGAACGCTAGCCAAGAGGCTACACAGCAGCAGCATGGAGAACTGTTGTTGGCTATGGGAGAGCAAAGCAAGGTCGTGGCACAATTGGTACAGTCTACAACCGGGAGTCCTGCTGTGGTTGCAGTACCTGGGGTGATGCCAGCTCCACCTATGGTAGGACAAAATACTCTAAATGTATTGAACTTGAGTAAGATCACAGCTGAGGATGCCCCAGATGACTTTTTAAGCTCTTTCGAGAGGATTGCTACTGCGGCAGGGTAGCCAGCAGAACAGTGGGCGGTATGCCTACTACCTTGTTTAGCTGGGAAAACTCTTGCAGCTTTCCAAACTATTGCTCCAGAACAGGCCAACAATTATCCAGCTATTAAACTCACATACTGGATTTTCTAGGGTACACTAGAGAGCATTAGAGGCAGTCATTTAGGTCAGCCCAGTTACATGATAGGGAAAGGCCTAAGGCCCTTTTGCAACATCTCACCAAATTAGGAGACCCCCGAGCTTTGTTTACAGAAGTTCTTAGGGAACAATTCCTAGAAGCCATGCCCCAGAATTTAAAAAATTGGATCCAAAGGTAAGGTTGCCAGGAACTTAATTAGTCTTTGATTGTAGCTGAGGCATATCTGGATTCTCAGGTTCCTGTGGAGAAAGTAGGACCAGGACCAACAAATAGACCTCAGGTCCATACATATCAGGGCCCAGGACTTAACCCTAACCCCACCCCAAGTACATCAGGTACACGCACAAAGAAACCCTTTACCTCTGCCCCCATCTATTGTTTTAGGTGTGGGGGGAAGAGGTCACCAACAGAGGTATTGTAGGGAAAAGAGACACGTTAGGGTGGCCTGCAGTATGGGTAAAGAAGGAGTGCCTCAAGAAGGGAGATACCTCCTGCGGATATCCATAGGGGGAAAAGAGACCGAGGCCTTACTCGACACTGGAGCAGACCAATCGATGATGGCTTGCCAGTTTTGGGGGATGGTTTTCCCTAAAGAAAGGGGTGTTAGTTACCTAGGGAAGGTTAAAATTAAATGTGTGCACGGGGATAGTAGACAGTACCCTCTGCAGTCTACCACCATTAGATATAAAGTTAAGGTATACTTGTCCAAACTAGCAGTGGTGCCAGAGGTACCCTATGACATAATACTGGGCCGGGATTGGCAGGGGTTTCCTGAGGCGATGAGGGAAAAACAATGCCTAGTGAATACACGATCGCAGGGACCCTCAAATCCTGAACCAGAAATCCAAGTGGGTTACATATTTCCTTTCACAGGGAAGCCTTCCAGAGGTACAAACAGAGACAAGAACGTAAGACTCGGGCTCAAAGGAGGAGGCAGCAGCAAGGAAGGAGAAAGGCCATGAAACAGGCGGGTAGGACTAAGGAAGTTCCTTGGCTCCCTAAAGAAGTGATGGAGACTTTCCCCACATTCCGAGCTGAGCAAAAGGCAGACCCCAGTTTGAGGGAAGAATGGCAGAAGGCAGGGAGTAAGCAAGAGGATGAGAAGCGATGGGTGATAAAGCAGGGACTGTTGTACAGACAAGGGCCTGGAGATTCCCCAGGGGAAAAGGAACAGCAGTTGGTGATTCCCCAAGGATTTAGGGGAATGGTACTGAGAATAGTTCATGATCACCCTTTGTCAGGGCATAAGGGGGCTGAGGCCACCTTTAAACAGGTAACATGCCGATTTTTTGGGCTGGGAGTAAGGCAGGCCATGGTGGACTTTTGTCAGTCATGTCCTAAGTGCCAAAAGCTATCTTTGGCCAGACCGGCCAGAGCACCCCTTATTCCCATCCCTGTGGTGGAGGAGCCATTAAAACGATTAGCTATGGACATGATAGGCCTTTTAGAAAAGACTCCGAGGGGTAATATTTTTATCTTGGCTACCCGATTTCCCTGGGCTTTTCCTTTGAGGAAAACTACATCCGCCACAATTATAAAAGAATTACTGTGGTTGTTCTGTATGGTGGGTTTTCCCAGGGAGGTCCTTACTGATCAAGAAAGTAATTTTTTACCTCCAGAAATGAGAATGTTCTGGGAGGGTTTTGATATTCGCCATATTAGAACTTCTGCCTATCACCCCCAAAGCAAATGGCATGGTGGAACGTTTCAATCAGACCCTAAAGCAGATGCTCAAAAAGGGACTAGAAGATGAGCCAAAGGACTGGGATTTGTTATCCCCTTTGCCATTTTTGCCTCAAGGGAAAAGGTGCAAGACTCTTTAGGTATAAGCCCATATGAGATGTTGTTTGGGTGTCCGCCCAGGGGAGTGCTGGGTATGATAAGAGACAAATGGGTTTTCCCGGAAGAGACAGGAAGTAATATTATTACTTATTTAGCGCAATTAAAGGAGAGGTTGAAGAGGGTCCTTAGGCTGGGAAAAGAAAACTTGGAATGGAGACAAAGGCAGCAGAAAACCTACTATGCCAAAAAAGTGAAAGACCGGCAGTTGCAGGTCGGGGATCAAGTCCTGGTGTTGGTGCCTACCGAGCCGCACAAATTCCTTGCTCAATGGAAAGGCCCGGCTACGATAATAGAAAAGATAGGGAAGGTAGACTATCGAGTCAAACACAGAAAAGGCAGGGTACAAACCTATCACATCAATTTGTTAAAACCATGGAGAGATCGAGAGGTGATGGCACTAGTGGCCCAACAAGGACTTGAGGATGATCTGGGCCCACAGATGGCCGATTTTGAAACTAGAGGGGAAGTTAATATAGGTACCAGCCTCAACCAGAAACAAGCTCACCAAGTACAGGCAGTGATTCAGCAATTTGGGGATGTCTTTTCGGCTGTACCCAGGAAGACAGGAGTGGTGTCTCACGATATTATAACTATATCGGATAAAGTAGTAAGGGTAAGCCCTACAGGTTATCTGAAGACAAAAAGGCACTGGTTGAGGAACTAGTGCAGGAAATGTTGTCTTTAGGAGTCATAGAACCATCACAGAGAGGTTTAATACACGTAATAGCATGCGCTAAACTGCCAGCTGCGCTAGCCGATACCGCCTCCTCTTGAGCAGGTTGTAGTTTTTCAGCTAGCGTGGGGGTTAGCGGGTGAAAAAAAGACACGTAGGATAAAGCCGCTAACGCAGCTTCGTAAAAGGAGCCCTAAGATGGTAACATAGTAACATAGTAACATAGTAGATGACTGCAGATAAAGACCCGAATGATCCATCCAGTCTGCCCAACCTGATTCAATTTAAATTTTTTTTAAAATTTTTCTTCTTAGCTATTTCTGGGCAAAAATCCAAAGCTTTACCCGATACTGTGCTTGGGTTCCAACTGCCAAAATCTCTGTTAAGACTTACTCCAGCCCATCTACACCCTCCCAGCCATTGAAGCCCTCCCCTACCCATCCTCCACCAAACTGCCATACACAGACACAGACCATGCAAGTCTGCCCAGTAACTGGCCTAGTTCAATATTTAATATTATTTTCTGATTCTAAATCTTCTGTGTTCATCCCACACTTCTTTGAACTCAGTCACAGTTTTACTCTCCACACCCCTCTCGGGAGCGCATTCCAGGCATCCACTACCCTCTCCGTAAAGTAGAATTTCCTAACATTGCCCCTGAATCTACCACCCCTCAACCTCAAATTATGTCCTCTGGTTTTACCATTTTCCTTTCTCTGGAAAAGATTTTGTTCTACGTTAATACTCTTCAAGTATTTGAACATCTGAATCATATCTCCCCTGTCTCTACTTTCCTCTAGGGTGTACATATTCAGGGCTTCCAGTCTCTCCTCATACGTCTTCTGGCGCAAGCCTCCTATCATTTTCGTCGCCCTCCTCTGGACCGCCTCAAGTCTTCTTACGTCTTTCACCAGATACGGTCTCCAAAACTGAACACAATACTCCAAGTGGGGCCTCACCAATGACCTGTACAGGGGCATCAACACCTTCTTCCTTCTACTGACTACGCCTCTCTTTATACAGCCCAGCATCCTTCTGGCAGCAGCCACTGCCTTGTCACACTGTTTTTTCGCCTTTAGATCTTCGGACACTATCACCCCAAGGTCCCTCTCCCCGTCCGTGCATATCAGCTTCTCTCCTCCCAGCATATACGGTTCCTTCCTATTATTAATCCCCAAATGCATTACTCTGCATTTCTTTGCATTGAATTTTAGTTGCCAGGCATTAGACCATTCCTCTAACTTTTGCAGATCCTTTTTCATATTTTCCACTCCCTCTTCGGTGTCTACTCTGTTACAAATCTTGGTATCATCTGCAAAAAGGCACACTTTTCCTTCTAACCCTTCAGCAATGTCACTCACATACATATTGAACAGGATTGGCCCCAGCACCGAACCCTGAGGGACTCCACTAGACACCTTTCCTTCCTTCGAGCGACTTCCATTAACCACCACCCTCTGGCATCTGTCCGACAGCCAGTTTCTGACCCAGTTCACCACTTTGGGTCCTAACTTCAGCCCTTCAAGTTTGTTCAACAGCCTCCTATGAGGAACTGTATCAAAGGCTTTGCTGAAATCCAAGTAAATTACATCTAGCATATGTCCTCGATCCAGCTCTCTGGTCACCCAATCAAAAAATTCAATCAGGTTCGTTTGGCACGATTTACCTTTTGTAAAGCCATGTTGCCTCGGATCCTGTAACCCATTAGATTCAAGGAAGTACACTATCCTTTCTTTCAGCAACACTTCCATTATTTTTCCAACAACTGAAGTGAGGCTCACCGGCCTGTAGTTTCCTGCTTCATCCCTGTGACCACTTTTATGAATAGGGACCACATCCGCTCTCCTCCAATCCAAAGGAATCACTCCCGTCTCCAGAGATTTGTTGAAAAAGTCTTTAATAGGACTCGCCAGAACCTCTCTGAGCTCCCTTAGTATCCTGGGATGGATCCCGTCTGGTCCCTTCGCTTTGTCCACCTTCAGTTTTTCAAGTTGCTCATAAACACTCTCCTCCATGAATGGCGCAGAATCTACTCCATTTTCTCGTGTAACTTTGAAGACAATCTCGGTCCTT
Source organism: Geotrypetes seraphini (assembly GCF_902459505.1). Taxonomy (NCBI): domain Eukaryota; kingdom Metazoa; phylum Chordata; class Amphibia; order Gymnophiona; family Dermophiidae; genus Geotrypetes; species Geotrypetes seraphini. Next base: position 231,947,815 of record NC_047084.1, read on the forward strand.
CTCCAGGATTTTCTTCTGTGAACACAGAACAGAAGTATTTGTTTAGCACATTTGCTTTCTCCTCATCACTCTCCACATATTTGTTCCCAGCATCTTTTAGCCTAGCAATTCCATTTTTTATCTTCCTCCTTTCACTAATATATCTGAAAAAAATTTTATCTCCTTTTTTTACATTTTTAGCCATTTGTTCTTCCGCCTGTGCCTTCGCCAAACGTATCTCTCTCTTGGCTTTTATCAGTTTCACCCTGTAGTCCTTTCTGCTCTCCTCTTCTTGGGTTTTTTTATATTTCATGAACGCCAACTCTTTCGCCTTTATTTTCTCAGCCACTAGGTTGGAGAACCATATCGGCTTCCTTTTTCTCTTGTTTTTATTGATTTTCTTCACATAAAGGTCTGTAGCCATTTTTATTGCTCCTTTCAGCTTAGACCACTGTCTTTCCACTTCTCTTATGTCCTCCCATCCTATCAGCTCTTTCTTCAGGTACTTTCCCATTGCATTAAATTCCGTACGTTTGAAATCTAGGACTTTAAGTATCGTGCGGCCACTCTCCACTTTAGCCATTATATCAAACCAAACCGTTTGATGATCGCTACTACCTAGGTGAGCACCCACTCGAAAATTAGAGATACTCTCTCCATTTGTGAGGACCAGATCCAATATTGCTTTTTCCCTTGTGGGTTCCGTCACCATTTGTCTGAGCAGAGCCTCTTGAAAGGCATCCACAATCTGCCTACTTCTTTCCGATTCCGCAGACAGAACATTCCAGTCCGCATCCGGCAGGTTGAAATCTCCCAACAGCAGAACCTCCTCTTTCCTTCCAAACTTTTGGATATCCACAATCAGATCCTTATCAATTTGCTGCGATTGAGTCGGAGGTCTGTAGACTACACCCACATAGATAGAAGTTCCATCTTCTCTTTTCAGAGCAATCCATATCGCTTCTTCCTCTCCCCAGGTCCCTTGCATTTCGGTCGCTTGGATATTGATCTTTACATAGAGAGCTACTCCTCCACCTTTATGACCACTAATGTATGGTAAAATTAGAGAGAGCTACTCCTCCACCTTTATGGTACTAATGTATGGTAAAATTTAGCCTTTTCCCACACCTTAGTTTACAATGGGAGTCATTTAACTTGTGGTAACTCCAACAGTACTTGAATACTGCAGCGTGTGATCAACTTTGCAGCCTGCGTTGTTCATCCTCTCTGGGAGTATCAGACTGCTAACTCCTGGCCTGATGCACACAGGGAGTGTTTTTAAAAGTGCCAGATTTGAATCTTGCTTCTCCCTTAATAGACCCTGTCTCCCAAAGGCCCTCTCCCCATAAACATCCCCATGGGCTCTTCCACAAGATTAGACATCCCTGAAGATCCCCCCAATTCACCCTCCTGTAAATAAGATATGCTATTACTTTAAAATATCTTATTAACTACTGTATATCCTCAAATATAAACCAGGATTTTGGGGCCAAAAAATTGGTCTAAAAATGGGGGTCCCAGTTTATATTCTGACTAATGCCTAGCACCCACCCAATTCCCTCCCAGACTTATTGCAAGCTTCTGCTGGGCCACCAGGCTCTGTATCCTGTCCCCCTCCCTGCCATGTCCATCGTACCTCCTCTGCAGCTGCCCTGCTGCTAACCTGGTCACTCACTGCTGTGAATTCCAGCATCAGCCATTGAGTGGTACCGAGCAGGAGCACGCTTTGGTGCCGCTGCCACTGCTCAGCGCTGAGCATCTTCCTGAATGGCTCCCATGAATTCTTGTGAAAATTTGTGGAAGCCATTCAGAAAGCCGCTTAGCAACAATTCAGAAAACCGATCAGCAGCGGTGGCGCCAAAGCACGATCCTACTTGGTACTGCTCAGCAGCTGAAGCTGGAACTCATGGCAGCAAGCAACCAACTGGGTTAGCAGCAGTGCAGGATTGTGGAAAGCTCGCTCCTGCCCACTACACCTCTGGATCACCAGGAATTCTAGCGGCAGTGGAGGTATGGTGGACAGGGCAAGGAGGGGGGACAGGGTGGTGAGCCTGGGAGGGAGGTGACTGTGCGCAGAGCCTGACAGAGGAGGGAGGGAAGGGGGCTAGGTGCATTACCTGGCAGGGCAAGGAGGGGGCGCTGGGTGCAGATGCTGATAGGGCAGGGCACTTGAATATTAAGCCGCCCGACATATTCGAGTCAACCATTTTTCCTCCTTTTCGGGGGGAAAAATGGGGGTCTCGACTTATATTCAGATTGGCTTATATTTGAGTATATACGGTACCCCCCCAAATGACTGATCCAATGTGGAATATGCAGCCCATTCTGTAATATTTCAGTATAGGTAATGCTTGAATTCCTATCAGTTTGGAAGTTATTTTTAATTTAATAAAATGATGTAGCTGGACAGTTTTATTTTTAAAAGTAACAGGTTAGTGTTGGCAGGAAGAAGAATGACCTAGATAGTTCTTCAATAGGTTTCACTTTCTCTCTTATTTTCTACTAGGGCAATTCAGAAATATCTCTGGAGATTATGGGCTTTCTTTTCTTTACAGAGATGGATGTTGCCCTGAATAACTGGACATAATCAACTATTATAAATCATATATTTAAAGGATTGTTGTTGGTTCAGATTCTACCAGGTTATTCCTGTCCTTTTTCACACACTTCAAAATGTAAAAACAGGTACATTGAAGTTGAACATTCTAATAAAATGTCACCATAGAACTACAGTGCATTTAAAAAGTGGCTTGTATTAACAAGTTCTGTTGCAGTGAATAAATAACTCCTGTTCATTATTACAGCTACATAATTCTTAATCATATTTCATTTCTTAATATTATGCCACTGGCCTTTTTTTTTCTCTCTTTTCTTGGGGAAATATACAAGAGGAATAATTTTTATATGAATTTCAATCAAACTAAGAATGCAAGTTACCATCCCTAGCAATCATTGAAAAAGAAGCTAAAAGAATATTTGAAAAGCTATCTGATTTAAACAACAGCTAATTATGTGAATGTGAGTTCACATTTGTACCTGGAGTTCTCTTTAATTAATTGTTGAAGGTCCAGACGGAGGCTGTTTATGGCACAGTCTTTCTGATTATCTTCTTTCCTTCTAAGCTACATACACATAAGTGTTTCCAGGGACTTGTATACCAATAATTTACATGAATTTGTAAATTACACATTGGGAGTCTCATCTATATCCAGTGGCATAGTAAAAAAAAAAAAAGGGTGGGGGGGTGCAGACAACCCCGGGTGCTGTCTTTGTCGGTGGGCTGACACTTCTCCACTCTGCCCCCCGCTCCTTCCCCCTTGCCACGAGCGTGCCTTCACTTTCTCCGTGCCTCTAGCTCTTCACTGGTGCGAGCACCAGCTTCAACCTGCTGCTCGCGCCGTCCTCTGTGTCCCCTCTGACATCAATTCCTGGTCAGAGGGCGTGGGCAGCAATTGGAGATGCTGCTCACCCTGGGGGAGTTAAAGAGGTAAGAGTGAAGGGAATGTGGTAGGGTGCATGTGCATGTGGTAGGGTGGGGAAGGAGAGGGGTGTAGAAGAGGGTGGGGGCACCACTGCCCTGGGCACCTCCCACCCTTGCTATGCCACTGTCTATATCCCACCCATGCTACACCTCTCTATATGCCACTCCTTGCACATATATACTATGTATGTAATTTAAGTAGTTATTTACAGAATAGAGCTAAGGTGCTATATTAGTTCTATAGAGCAATGACAAGAAATTTCAGTATTTCTTCCATCATTCCATTGTTTGGCAAGTGAAAAGCATGCAGGGTTTAATTTGTCAACAACAGGTTTGAACATGACAGCCATATCCCTTGTAATCCAAGGCCTCTTTGTGATCCAAGTCCCACCCCTCCATCTCGGGCCTACATCCCTAGTGGTTTTGGGGAGTCCATTGGGGCAGGAGTGATGCTGATTAATTCCTGCCCACAGAGGTAGAGGTAGCTGCATCCAATATAACAGTTAGGAGGTAATGGCTTCCACATTGGATGCAGCCATTGCATAGGCATGAGTTGATAGGCAAGAGATGATGAGCATTGTTCCTGCCTCAATGAACCCTGCTAGACCACTAAGAGGGTAGACTGGGGGATCTTGGTTGGTGGGTGATACAGGGGCACTTAGATCACTGAGGGTAAACAGAAATATTTTGTTTGTTTATTTGTTTCCCATAACAACACAAGGGGGAGGATCCAAAATAAAATGAGCATTCCCCTAAACAACATGAAAAATGACACAAAATGAAAATTTTCTGGTTGCCCATTACTGGAAACATAAGAATTGCCACTGCTGGGTCAGACCAGTGGTCCATCGTGCCCAGCAGTCTGCTCATGCAGCGGCCCTCTGGTCAAAGACCAGCGCTCCAACTGAGACTAGCCTTACCTGCGGATGTTCTGGTTCAGCAGGAACTTGTCTAACTTTATCTTGAATCCTTGGAGGGTGTTTTCCCCTATGACAGACTCCGGAAGAGCATTCCAGTTTTCTATCACTCTCTGGGTGAAGAAGAACTTCCTTATGTTCATACGGAATCTACCCCTTTCAATTTTAGAGAGTGTCTTCTCATTCTCCCTACCTTAGAGAGGCTGAACAACCTGTCCTTATCTACTAAGTATATTCCCATCAGTACCTTGAATGTTTCGATCATGTCCCCTCTCAATCTCCTCTGTTCGAGGGAGAAGAGGCCCAGTTTCTGTAATCTTTCACTGTATGGCAACTCCTCTAGCCCCTTAACCATCTTAGTTTCTCTTCTCTGGACCCTTTCGAGTAGTACAGTGTCCTTCTTCATGTACAGCGACCAGTACTCCCGGTGAGGGCGCACCATGTCCCGGTACAGCAGCATGATAACTTTCTCCAATCTGTTTGTGATCCCCTTCTTTATCGTTCCTAGCATTCTGTTTGCCCTTTTTGCTGCTGCCGTGCATTGCGTGGACGGTTTCATCGACTAGTCAATCAGAACTCCCAAGTCTCTTTCCTGGGAAGTCTCTCCAAGTACCGCCACGGACATCCTATATTCGTGCATGAGATTTTTGTTACTGACATGTATCACTTTACATTTATCCACGTTGAACCTCATCTGCGATGTTGATACCCATTCCTCGAGCCTGATTATGTCACATTGCAGATCTTCGTAATCCCCCTGTGTCTTCACTACTCTGAATAGCTTTGTGTCATCCACAAATTTGATCACCTCACTCATCGTACCAATGTCTAGATCAGTTATAAAGATGTTGAAGAGCATGGGTCTAAGCACCGAGCCCCGTGGCACCCCACTGGTGACGCTCTTCCAGTCCGAGCATTGTCCATTTACCCCCCACTCTCTTTTTCCTATGTTCCAGCCAGTTTTTAATCCACATGAGTATTTCACCCTCGATTCCATGGCTTGCAATTTTCCGAAGTAGTCGTTCATGTGGAACCTTGTCAAACGCCTTTTGAAAATCCAGATATACAATGTCGACTGAGTCGCCCTCATCTGTCTGTTTACTCCCTCAAAGAAGTGTAGCAAGTTCGTGAAACACAATCTGCATTTGCTGAAACCGTGCTGACTGGTCCTCATCAGCCCATGTCTGTCAAGGTGATCAATGACGAGGTCCTTTATCAGCGACTCCATCTTTCCCGGTACCGAGGTCTGACTCACCCCAGTCTGTACTTTCCCGGATCTCCCCTCGAACCTTCCTTGAAGATCGGCGTAACATTTGCCACCTTCCAGTCTTCCGGAATCTTTCTCGATTTGATTGACAGATTGGCTATTAGTTGAAGCAGTTCAGCTATGGTCCCTTTCAGTTCCTTGATGACCCTCAGATGGATGCCATCCAGTTCCGGGGACTTATCACTCTTAAGCCTATCAATCTGCCTACACATCTTCTCTAGACCACAGTTCTTCAACTGCCGGTCCGCGGACTGGTGCCGGTCCACAGGAAATTTTTGCCGGTCTGCGCAGGGCCGGGAAGATTGACTCACTTCAACTTCCTGCCGGTCCGCGCAGGGCCGGCAAGATCAACATGTGAAGCGTGTGCTGGGCCGGAGAGATCTTGGGGAGCCTCCGACAGTGGCTTTCTCCCCTCTCTGCAGCTCTCCTTTACTTCCCAGCGCAGCGATTCACGAAGGCAGCCTCGGGGCTTTTGCTGAGTCGCGGCTGCCTCTGATGATGCAACTTCCTCTTTCCTCAGAGGCGGCGCGACCCAACAAAGGACCCGAGGCTGCTTTCGTGAATCGCTGCACTGGGAAATAAGAAGAGCTGCTGGGAGGGGAGAAAACCACTATCAGAAACAGTGTTCCCTCTAAGGTGAGCGCATGAGCGATCGCTCACTATTTTCAGTGGCGTCGCTCATGCTTCTTCTGGTGTCGCTCACTGGAGCGGAGGTGAGAGGAAGTTGCGGCGGTGGTGGTCTGCCCTGCTCGCCTAAGATGCAGCAGCGGCGGCTCCTTTCATGATCCCCGCAATCAGTGGCGTACTAAGTGGGGGGCGGTCCGCCCCTTGTTCTCATTGGTGTAATGCCGGCCCTGCAGCTCCGGACTTCCCCACTCCTGCCCCCCCTTCGGATCACTATTATTTTAAATGTTATAGCGGCGGCGCTGTATCCATCAGTGGAGACGTCTAACCTCGGCCTGCCCCGGAACTCTTACTGCAACAGTGACTTCCTGTTCCTGCCTAGACGGGCGGCTGCTGCAGTAAGAGTTCCGGGGCAGGCCGAGGTTAGACGTCTCAACTGATGGATACAGCGCCGCCGCTATAACATTTAAAATAATAGCGATCCGGGGGGGGAGTCCGGAGCTGCAGGGCCGGCGTTAGAGGGAGTAAGAGCTGATGGTGCCGCAGGGTCCCGTGGGGTGAGGGAGGAAGGAAGAAGAGGAACTGAAGCATGGCAATTTTGGGAGAGCAGGTGTGGGGAAGTCCAGAGCTGCAGGGGAGAGTGTTGCGGTACCCAGCTGGAGGGAGAAGGAAGATGAGGGAGGGAATGAAAGGAGATGCCAGGGCTTGGAGGGAAGGAGGAAGATATGCCAGACTAAGGGAAAAGGAAGGGGGAGATGTGAGAGCATGGAGGAGAAGCGAAAGATGGAAGAAAAGGAAAGGAGAGAGATGCCAGAGAATCAGGGAAGGGAAGATACCAGACTATGGGGTGCAAAGGAAAGAAAGGAGAAGAGAGAGATGCCAGAGCATAGGGGATGGGGTGGTGACAGAGAAAAAAATGGAGAGGTGGCAGAGCTGGCTGGCTTTGGGGGTGGGCAAAATCTGGAAGGCAGTGGGGGGACATAAGAAGGAGGCACTGGGGGCACAAAGGACACAGGAAGGAGGCACTGGGGGCACTATGGACACGGGAAGGAGGCACTGGGGGCACTATGGACACGGGAAGGAGGCACTGGGGGCACTAAGGACATGGGAAGGAAGGAGGGAGGGAATAGAATGGGACAATTGTTGGGCCTGAGTGCAGAAAGAAAGAAAGGATTCACAGTCAATTAATAGATGTCCCCTTTTGATGAAAAAAATAAATGGTCACGTTACCACTGACTTACTTTCTCTTCAGCAGAGTCAGCATCCGCACTGAGGTGCAGGAAGGTCCCGCGATGACTCGTCTGCTGGTTCTGCTCTGGATGAAGTAAGTTACGTCGGAGGGGGTGGTCCCGGCAGACGCAGTCATTGCGGGACATTGCTGCAACTCCCTGCGTCTGCCGGGTCCACCCCCTCCAATGTAACTTAATTCTTCCAGAGCAGAGCCAGCAGACAAGTCATCGTGGGCCCTTCCAGCATGCGGCTGCTGAGTCCGCTCTAGAGCAAGTACGTCGGAGTGGGGTGGATTGACAGCAGGCAGCTACAATCATCACTGTTTCTGTGAAGCATTGTATGCAGAGTCCAGCTTCTTGCTGGTTCAATTTAACCTTTGTCTATGTATTTTTATTTTATCCCCCCTTTTACAAAACTGTGATGCGTTTTTTAGCACCAGCCGTGGTGGTAGCAGCTCTGATGCTCAGAATTCTATGAGCATCAGAGCTGTTACCTCCGTAGCTAAAATCCACACTACAGTTTTGTAAAAGAGGGAGGGGTTAGTTTGTGATTACATATTCCATAATAGGCGAAGGTATGTTCTGTGTTCTGTGTGTTCGAAAGACATAGTTTTCTGTTAGGATTGACGGTGTAGGATTGATCTGTGCTGGTCTGGCTTGTTTAATTTTATAATGGGTGTATTGATGTACTGTTCACTGCAATATGTAAGATGCTGCCTTTTCCTAGATACTCATGTGTGACGTGTGGCTTGTTACTAAAAATCATGTTTTTCGTACAGATGGGGGGGGGGTGCCAAAAAATGATGGGCCCCGGGTGTTACATATGCTAGGTACGCCACTGCATTATGTAAAGATACCAGAAAGCTGGCGAAGCAAAAACTTTAAGTAAATTGTTATTCTTCTAAGTTTTGAGTATTTAACCCTCCCACAATCTCATGGGCACTCGTTTCAAGTTTCAAGTTTATTGAGATTTTGATTTAAATGCAATATCAAATATTTTCAATGTGTATAACAAAAATAAATTTTGGGAAATAAATAAAACCATTTGAACAATAAACATACAAACATATCCATAGATGATTAAAAATACATAAGGAGTACAAGGATAAACTACATTTGTTTAAAAATGCGTCCTCCGTGCCTGCTCATAAATTTGTGGAATATGTAACTTGTCGCTCATGCATATTTTTTTTTGCACACACCTCATCAATCCTTAGAGGGAACATTGGTCTGGGAAGCTGCTGGGCAGGGGAAAAAAGGGACAGCTGCTACTGGAGAGGGAGAATGAGAGATGCTGCTGGGAGGGGAGGAGGGAAATGAATCTGGGAAGCTGCTGGGCAAGAAAAAAAGGGACAGCTGCTACTGGAGAGGGAGAAGGAGAGATGATGCTGGGAGGAGAGGAGGGAAATGAATCTGGGAAGCTGCTGGGCAAGGAAAAAAAGGGACAGCTGCTACTGGAGAGGGAGAAGGAGAGATGCTGCTGGGAGGGGAGGAGGGAAATGAATCTGGGAAGCTGCTGGGCAAGAAAAAAGGGACAGCTGCTACTGGAGAGGGAGAAGGAGAGATGATGCTGGGAGGAGAGGAGGGAAATGAATCTGGGAAGCTGCTGGGCAAGGAAAAAAAGGGACAGCTGCTACTGGAGAGGGAGAAGGAGAGATGCTGCTGGGAGGAGAGGAGGGAAATGAATCTGGGAAGCTGCTGGGCAAGGGAAAAAAAGGGACAGCTGCTACTGGAGAGGGAGAAGGAGAAATGCTTCTGGGAGGGGAGGAGGGAAAGGAATCTGGGAAGCTGCTGGGCAAGAAAAAAAGGGACAGCTGCTACTGGAGAGGGAGAAGAAGAGATGCTTCTGGGAGGGGAGGGAAGAGAATTACTGCTGGACAGGAGGAGGAGGGAAGGGAGAATGAAAAAAGGAAGGAAACAGCTGGCAGATAGATTAGAGGAGGGGAAGGGGAGACACAGGCATGAGAAAGTAGAGAGATTGATAATAGGAAGGGGTCAGCAGAAAAATAAGCAGAGAGGGACAACGATGATAGATCTGGTGTAGGAGAGATAAAAATGAAGAGAGCAGTGAAGCTGGAATGAATCATGTAAAAAGGAGAGAAGGGGCACAAGCTGGATGGAAAGGGGAGAGGGGCATAGAAAGAAGACAGATACCATATGGAAGGGGAAGAGGACAGACAGTGGATGGAAGGGGCAGATGCTGGATTGAAGAGACAGAGAGGGCAGACGCTGGAAGGAAGAGAGTGAAAAGAAGATTGAAAGCAGAAACTAGAGACGACAAAAGGTAGAAAAAAATAATTTTATTTCTATTTTGTGATTAGAATATATCAGATTTGAAATATATATCCTGCTAGAGCTGATGTTAGACATAACTGGGGACTGCAAAGCCCAGGCAGTGCTTCTTTAGCTTCCAGCTGGCTTAGGGCGCTCTCTGACCAGGGGGCAGTTGCCCTAGTTGCACTCCCCTAAAACTATTCCTGTCATGTGTGACTGCAGTATTCTGTTAGCATGATATTTCTGTGTAGCATTCTGAAATAATTTGGCTTGTTCAGTTTTCTTGATAGTAGAGGGGATATATGTGAAGGGGAGGGGAGACAGGGGTTTTGTTGATCCTGCTCTGAATTATTTGTATTTGTAAAATGACAATTGTACAGAATATTGTTTCTTTTTATACTTTAATAAAATACATTCAATATAAAATAATAACTGAGGCTTGTGTGGATGGGATCAGATGATCTGTGGGGACCGACTTGTGGAGATGGGGCGGAAATGGAGTTTTTAAATTTTAGTCCTAATAGTTTGCCGGTCCACAAAATAATTCTTTTTTTTCTGCCGGTCCACGGGTGTAAAAAGGTTGAAGAACACTGCTCTAGACTAATCATCAATCCTGTCAGCTTTCCGTCTTCGTTTCCAGCATATAGCCCGATGGGTTCCGGTATGCTGTGTACATCTTCGGTAAATACAGATGCAAAAAATGTGTTCAGTTTGTCAGCGATTGCTTTGTTCTCCTTTAGCGCTCCTTTATTCCATGGTCATCCAACGGTCCCACCGCTTCCTTTGCGGGTCATTTCTCTTTAATATATTGAAAGAACGGCTTGAAGTTCTTCGCCTCCTTGGCTATTTTTTCTTCATAGTCTCTTTTGACTCCTTTTACCGCCTTATGGCATATGCGTTGGTGTTGTTTGTGCTTGTTCCAGTTTTCATCTGTTTTTGACCTTTTCCATTCTTTAAACTAAGTTTTCTTGTCTCTGATCGCTTCCTTCACCTCTACAGTAAGCCACGCTGGTTCTTTGTTTTTTTTCCTGTTTGATCCCTTGTTGATACGCGGTATGTATAGATTTTGCGCCTCGGTGACTGTGCCCTTAAAAAGGGACCAAGCTTGCTTTAGCATTTTTACAGTGCTTATCCTTTTCTTAATCTTTTTCCCTATCATGAGTCTCATCCCTTTGTAATTTCCTTTTCAGAAGTTCAGTGCCGTGGCTGTCGTTTTGGACCGATGTTTCTCCCCTGCATCTAGATCGAAGCAGATCATGTTTTGATCGCTGTTTCCCAGTGTCCCTTCTTCTTCTACAGCTTGTGCTGGTCCTCACAGGCCATTTAGAATTAAATCCAGAATTGCATTTCCTCTAGTATTTTACTTGACAATTTGTTCCAGGAAGCAATCGCCTACAGCATCCAGGAACTTGGTCTTCCTAGCACAGCCGGAGGTGCCTAGGTTCCAGTCTATCCCCCAGATAGTTGAAGTCACCCATGATAACTGCATTGCCTTCCTTGCAGTTGTGTTTAATCTCGTCCGTCATTTCTCCATCAATTTCTTCCGACTTCCCTGGGGGTTGGTAGTAGATGCCAATCTTCGTTTCCAGTCCATTTGTTCCCAGAATTTTGGCCCATAGAGATTCTAACTTATCCGTCTGTTGTGTCGTGTTCTCTCCAGTAGATTCAATTCCCTCTTTGATGTATATGGCAATGCCCCCCACCCTTTTGAGCCACTCTGTTTCTGCGGTATAGTTTGTATCCCAGTAGCACAGTGTCCCAGATGTTTTCCTCAGTCCACAATGTCTCCGTGAAGCCGATGATGTCCACGTTATCTCTTTGTGCCATAGCTTCTTATTGATCCATCTTGTTCCTTAGGCTCCTTGCGTTCGTGTACATACACTTGAGTTTGCAGCCTGTTCCTTTCTTACATTTCTTCCCTCTTGTGTCCTTTTCAATCTGTCTTGCCTGTAATTTGGTGAGTCTTTCCCTCTATCTTCTTGCACGGTATCCTCCAGGTATACCGGTTCCCGAACCATCGACTCTCTCTCTCTCTCTCTCTCGGTCGACTGTCGGATTGCCCCTTCATCCTAGTTTAAAAACTTCTCAACTTCTCTCTTGATATTGCTTGCAAGTAACCTCGTTCCGTCTCTGCTGAGGTGGAGCCCATCCTTCCTGTATAGCTTGTTCTTCCCCTAGAACGTCGTCCAGTTGCGCACTATTCTAAACATTTATTGGCATAATGCTTGAGTAAATTTAAGCACCAAGGTTATAGAAATTTTATAAAGACTATGGCCCATATTCTATAAGTAGCGCCTTAATTTAGGTACTTAACTTAATGTAGGGTCCTATTGGCATCTCAAAAAAAAAACGTACCTTAATTGCATCTATGATGCCTAATGCCACTGCAGGCGTGGCTAATATTGGAAGTGGCATTAGGGCATCATAAAGGGCCTCTGTAGATGCAATTCATGTGAAAGTAAGGCGCCAGAAATATAAACCTTTAAAACCATGGCCTAAATTTCTGGCACCTACCTTTCACAAAGCCATGATTGACACACGATCGGCGGCTGTTTTTTAAGCAGCTGACGGTGATGGTGCCTTTTGTAGAATCCGGCTCTATGTGTCTTTATAAAATTGTATCACAAAAGCAGCCAAAATCATAGCTGCTGTACAATACAGCCATGCACATATATACCAGGTTGGGAGCTAGTGTCTACAACCCCAATTGCTCAGATGACTGCAGGTGGCACCTATATGGCAGTAGAGTAGGTTTTTGGGTTTTTTTGTAGGCTCACATTTTCCACCATAAATCTAGTGTTTTGAGTGGATTATGGGACTTGCTACTCCTGTCAATGGTTCACTAGCCCACCCACCAGTCGACTTAAGACACCTGTGTGCAACTCTACTAGGCTTTGCTATACCAGGCATTGATGTTCTGAAGATAGGTATGTACATTTGTATTCTGATCTTTGTAGGTATGAGGGGGTCAGTGAGCACTAAGGGAGTGCGGGGGTATCATACCTTGATGTATCTGGTCATCTGGTTAGCTCGGGCACCCTTGTGGCACTTAGACGCTTCAAAAAAGGCCTAGTTCCAAATGTATAAGTTCTATCCTGGATGTCTTACAAAATGTTTGACTATATCTGCAAGACGTCCATGTCTAACCCACACTTGAGACCACCCAAAACCCACCCATAACACGCCTCCACCATGCCCATCTCATGCTCTGAACATACAGAAGCTGGAACACCTCGCTGAATGTACACAAAGACGGTTTTGATTATCGGCACTTTTACTGTATGAATGATTCTTTTTACTTTCAAATTTCTGCTCACCGATAATAATTTCAACATGTGATTCTTAAGATCTCTGGAAGTCACTGAAGCATGGCAGGATGGGGGGGGGAGTTGTTGCCAACTAGCAATTATTAACAAAAGAATTTATGCACCAAGCGGAATTGTTAGAGGTGGTCTTTATCTTTAAATGTTGCAAATAAGTGTTCTGTGTAGAGGATATTAGATCAGACTATTCTAATAGCCTCATCTAAAACCATTTAAAACCTTCCACTTACTGGCAGTACTTTCATGGTACTGGTAAATAGAATGACACATGGCTGCACTATATGATTGCAGAGTAGCTCTCACAGCAATAGCTCAGCTATCCATCATTACCCCATCTTGTTTAATAATCAATCCAAGACCACTTCAGTGCTAGACTTTTTTTTTTTTTTTAAGAGTGAGTAGTAAAACAATAATATTTTGGGTCAAACAAGGAAGAGGGAGGGTAGACAAGTTGGCTTAAGCCAGAAACATTACATTTTGCTTCCTTTTCCCTGACACATCGCAATGCTGTCAAAACTCTACCGGATATAGAACATACAGAAAGCATTATGGCAGGGGTGTTCACACTTTTTGGCTTGCGAGCTACTTTTAACATGACCAAGTCAAAATGATCTACAACAATAAAATTTTAAAAATCACAAAGCATACTGTACGCAGAGAAAATGTTAATTATCATTTATATTTGGGGGGGTTTTCAAAGAGGTCAAAGCAGATGACTTTAAAATATACAATGTCATCTCAGTGACAACTATACAAAAATAGACAAATATACCCCCTCACCTTTTACTAAACCGTGATAGCTAACTAACTAAGATAACTAAGGGCTCCTTTTACTAAGGTGCGTTAGGGCATTAGTGCGCGGAGTAGCACACACTACAATGCCGTGCATACTAGATGCTACCGCCTCCATAGAGATTGCATTAGTATTTTCATCTATCATGCGTTTTGCGTGCGCTTAAAAATGCTAGCGCACCTTAGTAAAAGGAGCCCTAAATTTAAAATAAAATAATTTTTCCTGCCTTTGCTGTCTGGTGATTTCATGAGTCTCTGGTTGTACTTCCTTCTTCTGACTGTAAATCCAATATTTCTTTCTTTCTGCCTCCTGCATGCTTCCTCTCCTCCAGACTTCATTCCATTCCCCAACCAACATCTCTCTCTGTCCCTCCATGAGTCCAACTTTTTCTACCGCTCTCCCTGCCCTCTCCCCTTTCTTTCTTTCTTGCTCGCTCTCTCTCCCTGCCCCCTATCTTTCTTTCATTCTGTATTTCTTTCTCTCTCCCTGCCCCCTTTTTTTCTTTCTGTCTTTCTTTCTCTCTCCCTTCCCCCTTTCTTTCTTTCTGTCTGTCCTTCTTTCTCTCTCCCTACCCCCCTTTCTGTCTGCCTTTTCTCTCCCTGCCCCCCCCCCCAAAGCCACCGCTGCCAATTTCTCTCTGCTTCCCTGATCGCGTTCTGTTCTCCCTGCTTCCCCAACGCCAGGCCAGGTGTGTACAAGCGCCGCGCCCACAAGCCTTCCCCCTCCACGTCAGAATTGACATCGGGGGGGGGGGTGAAGCTGTGGACCCGCCGCTTGTACGCACCTGGCCTGGCATTGGGGAAGCAGGGAGAACAGAACGCGATCGACTCACGCTGCCTTTTCAATCTACTGGTCAATCGTGATTGACCTTTTGGGCATCCCTGCATTATGGGGTTGATGTTCAAACAGTTTGTTCAGCTAACTCCTGAGCTCTGTTTATAGAATGGTGCTTAGCATAAAATTTCTTATCGTTACCAATTTTTTTTGTCTCCATTTATAGAATTGAGTCTATAACTACTGACAATCACTGTACGAGGGGATGCTGAAAAGTTCTCAGCCCAACCAAGAAAAGAATGATGTGGAGCCATAAAACGTACAAGTTATTCCATGCTTTTCTTGACACTTTTTGTTTCAATGATATAAATTGAAACAAAAGGTGTCAAGAAAAGTGTTATACTTTTCTGCAATACTACCACCTGTCTGTGTAGCATCACTGAATACAAGAACCCAGCATTTAACATTTTTGGTCATTGCCACTGCTGAGCAATTAATTGTGTATATATATTTTTTTTAAAAAAATTTTATATTTGTGGTTTACTGTGCAAATATATTGGGCCCAATATTCAAGGAATGTTCAACTCCTAATTTTAGGATCCTGAGGGGGTCCTTTACTAAAGTGTGTTAGATTTTGAAGTTACTCTGGCTTAATACAGAAAATTCACAAAAAACACTTTCACCAAAAGGAAAAATTGAAGGTATAGTAAACAAAAGACACAAGCAGAGACCAGTCTTAACGGAGGAAAAAGCCTCAGACAGGGGCCCACCCACCTCCACAATGGTGGAATAACGGTGTTCAGGCGATCACTTCACTGGCATAAAACCTCCTACTGTAATGGTCATAGCAATGTGTCAAAAAATTGCTTTAAGAATTGAGTGATATGGAAGAAGATAATAATAACTTAACTTTCTCCTTAAGGATCGGAACACCAACGATGGCCAGCGTTTCACTGTCAAGCTGCCTCAGGGTGTAAACAAGTCCGATCACACTGAAAATATAGATATAAAACACTCAAATCAGAATAAGTTTTGAAAAAGACCGGTGTGTATTGTAACTACATATATCAAAAAAACCGGCTACATACCTCTCATACAGACGCCACTCGCGTCTCAAAAGATCCTAAGATGGCGGCATGGTTAGCGAACCAGATTAAATCATACCGGTGTTATGACGTATACTTGCGTCAGCACCGGAAGTGACAAGCCGGCTTTTTCAAGCCGGTAGTGATTGTTTCATGCTTGTCAATTCCATTGAAATGATGCAGGAAAGGCGATAAAAACTTGCTGGTATTTCAGAAGAATGCTATATTTGTTCTATCTTATTAATCTACTACTTCTATTGTTTTATTCATTTTTTAGTTTTTTTTTTTTTTTTTTCAAAACTTATTCTGATTTGAGTGTTTTATATCTATATTTTCAGTGTGATCGGACTTGTTTATACCCTGAGGCAGCTTGACAGTGAAACGCTGGCCATCGTTGGTGTTCCGATCCTTAAGGAGAAAGTTAAGTTATTATTATCTTCTTCCATATCACTCAATTCTTAAAGCAATTTTTTGACACATTGCTATGACCATTACAGTAGGAGGTTTTATGCCAGTGAAGTGATCGCCTGAACACCGTTATTCCACCATTGTGGAGGTGGGTGGGCCCCTGTCTGAGGCTTTTTCCTCCGTTAAGACTGGTCTCTGCTTGTGTCTTTTGTTTACTATACCTTCAATTTTTCCTTTTGGTGAAAGTGTTTTTTGTGATTATTAGTGATATTCACCATATCCGAGTTTTAATACAGAAAATTAACATGCAGTAGCTGCCAATTTAATGTGGAAACTATTGAAGCAATGCTCATTGTAAGTCATAAGTTAATATTTGCATTAATGTGTGATAATTAGGTTGCAGTTAACATGGTGGCACTTAGGGGCAGATTCTATAAACACTGTCCCAATTGTAGGTGGCGGTAGGCATCCTACCGCTGTCTAACCAGCCAATTGGGACACACGTTTTACTAAAAAATCCCCCAAAGCATGCTGCCTACACTGTAGACATTTCTCGCAGTTGACAGTGATGCATCAGAACACTTAATCTCGCCCAAGGCTGGGTGTGGGTGTGGTTTTATCTGGAAGTGGCCTTGGGTGAGCTTAAGTGACACTAGGCATCTCCCTAGGGCCGTGACAGATGCCTAAAATGTAGGTCAACAAAATGCTTGCCTACATTTCAAATACATGTGGTCGCTGAGTTGATGACAGCAAAGGAATCCCTATGTCATGATCATCTGAGTGCCTGTGGCAAGGAAACCTCCCACATGAAGTCCCCAAGCAGGAGAGATGCACACTCCCTTCCACCAGAAGGGATGTACACTCCCTCATGCTGGAATCCCTGACCCCCCCAAAAAAAAAAAAAAAAAATTCCCATGGCAGGAGGGATGCCTACTCCCTCCTGCCGGAACCTCCCAATAAATTCTGAACCCCTCCAACTGGAACACCCCCCTTCAGACCACCAATACCCCTTTTCCAAACCTCCCCCATCCTTCCAAGCTTCTAGACCCTGCACCCAAAGCCCCTGCCACCCTCCTTCCCCTGTACCTGTTTGTAGAAAGTCAGACCAGAGGAATGCTTACACCCTCCTTATGACAGGCCTGCCATACCAAAATGGTGGGTCTTCCTTTTCCTGGTACATTCTGGGATGTACCAGGGAAGGGCCTAAGGCTATTATTGTCTCAGATGTCTAAGGCTCCTCCCATAGGAGCCGCCTTAGGCACCTGGGACAATTGGAGTCTTAAACCACTCACAGTGCATCCCAAGATTCCCTTGTCATGATCAGCTGATGGCAATGTGATTTTCTAACCAGTATCTGTGACGTGGGTGTTGGTTAGAGAATCAGGGTGGTTAGGCAGGGTTAGGTATCTGTCCGTTAGAGCAGATGTGATTCTGTATAAGACACTAGTCTGCAATTGAATTTTCCCCTTAGCGTCTGCTATTTAGAAAGCAGTAAGTGGCCCCACACTAATTGTGTTTTAGTTGACTGCTGTGCAGTAAGAGCCAGTATCTATAAATTGCACCTACCATATATCAATCAAAGTTAGGCACCATTTCTAGAATTGTATCTAGCAGCACCTAAATCGACTTAGGTACCAGTAGGCATCATAATGTTAGGCACTGGTATGATAAACCAGGGTTTTGTTGTCCTAACATACCAGCGCCTAAGATAGAAGCCTACTGGTACCTAACTAAATCCATGCCCAAACTCTGCCCCTAACCATGTCTACTTTCCATGTAGGCACTTCAGTGTAGACACCTGCCATGAGGTTATAGGCACCTACTGAATTAAGCGCCTACTTGCTAATTGATTTTTTAAAAATTGGTTTTCAATTGCTTTTTAATGGTACTTTCAATCATCCGTGCCAATTAAGTCAATTAAAAAAAATTAAGTTAGGTGCCTAGATTGGTAAGAGCCCAATCTAAGCTCCTATGAGATGGCACATCTTATAGAATGGAAGCATGGAGAATAGAGCAGCCAGAACCAAGAGCATGGAGTTCCTGTGTCCAAGATCTAGTGAGTTGGGAAGACTTGAGATATCATCATGCCCTGAACCCCTCCTAATTTACTGTTATCTAAAAGTGCCAGGGTTTCAAATAAAAATTTGGGACCACTGAGACATGCCCCTTTGGTTCCCCTTAAGAACCAACTTAGAGGCATTTGAGGTTCTAAGAGTTATTGAGGCAACTACTAAGACACTCCTCAAGTGCCTAATTATTATTTTTTCTCTATTGTCTGTGGCATACCAAAGTTAAGTCTAAGAATCTATTCATGTTGGATATTTCTAATCCTGTAGTCGCTGAGGACTTATCAGTATACAGGAGTGGTCCCTTTTTAGTATGATGGGACTAAATATTTGACTGGAAGGTTTTGTCTGGCACTAAACTCACCAACCTTTTCCTCCTGACATATAATGATTATATCATATCCTGAATGCTCAGGTGAAGATGGTCTTGGAATGTACAGTACAGTGAAAACATTGTAACTTTACCAAGATTTACCAAATTATATCAGCATTATCTTCAATATTATGTTTTACAGTTTCATTGGATATAAGGATAGCCAAGATATGTTAAGCAATTCTGCTTGGAGGCTTTTTAGTAGCACCTTCTAGAGAAGTCTCCAAACTGGAGTTATTGAACATCATTTCAAAGATGGAAGCAACTCCAACTGGAATCATAAGAACATAAGAAGTTGCCTCCGCTGGGGCAGACCAGAGGTCCATCCTGCCCAGCGGTCCGCTCCCGCGGCGGCCCATCAGGCCCACTGCCTGAACAGTGGTCTCTGACTAATTTTGTAATTTACCTCTAATCCTGTCCCTATAACCTTACCTCTACTCCTATCTGTACCCCTCATCTTCTAGAAGAGCTTATTATGTTAGATGAAGATTCTAGAATATTCCAGAGGAATTTAAAAACCTGGCTCTTCCCTCGCAAGTTGCAAATGAAAAAAGAACTGGATTTTGGTGTTTTTATTGCACTCTGTGGTTGATAAAGGGAGATGGGAAAGGAAGGATTTGGGAGGTTTATGCAATTTAGACAATTTTAGTTTCTTACATTTTAATGTTCTTATATTGCTATGTATCTCTGGACACTATTTGAAAATGGGAAATGGGATATAAGTGTTTTACATAAATACATTGCTTAATAAATAAATAACTGGCTGCGTAATTCAGTTAAATTCAGCTTTTCAGGACTGTCAGCTGAAAACTTGCTAAACAAAATGGGATTAGTAGAGATAATGCTGTTATGATTCAAGAAGAAATTAAAAGGCTTGAATTCTTAGCAAAAGAATAAATTAAGACAGATGAACAGGGCAAATAAGGGATTAGGGAGTTACAGTATTTATTGGGGAATGATTAAAAACAGACATGGGTGAATAGGGAATAAGTTAAAAGCAGCCTCAAAAAGGTAGGCTTTTAGTCTAGATTTGAGTGTTTTTAGATGGTCATTTACATATTAGTATGCAAAAAATTAAAATGTATTAATATAATGTATGTGCTATTTTGAGACGATACCTTCCATTCAATATTGACAAATGACACTTTTTTCACAGGTCAAAGATGGCACAACCTGTCAGAGTTACCTGTTGAAATGTACTTTAATGAAAATTGAACAATCTAAAACCCTGAACATAATAAGCCACATTTTTAAAATGTATAAAAGAAAGGGTTAGGCACTGTGTCAGGCATTGTATGATTTGTATTGAGACATTTCAAGGCTTCCGGAAGCATGCATTTTGCCCTCATTTCTTCTGAACTACCAACTCCCTCTTCAGATCCATTTCTTATTGATATTGAAATTTCACAGTGTAGCCTTTAATCACCAGAAGTTGCACTTCTTGATCTCCCTCCACTTGTTGGAAACATGAGATATGGCTATATTGAGTAAGGCGAGTGATGCATGAATGTTTACAAAAGGTGGATGGCTTATGCATATTTAGGAGAGATCAGTGGATCTTACCAAGGCTAAGGCAGAAGCGTTGACAGAGCTGCTGCCCATAAGTTTCAGATTAACAAGGATTCACACAGACTGTGACCTATATGACTAAGTTTCTTCCTGTAATGAAATTCTAACACAGTCTACAATAATTAAAGTTCAAATTAATAGTGAAGAAAAATATATTTTACCTTTTCCTGCGAGAGCATTGATAACCGGGAAGCAAATATAAATTTCTCAACACAGTAAACTAATTGAATTCCATCCATGTGCAATATGTGAACATGTTCACACTTCTCTAGACATTTTAGGCTGTTTGGCTTCTGCTAACACAGGAAACTTGGCTCGTCATATTTCTAGTTGTTCACTAATTGCCGTATAGACAAATACATTAAATATGTTTTAAAATGGCATTTTGTGGTCTTCAACAACAAGAGATAGCGGATTTATTAGTAGAGCAATTATAACCTTAAAACCATCTGGACTGAAAGAAAAACACATGGTCAGTTAAAAGAAATTTGCTAATCTCGGTCTAATTAATGCCTTGCTTTTTTCATTTGTGACATACATTTATTTTGTTTAACAAACAATGTTAATAGTTTACAGTGACTGCATATATTTAAAACTATAGTGCAACAACATCGATATAAAAAAAAGAAGCAACGCAAATTTTGTCGCAACTTAGCTGAAACTAACAGAACATGAGAAATCAATGCTGTTAGCGTTCGTTAATATACTCAGAGAGGTGGAAAGAAATATCAAACCTCCTCTCTCAATTTGGGCTCCACGAGATGATGGAGGCACAGAGATGCAAACTGAAAAGCAGCTAATTTAATTCATACACTTTTATTTAGAGGATAAGAATAAAAGCTGGAAAGGAATCAAATGAGCATGTTAATATAATAATAATAATAATAATAATAATAATAACTTTATTCTTATATACCGCCAACAATCTTGCGACTTCTAGGCGGTTTACAATAAAGGGAAACTGTAAATACAATAGATAGAAGCTGTACATACAACGAATTATTGCAGTGTACATCTGATAGTATCAACATTAGTAATAGTGACAACAGTTTGTGTGCTGCAAGGCCAGGAAGTGCCATGCTGCTTACAGAGAATTAGAAATATTCCATGAATTAATATTGCATCTGTGAGCTGTGTTTTAGCAGTTCTGCACTTTTGCATTTTCCCTGAATGGGCAAATGCAGGGGATCTGTCTTCCTTGTTTCCATCAACAAGAGACCAAATAGACCCACATGTTGCCAGAGACAGGGCACAGGCTCAGAGTTCAAAAGATGCCCCATCAGAGCCAGTTCAGAACAAAAGAGAATGAAGTGGTTTCTTGGAGCCTGGACTCACTGTTACTGTTGCTTCAGCCAAAGCCACTACCACAAGATTTGCCGCTATCAACAGGCCTGGGTCACCTGCTTTTTTTTGTTTGATCATTCACATCTCCCATGGTGGCCAATCCAGGTCACTAATACCTGGCCAAAACCCAAGGTGTAGCAATATTCCATGCTACCGATACAGGGCAAGCAGTGGCTTCCCCCGTGTCTTTCCCCCGTGACTTTTCCTCCAGGAACTTGTCCAAACCTTTCTCAAAACCAGCTACGCTATCCGCTCTTACCACATCCTCTGGGCTCCAGAGCTTAACTATTCTCTGAGGTAAAAAAAATTTCCTCCAATTGGCCCTAAAAGTATTTCCCTGTAACCTCATCAAGTGTCCTCCTAGTCTTTGCAATTTTTTGATGGACTGAAAAATCAATCCACTTTTACCCATTCTACTCCCCTCAGGACTCTGCAGACTTCAATCACATCTCCCCTCAGCCCTCTCCCTTGCAAGCTGAAGAGTCCCAACCGCTTCAGTCCTTCCCCATATGAAAGAAGTTCCTTCCCCCCTACCATCCTGGTCGCTCTTCCCCGAACCTTCTCCAGCAACACCTTATCCCTCTTGAGACAAGGAAACCAGAATTGAATGCAATACTCCAGATGAGGCCGCACCAGTTATTCAATGCCAGGCCATGTCCCAGACAACACCATTGAATATCCAAGTTTATTTGGCCAGCTGATCTTATGTGATTTAGGCCAGAATTCTCAAACTGGCGCCAATATCAGTTGCCACCTTAAAAGCGGCCTCCGATCACATAAGTCGGGGTTTTCATGGGCCTACATTCAGGGCCGAATTAAAGGATAGGCCTACGAGGCACGTGTCTAGAGCCTGACATTGTCAGGGGGGCCCCAGGGACGGCGTTATAGGGAGCAAACAGGGCAGCTGCCCTTGGCCCCACAGATCCAGGGGGCCTCGCGGACCAAAGTGCTTTATTAAAAAGCTAAATTTTCCTTTTCCGAAGGGCCCGACACGGCAGCCGTTCTCACAAACTGCCAGCGGCTGCCCTGAAGCTTTCCCTCTCTGCAGCAATCTGTCCTGTCGGAAACAGGAAGTTGCGGCAGAGAGAAAACTTCGCAGCAGCCACCGGCAGTTTGTGAGAAATGCTTCCATGTCGGACCCTTCTGAAAATGAACCTCCCGGACAACGCTGCCCTCAAGTCTTGCGGCCGCCATGCTTTAAGACGCTGTGCTCCCACCTTTCTCTGCTTTCGCCGCTCGTGGTCACCTGCACCCTCCTGACTGCTGTCGCAGCTAGGGTCTGCCTCGTCCTTCTGGCTGCCTGTACCCTGGTCCTCATGGCTGCCTTGTCCTCCAGGCTGCCTTTATCCTGGTCCTCCCAGCTGCCTGCATCTGAGGTAACTTGATTGTTTCTATCAAGTATTTCCTTTGTGAACAGTTTTGGTTCATTTATAGTTTGATTATCCTTATGTAAAAAATTAGAAAAACTAGCTTGAATAACAACAAAACAATTTTAACAGCATTTCCCTGGTTGTATGTGGCTCTGGTTTGTTTTTGCCCCCTTGCATTTATTAGTTTTATTGATATGTATGTTTTCTATTTAATGTGTTTTACCTACCACGTTGCCCCGAAAATAAGACCGTGTCTTAAATTTACTTGGGGCCCAAAAAAGGCACTAGGTCTTATTTTCAGGGTATGTACATGACTATCTCTCCCTTCCTCTCCTTCACCCCAATTCGTCTTCTTTTCTTTCTCTCCCCCACATGTGCAGCATCTTTCCTCCCCTCCCTTGTGCAGCCTTACCCAGCTTCTATCCTTCCCTCCCTCCCATCCCTTGTGCAGCAGAACCCTTGAGCACCCTCCGACCCCCATTGCGCAGCTGAACCCCCACTGACCCTCCATCCTTCCCTTCCCGCTCACCACAAACGAGCCCTACCGTCATGTGAAGCAGTGTCGGGCCGGCAGCACTCTGAACAGGCTGCTTGGCCTTGTCCGTTGGGGATTTCACTCAGTAATGCGGCAGAGTGAAATCCCCGACAGACAAGGCCAAGCAGCCTGTTTAGAGTGCTGCTGGCCCGACACTGCTTCACATGAAAGTAGGGCTCCCTCCATACTGGGTGAGGGGGTATCTGTGTTCTTTGTGTATGAAAGACTTGGTTTTCTGTTAGCGTTGACTAACCTTGTTTGGCGAAATGCATCGAGCATGGTTCTTGGGAGCACCTTGAATAAACCTGATTTGAATTTCCTTATTGTCTGTCGATCTTCTTTTGTTTCATGCTGGATTCTTAGGACTGCTTGCCTTGTTTTGTTACAAGTTAACATACACGGAGTGGAACGTACTAGAAGAGTTACAGATTTGGTTGTTTATACATACATATGAGTTACAGTTGGTTGACATAGAGTGAGGCAGTTGAGAGGTATTGTAAACTTGGTTATTAATATAGACATATTTCGGATAGTATTACTGCTTTACAATATATTTGAACACTTTTATATACGTATTGAAAGGGTTTAGAGTTAATATCCTGTGTAAGTAGGTGGGAAGAGAAGGAAGGGGGAATTTGTTCAGATGTTTGGGGCTGCATAGAAGAAAAACTGCACTGGTATGTTAATCTTTGTTTTGAATAAAAAAAAATAAAAATAAAAATACTGGTGGAAATAAAGAACTAAATAAGAAAACAGATAAATGGGGCGAGGCGGGGCCAGGGGGGTCCAGTGTACTTGTGTGCCTAGGGGCCCTCGAAGAATTAATCCTGCCCTGCTTATATTTCCAACACCTATCTTCACGTGAATTGCGCCTATAAAGGTGCTTTAGGCTGCCTATTGCCACTTCCTGCGTTGGCCAATCCTACCTTGGTGTTCGGCAGCCTAAAGTGCCTATGTAGGTGTGATTCCTGCACTGATTTTCTAGGCACCAGTATGCGCCTCAAATCTCAGTTAAAAATACAATTTGGATGGTGTTTTTAATGGAGGTATGGGTGCCTTCCAGTGCCTAGAAAATTGGCGCAGGTTTGAGAATCCAGGCCTAAGTGCTATATTTCAGCATTTAGCTGCATAAGGGGAACAGCATAAAAAAAGGGCTGACTTATGCGGTTCAATTTGGTTGCTTAATTAAGTGCCGAATCCACCCCCAGACTGCCCATAAAATAGTTGGTTTCTCTTTAGCAGCTGTGGTGATATTCAGTGGCGCTGACTGGTTGAGTGTCACTGAATAGCAGCAGATATCCCCGCATGAGCAATTGAGCTGGCCAGGAGCCATTTCTGACAAGTTAAATTGCTTTGAATATTGACCCCTCTAATGATATCTGCAATAGTACTATAATGAACTTCCTAGAAATTCATTTCTATCTTTCATTTTCTTGTACCATCAAAATTGGGGGAAAAAAAAAAAAAAAACCAAACATGTTATTCTTACAATTTGGCTGTAAGAGATGTTGCTGATTCTTCTCCAGCATTCTTGTTATGATTTTCAATTTGCTTTCTCTTTTGGGAATCATCTTAATTAATACTAATTAAATGGTTCTGCTAACATTGCTTTGGAAACAAAAGTCCAAGTTATTAAGTAGGGAAGTGCTTTTGGTTTTCTGTTTTATATTGGAAAATTCTATTCACATAAAGAATGCTTACTAAATTGACCTTACACAGAAAACTTCTCAATGAATGTGCATAAGATTAAGATAAATGCAATTTAAAAAAACATGGATTCCCCTGAAATTTAAGCCAATGGTGGTCAGCGTTTTTGTAAACACTGACCATTGCTGACTGATTTAGTCCCCTATATTCAGTGATGGGCCATGGTCGGGCAACAGCCCCAATATTCAGAGCCAGGCTATGTCCAGGTACCTGCATTGAATATCTAAGTGTAGGTAGGCAGACTGTGGGATCTTATGCGGGCCTGGCTGATATTCAGCCAGATCTGCATAAATGAGTTTTGCGGGGCCCCAGCTGCATATCAGGTTGAGGATTGCAAAAGTAAATTTTTTAATTTAAAAAATAAAAAAGACAAGTCCCTTGGACCTACCTACATACCTGGTAGTCCAATAAGAGGTTTTTGGGTGCAGGAGCGTGAGCCCATCACTCTTGCCTCTTTGCTGGTGCCTCCAAAATGGCTTCTGCCAGGGCTGATATTTAGTAAGTCTTACAGAATGCAGAATGGGAGGAGTGAGGGTATTTAGAGCAGAGGAGTGAATGGTATAGGAAGAGACATGCCACATCAACAGACTTGTATAACATAGTGGTTGAGAGGAGGGATGAAACAGTGATGGAAATAGTGCAAGGGTCAATAGCCTGAAGATTCCTAAATGTATTGTGGATATTGGCCATTTCTGTGGGAAGAAGGATGATTTCAGAAAGTTATCAAATGATGGTCATAAAGGCAAAGAACTGAGGTGCAGAAATTGATGATAAGAGCAGTTGGAGAAGACAAGATCAAGACATTAGCAATTCTGGTGCACAGGGGAGGTGGAGCACAGCTTAAGATTGGTATTAGGATATTAAAGCATGAAACCTAGAAGCATATGAGTTAGAGGGGTCATTAGCACGAATAGTAAAATCTCCAAAATGAGGGAAGAATGCAATTTTTGACAATGGCATATATGTCCACTTTGTTTCTCTCCTGACCTAACACAGCCCTGGGAATGTCTTCTCACAGTCCGGTTAGAAGTATGACAACTACGAATGACAAATTTTAGCTGCCTAGATGAGGTCCAGTTTCAGCTCAGACATTTCACCTGGTTTAATTCCACTTATCCGTAAAGTGCATTAATTCCACTTACCCAGGTAAATGGCTTTGAAACTTCTCCTTTGAGAGTCAAGAAACAATTTAATTTTTCAATAATATTATATGGGAATATTTCTTCTGTTCATAGCGTGTTATATTAGCAACCAAGCTGTGACAAAATACCTATAAAAAATAATATATTGAAGCCATGGGAAAAAAGAAATTAAAATGATAATTGAATCTAGAAGATAGAAGATGATTCAACTCACATATGCCATCCAATTCCAAAGACCATCATGACAGCGAGAATCTCATTTTAGTGAAGGCAGCAAACTTTGGTTACTTCCAACATCTAAATCCCCATGATGAAGAGGAAGAAAAGTAGTCACATTGGCAGGACCAGCACAATATTATCAGGCCCTCAAGGCAGCCTTCAGCCTTGTGTTCCTTGAATTCAGGCCCCTTGTACTCCTCCCCACCAACATAAACTCACAACTCTTCTAGAACAATCATTTAAAAATACATAGTTGTCTAATATGTATGCATAATGAAGGCAATTTCCAAAGGACATTTGCTACCGATCCAGGGCAAGCAGTGGATTCCCCCATGTCTTATAATAACAGACTATGGACTTTTGCTCCAGAAAATTCTTAAAACCAGCTTTCTTAAAACCTTAAAATCTTTCTTAAAACCAGCTACGCTATCCGTTCTTACCACAACCTCTTGTAATACGTTCCAGAGCTTAACTATTCTTATAATGTGGCTACTTATGATGGATATAAAATCTGGTCATTTAGGTACAGATTTTATAAATAGTGCCAGTATCAGTGACTGCCTAAAAGACACCGTTGGTGGAATCACAGCTATCTCAAACATAGGTGCCAGAAATGTAAGCCAGGGTTCACGAAGCCTACAATTCCACTGCCTTTGTTTGAAATGAATTGCATCTCCGGCTGTGCCAAAAGACGCCTAAGGTCATTTCTGGTATGAGCCAAAAGAGACTAAGAGGAAAAAAAAGCCAAGGAGGCAAAAAACTTCAAGACCTTCTTTTGATATATTAAGGAGAAACGACCCGTGAAGGAAGCGGTGGGGCCGTTGGATGGCCATGGAATAAAGGGAGTGCTAAAGGAGGACAAAGCCATAGCCGACAAGCTGAACAATTTATTGCGTCTGTATTTACCGAAGAGGATATACACAACATACTGGAAGCCAACAGGCTATACGCAGGAAATGAAGACGGGAAACTGACAGGGTTGACGGTCAGTCTAGAAGAGGTATTCAGGCAGATTGATAGGCTTAAGAATGATAAATCCACAGGACTGGATGACATCCATCTGAGGGAAATCAAGGAACTGATTGCGAAGATCTGCAATATGACATAAACACGCTCAATAAATGGGCCTCGATATGGCAAATGAGGTTTAATGTGGATAAGTGTAAGGTGATGCATGTCGGTAACAAAAATCTTATACACAAATACAGGATGTCCGGTGCAGTACTTGGAGAGACCCCCCAGGAAAGAGACTTGGGAGCACTGGTTCACAAGTCAATGAAGCCGTCTGTACAATGTGCAGCAGCGGCAAAAAGGGTGAACATAATGCTAGGAATGATTAAGAAGGGAATCACAAACAAATCAGAGAAGGTTATCATGCCACTGTACCGGGCCATGGTGCGCCCTCACCTGGAATACTGCGTCCAGCACTGGTCTCCATACATGAAGAAGGACATACTACTACTCAAAAGGGTCCAGAGAAGAGCGACTAAAATGATAAAGGGGCTGGAGGAGTTGCCGTACAGTGAGAGGTTAGAGATACTGGGCCTCTTCTCCCTTGAAAAGAGGAGATTGAGAGGGGACATGATCGAAACATTCAAGATAATGAAGGGAATAGACTTAGTACATAAAGACAGGTTGTTCACCCTCTCCAAGGTAGAGAGAACGAGAGGGCAGTATCTAAAGTTAAAAGGTGATAGATTCCATACAAATGTAAGGAAGTTCTTCTTCACCCAGAGAGTGGTGGAAAACTGGAATGCTCTTCCGGAGGTTGTTATAGGGGAAAACACCCTCCAGGGATTCAAGACAAAGTTAGACAAGTTTCTGCTGAACCAGAACATACACAGGTAAGGCTAGTCTCAGTTAGGGCACGGGTTTTTGATCTAAGGGCCGTCGTGTGAGTGGACTGCTGGGCACGATGGACCACTGGTCTGACCCAGCAGCAGCAATTTTTATGTTCTTATGTTTGTAGGTGGCTCTAGGTTTCTATATTTTTTTGTTTTAAACAATTTTAAGGGAAGTTTTAAACGGCTTTGCTGCTTAAGTTATAGGTCTTACTAATTTTATATGGACAATTTTGAAAAGTCTATGCATAAGTTAGTTAAGTTTATTTTATGTTTTTATCCTTTTCTATGCTTTCACCACCCAATAGCAACTTTTTTAATACTGGGCCAAAAGGAAAGAAGAAGAGACGACATTTGTCTGATTGATATTAATTTTCTGTCTTTGCCTCAGGTGTTCCCTTCAAGCATTGGAAGGCTTGTGTGTTAGAATTTGTTGCAGTGGCTCAAAACAGCAAGAATTTTTAATGACATCTCACTGCAGCACTTGAATAACATACATTCTCTGTGGAAGATTTAGTCAGCCAAAAAAGAAGAAGAAAAAAGTAATACTTAAGTACACCACTGTCTCTGGATAATACTTTGGAGTAATTTATTGTGAAAAGCTTACTTGGATCCATCCAGTGCTCCTGTGAGCTTCTGATAGTTGAGGACAGCTCAACTGATGGTCAGTCTGCTGCTGCTGCTGGGCTAGTGTCATTCACATCTTGCTGCTGAAAACACAGCATCCTTTGGGTTTGTTTTCCATACCTTGTCTACTTCCTATGCTTCTGCTCTGTATAAATCATTTCAATGTTGATAGAACTGACATCTGTTCAAGCTTTGCCTCTTATACTACTTTTGTCTAAAATTATGTCCCCTATCTTTTCTTTTCTTTTTTTTAATCTATTTTTAGAAGGTTGGAGGGGCTCAGAAGTGAGACTTATTTCTCTATAGCCTTTTCAGAAATAACCTTTTATAAGCTGAGCCTGACAGGCGGACCCCACTGCCTGCATTTTCAAGTAGCAATATTTATTATTAATTTTTAAAGGCATGATAGAAGGTAGGGGATGCCACTTTTCTTTCTTTTTTAATTTATACATATATTTTACTTCCTCTTGCACATATGTATCTGATCTATAATCCCAAATGCTAGGGAGCGTCTACTGATTTTAATTTCAACACTGCTTCTTACTTCTGTACATGCTGTAACAAGAACCTCACCTCACCCACACATATCATTCAGTCTGGTGGCAGTTATGAGACAGTAGGACAAGTACTATAATTTAATCCTTCATAAGTTTAAAGGCATTCCTGGACATGCTTATACATGCATTTTTTTTTTTTAATGCACTGCAACTTGCTGTCAAAAGATTATTATGTATTTGATTCTATCTCCGAGAAGGTTGAAATCAGCATACACAGAGTGCTGAAAAGTTCTCAACCCAACCAACCTACTTCCTAAATTCTGATGTTATTTTGCCACTATAGCTGAAAAGAGAGTTATCATATTTTGTTAAGTGCCAATTTGCAGAATCAAAATTCTGCTTTGACATTGTTTCAGATCATTGATTAAACTGTATCCACATCATACTCTTCTTGGTTGGGCTGAGAACTTTGAATGGAGATCTGGGTATAAGACGTATAAGCTGTAAATAGTAGGTCTGCTGACATACTCTTTACGTTGCTAGCATTATTCAGAAGGTGTTTTTCAAGTTGAGACTAATTAGTCTGTTATTGAGAAAGACACGGGGGAAGTCACTGTTTGCCTTGTATCGGTAGCATGGAATATTGCTACACCTTGGGTTTTAGCCAGGTACTAGTGACCTGGAATGGCCACTCTGAGAACAGGCTACTGGGCTTGATGGACCATTGGGCTGACCCAGTAAGGCTATTCTTATGTTCTTATGTTGCCAGCCTATAATTTACAGCATTTCAAGCTCTGATTCTACCATTTTTTTTTTTTTATAACTGTAATACTTTGCTTTTGGGCCTCCCAAATAATTTAATGATTGATTTACAGGAAGCACAAAATGCTAGGGTTTTGACAGGTTTACCCCAGTTTTGTCATATTACATCTGCATTAAAATATTTACATTGACTACCAATAAGGCCCTGATTCTCCAAAAGTGCGTCCTGATTTTAGGCAGCTGTAGGCGTCCTACAGCTGTCTAATCAGCCAATCGGGATGCACGTTTTTTTAAAAAAATGCTCCCCAGGCAGGCCGCCTATATTGAAGGCGAGGCCTGCAAGACACCTAGGCCCTGATTCTGTATAGGACGCCCAGGAAAGGTGTCCTATTCAGAATCGGCCTACACTAAAACCCCGATTCTGTAACCGGCGTCCATGTTACAGACGCTGGTTAGAGAATCGGGTTAGATTAGACACGACCCGCTATACTTATCGCGGCAAGGGATCTCTCTGCCGCTATAAGTATAGTGGGCCGCGGCCTGTCCGATCAGATACCCCCCCCTCCGACACTACCGACCGCCCCCCCCGACACTACCAACCGCCCCCCCCCCGACATTACCGATCTCCCTCCCACCCCGACACTACCCATCGCTGGCAGGAGAGTGTCCAATCCCTCCTGCCTGAAGACGCACCCCCCCCCGGCGCTAACAACCCCCAAACCTCCAAACTAACCTGTTCTTCAGGCAAGACGGTTCTTGCCTGTCTAGCCGGTAAGCCCGTCTCGTCGAAATGAGGCGGGCTCGCCCCTTCCAGGCCCATCCCGCCGAAGCCTAAGGCCTGATTGGCCCAGGCTCTAGAAGCCTGGACCAATCAGGCCTTAGGCATAGCGGGTCCGCCCATCCCCACTAAGTCTAAGGATAGACGGGCAAGAACCGTCTTGCCTGAAGAACAGGTTAGTTTGGAGGTTTGGGGGTTGTTAGCGCTGGGGGGGGTGCGTCTTCGGGCAGGAGGGATTGGACAATCTCCTGCCAGCGATGGGTAGAGTCGGGGTGGGAGGGAGATCGGTAATGTCAGGGGGGGCAGTTGGTAGTGTCGGGGGGGCGGTTGGTAGTGTCGGAGGGGGGGCACCCGATCGGACAGGCCGCGGCCCGCTATACTTATAGCGGCAGAGAGATCACTTGCCGTGATAAGTATCGCGGCTGCGTCTACATACAATGTAGACCAGCATTTTGCTGGCCTACATTTTAAGGTTTCTTCCTCTACTAGGGAGACGCGTAGGGCCACCTAGGTTCGCCTAAGGCCTGCCTAAGGCCCCTAGGCGAGCTTAGGCGTCTTGCGGGTCTCCCTAGGCTCCCGGAGATGCCTTCAGGCCTGCCTGGGGAGCATTTTTTTTTAAAAACGTGCATCCCGATTGGCTGATTAGACAGCTGTAGGACGCCTACAGCTGCCTAAAATCGGGACGCACTTTTGGAGAATCAGGGCCTAAGTGTTTGAGTTCAATTTTAAGTTTTCTCCTTTTAATTTTTAGAACACTGAATGATGACTTACCACTGGCATTTCCATCTGCTCATGCCTTGAGATCCTCTGTTAACTTACTCCTTGATATTCCAATTTTCAATCAGATTAGATTTGAGGTTTTCAAATCCACAATTATTCAAGTTTATTTAGTCTTGATATCCTGCTTTAATTACCAAAGCAGCTTACATTTGTACAAAATGTTATAAAATGATTTAAAATATAAAAATGGGAAAGACTGAACTACATGAACATCACAGACAAAACATGCTACATAAGGAAAATGGATAGGATACATTGCATAAAACTAAAAAGAAAGGGGAAAGGGAAGAATAAAAGGGAAAGGCAATCTTTAATGTGTGGCTATTGTCTGAACCTCATGAGCAAATTAGTCCTAGAAATAGTTTTCATAAGTATCTCTGAAGAGAAAGGTTTTAAGACTAGATTTAAAGTGGTTGAGGTTAGTTTCCTGTCTCAGGGTCAAAGGGAGGAAATGCCATAATGTAGGGTCAACTACTGAGTAAATAGTCTTGTGTGTTGTATAATAGCACAACTGATGGACTGAAGGGACTGAAAGAAGATATTGTTGAGAAGAACGGAGTGATTGATGAGATTCATATGGAATCAACAGTCTGTCTATAAATTAGGGAATGTGACTAGATTGAACGTTGAAGGCGAGAAGAAGAATTGTGTACATTACTCTGTGAGAAATGTGCAACCAATGAGCTTTTTTAAGGGGGGAATGATGTAATCAAATTTCTTAGCGTTAAAGATCATTTTTACGGCAGTGTTTTAGATAAGTTGCAGTCATTTAATCTCCTTTTGAGTAATAGCCTAGTAAAGAGAGTTACAGTAATCTAGAGTTCACATTACCAATGAATGAATGAGAATGTTAATTGACTTTGAGCCAAGAAGTGACAAGAGAGATCTTATCATCCTTAGTGTAAAAAAAACATTTTTGCACTACCAAGCTGATTTGAGGATTGAAGGTCAGTGTATTGTCAGTTAGTGGTACTAACTGAATGGGGATTGAGGGTCCCTGATTAAGGAATACCTTGTTTTTCAGAAAATCAGCCCCAAAATGTGGCATCCTTGTTTAGCCTTGTGGGGATCTCCAACCCTCACCAGCTAATGAAATCCCCCTCCAGCAGCCAAGAATGATCTCATACTCAGTGTGGCTGGTAGCACTCTCTGTATGCCAGTGGCCCCCAAACCCTGTCCTGAAGGACCACCAGGCAAATCAGGTTTTCAGGATAGTCCTAATGAATATGCATGGAACAGATTTGCATGCGTGTCACTTCCATTATATGCAAATCTCTCTTTTGCATATTCATTAGGGCTATCCTGAAAACCCGACTGGCCTGGTGGTCCTCCAGGACAGGATTGGGGGCCACTGCTGTAGGCTATTGCTGTACCAGCTGAACTCTCTCACAAGTATCCTCATTTTTTTGTTCATGCAGAATAGGAAGAAAAACTGGTTTAGAGACAATCAATTTTTTCACATATGCAGAAGGGAAAAAGCTTGGTTTGGAGGCGACCCATAGAGTGCCACCAGATTCAGTGAGTATGAGAGTGTTGTGGGCCACCTGAACAAGATCTCTTCATATGGCAGGGCTTGGGGATCCCTGAATTGTGTATGTGATGCTGTGAGCCACCGCCTTGGATAAAGGTGGATTAGAAATGTTTTAAATAAATAAAATAAATAAATTACTGGGACTGGAGGAGAGCAAAACAGTGTGTGTGTGTGCCCACCCACTCTGGGCTGAGGCCCACCCAAATTGGCACATTTGGCTATGCTCCTAGTGTGTGCCTGTGAGTTAAAAAGAGCAAGATGAGACAAGACTGCCATTGTAATCTATGCAGTAGAAAGGGAAATCCATGATAAGCATTGTAGAAGTGAATTGTAAGGATACTTATTTCCATTTGATAATTTTTGGGCCCAATGTTAAAAACAAAATCCTGAGCTCCTACATCTATGCTTTAAAATTAAATCCTATTCTCCGACTAAATTAGGAGCCTATAGGACCTTTTTACTAAAGCTTAGCATGCACTAATGGAATTGGTGAATGCTAAATGCTAAGTAGACCTTAGGTATAAAATTGACTTCTTAGTATTTAGCACACACTAATTCCGTTAGTGAATATATGTATTAGTAATAGCACTCCTAAGTTTTCAGCTGATAATTCACCTTTAATGTAGGAGCTTGAAAGGCATGCTTATAAATTTGGCCTATCATTCATTTGCCTTAATCCCTCCAGGGGTCAACTAGTCAGTTAGGGCACCTTTTTCTGACTCAGTCATGTCAGAAAAGGGTCTATATAAAAACATACTTCTTTATTCGGTTCCATTATCATTCAAATCCAGTTTTAAGCACACTCAAGTCCCACCCAAAACACATCTCCAATAGACTTCCTTGTGATTTAAACAAGCTGCGGTGGTTTGCAGTGATTATCTGGTGACTTTAGGTGGGGTTTTTTTGACTTAGACCATGTCTAAGTTACAACATCCAAGTTTCATCTATGCTGGGCTGTATAACTTTCGGTTATACATGCTGTACGACTAAGTCTAAGCCGGCCCACTTCTCGCCCAACTCCCACCCTAATCATTCCTCCTGAAACGCCCTGTTTAGCTTTGGTCGTTCAGCGGCAATATGAAGGCCTAGGTCGTTTAGAAATACGTCTAAAACCCGTTTTCATTATCGGCACTTGGATGTATTTTGACAATGCTCGTCTAAGTGCCGACTTAGAAAAACGTCCAAAAACCGGCCTCTTTCGATTATGAGCCTCACAGCATTTTACTTTTTTGAAAATGAGTGTTAAATGATTTAATATTGCCAAAAATCAGTTCCTTAAGAACTAATAAGTGCTGAACAATCCTGACAGCTCTTCACAGGATTTATATAAGCCCTAAGCAGTAACATATGGGCTGGGAGGATTGTCAGAGAGAAATCAATGATACTCGTATGAGGGCTGATTGAAAAATAATGAGACTGCTTCTAATTTTCTTTCCTGCTACTCTGTCTCTCTATCTAGACTCAGGGCAGAAAGAGCCATATGCTTGATAGATAAGGCATTTTTCAGTAGAGAAAAGAGAATGCATTTGGAAATGCTGACATCATTCAGGATTTGAAGTTTGAAGATGTGCTGGTGAGGATGGATGTCTTTGACACACACTGGTCAGCAATGTAGAGGACCCACACGGGCAGCTCTCCTTCAGTTCATTGGAATCCAAAGTAGCCCCAGCTTAAAAATTAATGAAGACTTCTCTAAGATAACTATTTAAAAAAATGGACTTTGCAACAATTTGTAGACAATTACTGGAAAATCATTCCCTGCAGCAATTTCAAGGATATAGTATGCTAGTTTCAAGGCCAGACTACAGTAAGGGCTTATTCCAGTTTTACAAGACAGGATGCCAAGATATTTGACGGTCCCAAAAAGGATTCTTTTGGTGTTGAACTTATCCACCAAATCCTATAATAGCTGTCTTACAGAGCTGAAAGATGTTACAAACTATACAGCTAAATGTGATGATGAGCCCATCGACAGTGTAACACTTCTGCAGCCAGCAAGGGTAGATGACTAGATGAGCTAGGAAGAGTCTTCCAGCAGACTCTCACTGTATAATCATATTTTTTTTCAAACTCACTCAAATTGGACAGTGATACAGAGAAGTATCTCTGTTGTATTCTAAAAACTGATTGTGTGTCTTTAGTAAGAGTTATGTGTACAGCACATATTGTTAATGCTAAGACTTCTGCATCACTTTTGATGTGACTTGTTATTTTAATGAAGCAGAGGAGCAATGATGGCAACAGATCTTCATGTTTATTCTGGGGTCAAATGGCAGGATTAGTGTGCACTGAATAGTATAATTAGAGCACATTTCAATATCAATGGCCTGGCTCACCCACATTTTTTCTCTTTTTGGAGGATGAATAACTGAAAAAGAAAGAATAATAACTGCCATACAATGGAGATTTGATAACAAAATTCCACAAAAATGAAAATCTACATCAGTGCCTGGAAAAAAAGATGTCTAAAGCATGTACAAGGAGAAGCCACCATAGCCATTCCAAAACCTCTGCTCATCCACAGACAATTTCACAGTCACCTAGATATACTACTCTGTTTGTGGAGGTGTTTAAGTGAAAGAATTAATGATTTATGGAAATATTAACATTATTGGATTTGGAGGTATTTAAATGAATAAATTTAATTGTATACAGAAAAACATTATTGCATGTTACTTGTATGTATGTTTCATTATTATGATTGTATTGTTGTAAGCCTCTTAGGTATAAGTAGGTAAGAGTTTTTAAAAATAAATAAATAAATACACGGGCTGATTGAAAAGTAGAAACATAGAAACATAGAAAATGATGGCAGAAAAGGGCCTCGGCCCATCAAGTCTGCCCACTCTAATGACCTACCCCCCCCCCCAACTTCATCCCCCAAGAGATCCCACATACCTATCCCATTTTTTCTTAAAATCTGGCACGCTGCTGGCCTCAATCACCTGCAGTGGAAGTTCATTCCAATGATCAACCACCCTTTCGGTGAAGAAATACTTCCTGATGTCACCATGAAATTTCCCGCCCCTGATTTTCAGCAGCTATCATCTTCCACCTCAATATGGCTCGTGATATATTTAAGCGTCTCAATCATGTCTCCTCTCTCTCTAAGTTCCTCGAGTGAGTATAGCTGCAATTTACTCAGCCTTTCCTCATATGGGAGATCCTTGAATCCTGAGACCATCCTGGTGGCCATTCGTTGAACCGACTCAACTCTCAGCACATCTTTTTGGTAATGTGGCCTCCAGAATTGTACACAGTATTCCAGATGAGGTTTCACCATGGATCTGTACAACAGCATTCAGAATCAGATGACTCCACAGTATCTGAACATTTTTCTTTTTTCAAAGTAGTGTCCTACATAGTCAATACTTTTTTGGTGCATTTCAAAAACAATTCAAAGATGTGCAGTAGTCTGTTTTTCGACATCACTTGCATTACCCTCTTTGAAGTGCTTCCACCACTGAAATGCTGCAGCATGACTGATTGTTTTACCACCGTATGCTTGCTGTAACATTTTTTGACAAACCTATTGCAGTCCTGAGGTTTTTCATAGGAAAATATAAGAAAGCATACAAACCCCAGTACAGTAGGGCTGACCAGGTCAGTGCCCAGGACAGTAATTTAGTTGACTACCCTATGTGCAGTGAAGAAGTGAAGATGAGACTAAGACAGAACAGGAAAGGTTTGCCAAAGCAAAGTAAGAAATCTCTGCCCTACTATTATCCAGTTCCTGTAAGGCAGGAAACAGACAGACAGTTTTCCCTCAGAGAAACGTCCCAGGCTGAGGAAGGAAAGCTCTTCCTCCCACTGAAGCCAAGGGGGTGTGTTTTTTTTTTTTCTCAGCTTAAAGCGAGGCTCTGCAGAGAGCAGAGGAGGAGGAGGGCAGGGCAGGAGGAGAGCCAGGAAGCTCAGAAGGGAACTGAGCTTACCCCAGACCAAGCAGGCAGCCCTGACTGGGAAATGAGAGAGGAGCAGGCTGAAGAAAACCTGTCTTCAGAGCCAGGAGAAGCAATGATAGTGGATGACAACAGTGCCGCAATTGAAGTTTGGCCAGAGCAAAATGGAAGTAGCTTGAAACAAACGTGAGTCTTTTGGATGTTTTTCCTGGCTGTTTTTTTCTCTGGTAAGCAGAATGTGTGGGCTACCAGAGAGGATAACTTTGGACTGTAAAGTTTTCTACATTTTTCTTCTGTGCTTTAAGCAAAGGGACAGGATCCTTCACTGTACATAACAGTGACTAAATTAAGCCAAACGCTGAGCAGGAAACTCAGCCTGTTTGTTTCTCAGATTCACTGTGCACGGATCTCAATGGGAGAAGCCAAGCTGATAGTAGTTATTATAGCAACCTGTTCATTGTATTCAGCCTGCATGCTTCTCAGAAACGTATGGAAAATCTCTGTGTTTAAAACTGCTAAGTTTCTCTGTTAACCCTTTCAGGACCATAAGGATCGTAGGCCAATTTTTGTGGTTTTGACGACATTTTTATGGTAAAAAGGGCTTGCAGATGCCAAAAAATTGATTTTTTTTGTGAAATATCATTATTATTTTTTTTTTTTAATCAAACTTTTAGCTTATGGACAGTGTGGCAAGTGAATCTTCTCGTCAATCTGGCAACGACGCTAATGAATGAATGTCGGAACCAGTTTGTTTACATAAAGGCAGTATCATATGGAATCCGTACATATCAAATTTAGAACTGTAGACTATCCCAATCAAAATTTATAGGATTTTAAAGTTATGGGACAAATATGTCCCTTGGTCCTGAAAGGGTTAAACACCAGCTCAGTTTGGATTGAATTCAACTTTGAGAACCAGTATTTACTGTCTCCTGCCTAATGTAAAACTGTCTGTGCACCTTGTTAAAGGATTTGCTTCTGTTTCATCCTCATGGTTACCTGTGCCAGCAGCCCAGTAGTGCTGGCTCATTAACCACTGCCATAGACTCCCATCCTGCAGCTCAGGAATAGGGAACTGCTTATTCTAACTGTTAAACTATATGATTATATTCTTTTTCTACATAAAGTATGCCTAGCCTTAGACTAAAAATGCTAGCGCACCTTTGTAAAAGGAGCCCATAGTCTACAAAGGGTACCAAACTTTTAGTTATTCATTTATTCAATTTTCTATTTTGTTCTCCCAGGGGAGCTCAGAACAGTTTACATGAATTTATTCAGGTACTCAAGCATTTTCCCCTGTCTGTCCCAGCGGGCTCACAATCTATCTAATGGAACTGGGGCAATGGGGGGATTATGTGACTTGCCCAGGGTCGCAAGGGAGCAAGGTTACTGAGGCTGTAGCTTTAACCACTTCGCCACACTCTCCCCAAATTAAAAAAAAAGATGTCATTAATATAATGTACCCACATCACAATATCTTCATTATACACAGATAAATAGACCCAATGTTATTCAAAGGTAACCATAAACAGATTAGCTATCAAAGGTGCCATAGTTATACCCATTGCAATCCCTGATAGCTGACGATATAACTTGTCCTTAAAAAGAAAAAAAAAAAACCTCTCTTTTATAACTAACCCCCCCCCCCCCCTTTTTACAAAACCATGAAAGTGGTTTTTAAGCGCCGGCTGGCGTGCTGAATGCTCTGTGCTACTCCCAAAACTCTCCATCCTCAGGCACTCGCCCTCTATGATAAAATAAAATATATTTTTTAGTACACGACTTGTTTATGCCAATCACAAAATTACCACAGGATGCCTGAGTGAATCCTTTGATAAGCTATTTTAAGCTGTGGTAAGCATGCACATCACACCTTAGTTTAAGGATTCCCTAATTTCAAAATTAGCAGTCACAGATCTGTATTGAATAATTTTGTTGAGAGGGCAGAACCTTATTTTTTCCCCCTTTTTTAAAGTCATCCATGCGCATGAGTGATAAATAACCATCTGGAAAAAAGTCCAATCAGCACTACTGATATAACAGCAACAATTCAGAAACTCAAAAATCTGTAAAAAGAAGAGGACCATCACAGAGCACAATGCTTCAGACAATTTAATCATTTGTCTGTTTATAATAGGGCAAAGTAATGCTAAGGGCTCCTTTTAGTAACATGTGCTAGCGTTTTTTGTGCACGCTAACCCCACACTACATGGAAAATGCTAACGCAAGCTCTATGGAGGCGTTAGTGTGTAGCGCGTAGCGCGCGTTAAAACTGCTAGTGCACCTTAGTAAAAGGAGCCCTAAGTGATTTTAAATGCAAAAAGTATTCAGTCCAAGTTCTCAAAACATTTTAACAGTATATACAGAAAAAGTCGCATTCACTTATCTGTTTGAGCTGCAGTAAAGAAACCACAACAGACTTATTTCTATTCAATCTATTAGCTTGCTGAAATGATTATGTTTCAAGTAAAAAAAAAAAAAAAAAGCTCTTCATCAGGGAATTAATAGTCTTTTCTCCAAGTTATTTCAAAACATCCATTCATTAGTAGAATTATTGGTTCTCAAAAATCTAAATAAATAAAAATACTGCTAAAATGCCATGCACTTATCCAGGTGATTCAACCTTCGATCTATGTCTGTCAGATCCCCCATTTACTGCCAGTCATCTGCTTATGAGTTTTCCCCCTCGTTTTAAGATCCTTATTTTTCTAAACCATTTTTAAAAAATCTTTATTCATTTTAAAAACATACACAAAATGCATACAGAAATACAACAATTGGTACCAAATAACAGTACTTATTACTAACAAATAATAATATAGA
The DNA here is from genome assembly GCF_902459505.1 of Geotrypetes seraphini. Taxonomy (NCBI): domain Eukaryota; kingdom Metazoa; phylum Chordata; class Amphibia; order Gymnophiona; family Dermophiidae; genus Geotrypetes; species Geotrypetes seraphini. The sequence goes on from NC_047084.1 coordinate 231,987,832, forward strand.
CATATTTCCCCCCCCTTCCAACCCGGATGTGTAAAACTCAATAAAATGTAAGGCTTAGACTATTAATTGGTGGATACAAAATTTGATAATGGGCCCCAAATCTCCTTGAAGTTTTAACCATAACCCTTTTGTTCCGAATTCATACGTTCGTATTGATAACATAAGCACAGGGATTCCCACCAAAAGGTGTGATTCAGTCTATCACAATTCTTCTAGTTTTTTTTGTGATCATTTGTATAGCAATCCCAGTCATTAAAAGAAGTAATCTATTCTTAGCTGCAGAAATTGGAGACTTGGGTTGTAACATAGTTCCAAAGAGCACCATATCGTATGATAAAGGGATGGAAGATTCTAGGATCCTATTAATTTCCCCCCAGATAGACTTCCAGGAGCCTAATATTAAGGAACAAAAGTACAACATGTGATCCTGCATCCCTATATCAAGATGACAGTGCCAGAATCTATTAGACTTTGAACTATCTAATTTTTGCAAGCATTTGAAATGAATTGAAAAACAGACCTAGGAATTGAGAACATTTCTGAAAATTCCAAACAAAACCTGCTTTTTCTTTTTGGCTCTTCACATCACTAATGTTTTAGGTTCAAACAATTTTTATTGATGCAAACAACAACAAATACAACATCAAATCGTGTAGTACAATAATGATGCATCAAATATAATTATAAGATAAACATATTGATGCAGTCAATATCACATACAACACCAAGGTGCTTAATACAATAATGAAGCATCAAATACAATAATATGATAAATATAATATAATAAACATTTATAAATAAAACATTATAGCAAATTAATTTCCCTTATTTACTTATTCATTACTTGACGATTAAAAAGGAGAGAAGGCATCCCCAGACCACATCCCATATAAACCTAGAGAATGCCTTCATCCCCCATCAAACCCCACTTGATCTATGTATGACTATGTGTTTGAATCTTTTAATACCCTCTACCTTCCCCATCCAATGGTACTCTCAACCCCACCTCAATCTCAATCATATCAAATAAAAGCTCAGTTAGGACACCCATCTTAAAAACGCACTATGGCCTTTAGGATATAAGGCTTGCAAATATGGAATGTTCTGTGTCTGTGCAATTTAGTAAACAGGATCCAGAATGAGGTAACAAGTCTTAAGTCATCAGGCAGTTTCTATCTTGGGAGGATTGACTAGGTATCTGCAGTAATTTTAATTCTTTCTCTCTCTATTTCTTCCTTTCCTATTTGAATTTTTCAAATTTTCTTTTAAGAATGATTCTGGCCAATATTCAATGCAAATTAAAAAACTAGAAACAGCCGTCAACCAGTTAACTCGCTTGTATGCAGCTATCCGGTCATATTCATCGATACTTAACTTCTGGTGGTAGAGCTGGTTATATCCCAATATTTAGACAAAACCAGCCAGGTTTAGCAGATAAATAAGACCGCATAAATAGCTGTCCTATCTTTGGGCTCCTTTTACAAAATTGCGGTGTCAGTTTCTACTGTGGGCCGAGGTAAATGCTCCGACAGTTATAGGAATTCTATGAGCATTATCTTGCCGGTCCTTGGTAGAAACCTTTACTATGGCTATGTAAAATCCAGTGTTTATCTGCTAATCCATGGCCAGTTAAGTTTGAATATTAATTTATCTGATCATGCACTATACGGTTTTAAAAAAAATGAAAATTCAATACCAAAGCCTAGACAGAGCCCATCATTGAAATTATATTTTTAACTGTCTGCAGCAGCTGAATATCGGGGATGGGTTGGGGTTGTATTTTATGAATTTTAACTTTTTTTTTTTTAAATGGTAAACTACCTAGATTGTTTCTCTGCTGCATGCTATCAAATAATAATAATAAAAAAGAAACAAATCTTAATCTAAACAGTTACTTTTTCAAGGACAGCTGGTAAAACCCACCCGTTTATAGTCAACAACTATAAATGATGATAACAAGTTGGAGTACTGAAATATTATAAATCACATAGGGCCAGATAATTAGAAATTTTTTTCCCATAGACACAGAATTCAGAAATGTCATAGATAAAAAGGCACAGTAGCTGAGGAAAACGAGCTTGGTACATCTGGCCCTTAATGAGCTGCAAACAATCAGACCATGGAATTCTTGCAATACTCCATAATGCCTTATTAGTGCGGCATAGTCATCACAGCACTGGAAACAGTAGATGCCTTCTATATGAATGTGATGTAGTAGTTTTGATAGCAGAATGTTACATCTCTACATACATCTCCCTGCACAGTCTATCTCTCTTTATTCCCCTCCTCCTTTTTACAAAGCCATACTAGTGGCTGCCACAAAATGGCCCCGAAGCCCTTTAAATTCTTATGGGCTTTGGAAAAGTTACCACAGCAGCTCACACTAAATGGCTTTGTAAAAGATGCCGTGTATTAGTAATGCTTTAGGTAATAGGAGAATCCCACAACAGTGAAAAATTATTCCACTGCCTTACCACACCTCATTCAAAGTGATTACTTGGTTCTATTTTAAGGTCCTCAGCGGGCCACCACACACTCAAATCTTTTCATTGTGCGAGGCTTTATGCTCCTATTCGTCATTGGACCCCTTATTTACTCTCAGTTTTTGTAGAAAATACGTTTTAAATATGTGAATGCTAAAGGTACTTAGCTTGGAATTTTGACGCTAGCCGGGAAGGTAGAAACATCCGTCACCAACATGTTTCGCCCATATTACTTAAGGGCTTTGTCAAGGCACCCTCTCCCATTCTCAACTATTGTGTTTCCACCATCGCGTCTCCGACGAAAATCACAATAGTTGAGAACGGGAGAGGGTGCCTTGACAAAGCCCTTAAGTAATATGGGCGAAACATGCTGGTGACGGATGTTTCTACCCTCCCGGCTAGCGTCAAAATTCCAAGCTAAGTACCTTTAGCATTCACATATTTAAAACGTATTTTCTACAAAAACTGAGAGTAAATAAGGGGTCCAATGACGAATAGGAGCATAAAGCCTCGCACAATGAAAAGATTTGAGTGTGTGGTGGCCCGCTGAGGACCTTAAAATAGAACCAAGTAATCACTTTGAATGAGGTGTGGTAAGGCAGTGGAATAATTTTTCACTGTTGTGGGATTTTGTTGGTGAATACCCTCCATTCTAGAATTTTTACTAAAGTGCCTAGTGTTTCATTTTAGGTAATAGGAGAACACATGTCGCTGACAGCATTTCTATGCATTTTCATGCATTTGTTTGGCTTGCAGAACTACTCACCTCACAGCACTTTTCTTTATGTTCTTTGTACCAGTTGCAAATGCAATGATATTATTATACAGTATGAAAGGCGGAAGACATGTCCTTCATGTAGAAATATAAAATATAGTTGAGTACCTTCCTCTCATATAATGATCTTTGGCATCAGATATAGACCAATCAGCAAAACATTTCAAATGTTCTTATTGTAATGTAAATTAGCAATATTTTTTTAAGTTTATGTGATAAGAGTAAGTTGCATTTCTGTATTATTCATTTAGGCCCCGATTCTGTAAACTGCGCCTAACTTTAGGTATGGTTTAGGCGTCCGATTTAAGTGGTTAACGAGCGATTTAAGGGTCTTAACAAGCGTTAATTGGGACTTAGACGGAGGTAGGCATCACGTAGGCGTCATGAGAATATAAACGGTAGGTAGACGCGAGCTTTTGGAAAAGTCGCATCTAAGTATGTAGACATATGCGTAATGAGGATGTAACCTGGGCGTGGTTAAGGATAGGCACTAGATAGACGCTATTTCGGTGGCAGACCGCGTCTAAACATCATGGAAATTGTAGGCGAATGAAAAGCTGGAATAAATGTGGTTTCTTCTTGGGCTGAACTCAGGTTTCTATGGGTGGAACATAGACGTGTTTTGCGCTGTCGAAATGATATATTCTATATAGATTTCAGGAATCGGGTTTTTTCCTCATTTTTCCCTCCCAAAATATTTAATAAGCCACAATATCAATATAAACAAATTGCATGGAAAACATAGTACTTTTCTGCCCAAAAAGTAATATGATTTACTCATTATACCACCTTAGCTTTCCTATTTAAAAAGAACCCCCTTTTTTCTCACCAAACAGTGCTGCAATCAGCTCTTTCTTGAGAGCAAAGAAAGAACATGAAAAAGATATCAATATTGCACACATTACTTCATTTCTCAGAGCTTAAAAATATAAAAACCTGATAAAGACCTTAACATGCATTTTCCTTCCTTGAAAATGAAGGTGTATAATTGTACAAAGCTGACCTCATTGTGAGATCATCAAGGTGCACCTTCAAGATAGAATGCCACAATTAAAAGATGTGCTGGGTGTTGAAATTATAACCTCTGTATGATCAGCACATGATTATAACACATTGAGTTACTCACGTGGATCTCACTTCCCTATCATATCATAGTTGACTGATTTGCATATGTATCATATGTTTAGGAATATCACAGGCACCACAAAGAAAGCATTTGTGGCTCACCAAGTTAATGTGCCTTGTAGCACCTTGTCCATCTTCTCAAGCTCACCGGTTCAAATACCACCTTCACTAAACAGCTTTCTATTAGCTGTCATAAGAGGGTCTAGATCAGGGGTGTCAAAGTCCCTCCTCGAGGGCTGCAATCTAGTCAGGTTTTCAGGATTTCCCCAATGAATATGCGTGAGATCTATTTGCATGTACTGTTTTCATTGTATACTAATAGATCTCATGCATATTCATTGGGGAAATCCTGAAAACCTGACTGGATTGTGGCCCTCGAGGAGGGACCTTGACACCCTTGGTCTAGATCAGGGGTAGGGAACTCCGGTCCTCGAGAGCTGTATTCCAGTTGGGTTTTCAGGATTTCCCCAATGAATATGCATTGAAAGCAGTGCATGCAAATAGATCTCCTGCATATTCATTGGGGAAATCCTGAAAATCCGACTGGAATACAGCTCTCGAGGACCGGAGTTTCCTACTCCTGGTCTAGATGGTGGACTTTGCCATTTTTATCAACACATTTCCCTTTCCAGGCAAACTTATTTTCACCTTCCCATGGCTAGGACATCCTAAGATGTCGTGGGAGGAAACTTCTCCTCTGACAGAGCAAAGCCATTTGTGGCTCTCCAAGTTAATGCACCTTGTTCATCTTCTCAAGCTCACCGGTTCAAATCCCACCCTCCTCTTCACTCATTTTAACAGCATCCTAACAGCTCTCATAAGTGGTGGACTTTGCTTTTTTTCATCAGCATTCTGCAGTTTGCAGGCACAGGTGCTCACCTGGGAAGTAGCGATCATCAAACGGTTTGGTTTGATATAACAGCTAAAGTGGAGAGCGGCCGCACGTTACTTAAAGTCCTAGATTTCAAACGTACGGACTTTAATGCAATAGGAGAGTACCTGAAGAAATTGCTGTTAGGATGGGAGGACATAAGTGAAGTGAAAAGACAGTGGTCTAAGCTGAAAGGAGCGATAAAACTGGCTACGGACCTTTATGTGAAGAAAATCAATAAAAACAAGAGAAAAAGGAAGCCAATATGGTTCTTCAAACTAGTGGCGGAGAAAATAAAGGCAAAAGAGTTGGCGTTTGTGAAATATAAAAAAACCCAAGAAGAGGAATGCAGAAAGGACTACAGGGTGAAACTGAAAGAAGCCAAGAGAGAGATATGTCTGGTGAAAGAAGATATGTCTGGTGGAAGAAAATAATGACTAAAAATGTAAAAAAAAGGAGGCAAAAATTTTTCAGATGAAAAATGGAATTGCTAAACTAAAAGATGCTGGGAACTGATATGTGGAGAGTGATGAGGAAAAAGCAAATGTGCTAAACAAATACTTCTCTTTTGTGTTCACAGAAGAAAATCCTAGAAAAGGACCGAGATTGTCTGGCAAAGTTACACGAGAAAATGGAGTAGATTCTGCACCATTCACAGAGGAGTTTATGAGCAACTTGAAAAACTGAAGGTGGACAAAGCAATGGGACCAGAAGGGATCCATCCCAGGATACTAAGGGAGCTCAGAGAGGTTCTGGCGAGTCCTATTAAAGACTTGTCCAAAAAATCTCTGGAGACGGGAGTGATTCCTGGGGATTGGAGGAGAGCGCATGTGGTCCCATTCATAAAAGTGGTCACAGGGATGAAGCAGGAAGTTACAGGCCGGTGAGCCTCACTTCAGTTGTTGGAAAAATAATGGAAATGCTGCTATTACAAAGGATAGTGTACTTCCTTGAATCTAATGGGTTACAGGATCCGAGGCAACATGGCTTTAGAAAAGGTAAATCGTGCCAAACGAACCTGGTTGAATTTTTTGATTGGGTGACCAGAGAGCTGGATCGAGGACATATGCCAGATGTAATTTACTTAGATTTCAACAAAGCCTTTGATACAGTTCCTCATAGGAGGCTGTTGAACAAACTTGAAGGGCTGAAGTTAGGACCCAAAGTAGTGAACTGGGTTAGAAACTGGCTGTCGGACAGATGCCAGAGGGTGGTGGTTAAAGGAAGTCACTCGGAGGATGGAAAGGTGAGTAGTGGAGTCCCTCAGGGTTCGGTGCTGGGGCCAATCCTGTTCAATATGTTTGTGAGTGACATTGCTGAAGGGTTAGAAGGAAAAGTGTGCCTTTTTGCAGATGATACCAAGATTTGTAACAGAGTAGACACTGAAGAGGGAGTGGAAAATATGAAAAAGGATCTGCAAAAGTTAGAGGAATGGTTTAATACCTGGCAACTAAAATTCAATGCAAAGAAATGCAGAGTAATGCATTTGGGGATTAATAATTGGAAGGAACCGTATATGCTGGGAGGAGAGAAGCTGATATCCACGGACGGTGAGAGGGACCTTAGGGTGATAGTGTCCGAAGATCTAAAGGCGAAAAAACAGTGTGACAAGGCAGTGGCTGCTGCCAGAAGGATGCTGGACTGTATAAAGAGAGGCGTAGCCAGTAGAAGGAAGAAGGTGTTGATGCCCCTATACAGGTCATTGTTAAGGCCCCACTTGGAGTATTGTGTTCAGTTTTGGAGACCGTATCTGGCAAAGGATGTAAGAAGACTTGAAGTGGTCTAGAGGAGGGCGACGAAAATGATAGGAGGCTTGCACCAGAAGACGTATGAGGAGAGACTAGAAGCCCTGAATATGTATACCCTAGAGGAAAGAAGAGACAGGGGACATATGATTCAGATGTTCAAATACTTGAAGGGTATTAACATAGAACATAATCTTTTCCAGAGAAAGGAAAAGGGTAAAACCAGAGGACATAATTTGAGGTTGAGGGGTGGTGGATTCAGCGGCAATGTTAGAAAATTCTACTTTACTGAGAGGGTGGTGGATGCCTGTAATGCGCTCCCGTGAGAGGTGGTGGAGAGTAAAACTGTGACTGAGTTCAAAGAAGCGTGGGATGAACACAGAGGATCTAGAATCAGAAAATAATATTAAAAATTGAACTAAGGCCAGTAATGGGCAGACTTGCACGTTCTGTGTCTGTATATGGCCATTTGGTGGAAGATGGGCTGAGGAGAGCTTCAATGGCCGGGAGGGTGTAGAGGGGCTGGAGTAGGTTTTAACGGACATTTCAGTAGGAACCCAAGCACAGTACCAGGTAGAGCTTTGGATTCTTGCCCAGAAATAGCTAAGAAGAAAAAATTAAAAAAATTTAAATTGAATCAGGTTGTGCAGACTGGATGGACTATTCGGGTCTTTATCTGCCGTCATCTACTATGTTACTATGTTACATTCATCTGCTCTCAGCTACAAGCCATTGTGGTAGGAATGTATTTCTTTTTATGCAATATCCACACAGGGCAACAGGTATAAGGGTTTACTAAAACTTCAGAGGGCTTGGACAGGTATTGAAGGAAGGTACATGTTTTTTAGATGTATCCTAGAGACATTTCTGTTGGTAAATTCAACTTGGCTGCATGTGGTTTCATGCCTGAGGAGTGTGTGTTGGGGTGGGGAGGGGGTTTAGGATGAGAGAGAACAGGCTGCTGAGAATTGCAGGAGATCATTTTAAAGATCAACTGAAATATGTTTAACAAAGGAATGGCTAAAGAGTTTGAAGGTTTTCTGGTAGAAAAATTAATATCAAATATTTGCTAACTGCAGTCAAGACTTGAATTCCTGATGTATGGAAGATAAAAGCAGTACCTTAAGGCATAGAGCTATAGAGGGAACTTTGTTTAGAGTTTGGTAACAGAGCCTCTACAGACTAAGCAGATGAGAAATGGCTTATTGTCAAAGCTTTGAGAAGTGAAGGAAATGATTAAAAGTCAGGATAGGTGTGTTTGCCCAAACCACACCTAAAACACGCCCAATCAGATTTGAAAGTTTTCTGATGGGAAGTCCTAATGGTGCCTATGACGTCAGATGCTACTTTAGCATGCTTAGTATAAGAAGGTCCATCAGAGCAGCATTTTCTATTTTACGACTCCTATTCTGTGTTATTGCTTATGCTGATTTCTGAGATTTTACTTTTCTTGATTATCTTTTAACCTTTTCATTCAGTATATCTTCCACAACTCTCTCCATTTCACAGGACCATTAGCAACTATAGTAATTAGCAATTTTGACGTCTTTCTAACCTTTTTCATCTTTCCAGGTGACAATGCTGCACCTATGCAAGGAACTCCTTGCTAGCAGCTCAGATACCAAATCCAGGTGAGAATGATATATTGCTAGCTACTTAGGTATGTTTATTAGATAAAAGCTCAGGAAGAACTGATTTCTTCTTTTGTACTCCCATTCTGTGTTATTGCTTATGGTGATTCTCCATTAACTTTTTGTCCCCCTGATATCTGCCACAACTCTCTCCATTCCACAGGGTCATTAGCAGGTCTGAGAATTAGTGATGATAAAAATTGGTTCCAGGAGTGTTGGCTGTAAAAAAAATCCATGCTGTTTGAAACTTTGGTGCCAGCAAAATGAATATGCAAGTTACATGAATATGTGGAACCTATAGCAGTGCTTTTCCTCATAGAGCTAAATTTAAATATTTTTAGAGTCATAATTGTTAGGCATCCTTATTAGCTGTTATTCTGAGATTGTGCTGTGACATATTCTCCCAAGACTTCTTCTTTTTATTTTAATGCTTGCATGTTATCCTATGGACGCGTTAGCAGTTAGCACATGCATTGATTTAGTGCATTGTAAAAGAGAGCCTAAAACTCACCAATAAACTCTTAATTTGTCTCAATCCATCTTCCTTCTTCTACAGCCTGCCTTCGCCTACCAAGAGCAGATTATGGGACCTTAACAATTCTACGACAGTAACAACTTGGACCTAGGAGTGGCTTACTCTGCATACCTGTCATCCATCTCATCGAACTGCAGTTGGCTGACATTACACTTGCATGCTGCTTTCCTGAACTGTGAAATGATTCTAGATGTTCTCGAATAAAAATCTTAAACCATTTTTTACCTTGTGCTTATTTACATTGAGTAGCATTCACCTTTGTCTTATCTAGTGTTCCATGAGGCCCAGGCTACAAAGGAAAGAAGTGGGGAGGCCCTTATAGGGTGATAAACATGGTAGCTGGCATGTCTCCTGCCTCACAGCCTGCAACCAGCATAATATTTGAGAAAATGAGATTATATGAGAGCTGAAAGGATGAAAAGGTGCAACGAGGTGCCTTAACTTGGTGAGCCAGAAATGGCTTCTTTCAGTCAGGGGAGAAGTTTCTTACCCTGACAGCTTGAGATATGCTTAAATGCAGCCATTACGGCGCTCCGCTATGGAGCCGCAAGCACGCCGTAGCTACAGCCGTAACGACGCCTAAACAGAACAGTATAATCAAACCAGAATTACTATGCTTTTATGGCTTATTGTGTAGCACAGTGGGTAGAATGAAGGTTGGGGTGTGAGCTTGGTCTGGGTTCGACTCCCTCATGTACTTCAGCTGACACAATACTCATTTTAATAAAAATTACAAGCTACAGACCAATCAAATCTCATTTTTATCTCAAACAGCACAACATTAACAATACTAGACACAATTTATTCCAAAAATGTGGTTTGCATCTATAAAAACAGCAGTATTTGACTCCCTGTCACATATATTGAACCATACTTGAGATTCTGGCTTTTGAGACAATGAAAGCAGTACTTTAAGCCATTGAGCTACCATGTAGGGATGTCACACAGGAAACATACACACGCAGTCTTAGAGTCGGGGTGGAGGCGCTCCCTAATGGATGGTCTCTCACCCTTTTATTGAGAATCTTAGCTCCATTAATTACTTAGCTAATGCTCTAAGGTTATAATTTCATAATGCATTTATAGTGAGGATTAGATCAACGTAACTCATTGTTTATATATTTCATGTGCTTCTCAAAACTACTATCTCATGTGACATATGAATACATAATAATAGTTACAATAAAGTGATTCCCAATGTGTACATTCATTCTCCTATCTAATAGACTTTTCAAAACAACAGCCACCAATCAAATCTTTATATAGCATGTGACAGACCAAAGGTTATAATGCATGCTCCTTAAGCTCTCTTGATTAGCCTTAACTCAGGGCCTGCTTAGCCAAAGTCTGATTGTTGCCCATATAAGGGATGCTTAAACAAGATAAGAGATAAGATAAGGGTAAACCCTTGTCAGGTTAATATGTGGCAAGAGTCTTGTGTCAAAAGGGGAGGGGGGAATGCCTCAGCATTCTGTCTCAAGGTGCAAACCTTTTTCCTTGCTTTGTCAAGAGGGAAAGAAAAAGGATTCATACTTCTATACAGGGACTAGATCCATACACAGGGCCTAGATCAGTGTGCCAACCTGGCCTGGTTCAGAACTGCCTGTGTGCTGACCTTGCCTGTTTTCTGATGCCCTGAATCAGAACTTATCAGATCTCCATCCCTACACTACCAGTCTTTTGTCTCAGCTAACTGTGATATGATAGCTAAGCAGATGATACATAGGCAGGTCAGTAAGCTATGATATGGCAGGGGAATCAGAACAACTGGAGTGGAAGGTGGTGTAGCTCAATGAATAAAAGTTTGATGCTACTCTTGCAGAGGTTGTGAGTTCAACTCCCAGTCTGTCTTTTATTTGTGGCATTGTACCTTGCAGGTGTACCTTGATGATCTCACACCTCCCTTAGCAATGAACTAGAAGCCACATTCAGGTCTGTTCTGTGTGTTATTCTATTTTTAAGCTGGGCCAAATGAAGTTATGGGCTTTCTCTTTGCTTTGAAGAATGAGCTAATTGTAATAATGTTTAATGAGAAAGAGAGTGCTATTTAGAGCAAGGAACCTAAAGCTGTGATTTTCATGTGCTGCAATTAGCTAATAACATTGCTTCTTTAGGCAATTTTAAATTCAATATGCTTGTATGGATTTGTCCTGTTTATGTTGTGCCTGAATAACAAAGTAAAAATCCCTGAACTGTATTTAAAAGATCACTTTGGAAACATCTAGAAACATCTCTCAAATAACGTCTATGGCAGGGGTGTCCAATGTCGGTCCTCGAGGGCCGCAATCCAGTCGGGTTTTCAGGATTTCCCCAATGAATATGCATGAGATCTGTGTGCATGCACTGCTTTCAATGCATATTCATTGGGGAAATCCTGAAAACCCGACTGGATTGCGGCCCTCGAGGACCGACATTGGACACCCCTGGTCTATGGGATGCCTAGAGAAAGATCATTGGATGACCTAGGCTGCCTAAATAGCATATATCCTGCTAAAGCCTTTCTGAAGCTTAAACCACATATATCTAAAGCTCAAACTCCTGTTCTTTACACTTCTTATAGGAGCTAATCTGTATAAGTTTCCGTGTAGCACAGGAGTGAAGCTTACACCCTTCTACGCTGATGTTTCCAGTTCAACTCCCAATCGGTACCTCTCAATCAAAAAGCAATCTTATACTTATCCTTTTAAACATGGCATGCTTTGTTACTTTTTTTGTTTTTATACTGTTGAAGTATACAATTCTTAAATAATGAAGAAAAAGGATATAACAGGGCAGTGAGATTTACCTTGTTCTGTCTCCTAGCAGAATTATCTGCCATTCACTACCTATAAGGAGCAGTATAATCATATCAGAATTGCTATTATTGTATGGCTCATTGTCTGGCACAGCGGATTAGCATGAAGGTTAGCGTGTAAGCATGTCACATTTTTTCAAAATTCACACTGATATTCCTATTTCAACTCCCACTGAAACTAATATATTATAAATATCCTTTTAAACATGGTATACTTTGTTTTTATTATCCTTTTAATGATGGTATACTTTGAGTTTATTATGTTAAAGCTTACAATCCTGAAATAATGATAGCAAATCAGTAAAAAACACATAACTAACATCATAGGGATGTCTATCTGGCATCTATATCAGAAAAAGTGTGATTTTTGGGAACGGGTATCAGACTCCTACCCAACGCCTATGTAACGCTCATTGCAATTTACGCCACGCGAACGTCTAAACCAATGCCTAAAACTAGGCACAGTTTACAAAATCGGGGCCTCAATGTCTATATAAGAACAATTATAGATCAATTTAAATTCAAACTTCAATTTGTATTTAAAAGATCAAATTACGGTAATGTAAAAAATATTATAGCTATCACTATTGAGACATATGAACAAGTCTGAATTATATTTGGTCAGAACAATGGCACAAGCACAGCTTCAATTCCAGATTCTTTATGATTGTGTTCACCTAATTGTTCCGTCAGTTATACAGTATGATAATGCACATTTTGAGAGTTATACTTTGTTATGCAAGTTGCTTTTATTTAAGGACTGCATATATCAGTACAATTTAGTTGTATAGATTTGCATTACAAGGATTCTGTAAGGGAAGGTCATGCTTAACGAACCTTCTGTACTTCTTCGAGGGAATAAGCAGTCGGGTGGACAATGGGGAACCTATAGACTTCATTTACCTCGATTTTCAAAAGGCTTTCGACAAGGTGCCACACGAAAGGCTGCTTAGGAAGCTGTGGAACCACGGGGTGGGAGGGGATGTGCACAGATGGATCAAGCACTGGTTGTCGGGTAGACTGCAAAGGGTCGGAGTGAAGGGCCAATATTCTGACTGGCAGGGAGTCACAAGCGGTGTGCTACAGGGATCGGTGCTGGGGCTGTTACTCTTCAACATATTTATCAATGACCTGGAAAAGGAGGCAAAGTGCGAGGTTATAAAATTTGCAGACGATACCAAACTGTGCGGTAGAGTTAGGGCCAGGGAGGAGTGTGAGGACCTGCAAAGGGACCTGGACAAGCTGGAAGACTGGGCAAACAAATGGCAAATGCGCTTTAACGTGGAAAAATGCAAGGTCATGCATATAGGGAAAAAGAACCCGTTGTTCAACTACAAATTGGGGGGGGCATTGTTGGGAGACAGCAGACTTGAGAGAGACTTGGGTGTGCTGGTGGATGCATCACTGAAGCCATCTGCACAGTGCGCAGCAGCCTCGAAAAAAGCCAACAGGATGCTGGGCATCATAAAGAGGGGCATAACAACCAGGACGCGGGAAGTCATCATGCCATTGTATCGAGCGATGGTGCGTCCACATCTGGAATACTGCGTTCAGTATTGGTCGCCGCACCTCAAGAAGGACATGGCGGTACTTGAGAGAGTCCAAAGGAGAGCAACGAAACTGGTAAAGGGGCTGGAACACTGCCCATACGCCGAGAGATTAGATAGGCTGGGGCTCTTCTCTCTGGAAAAAAGGAGGCTCAGGGGAGATATGATAGAGACCTTCAAGATCATGAGGGGCATAGAGAGGGTGGATAGGGACAGATTCTTCAGACTGAAGGGGACAATAAGTACGAGGGGGCATTCGGAGAAACTGAAGGGAGATAGGTTCAAAACAAATGCAAGGAAGTTTTTTTTCACCCAAAGGGTCGTGGACACATGGAATGCGCTACCGGAGGAAGTGATCAGGCAGAGTACGGTACAGGGATTCAAACAGGGATTGGACGGATTCCTGAGGGATAAAGGGATCGTGGGATACTGAGAGAGATGCTGGGATGTAACACAGGTATAGAAAGCTAACCAGGTAATAAGTATAGAAACCCAACAGGTCGTGGGAAGACCTTGCATGTGCAAGACCGGAGGGTTAGGACTACGATGGGAAGATAGGACTTAAATGAGAAACCAAGGTGGCAAGGGAGCCCCTTCTGGTGATGCAGACAGGTCGTGACCTGTTTGGGCCGCCGCGGGAGCGGACTGCCGGGCAGGATGGACCTATGGTCTGACCCGGCGGAGGCACTGCTTATGTTCTTATGTTCTTAGAAAAGGTGCAAAAACTGAGGGAAGGAGACAAGATAAGGCAGAGGAGGGCAGTGGCATAGCGAGAGTGACTGGTGTATGGAGCGGTGGTGTTCCTCTCCCGCCCTCTTCCCCGCCTCCCCTGCCATGCACACACGCCTGCTCCCCTTCCTTGTACTTTTTTTAACTTCGGCGTAGGTAGCTAAAAACTTGCTGCCTGCATTGGCTTTGGTGCACCAAAGCCAATGCAGGCGGCAAGTTCTTTGTTGCTCACACCAAAGTTAAAAAGCTACGGGGAATGGGTGGAGGCGCGTGCGCACTCAGCAGGGGTAGGAGTGTGAAGAGGGTTGCCCCGAGGAAGATTGTGCCTGGGGTGGACCGCCCCTTCACACCCTCTTACTATGCCACTGGAGGAGGGGATGAGAGAGTACTAAAGGAAATAGTGTGTTTCTGTATCTTTCCCCTCCATTAAAAAGCCACGCTAGAGGTTTTAGCACCAGCTACCACAGTAACAGCTCCGACGCTCATAGAATTCCTATGAGTATCTGAGCTGTTATTGCTGTGGCCAGCACTAAAAACACTAGCACAGCTTTGTAAAGGAAGGGGTTATCCTGCAAATAACTTTTTTTTCTGCATCAGAAGTGCTCCATCAGTGGCTATTGATCAAAACTTAAAATCAGAAGCCCCTAATTCTGTATAATATATATGTAATGTATAGTAATAAGGCCCCCTTTTATAAATATACACAGCTGAGTACAGCGCATCAAATGCTTCGGTGTAGATTCAATTCCTATAGGCGTAGGAACATTTACCGCACCGGCCCACACTGCCGTTTTTTGTAAGAAAGGGTGTAAATGTTTAAAGAAGCTTTAAATTTAGATCCCAACATATGGCCTGAGTCTATATGATCTAATTTCAACAATTGCAGATACAGTATCTTTATTTTAAAACACAAAGATTAGTGAAGTTTTGCCACACAACACCATAAAACTAATCAGTGGTTCTATAGCTTTCAAATGATATGCAATTACAAGTGCATTAAGAAAAACCTTTTGGCCTGCCTTCACTGCATTAAGCACAAAATTAAAACATAAAAAGGCATAATGGGATTTTGGAGGAAAAAAGGTTAGACATTTGCTCTCTGGTGAAAGACCCAATTATAAAAATGATCTACATTTCAAAGCATTCTTAATTTCTTTTAAAAACCGCTTGACATATTCTAGACAAAATTTATTTTTAAAAAAACCTGTAGCTTAGGCTACAGGGATGGCATTCAAGAGATCAAACCATACTGAGCTTTATTGCATCCTGCATGATTCTCCTACTAGTGCCCACCCCCATCCTATCTACTTTGCCACCACCAATGAGAGGAGACAGAGGGCTAAATGTAATCCCTCTATTACCTTTCTGATTTTCTGTTGCTTACCTCTTGTTTTATTATTTCCATCATAGTATTTTGTTATGTAAACTGCCTTATGTGTTTCAAGTTCAAATTTTTTTTTATTATAACCCACCTATGAGTAGCACCTTCTAAATGGCTTTACAATAACAAAAATGTGATAGATATTAGAGGATGTTCTGCCCTCATTTTATGTGGGCACTTGCTCATTTTCTTGTATAAGAACAAGTCTAAGTGTTTATGCTAAGATGTATAAGTAAAGTGTGCTCTGTGCTTTGCTTTTCCCAGAGAGTTAGGCTGCAAATACAGAGCTTAAGCCCACCCTTCTTCGGTTTGAGAGAGAACAGTTGCCATATTTGTAGACAGCATGGCTGTATGAGAACCTAAGTCTAACACTGTTCTACCACCAGGTCTTCACCTTTTATTTCTAACAGTCTAATATAACTTAGGTTCTTTCTAAGTCTGGAGCATAATGTTATTTTCCATAAGGTGTGTAGACACACTCCCAGCTTCCCTTTGAGTAGAATATACTGGTAGAGTGAGAAGATTCTATGAAAGTTGAACTGCCTTGAAATGATCAATTGTAAGTGTTTATTCTTTACTTTATGTTACTAAAGAAAATCGTTCAAGAACCGCAGAGTCTGGCGATAACATTAAGATTACAGAAGTAAGGGTTAACTAAACTAAATAGGAGCCTCATTCAATTGCCAGTATAACTCAGAGTGAGATCAACAGTGCTTAACCATTCAGAGGAGTCTTTGTTTTTTCAGTACAAAACCTGAGAAAGTCTATGGTAAAGACTGTTCAGTGAAGCTGTAAACTGTCCAGTAAAAGCTAAAGTCAACATAAAGGAAAAGAAAGAAAAAATATAACGTTAACAACTTTTGTGGAAGAAAATAAAAGCAATGAGAGTGTAGATATGTCAGAATAAAAAATAAAAAACCCTTATTTAAATAGTAGCACAATATTGGGGTAGCCCACTTTTACCAGTGTTCAAAGGAGGTTATATTATAGCAGTCCTATCTAAAACATGCCCAGACTATGTTCAATTATTATTAGGATGTACTGTAGTTTTAGGCATCTGTATCCTAGTTTTGGTTTTTAAAAAAAAAAAATATTGAGATTTGGATGTTCATACAATATGGTTGTCTAAATGTCAGTTTTTAAATTCAAAAACACAAATAGAGCTTCTAAAATAAGGGACATAGTGTCACTGATGCCCATTGGACTTAATGAGATGGGCTGACACAATAATGGCAGTCATCTGTCCTCTTACAGACTGAGTATGCTATGTGGCATTCAGTTGTCCAGGTAGAAGGTTGATTCCCTTATAGCACTGTACCAATGTTTATTAAACTTGATATACTGACTTTTCCAGTGTGTATACCATTTCATGCACTCATATCATCCTCCCAGTTCAATTTATGATTCCATCTCTCAAGCAAATTGTATTCAACTCCATCAGTATTACAGGGCTGACTATATGTATTTCTTCCATTTGTGCGTTGCACCTACCTATACAAGCTATACTATATGAAATGACCTTCCCACCTGAGTCAGTGGTTGTTTCTGAAATTTATTCAGGTAAGAATGATATTCAGTGCAAGATAGCAAATCTAAATGTGTCTATATTGTTAAACATCCTTTGCTGAATCACCATTTAGGTCTTGCATAGACATCCTAATAATGTCTATGACGTTATCACGTGTTAGCATTATGATGTCATTAGAATGGCGATTTTATGCTGTTTTTTTACATTAAAATCGTATGCAGTAAAATGCTAGCACCACTATTATATATTAGTCTTTTAATTATTTATAGACCACTTATGTCCTATGTGGTATTTAAATTTGGCTCCTTTATCATATTTCTCTTTTGTTCTGGTTACCCAGAATCACAAGGAGCAGCAGGGAATTTGAACCAGCACTATCAAGGTATCAAAGCTATAGTGCTAACCACTGCACCACACAGTTAGTCATTAAACCATATGCCAATTCCAAAGCCAAGCTTATATCATCTTGATTCACAAGCAGTCATTTCTCTAAGATAACTATCAAACATGTACCTTCAACATTAGTCCAGCTCCTCTGCTGTTTTCTAATAAAAACTCTTTTGGCCTCTGTGCCGAAACATATGAAAATACTTATATTTTGCATACTAAATCTTCAATTTTTTTTTAAATGTAAAGCGGACTCCTTTGCAAAACTAGGTCTACTTTTGGGGGTTAGTTGAGCGTGCGTTAGATGGATGCGACTTAGGCATCACTCGGTGTGCCAGAGGCATCCTCATATAGGTGAATGTAGCTTCTATTTTGGGGGCTATAGAGGACTCCAGTTTAATATTAAGATCAAAATATGTTTAATAATGTATTACTCAAGCAAAGCACATGAAATATATATATAGCATACTAAACCTCATTTTCAAAAGGCTAAGAAAATAAGAAGAGAATCCCTACTCACAATGGCTGTGGTTCAGAGCAAATAGACATGCCTGTTGCACATTCTCTATAAGTTGTAAGTTATTGATTCTATAGCTTTGTGTTTTGATCCTGTAGCATGTTATTGACTCTGTAATGTACATATCTCTGTTCCTTATAACTTTGTGTATGTATCCTTGTAACCCGTTTTGGGCTCCTGGGGAGGACGGGCTATAAAAATGAATGAATGAATAAATAAATAAATAAATCTTTCTTTTAAAAACTACAACTAACCAAGAGAGGAACATTAGAAATTCAACATGGGAAGGGGATCATGGGTTCTCTTAGAGCACACAGCTATTTCAGAACCCACTTCATCAATCCCAATCCTTTAATCACTTGTTCCTCTCCCCAACATTCCTATTTTGGGGTTTCATTTACTAAATATTTCTTTTAAATTGCTTAAATATGAAATATCCTGGTTAGTTGTAGTTTTTAAAATAAATTTTAGAGAGTACATATGAAAGATCCACCTGGTATATGGGATGTTAAGATATTTTGGATAATGATCTTTTAAAATCATTTTGGAGTAGAAAACAGAGAATAAAAAGGTTTTTGTATGATATTTGGAATGATTCTACTCATTTTTAAGAAGTGAAGTGTTTATCACTACTCTGGAGTTTTTCCTTTTTGATGATATACAATCTTGACATCATTGTGACATCATTAATATGTACTTAGATGGCAGATTGTCACAAAAAAAAATAGGAATATATTTTTGGGTACCCGCCATACTAGGAATTTGAACCCACTGCCTTGGAAATATAGTAGACGTGCCTTTAGCCACTGAGCCACAGGAGGTCTGTGTTAGACAGAGGTTCTTGCCATGAGAGATGATACCTTAGGACAGGGGTGTCAAAGTCCCTCCTTGAGGGCCGCAATCCAGTCAGGTTTTCAGGATTTCTACAATGAATATGCATGAGATCTATTTGCATGCACTTCTTTCATTGTATGCTAATAGATCTCATGCATATTCATTGGGGAAATCCTGAAAACCCGACTGGATTGTGGTCCTCGAGGAGGGATTTTGACACCCCTGCCTTAGGAGATCATAGCCATCTCAGGGAAAAAATAAGTTTCCCTTTGGATCCTGGAAATGACAGAGTACAAATGTAAATGGCAAAGTCCATAACCCATACTCTCTTATGAGACCAAAAAGAAACTGTTAAGGTACCAGAAATGTTTGTGAGGATTTGAACCCTTGACCCCTGAACAATGGAAAATGCCTTTAATCACTAAGCTACAGGAGCTTTTGGTTAGGTAGGGGCTCATATTATTTTTTAGTGACATTCTGCCATCTAGGTGCATAATGATGATGTCACAATGATGTCAAGATTGTGTATCAGACATGTCTACTTACTCTGAATCACTGCTGTTGTGAATAGGGATTCCTTTCTTATTTTCTTGGGAATGAGGTTTAGTGTGCTATATATATTTCTTTTTCTATTATAATTAAAGAGGAGTCCTCTTTACCCCCAAAATAGAAGGTTTGGTATAAGATATATACATATATATATTCATGTGCTTTGCTTAAGTAATGCATTATTAAACATATTTTGACCTTAATATCAAACTGGAGTCCTATATACCCCCAAAATAGCAGCCTTGTTCACCATATGTGGACACCTCTGGCACATCTAAGTGACACCGAAGTCACATCCACCTAACTCGCACCTACCTAGTGCCCAACTCATGCTCAAAAGTAGACCTGCTTTTACAACACCTACATTTTAGGCATTAGGTAGACGCATTAGGATGCTGAGCGGCATTTGATTCTGTAAATGGACATCTATATTGAAGCCATGCCCATGCCTATTCAATTAGGAACAGCTTTTTTTGATGGGCGTCCACAAAATTGTGGACACCTATTTTGTGAATTGTGTCCAGCCTTTAGACATCTAACTTCAAATTATTGCTTGTTATAGTCATTAATTGGGCTTATTATCCACTTTATTTGGATGCCTAAGTCAGTGGACATCCACATTGTGGACACCTAAAGTTAGACTTCCTTTACAGAATCTTCCCTTAGTGTGTTGTCCTAACCATTGGGCTGCACCTCCACTCTGTGGACCTGATTCTCTAAATGGCACTGCTAGGTTCCCTAGTCATGGATGCCTAGAGACACTTAATTTAGTTCTGTGCAGAACTAAATTGTTTTTAATTATTTGAAACAGTGTGGTAATTGGCCATGCTATTAAAAGCCAAAAACACATTATTTTAATTATCAATTTAGGTTGTGAGAAGATATCCAAACGCTGTCTAGCAACACCTACATCAAAGTGCTCTCCAGTACCTAATGATGCCTACCTGAAATGTGGCCATGGTTAGGGGTGAAGAATAGGCATGGTTAGATGCCTGTAAATTAAGCTAGATAAAACCTGGCCTAATATACCAGTGCCTACCACAGGGATGCCTAACGATGCTTAATTATGCTTAGGTGCTGCCAGGCATGATTCTATAAAGGACGCCTTGTAGTTGATTGACAGCTGCGTGGAATGGTGCCCTTCATAGAATCAGGCCCCGTGTAGCTATTTTATAACTTGGATGTTTCTATGCTGACTACTCCTATGTTTAGCCCCTTTCATAGTTTACAAGGTTCCATTTGTAAAATGGATGTTCTTACTGGACATGTACCAGCAGTTGGACTTCCATGTCTCATGTATTTTAGAACAGGCTGTATGTCAGCAGATCCTATTCCAAAATACCTGCACCACCAGCGACATATTGACCTGGTTGCCCTTATTCTGAGTTGGGTGTCCTTTCTAAAATGCTTTTGCAGGCTACATAAAGGTTGTTCTTTGTGCCATCCAGGCACTCCTCAACCACCTAAGCATGTCATTTAGGGAGGAAGGAAGTTTCAGCAAAGATAGCTGAAAGTGAGAATACCAGTAACATCAGCAGTTAGTCTATTCAAATCTCCCATCCATGACAGGATTCTTTCAGTATGACATATTCTATCACAAAATACAATCATTTCTTCTTTCTCAACTCTAATACTTCTCAATCTTGACATGCTACTAAAAAGCATTAGAAAAGAAAACAATCTAAAATAGATTGGCTCCTCTGGGTCTTTTTGAAGCCAGAAATATTTAAGAACATAAAGGCCTATTCATCCAAGAATTTTGTCGGCCTTTAGAAGAGAAATAATGGAAAAATGCTCAGCCAACAGCTGCCATAATGTAAAAGCAGACATGCAGGGGATATTTGGCAAAATAAATTAATTTCTTCCAGGAGAAAGAAAAAAAGATATACAGGTATAAGGGAAAGAGCTATCATGTATGGAAGTATATGGTATAAAGTCTATAAATACTGATTATCCCCAATCGTTTTCACATTTGTACTAAGAATACATAAGAAAAAAAATATTTTTTTAAACAAGACAGACAAAAATCTACTTTTTCCTGAAAGTGTTAAATTTAAGAATCAGTCAAAGATTTCCATATGTGCTCTAGTATCTAATTGTGATACTAATGATTAACAGTGCAAGATTACCCATATGAAAATTGACCCCCTTGATGAGATCTAAAGAATCCGTGCTGTTTGACAGCACTCAAAATTTTGGCTTTTAGGGTAGTGAGGAAGGGAAAGTATGGACACTCTGGAAGAAAGGTGGGAGATAGTAGATATGATACAGACATTTAAATATCCTTCTGGTATACATGTACAGGAAAAAAGTCCTCTTTCAATTGAAAGACACTTTGTTATGAGGGTTAATAGGATAAAGATGGAAGGGGAAAAACTGGAAAGTAATATACAAAGATGGTTTGTAAAGTTTGGTTAAAAAGCAAGTTAAACAACATAGTCTCCATTGAGGGCTATACACTTAGGGCTCCTTTTACAAAGGTGCGCTAGTATTTTTAGCGCACACACTGGATTAGCACGCGCTACCCAAAAAACTACTGCCTGCTCAAGAGGAGACGGTAGCGGCTAGCGCGCGCGCTATTCTGCACGTTAAGGCCCTAATGCACCTTTGTAAAAGGAGCCCTTAGTCCAGCAAGTTTCCAGTTTATTTCATAAGCTATTTTTCCTATGATATTAAAAACTGGAAACTCACTGGACTACGAGTATATAGCCCTTGATAGAGACAACGTTGTTTAACTTGATTTTTTACCAAACTTTTCCAAACCACCCTCATAAGCAAATATTTATTTATGGAAAGAATGCTGGATTTGAGGAACGGGCTCCTAGCAGAGGTGGTAGAGACAAGCACTGTGCTGGACACAGACACAGAAAATAGCAGCAGTTAAATACATGTCCATCCATACCAGCTATAATTTCTATTATCCTTTCCTCTCCATTAAAGATCCTCTGCCTTTGCTTTCTTGAACACCTCCACTGCAAGGCTGTTCCACAGATCCACCACTAGTTCTGTAAATAAATATTTCCTTAGATTACTTCTAGGTCTATCCCTTTTCACCTTGCCATGCCCTATAGCTCCAAAGCTTCCTTTATAATGAAATAGGTTCACCTTCTGGGTATTTGTGTCTCAGAGGTATTTAATTCCCCCCTTCGTTTTCTTAAAAATTATACACCGGATATTCAAACTGGTTTAACCAGGCTGGAAAGACTCAGGCCTGGTTAAATCATACTAAGTGGGTCCTCAAGAGGGTACATTCAGCAGCACTTAACAGGGCAGTGCTGTTGAATATCCACTCTGACACTAATCTGGACAATTTCAGGGTTGGTCTGAGGACACACTCTAGATGGAGGCAGGAATTACTTGGGTATTGGCAATATTCAGTGCCAGTGCCTACATATTAATAATAATATTATTTTTAAAAGCCTTATAGCCCACTCTTTCCAATATTCAAAATGGATTACATCTATACATATGTTATAACAGTCCTATCTTTGCCTGGTTAGCTCTGCAGGTGCAGCACAGAATATTAACCATACCCACATAAATTCCAGTTACTGCCGCTTACCCAGATAGTCATTGTCAGTGCCTACATATGGGCCAGCACTGAATATCCAGGTCAAAAAAAAAATGGTGATGAGGAAATATAAAAACACTGATCATTGCTGAGATTTTTAAGTCTGGCCCAAATATGTTATGATGAAGACCACTGATCATTTTAGTAGCCATCTTCTGGATCAACTCCATCCTGTTTATATCTTTTTGAAGGTGTGTACACAGTATTGTAAATGATTTGGCATCAATGAACCTACATTCTGGCATACCAACTTATGCCAGGTCAATAGCTGGCATAAATACTATTATCTAAATATAGCTTTTTGCACATAGCTTACAGCAGTGGTTCTTAACCTGTCCTGGGGGACCCCCAGCCAGTTGGGTTTTCAAGACATCCCTAATGAATATGCATGAGGCAGGTTTGCATACCTGCCACCTCTATTGTATGCAAATCTGCCTCATGCATACAAGTTTAAGAACCAAGGACAGGTTTAAGAACCACTGGCTTACAGCATCATTTAAGTTATTTGTGTAATATAATAATATAATAATCTCCAGAATCCATTTCAAATGTTCCTGCCTGGCTTTCAAGATCATTCACGGAATCCTGCCTCCTCTTATTCCACTGTCTTTCAACTCCTCCAGTCCCGACTCCTCCAGAACTGCCCAAAGGCTTAAACTAGCCTTCCCCTCTCCACGCGGCATCCACTATTCAGGCAAACTGGGAAAATCCCTTCTCTTCAAAATCACAGGTCTTTGGAACGACCTCACCACCCCGCTGCGGAACCTGAGCTCCCTTCAGTTATTCCGCAAACAACTGAAAACCTGGCTTTTCAGCAAATTGTAGCTCTATCCTTCCCCCCTTTCTCTCCCCCCTTCTACACATAAGTTCATGTAATCCTTTTTCTTCTTCTCTACCCACTATTTTAAGTTCTTGTAAACCGTGTCAAGCTGCATTCTCATGGAGATGATGCGGTATATAAACTTAAGGTTTAGATTAGATTAGATTAGATTGTGTGAATGTTGTCCCCATCAATGATCCAATCCACTCCAGTGAACACCCTTCTTGCTGTTACATGCTAAGGTAGTTATGTAAATATATTAGAGAATTTCATTGAGTACACAGCTCACACTTACGAGCATAACTTTAGGTGTTCCTTTTATAGAATGAAGGGGTAGATGCAAACACAATTAATTTTTGAATGATGTCATGAAGGAAACTGTACAGATTGAGTCTCATTTATTTTCCAAAACTAGTGCAGAGAAGGTTAAAATAATTATTAGAAAATACTGGTAAACAATTAGGAGCTAGAACAGGCCCAACTTTAGTAGGGTATAGGGGTGGGGTGGGAGGACAATCAAAGGCATGAGAAAGCGAAATTAAAAGGCCTGTGGACCTCACAGAACACTTGCAGTTTTTCATTCTGATAGTCAATTTGTAGAAGTTAATAAGTTTTATATGTAGAAATGCTAAGATTTGTTATTGTATTACTGCCATCACTAACAGGAGATGACCTACCAGCAATTAAATCACAATGAAGAATAATTTTTCATGAGTATGCTAAGTTTCTATACCAATAAGAGGTAAATACAATAAAAGGAAAGAAAGAAGAGAAAAAGTTAAAGCACACATTATATCATCCTCACTCCCATCCTAATATCAAAAAAATAAATGTCAGAATAAAAAATGGCTAAGTCATGCAGCTGATAGAGCTGATAGAGCTAAAAGCAGCACATATCTCATTATTCTTGGAGGAAAAGTCCATAGTCTGTTATTGAGTCCATAGTCCATAGTTTGTTATTGAGACAGACATGGGGGAAGCCACTTCTTGCCCTGGATCAGTAGCATGGAATGTTGCTACTCTTTGGGTTTTGGCCAGGTACTAGTGACCTGGCTTGGCCACCGTGAGAAAGAGCTACTGAGCTTGATGGACCATTGGTCTGACCCAGTAAGGCTATTTTATGTTCTATTACACTGAGATATTCAGAGAACAGACAAACACTGGCAGCATAGATTTCTACCATGGGCCAGCGAGGTAAATGTTACGACACTCATAGAATTCCCATGAGCATCAGAGCATTTACTTCACTGGCCTGTGGTAGAAACCTCTATCGCAGTTTAGTAAAAGGAGCCCTAAAGATATAATTTAAATGTTAAAATGCACACAAATACAATACCAATGTACTTTTTATCTTTTACCTTTTTCAATCCTAGCTATATTCTCAGTCCACATGTCTACCATAGGCCTTCCTCCATCTCCTCCTCTTCTATATGTAATATCTTTTCTGTGCACAATTAGACATGCCCAATAATTACCACTAGCAAGTAACTCAGTCTTGATGCTGTGTTCCATGCACTGTTCTAGAATCTGTTTCTCAGGGAAATGTGGATTTCATCAACCTGTGATAGCGGAAGGAATATTTTCAGCTGTGGTGGCTACTTCAGAAGCTCCATTATTATTATTGTTTGCTATAGAACGTTTAAAAACTGGTATTTAAGCATCTATATCGCATAGATGTCCAAATCCTGATTTTACAAAGACAGGATATACACATTTAACAATGCAAAATATCCATATGACAAATGTTTGTGGTATGTGTGTTTTTTATCAGGGCTAAGTAAGGCCCAAAATATGGATGTCTAAATCCGATCACAGAAGAAAAGTACATCCAAGTCTAAAAATATAGATATTGTTATCTAGACCCACTATGGAAAGGTGCTCTGACTGAGCAGCTGTTTAATGGGATGGATTAAGGCACAGCATCTCAATCCTCCGGTGGCTGCTGCCTCCTACTTTTCCCCTAATAGTAAAACCAGCAAGGGATGCAAGGCTCTATGATAGCATCAGATATTATGGATATTCTTAACAGAACAGTATGCAGCTCTAAATAGTAACAGTGATATCAGAAGTTACATTGGAAGGAGAAACTTGGCTGAAAGGCGGCCCTGGAGCAGGCCTGTGAAGTTTTTTCTTCTGCTGCTGAAGCTCCTAAGGTACTGAAAAGTGCAGGCCAGGAGGAGAGATGGGGAGGGAGGCATGAAGGGCTGACCCATGGGTATGGGAGTTGCAGGGGTATTTTTCTTTGCTTTATTTTTAACCATGAGGGGAGGGATTGCTGAGCTGCTAGACCCGCAAAAATTGTGGATTTGTTAAGTGGTGTTGCTTGGGCTACCGGACCCTCGGGAGGGGTGGAGGGGGGAATGCTAGCTGGCTGGATCCAGAGCTAGAGCTGAAGAGAATAGAGATAGAGGTGCTGGATCTGATCTGGGGACTAGGAGGAAGGGATCTATGTAGGGGGGGGGGGGCTGAGGCTGGAGGCAAGGGAGAGAGGTTCTGGACCCCTGTGGTGGGGGACTAGAGCTGAAAGGCAGAGGTCCTAGACCCGTGCCTGGGAACTGGAGCTGGAGGAAAGGGATAGAGATGTTGGACCCATGGGAGGGAGGCTGGAGGGAAGATAGAGAGGTGTTAGACCCATGGGAGAGGGGCTGGAGGGAAGGTAAAGAGGTGCCAAATCCATGGGAGGTGTTCTGAGAGAAGTGAGAAAGGTGCTGGACCTGCATGGAGGAAGAGATAAAAGGGAAAGAGAGATTCTGAATGAAAGGAATGAAGGAAGAGGGAGTGACATATTGAACATAGCGGAGGAAGGGAGAAAAGAGAGAAGGTGAGAGATACATTGGTATATGGGAGTAAGAGAGAAGCTGTGCCTCCTTCAGTTTCCAGCAGGCTTAGGGCTCTCTCTGGTCAGAGAGTAGTTGCTCTAGTTGAACTCCCCTAACACTATTCCTGCCATATGTGATCTTCCAAGTGTGTTAAAAATTATCATATATTTCAAGGTGGTTGTACAATAAAAATGAGGGTAATACAAATAATATACCATAAAAACAAATTAACATAAAAGGACAGAAAACAAGACACATGACTGGACAAACGGATACAGAAGGAAAATAGGGATAACTACAATATTATTTTAAGAAAAGAGAGGATACCAGGAAAAAAAGACAAGAGGGTGGGGTTGTAACAAGTAGGTCCAAAACAGATGGACTAAGAGAAGTTTAAAAATCCTTATAAGGACAGTTAAATTGGAAAACATCTTTAAAAAGGAATGTCTTAAGAGATGACTTAAATTTCTCGAGGGTTGTTATCTCTCTTAACTTATTCGGTGTTGAGTTCCAAATGGTTGGAGCAATCACAGAAAAGATGGTATTTCTACTGGTATTTATATAGCTCAGGGATGGAATTTCTAATAAATTTTGTTCAGAGGAATGAAGAGAACGTGATGAGGAATATGGAATCAAAAGTGTATTGATAAATTCCGGCTGATCTGTTTTTCTAGTTTTAAAAGTCAGTAATAATGTTTTATATGCAACTCGATGATTGATAGGGAGCCAATGGGCTTTAATTAAGAGTGGAGTTACATGATCAAATTTTTTGGCCTTATAAATAACTTTAACAACAATATTCTGAACTATCTCTAGACGTCTTAACTCTTTCTTGGTAATTTTGTGGTATAAAGCATTACCGTAGTCCAAGCAGGAAATGATTAATGAATGAATTAGAGTATTTAAAGCTGAATGCACAATATAGGAAGAAATGGATCTTTCTATTTCTTTTGTGTATATTACATGCAAGATGTGGCTTCTTGGGATTTTGATTTAATTCACTGTGGCACGGATTCTCCATAGGGTACCGATAATGGCAGGTAACTAAAAAGCATATGCCGATCACATGTCAATCATGCAACGGCGCTGTATAGAGAATTGTACCACTATGAAAGATAGGCATCAGAAATGTAGGTCTTGGTTTTCCAGCCTACATTTTCGGTGCCTATCTTTGTCATGAATCAGGCCTACATAGGCACTTTAAGTTGCCTAATGCCACTTCTGGCATTGTGGAAAATAATCACACTGTTATATGAAGTTCATAAATTGTATGAAAGTACAAAACTCAAAATTTCATATAACAAAAATTTCATATATCAAAAAATTCATACCATTCAAAGTGCAAAATAGTGCTTGTCAATAAATATTTATATCTTCTAAACCTCAGGGTTTTCAGTATGTCAGCTGAGTCATAAGATCCAAACTGACTGGACTCTTCATTAGTCCCGTTGGTTATTTTGACTTTTTTGACTTTTATCTTATTATATTTATTTTCTACTTCATTCTTATCAACAATTCATTATTTGATAGAAAATACTAAGCTTGCTAAGCAGCAACATCTCTCCAACGGAGTACCCGTTTCAACCCTTTCTTTAGGGAGCAGGTGAGCTCGTAAAGCAAAAAGCTGCAAAGCCAAGAAAGTAAAAAAATCACATTAATATCGTACAAGCAGAGTATTTAAAATCCATTGCGTTATCATTATATCCGGGTGACTATATCATCTTTTCTCTCTTCCCTCTACTATTTAACATTTTGAATAGTGTCAATAATTCTAAAATAATCTTTAATCTATAGGAAATTTAACTTTTGAAAGATAGAAATTAGGCCACTCACTGTATGAACGCTGCCTAAAACATCTCATTCAAGTTTGCCATTAAACATGGCCGCCGCGTCTTTACCTATTAATGGGGATAGAAAGCCCGCCCACTACGTGATAATGTGCTTTACTACAGGATAATGTTACTCTAATCTGCTACTGTGAGCCAATCTGCTTCTTCATTATGACCTGCTGGAGCTACGCTATTAACTTCAAAAATCCATTTGAGCTTCCTGCGTGCAAGTATACTGTCAAAATTACCACACTCCCACCCTACATCTAGTACATACCAATAAGCCAATTATTAAGGTTACGAAGAATCTGCCACTCATTAGATGACTTTCTATGTCAGACAAAGGAGATAAAAAAATGATTTTTACATCGAGGGTATCCAAAGGATGTGATCAGTCAAGCATATAGAAGAGCCAGATATGCTCAACGTCAGCTATTACTGCAATATCAACCATAATCTATTGAGCAAGAAGCAGTAATCTTTGTACAAAAATTTTCTCCCCTCTCCCATCACATTAATCATATCATATGCCATGTGCCTTAATAGGAAACAGCTGGTCTCATCCCATTACAGGCAAAAGCTACTATGCCATCCATAATACCACATGCAACAGTACTAAAGTAATATACATGATACAGTGCCCATGTAATAAAATCTACATTAGATGCACTAAAAAATCTATTAAGATCAGACTGAATGAGCCTAAATCTAGAGTTCATATGCTCAAGGAAAATGCCCCTTTAGTGAGACACTAGCAATTAAGCCAACACACGTTACAAGATCTACGCTGGAGGGTCATTGATGTAATAAATGTAGGGTGGGAGTTTGGTAATTTAGACAGTATACTTGCATGCAGGGAGCTCAAATGGATTTTTGAAGTTAATAGCGTATCTCCAGCAGGTCTTAATGAAGAAGCAGATTGGCTTACAGTAGCAGATTAGAGTAACATTATCCTGTAGCTCACCTGCTCCCTGAAGAAAGGGTTGAAATGGGTACTCCATCGGAGAGGTGTTGCTGCTTAGCAAGCCAAGTATTTTCTATCAAATAATGAATCATTGATAAGAATGAAGTAGAAAATAAATATAATAAGATAAAAGTCAAAAAAGTCAAAATAACAGGGGCTAATGAAGAGTTCAGTCAGTTTGGATCTTATGACTCAGCTGACATACTAAAGACCCTGAGGTTTAGAAGATATAAATATTTATTGACAAGCACTATTTTGCACTTTGAATGATATGAAATTTTTGATATATGAAATTTTGAGTTTTGTACTTCTGGCATTAGCCACACCCATAGTAGGCACAATTCCAGTCCTGATTTTTTAGGCGCTAGTAGGCACCTTGAAACTCAGTTTAAAACGTTGTTTGAATTTTTACTGAGCTTGGCACCAGTTAGAGAATCCAGGCCTGTGTGTTTATCATTTTTAGTCAGCTGTTATTGATTTAATTTGGTTTGTTCAGGATTTTTCGATAGTGGAGTGGATATTTGTGAGAGGGGAAGGGAAATAGGGGTTTTGTTGATCTTGTTCTGTATTATTTGTGATTTATAAAATGACAGTTATACAAATATTGTTTATTTTTATAATATAATGTCAATATAAAATCATAATTATTTGAGGCTAGTATGGATGGGATCAAGCAGAGTTTGTGGGGATGGGGGCAAAGCTGGTGGGAACAGGAACAGAGCTCATGAGGACTGGGCGGGGCAGGGACAAACTTTGTCCCTGTGTCATTGTCTAATCTACATTTATTTAAAATTTTATTTTTTTTATTATTTATTTGTCAATTTTCAAATTAAACAATCAAGTATACACTTGTACAGAAAGGAGAGGCATTAAAGAACACATTCCAAGCGAAACAATAGTTATAATCAAAGAAAAATAATCTTAATCTCCACCTCAAGTCCTCATATTATGGATCCAAGATGTAAAATGGTGAGCCTTACAAAAATCTTAGTAATATATCAATAAGAAGAAAGACAGGAACACTTAGCTGAAGGAAGTGACCTAATCAAATAATGAACACTCATGTTGTATTAATCTCAGCTTTCAGGTGTGCAGCTGACAGGAAGGTTGTCAGTTGTATAGGCTCAAAGAAAACATATTTTTGCTTTTGATATAATATCACACATTTACATGGGTGTCTTAAGAAGAAAGAGGCTCCAAGAGCGATAACTCCCGGTTTCAAAATCAGTAATTCACGACGACGCCTTTGGGTATCTCGAGCCAGATCTAGAAATATTTGTATTTTAAATCCCAAAAATTCTTTTGACTTGTTTTTGAAGAAAAGTCTCAGCAACCAGTTTTTATCCGGTGCCAAGGCAACAGTGAGAAGTAAAGTTGCTGGTGTCGCAATTTCCTTGTCCGACTGTTCTAATATCAGTGAAACATTTAAATTCTGTTGGACCTCTGTAGGTAGTTGTTGTGGTTCTTGATATTGTTGATGTTGTCCTTCGATTTTCCGAATAGGCAGATAATAAGCCTGAGTTAAAGGTGGAAGCAGTTCTTCTGATATATCCAAAATTTCTACCATATATCTTTTTATCATCTCTCTCGGAGATACTGTTGCCACTTTAGGAAAATTAATCAACCTGAGATTGTTATTACGAGAAAGATTATCTAAAGCTTCCAATTTTCTTCTCATATTTATGTTGTCTTTCATTAACGTTTCACTAAGTTGTTTAGTGGCAACATTTGAATCTTTAAGGTCCTGAAAATCTGTTTGTAAACCTTTAATATTTGTTTTTTGGATATTTAGCTTTGATTCAATTTGGGAAATTTGGGGTTTTATAGATTTTGCCAAATCTGCCACCAGATCCCATATCGCCTCAAGAGTTATTTCTCTGGGTTTCTCTATTTCAACAATTTGTTCTTTTTGTATAGGAAAATTAGCTATAGCTGACCTTTCCTCCTGCATGCTGTTCTCCTAGAAGCTGCATTCCCTCTTGCTGCTCTGAGCCTCAGCCGTTTCCGGACTCACAACACAGGAGTCCACATCCATTCTCCCCTGTCCGATGACCAAAGCCTCACTGGACAGGAGCTCACCAACCTCCGATGGCTCTACTGTCCGAGGAGAGCTGGTATGCTGAAGAAGAGGGGGTGGAGTTCTGGCGTCGGGGCTTAACGATATTTCCAAGCCCGGGGAGACCACATCCTGCTCACCAGCGAGTGCTCCCAGCGGGGAAGCCGACGCCACCGCCGACACTTCCTGCATCCGGCGTATTAGTTCCTCGATGTTGCCGAATCTAGCGGGGTCAGGGCGCCGCGAGGCTACAGCGGCACTTCATCCCCTTCTCTTTGGCATTACAGGATGGAGGTAAACACTGCAAAGAAGGAAAAAACAAGCAGGTACTCGCTCTCGGTTCTAATCGGGACGCTCAGCTAGCTGTTCCATCGGCCATCTTGGATTCCGCCAGCTGCTATTTAAAATTTTAAGTTTGAAACTTTTAGTTTTGTTATTAAGGTATAGGATATACTCTGTATATTCACTGTACTGCCACATTTCATTGCAGATTTGCTTATGAAATTTGCAACTTCAGTTTGTGATCTTAATATTTACTTTAGGGAGCAGAGGAAGATGAGATGAGGAATACATTTTACAGGAATTATAGGATTTAAAGATGGTTCAATATGTGAAGGGGCCAAATCAAAAAAGGGTGAGGAGGCATTTGAGGCTTAGCCTTCAGTGCGAGGAATATTGGTTTGGGAAATGCAATCACAGATCCATTAACTTGGACAGATCATTTCTTATTATGATTTATGATTTTGTCTTTACCTATGGCTGATGTTAATCAATAAAGAACACTAAACATATGTAATTGGGCATTGGTGCTTCCAGCAGCAGCTGAGTAGTAATTAAATCTTAGGGAAGAAGAGATGAAGGGTAAATCTTCAGAAAATCAGGTTAGAATATTGACAGAGATTAGGGAAATGTTTGTGCCAGAAAAGATATGGAAAATGACTTCCTGGTTTCACCCGGCATTGTGCATAGCAGATAAAAAAGGAGAGTAGGCATAATGAAAGGAAATGGAAACAGAATAGTACACATAAAAGATTTTTGTGGAGTAAGGATGTAATGCCAATATACAATATAATCTAATAGAACTAAACTCTTATTTCAGGTGATGCCGGATCTTATTGAAAATAGGGGACTTCAAGTAACACCGTTGATTTTCTTGTTTTCTGTTGACATGCTTCATATTTTTTTAAAAATTAGGGCTTTGTTTTCTCATCACTGAAGCAGTTGATGGTGATAGGTTTGCCGAGAGACAAATCCCTAGATTCATTAACAATAGTGACTCAATCACTGTTGGTCGATTTTCCAACAGCGATTGATTCACTATTAAGTTTGCATGCAAAACATTTGCATTCAAACCACCAACTCAATTACTCAGTGAGCGATTGACAAAATGCAGAGCCTTAACAGTAGTAACAGGGGAAGTAGCCTCCTGTCACTGCTGTCAGGGCTTCTGCTTTTTTTTTTAATGGAACAGATGTTCTGTGCGCCATCTGTCCCATTAAAAAGCCCCCCCCCTCCGCGCTAGCACTCCCGAACCCCAAAAATATGGCAGGAGGGACGGACACTTCCTCCTTCCCAGAAAGACCTCCCTCCTCCCCAAAGAAAAAGGCAGGAGGGATGCCCACTCCCTCCTGCCCTGAAAACGCCCACCCGCTCACTGAAAATAAAACCCAGCAGGAGGGATGCCCCTCCTGCCTGCAAATTTCTACCCCCTCCCCGAATAAAAAGGCAGGAGGGATGCCCACTCCCTCCTTCCACTTGAGGCCCTTCCCCCTCCAGGCCCTTCCCCCTCCAGGCCCCTCCCCCTCCTCCCTTGGGAAGGGCCTAAGACATCTGATCCAATCAGGGACTTCCTTAGGAAGGAACCTAAAGAATCCCCTGATTGGCTCAGATGCCTCAAGTCCCTCCCATGGGAGGAGCCTGATGTATCTGAGCCTTAGGCCGCTCCCTGGTGCATCATGTGATGGCCAAAACAAATGGCCAATCAGGTACTTCCTTAGGCTCCTTTCTGATTGGCTCAAACTCCTCAGGTCCCTCCCAACTGGCTTATATGGCAAACAAACTACTACCATACACCCTGAATCAACCATTACACTCACAAGAAGAAAACCGATTATGTACACCCTCTGCCTTGAAACCATACAAAAAAGATTGTAGTTACCGTGCCTTTCGAACAAACTACCTACCCACATAAGATTATTAGGAGATCTACTGAACTTCAGGAAGGCAATAAAATCCCACCTCTTCCCTTTACCCTCTGAGAGTGTACCTACCCAAATCTCCAAACCTAACAAGGAAGAGAACCGGCCATCTGCTGTCACAAATCTCAAATGCTGATGCACTTCGCCCACCGTACCATAAACTGTCACACTTTGTATTACCCATTATATAATGTTCTAACCTACCAAGTCACCATGTTTTTTTGTCATACAATGCTTTGCTGAATTTGTCATACTGTCTTCTTTTTCTCCCACTCTACTATACATTGCATCTTTCTTACAATATGTATATGCCATACCATGTCCACTAGGCTTCAAATTCATGTTATGTCAACTACACAATATTTGCTATCCCATGTTCACTATGCTAGGTTCTTTCATGTCATACTAAGTCAGCCATGTCTGTATACTGTGTGTACTATGCTATGGTTTCATGATGTGTTTATATATATAATACTATGTTTACCATGCTTATACATATATATACATACATATACATATATTACATTACATTAGAGATTTCTATTCCGCCAATGCCTTGCGGTTCAAGGAAGATTACAAAAGAATTACAAAAAAGGTATTACATGAAGAAGATATCTGTTAATTTCTAGAGGAGATAAAAAATAGATGAGGTTGCTTTGGGGAATCGGGAAGGTATTGGGGAGTGGTATTGGGAATTGGGAAAGAGCTAGTAGTATTAAGTTGTTTGCAGGAATTTCTTGAAGAGTAGAGTCTTTATTTCTTTACTGAATGTTTTGTAGTCTGGGGTCATAATTAGTTGATTGGTGATTTGGTTGTCAAGTTGTGCTGCTTGTGTGGCTAGGAAGCCATCATATAATTTTTTTTCCATTTAACTTCTTTGATTGGAGGGTACGTGAATGGAGTGTAGTTTTTCCTATGTCTAGTTAGAAACATATAAACATAGAAATAGATGGCAGATAAGGGCCACGGCCCATCCAGTCTGCCCACCCCAATGACCCTCCCTATCTATCTCTGCGAATAGATCCCACATGTCTATCCCATTTGGCCTTAAAATCTGGCACGCTGCTGGCCTCAATGACCTGAAGTGGAAGACTGTTCCAGCGGTCAACCACCCTTTCAGTGAAGAAGAACTTCCTAGTGTCACTTCCTAGTGTTCCCGCCCCTGATTTTCCATGGATGTCCCCTTGTTGCCGCGGGACCCTTGAAAAAGAAGATATCTTCTTCTACCTCTATGCGGCCTGTGAAATACTTGAATGTCTCGATCATATCTCCCCTCTTTCTACGTTCCTCGAGTGAGTAGAACTGTAACTTCCCTAACCGCTCCTCGTATGGGAGATCCTTGAGTCCCGAGACCATCCGGGTGGCCATTCTCTGGACTGATTCCAGTCTCAGCACATCCTTACGGTAATGCGGCCTCCAGAATTGCACACAGTACTCCAGGTGTGGTGTCACCATGGATCTATACAATGGCATAATGACTTCAGGTTTACAGCTGACAAAACTCCTGCGTATGCAACCTATGATTTGCCTTGCTTTGGATGAAGCTTGCTCCACTTGA
The DNA here is from genome assembly GCF_902459505.1 of Geotrypetes seraphini. Classification (NCBI taxonomy): domain Eukaryota; kingdom Metazoa; phylum Chordata; class Amphibia; order Gymnophiona; family Dermophiidae; genus Geotrypetes; species Geotrypetes seraphini. The sequence goes on from NC_047084.1 coordinate 232,023,078, forward strand.
TTTGCAGTCTTCATGTTTTCACTGACAATCACCCCTAAGTCTCTTTCTGCTTCAGTTCTTGTCAGGATCTCACCATTTAGGGTGTAAGTCTTGCATGGATTTTGGCTTCCCAGGTGCATGACTTTGCATTTTTTGGCATTGAAACTGAGTTGCCAGGACCTAGACCAGCGCTCCAGTAGAAGTAGGTCATGCATCATGTCGTCTGCCATTGAATTTTTTGTCTGTTGTGCTTTTGCTCACTACATTGCTTAGTTTGGCATCATCGGTGAATAATGTTATTTTACCTCAGAGCCCTTCTGCTACGTCTCTTATATAGATGTTGAACAGGATCGGGCCCAGGACGGAGCCCTGTGGCACTCCACTTATCACCTCTGAAATTTCAGAGGGGATGTCTTTCACCACTACCCTCTGAAGCCTACATCCAAGCCAGTTCCCAATCCATTTGCTCAATGTGTCGCCCAATCCTAAAGAAGTTGATATAGTTTGGATGAGACGGTTGTTTAGATAGGTTGGGCTTTCACCGTTTATGGTTTTAAATAGACAGTAGAATTTGAATAGAATTCTTGCCGAGATTGGAAGCCAGTGTGAGTTGAGGTATGCCTCTGTGATGTGGTCATGTTTCCTCAATGAATAGATAAGTCTCAGTGCTGTGTTTTGGATTGTTTGTAGTTGTTTTATCATTGTTGCTGGGCAGGGGAGGTAGAGAATGTTGCAATAATCTAAAAAGACCTAGGACTAGGGATTGCATTAAGAGCCGGAATTGTGTTCTATCGAAGAATTTTTGAAATTGTCTTAAATTTCTCATAACTGCGAATGATTTCTGAATTGTGGGTTTTTGTTTTTTTTTATCATTTTCAAATTTACAAATCAAGTATCACTTGTACAGAAAGATAAAGAAAAGCCAATAAGGTAATAAAGTATTCATTCTATCATCTCAAACATCAATAATAAGAAAATCATTATGGCTTGACCAGCTCAAGTCCACCTATGGAGATTCAAGGTATAAATAGCGGAAAATTGAAGAAACATTAACAAACTAATTTGCTACTTAAAGAAGAAATAAACCCTTTAAGCTGAGACAGGAAACAAATAATCAATTGTCCTCATAAATCCCCTTAAGCCTGAGGCGCTATAGACAAGAATGTTGTCAGCTGGCTTGGATCAAAGAAAACATATTTTTTCATACGATATTGTATCACACATTTACAAGGTTGTCGAAGAAAAAAGGTCGCCTCAAAGCTATAACCCCTGGTTTTAAAAGAAGAAATACATGTCTCCTTTTTTTAGTGTCTCGAGCCAGATCTGGGAAAATCAATATTTTAAGTCCCATACGTTTTTTTGTCTATTTTTAAAGAAAAGCCTGAGCAACCAGTTTTTACCTGGTGCTAAGGCAACAGTAATCAAAAGTGTCACCGGGGTGGTTATTTCTATATCGGAAAGTTCCAGTATTGCTGGAACATCAAGTGGTTGCTGGTTCCTTTCTTTTAATCGTTGTTCTTCATCTCTTTTAATAGGTAAACATTAAGCTTGAGTGAGTAGTGGCAACATATCTTCGGAAATTTCCAAAATTTCCATCATATAACGTTTCACCATATCTCTTGGAGATATTGTTGCAACCCTGGGAAAATTTATTAATCTAAGATTATTATTTCTGGAGAAATTTTCTAAGGATTCCAGCTTCCTTCTCAAATTGGTATTATCTTTAATTAATACTTCTCTAATCTGTTAGAAACTTTCAATTCTTGATGAATATTTTCTAGAGAGCTTTTTGTATCATCAATTTCAACTTTCAAATTTCCCACCGCAGTCTCTTGAACTTTAAATCTTTCTTCCAACTGATTTAGTTGGGGTTTAACTGATTTTGCCAAGTCTGCCACCAGATTCCAAAGGGAATCCAGGCTTACCTCTCTGGGTTTTTCAATAAAAGAAGAATTTGCAAAGTGATAAGTCTCACCAGTTGATATCCCCTCTTGAACAGCTTTGCTCAGGTTCAAATTTACCCCTGCAGTTGTTGGTCTCTCAGTCTCTTCCAAACTCCAGTAAATGGGAGTTTGTCTCCATTCTCCCCTCTCTGCTCTCTATGGCCTCCGAGGGAGAGTACTGCCCATGCTTCGGGAGCACCTCCTCTCGTGGGGAGCTGGTAATCTGAGGAGGAGGGGGATGTGCTCTGGCGTTGGGGCTTAGCGTTGTCTCCAAGCCCAAGATCGCATCCGTTCCACCCCCTCGGTGCGTCTCCAGCGGGTCTCCCGACGCTGAGGGTGTTTCCTGAATGCGCTGAGGAAGTTCCCTGATGTTGCCGAAGACCGCTGTTCCAAACTGCCGTGAGGCTCCAGCGGCACTGCGTCCTCTCCGTTGCATTAGAAAAGGCAGGTATCTCAGACAGCATTAGAAAAGGCAGGTATCTCAGACAGCGATTCAAAAGCTGTGAGGGGAAGAACTTGATGGCGTACTGCTCAGCTGGATGGGTTTGTGGCCATCTTGGATCCCCCTTTATGTCGATTTCTGAATTGTTTTATTGATTTATGGTTGCATGGTGCAGCCTCTATCTATCATCATTCCTAGTAGTTTTAGGGTGGGTTGAATGGGGTAGTTGATTAAGTTAATTTCTATATTGGTTAAGGTTGGGACTTTGTTATTTTCGAGGAGGATGAATTTTGTTTTATCTGGGTTCAGCTTCAGTTTATGATCTCTCATCCATATTACTATCGTTTCTAGTGTTCAGTGTAGTGTGTCTGTCATAGAGGGCTTTGGTTAATCAAAAGGTATGAGAATGGTGATGTCATCAACACAGCTATATGAGGTTAGGCCTAGTTTGTCCAGGCAGGTGTCAAGGGAGGCAGTATAGAGATTGAAGAGAGTGTATATATGTATATATTGAGGTGGGGTCAAGCCTCGCAACGCACACTCAGATCTAGTCCCCACAGAGTACCAATGAGGTGTGCAGGTTTCCCCAAATAAAGTCTTTTTTTCCCTTTTTTTTGCACTTTCAAAATCAAAAGTTTTGTTTTCCTTGACAATTCTTTATACAGTACAACTGGCAACAAAATCCTCTTCACCGCTTCCAACACAGTCCATACTTCAAAAATACATCAACTTTACAAATCTCCAACAGTTCAGGATTTCTATATTCTTCTTTAAAAAAAACAAAACCCAGCAAATTGGTTTTACTGCTTTTGTCCACTGGGCTGCTGCTTTCTCTCAGTGCAAGCAGCCTTTGCAAATGGTACAAACGTTTCCTTCGCTCAGCCCACAGGCAATTCCAGGCAGTGCTCCTGCCTGCACTATATTCTTAGACTGCCACTACTATCCACAGTCATATAAAGAACACTCTCTTGTGCCTAGCTCCAAAGAGCTCTCTCACCTTACTGCCCTAACTCTCTCTAGCTGGGGCCAGTAGGTGTGGGAACAAGCTCCACCCAATTACAGAAAAATGGACCCTGTATACCTCCCGTGTTCCCAATTAATCAGTGTCTCAGGACAGGGACAAACTTTGGGTACTTGAACTAGCCCTGGTTTTAAATCTGGCTTTCTCCTGTAGTGAGCTCTCTTCCCCCACTGCACCAAAACTCATACACACTCTGCCCTGTCCCCACATTCAGACAAATCTCCATTTCAAATACCTTAATAATAAGATCCTTGTTTCACCTTTAAACAGGAAGGTTTCTTATTTAAATCAGGTTTATTCACACATGCTTTCATCACACATTCCTTCCTCTGGTTCATAACTGTAATCCATATAATAGTCTAAAGTATTATCATAAAAACCTTGTACATTCAACTCCATAGGAGCTGCAATGTGGCTCCCCTCCCCCACTCTGTAAAAGCCCTGTTTTCTCACTGCCAGCCTGCACAAACTTCTCCTCAGAAACCTCCCCCTCTCAAGATAATCTTGCTCTAGGAAATTAATTCTTGCCTTGTCTGTAAATTCCTGATGGCAGCTTCAAACGAGGCAGTGGCACTGGAATGGAAACTTTCTCAATGATCCCTGAGATGTCTGGCAGAGTTTTCAACTTTGCAGTTCTACCTTGCCGTTTTTGATGCTGCTCTGGCTCTTCCTGTTCCTGCCACTCCTCCTTCCTGCTCTCAGCTGTAGAAGCTTTATTCTTCCCGGGCTCTAGCCCTGCTTGATGCATGTCAGCCCTGCTGACTCCTCCCCTTTCTTTAACCCTCTGTGTGTCAGCTTGTACAGCTGCAGGTTTAAAAGGAGCTTTTACTTCTGCAGTTTTGAATAAGGAATAATAGGGTAAAATGAAGGAATTCTGAGTTGCTGCTGCACTCTGTCCTATGCTCTGTCTTTCTGATGTGTGAGCTGTCTGCTTGCCAGACCTTACAGTGCTTTCTTGTTCTGGAAATAGGCACTGGCTTGCCAGGAATAGGGTTAGCAGTAGAGTCTCTGAATGAGACAGGGTCTGTAAAGCTTTCTGAGCTACTGGTTTAATCCTGTATATACAATATGATATGTTATAATATATTATCTGTGGAGTTTGAGCATTTATATCAGCTTTTAGTAGACATAAATGCTTGCATCCAAAGTTAGATGCAAAATGTATACTAAGCTAGCATTCTATAAAGGTTGTTCCATGCGCAGCATCCTTTACAGAATATTAACCTAGGGCTCCTTTTACAAGGCCGCAGTAATGAATCCCCTGTGGCAAAAGCACCAAAGCCCAGACAATTCCTATGAGCTTCGGTACACTTGCTGGGGAAGAATCTCTGTAAAAGAAACTTTGTAAAAGAGGCCCTTAGCGCAGATCAGCTGGACATCATTTATTGAATTTGCCCCTAAGTTTTTAATGCTTTTTAATGGAAAGGCATATAAATCTTTGTGCATTCTCTATTAATATTAAATTTACACTCTGCTTAGACTGAAGCCTTTTTCAAACTACAGCATTATAGCTGCCTTGCAGTATGTGGCTTCATATTGATGGTATTTTAGAACAGTAAGCTCAATGACATGCTCTCACATTTGTCGTTTTTCAGTGTTTGCATGTGATCTCTCTTCATTCAGAGTCCTAAAAGAGTTTCTTTAAGTTGAATTAAGATGCATGATATTTTAATTGCTCTCTAATCAAACATGTTTTTCAAACCTTTCCATCCTCCTCAGCCACAGCGTTTCAAAGTAAAATGAGATGTCCTAGCTTCACAATGGCATCTATTATCTCTGCATCAACATAATTGCTTTTTACATGCCACCCCCATCCAGCTGTTAATGTGCTCATCATCTAAGATACTTTCAGAAAATAAATGTCTCCGCATGGAATAGGAAACTATTTAGCATGTGCTAAGTTCTAAGAAAATGTCCTGCATTTTCATGTTCAGTTGAAGTATTCTGAGTATGCTTGAAAATGTAAACACATTTACTGCAATTGCCAGTATTAAATATGAGCAGTAACATATCATAAATGATTGAAAAACTGAAAAAAAGTTAATATGTATGCATTAGATATTTGATGCTTATTAGAAATATTCAAAATTAATCTGACATCTTTGATTACAATGCGTTCTTGCATCATTGTTTTTTTAGATAGTTCACCTCTAAAGGAATGCACTCATTTCTATTGCAATTAACTTAGCTGCCAAAAGATATTGTATATCATCAGATGCTCATTGACCTAAGGTAGTCAAAGAGTGACAGAAATGTTGTTCAGTATTTAATCAGGTCAAAGCGCTGGCAACTTTAATTAGAGTTATTGTCAAGATACTGCTTAATGTCTGTAACAATAAACTTTGTCATGTGAAGTTCTGTATCATCTCTTTAAGATATGTATGTGTGTGTGGGCGGGGAAGAGGATTACTTTGAACGTATGAAACCCAGGGCTTAAATCACATGGGGGCCGCAATACATTGTCATTAAATTTTGGATCCTCAAGATATTAAGTCTTATGAAAATGAAATTTGATAACTTAATAACAGAGCAACAATTTTCTGCTGCTGTGGAGGTTCTACAATGGTTGAATCCGCTTGTGCTATAAATGAAACAAATTTGCAGGAGATTAGAGAAGGCATGGCAGAAACAAGAAAATAATACAAATAAAGCATTTGGAGGGAAGTGGTCTCTATTTACAATCCCAGGATTAAAAATAAATAAATAAAGGGCTTTTCATTCAGCTGTGATTGGTAGGAAAATGATCAGAAGAAACAATATAAGGCCCCTTTTACTATGGAATTCTATGAGCTTTGGAGCAGCATTGGAACATTTAGCACTCCGGGTCACGATAAAAACCTCTACCATGGCATAGTACAAGAGGGGGTGAGATAGTCGATTACTTGAGTAAACACAACACTTTAATTTTATTTAATGGGCAATCAACTCCAAATGGAGAACAACTAGTAAAACTTTTTCAGACAGAAGGTAGGAAATTTTCAAAAAGGAGCTTGATGGCAGTTTTAATCTGTGATTTGAAATACCATTTACTGGTCAGAGGTGAATTTGCATGTTTTCATACACTGGACTGTTGTTTGGAATCCTAGTCATAATGATGAAGCCGCGATACATCATATATCACAACGATGTGAAGAAGTTGGGAATCCTCTCCGTCTTTTGAACAGTATTCTTGCATACTTCAACTCATTATTGAATCTGCTCTTCTGAGAGATTTTGGGTACCCACCTGGTGCACCCTAGAGATTTACACAGGGACAGAAATCAATCCCATCCCCGCCTGTCCCTGCTGGAATCAAGTCTGTCCCTGTCTGTCCTCGCTGGAAATCGAATGTGCCCTGCCTATTGCTGCTGGAATCAAATCATTCTCCACCTGTCCATGCAAATAATCTCTTCCATCCCCTTAAATTTAAGAAGTTATTTTATTTAATTATATTACTGAATTAAAGGCTCTGATAGAGACCTATTTACAAATAAACAAAGACATTTTATTAATTTGGAACTATTAATTGGGAAGAATATACAGTATACTTTGTAAATAGGGCTCTGCCAGATCCTCTAATCTTAAATAATAAAATGCTAGCCGCGCATGCGCACTTGCCTCGCGTGTTCCCTGATCCCTTTTCTGTCGGGATGTGGCAAGACAAGTGCGCATGCGCGCCCTTCCCTGCTCTCCACCTCACAATACGGCCCTACCGGTCATAGTTTCTAAAGGCAGTACGGAGCGACAGCTGCCGGGAGGAGGCCGCGGTGGCTTGAGGCGAAAGGTGGTGCGGAGTGGCGGCTGCTGGCCGCTAGGACCCCCTGCCCTCTCCGTCGTGGCCCAGGAGAGACTTCCTGTGTCCGGGGCTGGCTCCCATGGAGATGTTGGTTTTCTGTTTGGGGCTGCGGCGGCGGCTTCTCTCGGGAGTCGCACCAGCTTCGGACACCTCTCTGACGTCACAACGTCAGAGACAAGGCTTCCGACGCTGGTGCGCCTCTTGAGGGAGTCTGTCGCCATGGCTTTGAACAGAGGGGTAGCATTTTCTTTGGAGCCGGCCTTCAGAGAGGCTTGGGACGCGGGGACGGATGCGGGAGCGGCTGCCGCCACGAAGGGCTTTGGTGGGGGAGCCAGCCAGACCGCGAGTGTGGGGCCATTGTAAGCGCGGATTGGTCAAAGAGCCGCCGCTGCTGAGGCTTTGAAATTGCTCTCCCACCGTCACTCCCTCCCACCCCGGCTCTGCCTCTGCCCCAGCCCAGGTTCAAAAGCAGGAGAGGCGGTCAGCCTGCACTCCCTCTCTCTCTCTCGCTCCTAAATCGTGGACGGGCTCAAGAGTTACATTACACAGCTTTCATCGCCCTGAGCCCCCCACCCCTTTTTTTTTTCTTTCCACTCCCTAGATCGAGACTATGCAATGAGTTTCTCTAAAGAGTCCAGATTGTGAATTTCCCTCTCTGGTGTCTCCTTCGCTACAAAAATACAGAACATGGCAGGAAGAGGTGCTGATGGACAGGAGGAGCAGGAAAGAGGTGATGATGGACAGGGGGGAGGCAAAACAAAGGAAGAAGGCCTGCTTCTGGATAAGGGGAGCAGTGAAGGGGTGGTGGTGGACACAGGGGAGGTAAAAGGAAGTGAGAATGGACAGGAGGAACAGACAAGGGGTGGTGGTGGACAGCCAAAAGAAAGACAGAAAGAAAGAAAGACAAATACAGAAAGCGGCTAAGGAGACAGAGAGAGAAAGAAATAAAGACAGACACATACATATATATTCTAGCAACCGTTAATGTAACAGACTGTAGCGTGGCGGAAAAGAGCGGAACTAAACTGGAGGCGGAAAACACAGCGGACTTCTCCCCTCTCCTCAGAGCAGGCCACACTGCGCCATCCCTTCACAATGCCAGATACAAGGGTGATGTTCATTAGCTGGCTCGGCGGCGGGTTGGCGTGACAACGGCATTGGCTATACCCGCCTAATGACGATACCAAGGCGGCCCACAATTGGCTGGGGCGACGGCGCTCAGAAGCCCCGGCTGGGAGCGCGAGACTGGTAGGTGGGCGGGCGCTGTGGCTGTCCGGGGGAAGACAGACAGACAGGGGGCCAGGGAGAGAGACAGAAAGAAAGACAGACAGACAGGGGGGAGAGAGACAGAAAGAAAGAAAGACAGAGGGAAGGGAGAGCGACATAAAGAAAGACAGACAGGGGGCCAGGGAAAGAGACAGAAAGAAAGACAAACATAAAGAAAGAAAGGGGGAGGGAGAGAGAAAGAAAGAAAGAAAAAAGAAATGCCTAAGTCTACACATCTATTCTAGCACCCGTTAATGTAACGGGCTAAAAAACTAGTGCACATATAAAATATAAATAGTTCAGCTGAGGAGGACCCAAAAACCCCTGTTACCAAGCATGGCAGGCAGCATCCCTAAGCCATAGATCTGGTACCTTAGTGGCTCAAGGATGTTGCCAGCGACTGCTACACTTGGAAGAAGGTAGTTCTAGCCATCTTTGGAGGATGTCCTCGGCTGGCAGTGCTTGGGGATCCCCACCAATTACAGCAAGGGTCAGCAAGTATTCAGCACTAGAGAAATAAAAACAGAAGAGCATCTCCTTTTCTGTTAAACATAATGCAAAGACATTTGCTATATATATTTCCCAAAGCTAACACATTTCAGTCAGTAAATTCCTTTATTTTACTTTGTTGTCTGGAGATTCATTTTTCCATCAAGTTACTTCCAGTTTCTCTTTTTTTTTCTGCTTTCCTGTCTTCTGAAAATTCTTCAAGTGGTTGCTGTCCATTGGTTCTTCCCTCTAGGGTCCAGAATTTCTCTAGTCCCTTCCTTCCATTATACAACATCCTCACTCCCTTACATTGGGGATCATTCTCCCTGTTTTTCTCCTTCCCACTCCTGTACAGCATTTCTTCCTCTCTCCTCTACCTCTATATGCAACATGTCTCCCTCTCTCTTATTGTCCACCATCTGTCTTTCTTTCATTCCCTCCATTGCTGAAAAGGGAGTGGGGAAAAGAGAGAGAGAGGAATCCAGGGCACATCTCCCCCCCCCTACTGCCACAACCATCATTTCTCCCTCTCTCATCCCCCGGACCATGTGAAACATCTTTCACCCCTGCCCACTAGCCCCATGCCCAACATATCTCCTTCTATCACCACTCTCCAACACCATGCCACATCTCTCCCTCCAGTCTCTCCACCATCATGTCCAGCATTCCTCCTTATTACATCCCTTTCAATCTGTCCCACTGTTCCCTCTCCACCATATCCAATATTTCCCCCTTACCTCTGTAACGTTCCTGACGTGAGCAGCAGCCCCCAAGCTACTGTTGTGCCAGCGTGCGCTCTTCAACTGACATCATTTCCTGGACCCGCACCTAGGAAGTGACGTCAGAGGAAGAGCAGACATTGGAGCGACAGCAGCTTGGGGGTTGCTACTCATGCGAGGAATGTTACAGAGGTGCAGGGAAAGGGAAGCGGCATGTGTGCAGCAGGAGGAGGTGGTCTGTAGAAGTGGGGGGGGGTGGCTGTAGAAGAGGGCAGGAAAGGGGTGCACCTGCCACAGGTATCTCTCACCCTTGTAAGGTGAACCTTTTAAAACCTACCCCAAACCCACTGTACCCAATTGTATACCACACCAAGAGCTCTTATGCCTGCAGGTGACACCTATATGTGGGTACAGTAGCATTAGGATGGGGTTTAGAAGGCTCATATTTTCCACCTCAAAGGTGGTGGTTAGAGTGGAGTAAGGGCCTGAATCCCCATCTCCATGGCTCACTGCACCACCTACCAGGCTGCTCCAGGAACTTGCTTGCTGCTCTACTAAGACTGGATATAACATCTGAAGCTGTCATACAGGCATGTATGGTTTTCATTCACATTGACCACTAGGGGAGTGTGTGTGGGGGGTCATGTTTACATCTCTTCAGTGGTCATCTAGACAGTATGGGCACCTTTTTGGTACTTATTTGTTATTAAAACAGGTCTGGCCCCAGAAGTTCAAATTGGGTCCTGAACATTTATGTATTTATTTATTTCTGAAATGTTTGATTATGACAGAAAAATGTCCAAGCCATAAGTGTGTCCTAGTCCTACCCTGACCATCCCACTAACACATCCCCTTTAGATTTAGATGAAGTTCAGACAAACAGCATAGAAATCTTTCTACAAAGTAAATTTCAAAAATAGAAAATTTTGATGGTTTGGTGAGAAAAATGTCCATCTGCCTTTTTTGGCCGTTGTTTGGACATCTTTCTTTTTTGAAAGTAAACCCCTTAAAATGCAGCAGCAGGAAAATAATTTGCTTGACACAACACTGCTGGTAAATTGATGCTTGATAATCAAATACACAATAAGCTTATCTCACCTGTTATATCCTATTACATGAGGTAGTGGAAAGTCCTTCTACCAGTAAGGGAACTGGTGTGCTTAGAGAACAAAGTTTTGAGTATTAGTACAGAAGGCTTAGACAGAAAGTTGCAGAAGTTAAGAGGCCTATGGGTTCAAACAAAAGCCTATGATAACTATTGCAGAAGTAAGACAGAGAAGTGCTGTAATGAGATATTTAGAAGCACAGAACAGAGGATGATTTCAGACAATATAAATGTAACCCATAAAAGAAGCTAATAGAGTGAAACTAATTGTACTTGCACAAATGAAACTTAAAATTAATACTAATGCCTCAGAAAATGTATGGATGAAATAGCAATGTTAAAAGGAGGAAATGTGGCATAAAAGGGCAGATCGATATTTATCTCGCCAAACCCTTCCAATGTACTATTTTCAAAACATATTTTATAGATTGATTCCTATGACTCTTGTCTGCAGTGCATCTGTATCTCAAGGGTGTGTGGTAGAGGTGTGGTTTGGACTATGGTGGGCTTATGATTTGAACGTAGAGCTGGGGACCGCAGCTCCAAAACTACTGTGCCACCCTTGTCCTGGAAATTCTGCCCCCTCCCCCCTCCAAACTGTGACTGTGTACCTGAGGAAGCACCTCCTGGAAAAAAAGAACAATAACAAAATGACGGCTTGTTTGCTATCATAACCACCAACCAATAAGGTATACTTCTTCTGTGATACCTGTAAACCACTGGCAGTAGCCCAGACTGGCACAGCCACTACCTCTGAACCAACTCTCCCTCTACTCACCCCCAGAGGAAGAAGATTCCGACACAGAAGAATCCCAAGAATCAAAAGATTTCCAAACTCCCATCAGACCCCCCACAACTGAGCACTTTTCCAAGTCTATATGCTTTACAATCCCCCTCTTTTACAAAGCCGCACTAGCAGCTGCCACATGGCAACAGCCTCCAAAGCCCTTTAAATCTCTATTGGCTTCGGGGCAGTTACTGCAGCGGCCCACGATAAACGGCTTTGTAAAAGAGTCCCAATGTGTCATAGCTGATGCAAAGGACAGGTTCCTATGGGCCCCTCTAGGACCCTTATGGCCTACTTTTTCACTCTCCCCCATCCCCTACACACATGCCCCCAGATTACTTACCATCACTAAACCTCAGACCTCTGGACTACTTGCTTCAGCCTGCAGCCCCACATCCATCTGGCCAGCTTATTGGGGCAACACATTCCTCTGTTGAGCACCAACTGCAGCCCCAGCATGAGTTGACGAGGTCTGCCCCTGCTTTTGAGGAGCCTGTCTAGCCTTTGCTGCTCCAGGATCTGTCTGCCATCTTCCTCAAGGTGAACTACAAGGCTCCACTGTCTGAACCCAACTCCTCTTCACAGCGATACGCTGCCCCTTGTGTATTGCTTGTTTCCGTGCAGCCATCATATCCCCTACTGCTGCACTGTACCAACACCAATCCCAGACAATGTGGCTGTGAGCTGAAGGGAGGGGGGGCAGGAAACAATATTAGGCCTGGCCATACACACCAACCACCAAAACACTGTGGGAGCTGCAAAAAAACAACAACTGACAGGCTATATGCAGCTGAAGAAATGCCTTCTCCCCCAATGCCAGACACTGCCAGCAGATCCTGCACTTTGACACGCAGCTCCTGATTGGTGAGGTCCGACTTTAGTGCAGCAAGAGGCGGTCGGAGCATACAAGTGATTTCCTTCGCTCGTCAGCGCTCCGGCTGTCCTCTCCTGCTCATTCATTCGCAGTCAGAAAATACTGCGAATGACTGGGGCTGCGAATCACCAACCGCGAATGACCGGGGGAGCACTGTACACATAAATTTCCTTGGATGCTGAAGACATTCAGGCCTAAATTCTCTATTACTGCGTTTAACTTAGGCGTGCTTTGGACGTCGGATATAAGTGAATAATCATGGAGTTAAGGGTCTTAATTAATGTTAATTGGGTAATAGACGACACATAGACGTCCCTAGGTAGTACATAAGGAACTAACGTCTATCGAAAGCATAGTCCCGTCTGCAGCTCTGGACGTGGGCGTTCCGTGGGCGGTCTATGGGCGTGCCAAGTGGGGACGCTGGATAGGCGCTACCTGGGCGAACGCGTGCGTCTAACTCTCGTGAATTATGTAGACGTAAGAAACCCTGGTCTAACTTGGATTTCAATGCCGTTTCAACTATCGTAATTGCGGCTCTTTGTTACACGCGAGGCAGACGTCTACTGTATTTTTTATCAATAATTCCAATAGTAAATTTCAATAGGTATGTTTCATCTTTTCTCTGTCCTAATAAATATAATGACACCATAACAATGGAACACATTATATTGCATGGATAACAAACCACATTTCAGCCCAAACCATAATATAATATTCCCATGGCTTTTACAACCCCCTTTTTTGTCTCAACAAACAGCACTGCAATCGGCTCTCTTTTGAAAGCAAAGAAAAACCAGCACACATTATCAGCACTTAAAAAGAGAATAAACAGATACACACCTTAACATTCCAGCTTCCCTCATTGCAAAATGGAGGTGTTCAGTTGCACAAAACTGACCTCATTGTGACCTCATCAATCTGCATCTTCCAAAGTAATATGCCACAATTAAAAGACGTGGTGGGTGTTGAACCCACAACCTCTGGATGTTAGCAGCATAGGCTGGGCTCCTAACTGATAGAGCTACAGCTGTTTGACTGAGCTGTCTGTGCTTCATTAGGTATCATATCAGGATGAACTCAAATAAGTTTAAGCAAAGGAATGCCTAAAGATTTGGAACGTTTTCAAGTAGAAAACAAATATGAAATATGTATTAAAGAATTGCAGCACAAATAACGCCTAAACGGAACAGATTATTTACAGTCCTATATGCATTAGTACAGTGCTCAGAATGAAGATTAGCGTGTAAGAAAAACAGAGCTCCACCTCACATGCATTCAAGCACACTTGGGAATATGGGTTTGGGGCTCAGTGAAAGCAGCGCTTTTAGCCATTGAGCTAACACTCTTTTGTCTCAGCCTACTATGACATTATAGCTAAACTCCTTTTCCCTTAGCACTTCACTAAGATATGATATGACAAGGGAATGAGAGGAATTGGAGGTGTGGGTCAGTGAGGAAAGGCACTCTCTACCAATCGTGCGGCCTTTGAGGGTTCAAATCCCAGCCTGTATTTTACTTGTGGCGTATGAGCTTTCCAGGTGCACTTTGATGATAGTTTCCACTTCTTATAGGAGTTGAATATAACATTTCTCCATTTAAACATGGCATACGTTGTTAGTTTTGATCGTGGTAAAGTATACATTTCTGAAATGGTGAAGAAACAATAAGCGGTATAAGCAAATCCAAACTGCTATAAGCGCAAGAAAGCATTTGTAGCTCAACACGCTAATGCTCCTTTTCTGAGCTTTGCCATCTAAAACTCCCCGGTTTGACTCCCACCTTTGCTCATTTTAATAAGGTCCTTGTTTTTTCCTATTAGATCTTATAACATTTCCCTTTGCAGGCAAACCTATTTTCAACTTACCATGGCTCGGACATCCTAAGCAGTGATGAGAGGAAACCTTTCCTCTGACAGCAAGATGACATTTGTGGATTGCCTGGTTAATGTGCTCTCATCACTGCTTAGGATGTCCGAGCCATGGTAAGTTGAAAATAGGTTTGCCTGCAAAGGGAAATGTTATAAGATCTAATAGGAAAAAACAAGGACCTTATTAAAATGAGCAAAGGTGGGAGTCAAACCGGGGAGTTTTAGATGGCAAAGCTCAGAAAAGGAGCATTAGCGTGTTGAGCTACAAATGCTTTCTTGCGCTTATAGCAGTTTGGATTTGCTTATACCGCTTATTCTTTCTTCACCATTTCAGAAATGTATACTTTACCACGATCAAAACTAACAACGTATGCCATGTTTAAATGGAGAAATGTTATATTCAACTCCTATAAGAAGTGGAAACTATCATCAAAGTGCACCTGGAAAGCTCATACGCCACAAGTAAAATACAGGCTGGGATTTGAACCCTCAAAGGCCGCACGATTGGTAGAGAGTGCCTTTCCTCACTGACCCACACCTCCAATTCCTCTCGTTCCCTTGTCATATCATATCTTAGTGAAGTGCTAAGGGAAAAGGAGTTTAGCTATAATGTCATAGTAGGCTGAGACAAAAGAGTGTTAGCTCAATGGCTAAAAGCGCTGCTTTCACTGAGCCCCAAACCCATATTCCCAAGTGTGCTTGAATGCATGTGAGGTGGAGCTCTGTTTTTCTTACACGCTAATCTTCATTCTGAGCACTGTACTAATGCATATAGGACTGTAAATAATCTGTTCCGTTTAGGCGTTATTTGTGCTGCAATTCTTTAATACATATTTCATATTTGTTTTCTATGAGTTAAATCAAACTTCAGAGGGCTTGGACAGGTGTTGAAGAATGATCCAGTTAGGGGGGGATGTTTTTGGTGGGGGGAGGGTGTTCAGCATGAGAGAGAACAGGTTGCATTAACTATTAGACAATGGGCTGCACATGAATATAACCTATTTGCTAACCTTACTCAAGACTTGAACCCCCTGATGTATGGACGATGAAAAAAGCAATGCCTTAAGGCATAGAGCTATAGAGGTAACTTTGTTTAGAACATAGAGCTTAGAGATGTGAAGGAGATGACTACAACGTCACTACAGCTGTATATTGCAAAACCACATCCAATGCACATCCAATTAGATTTGAATCCTAACGGTTTATATGACGTCCGCCGCTAATTAGGCGTGCTTAGTATATAGAAAGCTTTGGCACAGCCATTTTGCCTATGTAAGACCCCCTCATGTGAGTTGGTGTTTGTGGTGTTCTGTTTCCTCAATGATGAAACTTTGTGCTATGACTTGCCTGTTCTCCCTTATACTCCCTTCTGCCTTTGACACTCCTCCCCACCCCCATTATCTGTATTTCCTTAGTTTATGGATTTTTCTGGGTGTTGGTGTGAGGGATTGTTGGGGACTTAAATTTTGTGTTAAGTGTGGAGGGGAATAAATTGTTAGGGAAAAGAAGGGGCCAGGTCAGGTTACACACAGATGCCCACACCCACCACTCTCCCTGCTTTCATAATGTCATTGTCTGCCCCACCTCCATTTTCCATAGTAGCAGAGTACACCAAAAAGAAAGAGCAGAGGGGGCCTACAACATTCAATTAACTCCATGTGGAATGGATGGGAACCTTTGTTTAAATATGGGAAATATGTCATCAACCAAGGCAGCTACTGCACCAGATGGGATACATATTAATGAGATTCTTAAGTTGAATGCAGGAGAGGTGTCTAGATATGGCCAGACTTGGAGGAGGGGGGAGCAGAGATATGCTGGATAGTAGTCTTGAATGAGAAAAGATAAAAGCAAGAGGTGGAGGATGTCATGGAGGCAAGGAGAGATTAGGGATGCAAGGGTATTTGCTAACAGAAAGGGTGAAAGGTTGCCACTGGGGATGGAAGGAGATTAGGGAGTAACACTAGGTTTTGAGGTGGAATGGAGAGATGGCATGTAGGTTCCAGCCCTCTCCTCCCCTCCCCTGGTATGCATCAAGGAAAATAACAAAAGAGAGGGACAGATGTTGATGCATAGGGAGCTAGGTTGTGAAAGGTGGGATAAGAGGATTGTAAGGGATAGCGCTAATGAGCATGCATGAGAGACCTGCATCTAATGGAGGTGTCAGCCATCAAATCTACCACGATGCATATCCATTAGGGGTATCCTCAAACCCTTAACTGGCCTAGTGGTCGTTCATGACACTGTTGGGACATACCTCTGTAAACCACATGATACAGCAATGTAGCTCTGGGAAGCACCTAACGAATACAATATAAGCTGAAACACAAACACACTGTCAGCTATATATGTTTCATTTATTTGATGGATTTTATTGTAAAACATAAATCCATTGACTTGCTGTTGTACATAATAGATGGAAATATGCATAATATAGGATGCAACCACAAAAAACAAAAGGGAACAAGCCTGAAGAAGTATTTAATACCTTATTTAACTCAGATGGTGCTCAGAATCCACGGATGGAATACAAAAAACTCAGGATGGGGAACAAACCCCTAAAGAGATTGGTCATTGAAAGTGCTTCATTCTGTTTAGCATGTCCATAACATAGGTGAGTATTCAATGATTCCAAAAAATATAGTTTCAAAACGTGCAAGCAAACTTAACTTAAAAGTCCATACAGCGATGGTCCGGCAGGGTTCAGACGCGTTTTGCCAAGGAGGCTTCTTCAGAGAACCCGCTGTGCTGTGTGCAATTAATAATTAAATGCTTCCTGGTTCAAAGAAAAAAGTTTTTCATTTCCTGTGACAAGGATGAAGTCAGGCAAATGTCCAGGCTGCCAACAGATGGCAACGGGTTGCACCTTAAGATGAAGTCAGGCAAATGTCCAGGCTGCCAACAGATGGCAACGGGTTGCACCTTAAGATGAAGTCGGCAACATGGCTCCTGGAGAGCTACAGATCCTTGGAAGGGTGTAATAGTTATTATCCAACTATGATGCCCTCGATGGGAGTTGAAGCTGATGAAGATTGGCACTCAGGCCAGGATGCTATCTGGATGAAAGATCTGCAGTGACTGAACCGTGATATAGAGGCTGTGGCGTGTACATGCAGAGGAGGTCCAGCGGAGCCCCAGGGTCCATGCGGCATGACTGGCCTGGGAGTGTTCAGAGGACATAGTGGGTCCTAATGGCGGTCCTTTCCTTTTCCCTTTCCCCGGCCACGGCCTCGACTCCGGCCACGGGTGGCCGGGGGGGAACCTTGCCTGGTGGGAGCCTGGCTGGAGGAGGTCTGGGAGGTGGATTGAGGTCCAGGATCCCCATGGGAGGCAGTCTGGGTGATGAGCTGGGGGAGAAGTTGTGAAAGAATGCCACACATGTTCTCCAGCGCCCGGCGAGTCCCTGCCTGTTCTTCCAGGATTGCAGTCTGCACAGCACGTGTTGCAGACTGCTCGGCCACCAGGGAGGCCAGGTGCTGGTTCATTACATGTGTGGCTTCTTTTATCTCAGCCACCTCCCTGATGAGCAAAGTTTGTCTTTGGTGGAGGTGGTCACCCACCTCCACCAATTGACGGTGGAGCTCATCAGGGGGGGCCTCCAGCTCATCACCCTGATGGAAATCTTCCTCCCCCAGGGCTCCAACCTCATCCACCTCTTCTTCCCCCTCCAACTCTTCCCCCTCCTCTACTGCCCTGTTGTCATCGTGGGGATGAAGGGGGGGCGCCGGTGCAGCTTGTGTAGCAGTGTTCTGAGGAGGAGGGGTGGCGTATGATGTTCCAGCCACTGCTTCCTCCTCCTCCTCCTCCTCATCCCCTTCATCCCTAGCAGCAGCAGAAGGAGGATGGGACGCCTCTGCAAAAAGACAAGAAAATACACATTGGTATTAGTTGAAAGCGGTAACATCTGAGAACATCATTTGAATTGCATCACAGGTCACAATACTGTACATCCGGTCATTTACAAGGTATTATGCAGGCTAACATATGGAACATTAGCAACGTATTCCACATGTTAGGCTTCCAAGAGTATCAAAACAGGCAATGGCTTTTATTATATTACTATGAATTGCATTGGTTGTATAGTACTGTTGTAGTTTAGAAAGATATAAAATATGAGTAAAAACACCAACAAGTCAATGGCTTCTATGTAAAGTGATGTTACCTTGGTGCCCCAGGGAAGTATCAATGGCTCCCACAACAGGACCTATTCCAGGACCCACTATGTCCATCACCTCACTCTCCAGGACAGTCAACTGGAGGTTGCCGCAAGGACCCTGCGCATTAATTCGTTCCTGCTTCCGCCGGACCTCTCTCCGCAGGGCACGCCACCGTTTTTTCAGAGCCTCTATATCACGGCCCTGATGGTGTACAGCATCTATGTCACTGCAGATTCTTCTCCAGATAGCATGCTGGCCTTCTATCCCAATCCTATCAGCTTCCCTCCCAAAGAGGGAATCATAGTTGGCCCCAACTTGGGCCACAAGGATCTGCAACTCTCCATGCAAGAAATTTGATTTTCGCTTTGAAGCCATGTTGCAAGGTGTAGCCATCTTTTCAGGCTACTTATAGAACACGTTCAAAAACACCCCCTGTACAACACCCAATGAGGTGTGATGGGCGTGGTTAGGAAGCGGGCTAAGGAACCGCACCCGAACGGCGCCCAATGGGCATAGAGAAAGTTTTCCCACCATGATGACGTCTCACGCTACATAGGCGTGCATGAGTATAAGAAGGTCCAGGTGAGCAGCGTTTCCTTTCTATACTATCCTATCGCTTATGCAGATGTTTCAGACTTTACTCTGTCTTAGTCTTTTACATTTCTTTCCCTATCTCTGCCTCCCATTTCCCTCTATTCCACAGAGCCATTAATACTGGCCATTCTAATATGTGGTTTTATCTTTTCTAGAAGCAGCTCAGATAGTAAGTCCAGGTGAGAATGATATTTTGTAAGCTACTTTGAACTATCATAGAACTAAAGAAACTAACCAACCAAAAGTGACTTCTCTTTATGGCCTTTCATTGTGTGCT
Organism: Geotrypetes seraphini; assembly: GCF_902459505.1. Classification (NCBI taxonomy): domain Eukaryota; kingdom Metazoa; phylum Chordata; class Amphibia; order Gymnophiona; family Dermophiidae; genus Geotrypetes; species Geotrypetes seraphini. The sequence goes on from NC_047084.1 coordinate 232,042,373, forward strand.
ATTGTTTATACTAGTTATTTTATTTCTGATATCTCCTACTCTCCATTCCACAGGGCTGATAAAAATGACTGAGAAGACTGATAAAGACCATGCTGGTATATATTTTGCTGGTACACAAATGGATATGTAAGTAAAATGGATGTGTTCATACATCTGAGAGGGTTTACTCAGAGTTAAAGTTAATTCTTTGTAGAATCTAATTACAGGCAAATTAAAATCAGGTGAGGAATGGTTCTGTGTACTAACTCATTGATAAGAATAGGTCGGGTATGTTGGGGGGGGGGGAACACTGCCATTCAATGGATATCCAATCAACATGGTTCAGGTGGAAAACTCCTAATGAGTGCCTAATGGCTGCCATATTTAATAAGGATTCTAAAGGTATGTTAGCAGCTCTGTTACTTCTAGGTGTGTGTTCTGCCACAACTTCAGTGTTTAATTTAGGAGACATAGGTCTTTGTTAACAGTTTCTCTGTATTCTTCATTTCAGACCAGAGCAGCAGCTCAGCACACCAGTTTGCACCTAGCCAAACAGTTGTAGGTGAGAATGATATATGGTAACCTTTATTTGCTTACTCTTGAGTCACTCTTCACACAGGTATCCTTAATGACTTTCAGGAACAATAGTAAATTGATAATGTTGGCCTCATAGAACACCATGGCACGCATTCCTGCTGTTATATGCACACAAACTTTTTGTTTTCAGTTAGTCTATTCCCTCACATGAGTTCTAAACAGTAGCAGTGGAGGATTACAGGTGATACTAACCCACACCATCAGCAAGTTAAGGTTATTGCCTTAACACCTATACCACGGTGACATCTAAGCAGCTCAACATATATGAGGTTAACACATTGCTTCAGGGAAGGGAGGACCTTGGGGGTTGAACCCCCCTGTTTGTGAACGTTGTGTAAACCAGCTTCTCCTCTTTTCTGTTTTCAGGTGTCTTAGACAGGCAAGTGCAGTATTGTCAGATGGAGTTTTTATAGTACTGAGAGCAGTGCAGCTGTGAGCATCTTTGTGGTTTCCACACCTGCTTTACCAAAATAGTGCAGCTCAAGAACCAGGAGGATAGATTGAGGTATCTGGCCTTTACTTCCATCACCTTCCGTGAAATGAAGAAAAACCCACATGTCTCATTTGGATTCTCCTGGTGTGGAGCCAACTCTTACTAGAAATAACCCTATTCCTTAACAACAAATCTACCAGAGTGACTTATATTCTCTTCCTTATGTAGCCATTTACTTTGGAACAGGGACTGGCTTACTTTGCACATCATAGCTGAGATGTTGTCATCTACCTACAGTTGCATATACCCTTGCATTCACTTACTTTTTTCCTAGATTCTGCAATGATTTGACATCAAAGTGGCTAGCAGGTAATAGAATGAATGACAGACCCCAATAAAGATTGTCAAACTTTCTATATGTCACCTTGTTGTTATATTGAAAAGGGCCCATTCAGCAGTCCCTCCTGAACCCCTATCTACCTTGGACTCTGTCCACTAAACTTCTGATGCTACAAGGTTAAAACCACACAGGAAAGTTTAAACCATAACCAACTTTTTTATTAAAATATCAACTTTTTAAAACTTGGAAAACGTTTTTTTTAAATAACTATTTACATACACATAACACAGGGAAAGAGGGTGGGTGCCCCCCAAGAGCAGCTTGAGCTACCTCAGGCGAGGGGGGCAGAAGAGGTGCAGTCATTGAGAGGGTGTATGGCTGCTGGCACCATGCCCTCTTTCGGCTATCAGCCGCAAGAGGGCATGTTCCATCCTCTCCACACACCCTCTCAATACCTGCACCTCCTCCAAGATGGCAGAGTAGGCCGCCATCTCCCTGGCCACCCCCTCCTGAGGCTGGTCGGGCTGCTCCTGGGGGGGAACAGCAAGGAAAGGGGGTGGGATGGGAACAGGAAGGGCAGGAGAGTGAGGGGAAGGGCTATGGGTGGGGGAAGGGGAAGGTCCAACAGGGGATGGTGGTGGTGGTCCTGGAGGTAGTGGTGGGGCAGGCGGTGGGGGTCCAGGGGGCAGTGGTGGGGCAGGCAGTCCAGGGGGCAGTGGTGGGGGCAGTGGTGGAGGTCCAGGGGGCAGTGGTGGTGTGGGCGGTCCTGAGGGCTGCCAGGCCTCCTCCTCCTCCTCCTCTATCTCCTCCTCTTCCTCCTCCATCTCCTCTTCCTCCTCTTCCTCCTCCATCTCCTCTTCCTCCTCTGCCGAGGACCAGGGTGGGGCTCCCTCCATCACCTGCGGGGCCTCCTGAGGGGGTGCCTGCGCTGCTGCTTGACAAGAGAGAAATAGGATACAGTCAGATATGTCCACAACACTTTTGAACATGACATTATTTACTACGTTATTTTCTTCAAATGCTAATAACAGGATGCAAAGCACCTACTCCACTGTAAACATCAAAATGTAGCGTAAGTAAGTGAGGCAAGTAGAACACCATAAAGCCATTGTGACATGATATCACAATAGCAGCTTTACTGCAGATTTTATGATTAAGAATGGTTTACAGCTACTCAAGCATTTTCATCTATTTATTCTGGTAAGCTGATCACAAAGAAACACACACTGGACTCATTACTCACCGGCTTGTGCACGCAATTCCTCCCTCACCCCCTCAAGGAAGGCCCGCTCCTGGCGCCTCAGCAGTCGCCCCCTTTTCCTGAGATCCTCAACCTGGATAATAGAGAGAAAGAAAGAACAGAGAGGGAGGGATATGATGAGTGCCATCTAGCACTATGGCATAACATGTTTACTTAAGTATTGACCTCTATAAGCACAAAAAATGGAGTACACTGCCCTCCAAGAGCCCCTATCCGCTTTGGTGTCTGCCTCCACCCCCTTCTGCCACATGTTTTACATGAATTTATTCACGTACACCAGCATTTCCCCTTTCTGTGCTGGAGGCATCGCTATCTCTCTACTGTACCTGGGACAGTGGGGGGGGGGGGGAGGGGGGGTGTGAGGTGACATGGACAGCATCACAAGGAGGAGGTGGGATTGAACTCACAACCCCAGGGTGCTGAGGCTGTAGCCTATCAGCACTGCCCCACATTACAGCATGTCCTGGTGAGCTTACAATCATGCAGCAGGGGCAATAAAATAGTTTGGTCAGAAGGAGCAGCGTGGCTTGAAACCCCTGACGTCAGGGTACTGACGCTGTCACTTTAAACGTCATGCCACTATCTCCCTAGACCAGCAGATTGATACAGGAGTGTTTAAGGTATTTGAAATGACATAGCAGCACTTTGGCAAAGTTGATGTCAAGATGTTTCGATTACAAATGTGAAGCTTGTGACCCAAAAATTAGTTGTGTGCATGTTGTGAATGGAATAGATGCCTTCTAGGAGCTGAATTTGTCATTTGAAATCCTACTACTGCTCCTTTGGGATGTGCTTTAATTTCAGTATTCAATGTAAAAGATTTATTATGCACAATTGTAGTTTTTAAAAGGAATCAAAATTTACCCACAAAAACATGAACAATTTGATTGAGACAGGTTTCCATCATTACATTTTACATGATTATTTGTGAGGGCCTGACTTGGAATACTTACTTCCCTGGGACAGGAGGCTCTACGATTATAGCGCCGGGTCAGGCGGCTCCAGGAGTCCCTGAACTGCAGGTATGACCTGCGATGGCCTGCCACTCTGAAATAATGGTGCTCATGCACTAAAAAGAGCCTGGCCAGTAGCCTGGAGTCTTCAGTGGTGAAGTTTGGCTGTCTCCTGGCAGCCATTTTAGGAGAAATAACTGCGTATGAAGAACGGGCGATTCTATGACGTCACAACGCATAAAAACGCGATGACGTGTTTGTGCCGCTTGGGCGTGCTTGCAGCAGCCGCTCCGCGTTACATCAACACTATAGATTATATCCTAAACCACGCCGATATAGCTGTTACACAAAAAAGTACAGCAGAACGCTTAGAAGCTTACCATGTAAACCTAATGAAACTTCACCTCCCCCAAACACAATGACAATTTGTAAATTAAATAAATGAAGATTGGGAAGTGAGGTTCACATATTTTAGCTTAGCTATGCATGGGTGGGTGGAAAAACAAAATCATATTCTGTCTTTGGTAACCTTAGTCAGGACTTGAACCCCTGACCTTTGGGGAAGATACAAGCAGTGCTTTTAAGCACTGAGCTATGTTGGGGACTTGGGAATGGGAGTCTCCAGAAATGGCTATAGGTACAAGCTTTGAGAAAGGGTAATCATTGCAAGTATTTACAGGTGTATTTGATCTATGCACACCCAATGACTGTGCAAACAGATTTCAAAATTGTAACGGTTATGACGTCAGACGCTACATCGGCGTCGAGAGTATATAAGGATCTTTAAAAAATCATTATTTTGTCTCCTTTAGACTCCCGTGCGTTCGTGCTTCTGGTGGTTGATTTGTGATAGTGTGACTTTGTACTGTGATTGTATTGTTTCTCCTTTCCCCCATCTTCTCCCTTTTGTTGTGTACTTGTCAGTTGTGTCTTTGGTCTGGTATTGGTTTGAGAGATGATTGATGAGTTTGAGTTTGTCTTACATGTGGTGGCCCATGATAGATTGCTGCGCAGAGGAAGGGGTCTGGTGGCGGCCCCGGCCCCAGCCCTGGCCCTGGCCCCGGCCCCGGGGCGTGGGCAGGTTAGAGGTAGAGGAAGAGGTCCGGCTGTGGCCCTGGGGCGTGGCCAGGTTGGAGGCAGAGGCCCAGGCCGACGCCGACGCCAGGCCCCCAGGGTATATAGGCCCAGGGCAAACTTCCTTGATATGACAGATGAGCGGTGTATTGGTCTCTTTAGATTTAATCGGGAGACCATAGTTCATCTCTGTGAGCAACTGCAGGTGGATTTGGAGCGCACCACTCTTAGGGGACATTCCCTTCCAGTTTATGTACAAGTAACTACAGCCCTGGGGTTTTTGGCTACAGGAACCTTCCAAAGGCCCCTGGGAGCTGGGGCTGGCATCAGTCAACCGTCTGTATCCAGGATAATCAATAAGTTTTTGGAAGTCTTTTTAAGGCGTATTGCTATGTATATCCAGTTTCCAATGAGTGAGGCAGAGCGGCAACGCACAATGAGGGGTTTTGCTCAACTGGCACGTTTCCCCTCTGTCCTGGGAGCTATAGACTGCACACACGTAGCACTCAGACCACCTGCTGAAACTGAAAGGCAATTTAGGAACCGGAGGGCATATCATTCCATGAACATGCAGGTGGTCTGTAGTGCTACCATGGAGGTGACAGATGTGTGTGCCAGCTTTCCAGGGTCCTGCCACGACGCTTATATCCTGGCCCACTCCGGCCTAGGTGGCAGGTTCCAGAGGGGTGAAATCCAAGGTGGATGGCTGGTTGGTGAGTTAACGTACTACTGCAGATAAAGCTTTGCTACATTAACCGCCTTTCTCTCATTTTACCACAGGGTCATGGCTAACTTTGGAGGTGATGCAGAACAATGGACAACAGATATGTGCCCCTTTTCTAATATTGTTTCTCCTTGCAGGTGATCGTGCCTATCCCCTGAGGACATGGTTGATGACCCCAATTGTGCGTCCCCAACAGCCAGAGGAGGAGCGATATAACCGGGCCCTGAACACCACAAGGACCATCGTGGAACGTGCGTTTGGGTTGCTCAAGTCCCGCTTTAGATGTCTACACCGCTCAGGAGGGCAACTGCTGTACAGGCCCGACAAGGTGTCCAGGATGTTTGTTGCCTGCTGCATGCTACATAACCTAGCGCTGAGAAGACGGATGCCAGACCCTCCTGAGCCGGTCCAAGACAGTGACGATGATGAGGACATCCAAGCTAGACGCAGGCCTCTACCTGAGCAAGAAGAGCGTAGGAGAGGGCAGGTGGTCAGGGACAACCTAATAAGAGCCCATTTCTTGGGATAATGGTGAGTATATTTATGTGAACCCCAAACAGCTTCTCTCTCTCTGTCTGTCTCTGTCTCATGTGAGTGAATGTGATGATGCCTCTTTCTCTAGGCTGAAGTTAAAGTTCAGATGTCCCTGACCAGCAAAGCAAGAAGTTATTGGTAGCAGCTCAAGTATTAAAGGTAGAATAATAGGTAAGCTATCTTTGTTTTTGGCCTCATTCACTATGTTGCTCCTGTATATCATTCCATTAGCAGGCTTTATGATGAATTGCCCACATGTCAAATAGCTAACAGCTTTCATACTCTTGTTGCAGGTTGGATGTCCAAGACTTTCATCGTCACCATACAAGGGCATCGTAATGTGCTTCTCGATGGCCTGGTATGAGCTAGCAGTTTAGGACCTCTTGGTTTTTTGTTGTTTTACCAACAACAAATTGTATATCGACACATGCTGGTGTTAGGTTAGCATGTGTGTTGATTGAACACCCCCTTAGTTTTAGGTATAAATGACATCTATATTGGGAGCTCAGAGAAAGCAGATTGGATGAGTTATACTGCTAAAATGTTAAAACTATGGCTATCAGAAGCCTATATGCTGCTCAGCTTTCCACACCTTGTAGGAGTTAATGATGGTATGGGTCTACAAGTTTCTGTGTAGAATAAGACTAGCACCCCCCCCCTCCCTTCTCCATGCTGGTACTTCAAGTTCAACTGAAGCTATAGGATAACTGTAGGTATTGTAACAGTTTGAGGTGGGGGACTTTTCCAATGTATTAACATGCTTCCCCTCTTTGCAGGTGTTCGGGCCCAGCTGATCTCCTCCTCCTCCTCATGTGGCTAGCATCTCATTGTGAAGCTGTTCCTGTGATACGGGCGGATCCTGTGACGTATTCCTGATACTTGTGCATAGGTAGGTATGAGACATTTGTGCTCACTTCTACTAACCTTCAACATTCCAACCAGTGTGTGTAGGTTATTAGCTCACATATGGACTCTGTAACAAGGAGGATGGCTTTTATTTCCCTTGCTTCTCTGGCATAAACCTCTGGCCTTTATTCTCTGACCTCCTTACTTTCCTGTCTTTTTCCTACATCCTGCCTTACCCTACCATGAGGAAATCTTAATATTTCACAGGCACTGACATTGTACCCTTTCCTCCTGTAGGCTGGGAGTTGATTTGGACCTAGGAGGGGCTTACTCTGTATACCGGTGTAGCTGTGATCCATCTCAGCAAACTGCAGTTGCATGTGTTACAATTTCACACCGCTTTTCTGGACTTTTGAGTGTCAATGAAATGACATAATATTCTACAATAAAAATCTTAAACCACTTAAGGATGTTGTGATTACTTACCAAAGGAATGCCATTATTGTAGCATATAGGACGGCGAATGTTAAGCGCCTAAACGGAATAGATTCATTCAGTAGTACAGTTCGGTTTTAACACCCTCAACTCCTTCAGCTGACACAATACTCATTTGAATAAAATTACAAGATACACACCAATCACATCTCATTTTCATCTGAAACAGCACATTAGCAATACCAGATACAAAACATTTGAAAAGTTGAATTTGTGTGTGATCAAGACAGCACTTTTGAACTATGTATTCAACCATACTTGAGAATATGGATTTCGAGTCAGTGAAAGCAGTGCTTTAAACCATTGACCTACCACTTTTTTGTGTCAGCTAATTGTGATATGATAGCTAAGCTGATTATACCTTGGCACATCACTAAGGTATGCTATGACAGGGGAACCAGAGACACAGGTGTAGGTCAGTGAGTAAAAGCACTATATCGATCATCTGTAGGTTGTGAGTTCAAGTCCCGGCTTGTCTTTTACGTGTGGCATATCTACCTTCCAGGTGCACCTTGATGATGTCACAATGAGATCAGCATTGTGCTGCTTGCTACTTCCTCTTCCTGTGAACTGGAAGCCACATTCAGGTTGAATCAGTGTTTTGATTCTGTTTCTTGTTGTGACGAATGAGCTGATTGTTGCAATGTTTTAAGACCAGGAGAGTCTTCTTTTAAGCAACCTCTCTGAAATAATGTCTCTGGCAAATCGAAAGAAAGCTTATTGCATGACTTAGGTGCCTTTTCTACCAGTCTTTGTGGAACCTAAACGAAGTTTATATGAAGTCTATATGGTGTTCAAAGTCCTATCCTTTCCACTTCCCTGGGACATGAGGCTCTTCTGTTATACCACCAGGTCAGGCAAATCCAGGAGTTTCTCAATTGCAGATATGACCTGTGATGGCTAGGCACTACAAAGTAGTGATGCTCGTTTGGTAGGAAGAGCCTGGTTTGGCTGTGTCCTGGCTGCCATTTTATAGGAAATAACTGCATATGAAGAACAAGTATAGAAAAAAACATCGATGACGTATATATGCCTCATGAGCGTACTTGAAGCAGCTACTATACTCTACAGCAATACAGTTCATTACATGCGCAACGACGCCGATATCGCTGTTATACAAAAATGTACAGCAGAACGCTTAGAAGCTTACCATGTAAACCTAATGAAACTTCACCTCCCCCCCAAACACAATGACGTTATAAATTAAATAAATTAAGAGGTTCACATGCTTAGCTATGCATGTTTGGGTGGGTGGGTGGGTGGGTGGAAAAAAAAATATTCTGTCTTTGGTAACCTTAGTCAGGACTTGAACCCCTGACCTTTGGAACATACATGCAGTGCTTTTAAGCACTGAGCTATGTTGGGGACTTGGGAATGGGAGTCTCCAGAAATGGCTTTAGGTACAAGCTTAGAAGCTTACCATGTAAACCTAATGAAACTTCACCTCCCCCCCAAACACAGTGACGTTATAAATTAAATAAATGAAGAGGTTCACATGCTTAGCTATGCATGTTTGGGTGGGTGGGTGGAAAAAAAAAATATTCTGTCTTTGGTAACCTTAGTCAGGACTTGAACCCCTGACCTTTGGAACATACATGCAGTGCTTTTAAGCACTGAGCTATGTTGGGGACTTGGGAATGGGAGTCTCCAGAAATGGCTTTAGGTACAAGCTTTGACAAGGGGTAATCATTGCAAGTATCTACAGGTATATTTGATCTAAGAACACCCAAGGAACGTCCAAAACTATTTCAAAATTCTAACGGCTTCTATAATGTCAGATGCTACTTTATGGTTAGGGTTAGGGCTACAGTTAAGTAGCTCGGTAGGTCAGTTAGTAAACAAGCTGTACCAGTTATCCATAGGTTATGAGTTCAACTCGCAGCTTGTCTTTTACTTGATTATAACATGAGGGGTTTATGCTGCAGGAGTGTGTTGTTGGGGTGTTGCAGGGGTGTCTAGGATGACACAGAATAGTCACTTGCATTTTCTACAATGCATTTGAATTTCTTAAGATGAAACCTTAGTGAGCCGGGGAGCAAGGTCACCGCAGCCTCACACCTCAGATGAAAAGGTTAATTTATGAGCGATCTGGGACAGTCTTCAGCGACTCGGAGCCCTCCTCCCGGCTGGCCAGAAGGAGGAAGCTTTGGCGGTGGTGATTTTGGTGGTGAGGGAGGGAGGGAGGGGGGGAGTCACCTGGCTGCTGCATCTGCACTCCTGCTGGCCACAGACCTACTGATCACAGAGCAGAGATCACAGAAGCACGCAGGTATGTGCGCATGCGTGGCTAGGGTTTATATATATACACGTATCACATCTAATTTTCATCACAAACACATTAGCGAGACTATACACAATACATTAAAAAGTTGAGCTTGGGTTTGATAAAATAAACAGCATAATTTTGACTCTGTATTACATTTATTGAACCATACTTAAGAATATGGGTGTTGCATCCGTGACAACAGTGCTTTACACCATTGAGCCTCAACTGACTGTGATATGATAGCTAAGTAGAGTATACTTTAGCACATTACTAAGGTATGCTATGACAGAGGAATTAGAGACACAGGTGTAGGTCAGTGAGTAAAAGCACTATCTCGATCATCTGTAGGTTGTGAGTTCAAGTCCCGGCTTGTCTTTTACTTGTGGCATATCTACCTTCCAGGTGCACCTTGATGATGTCACAATGAGATCAGCATTGTGCTGCTTGCTATTTCCTCTTCCTGTGAACTGGAAGCCACATTCAGGTTGAATCTGTGTTTTGATTGTGTTTCTTGTTGTGAAGAATGAGCTGATAGTAGGAATGTTTTAAGACCAGGAGAGTGTTCTTTGGAGCAAGATATCACTTCTAAACTATCCTCTCTGAAATAATGTCTCTGGCAAATCGAGAGAAAGCTTATTGGATGAGTTAGGGTGCCTTTCCTGCCAGTCTTTGTGGAAGTTAAATGAAGTTTATAAAAAGTCTATATGGTGTTCAAAGTCCTATCCTTTCCACTTCTAATAGGAGGTGAGTATGACATTCCTGTATAGCTTTCTGTGTAGCACACATCTACTGGTTCCCACCTTCCATTACTGATAATGTAAGTTCAACACCCACTCGGTACGTTTCATTTTCTAGTTTTCCTTTGAAACATAACATATTTCTTACAATTCTGATACAGTGTTTTAGTTATGTTTTTCATCATCCTATACTTATCAATGCTGAATGTGTGATAATAAAGAGTATATATAAAGTATAATTTTAAAAAAAACAAATCCGTACTCACGTTTATCACGGGTCCATTAGAGACGGTTCAGATACCTGCGTCTATTTTGCGCACGTCTATTTTGAAGGACGTCTATTCTGTGCGACGAGGGACGTCTATTTTGCGCACGTCTATTTTGCGGGACGTCTATCTCACGCCTAAATATAGTTAATTGTTATTTACGTTTGCTGGACGTCCAAAGCACGCCTAAGTTAAACGTACTAATAGAGAATTTACTCCTCAGTGTTCATTCATATGCATATTATACTACAATCAAAATATAAATGCATGAAGACAACTCTGGACAGATTTTTCTAGGAGTTTAGGAAGGAATGAAGACTGTGGTCAATTTGTACATTCAAATCAAGCAATAAAAAGATGATTCTATCCTGAAACAGAAACATTTTTTTATTATATGTTACAGCAGGATTTTGGGGTTTTTTTACTTATAATTATCTAGTCCAGTGATTCCCAACCCTGTCCTGGAGGAACACCAGGCCAATCGGGTTTTCAGGCTAGCCCTAATGAATATGCATGAGAGAGATTTGCATATGATGGAAGTGATAGGCATGCAAATTTGCTTCATGCATATTCATTAGGGCTAGCCTGAAAACCCAATTGGCCTGGTGTTCCTCCAGGACAGGGTTGGGAACCACTGATCTAGTCTTTAAGGAAAAAAATGCATATTTTCTAATTATACTACAACACTCATTTAACTTCCTTGCAAACTATTTGAAAATGACTCAGACTCATTTTAATTTCATGCCAGCTGAAGACAATTTATTCTGAGGAAGATCAAATCATTTTCCAACCTGATATTAATTCACTTTTGAATCTGTGTAAATTTGCTTCATAGTTAGGAACTCTTACTAATGTGTTAATGAATTAATGCACATTAAAGCACATTAATTTGACTTAAGTGCATAATTAGTAAATAGTCCCTATTGAAAATGATGGAACCTGTATTATTTAACATATGTGAAATTGCATTAACACGTCGCCAGTACTGTAATATGCATTAACTCATTAACACATGTTAGTAAATGAGATCCTTAGTTAGCCAAAAGTCAACTTATCAAATTTTAGTTTAACTTCCTCTCCTCCAGACCTCATTCCCTCCCCCAACTTTTTCTTTCTTTCTCTGTCTGTCTTTCTCTGATTCCGTGCCCCATTTTTTGCTTTGTTTCTGGTTCCCTGTCCCCCCTCCTTCTTTCTTCCTTCCTCCGTGCCCCATTTTTTGCTTTTTTTTCTGGCTCCCAACATCACCCAACACCCCTGATAGCACTGGCAACACTTTCCACATCACATCCCAACTCCTCCTGTCAGAACCCCGAATCCCGGACCCCACCTCCCCCCCAAACTGGTAATCGCCGACAGGAGGATGCCCAACTCCTCCTGTCGGAATCCCGAACCCCGGGCCCCCCCCCCCCAAACTGGTAATCGCCGACAGGAGGATGCCCAACTCCTCCTGTCGGAACCCCGGAACCCCCTCCCCCCTCAAACTCGTAATCGCCGACAGGAGGATGCCCAACTCTTCCTGACGGAAAGCCCGACGACCCCCCCCAACTAATCTCCCTCCCCCAACTAACCTTTAAATGTTGGTCGGCTGGACGGGTCTTGCTGCCGTCCAGCCGACAGGCCCGCCTCGTGGAAATGAGATGGGCCTGCCCCTTCCCGGCCCATTCCCGCTAAATCTAAGGTCTAATTGGCCCAGGCTCTAGAAGCCTGGACCAATCAGGCCTTAGGCATAGCAGGTCCGCCCATCCCCACTAATCCTAAGGCCTGATTATTTATTTAATTATTTATATATATCTTATTGTATATGATTGTTAGTCCAGTGCCTGAAATAGAAGTTAGTTACTTTGAAGGTCCATTAATAATAATAATAATAATAATAACAGCTTATATACCGCAATACCGTGAAGTTCTATGCGGTTTACAAAGATTAAGCAAAGGTACAAATTGATTGACTTTAAGAGGGGAGGAAGAAAGAGGGTTAATAGGACAGGAAATCCATTAGACCTTTTTTGCTGCTGTCTGTGGCTTCTATGTAGTATCGTGTGCAGCTTTTTTATTACTAGTGGAGTTAGCTTTATTAACTTTAGTAAAACCATGTTGTCTCGGATCTTGTAATCCATTAGATTCTAGGAATTTCACTATCCTCTCCTTCAGCAATGCTTCCATTATTTTTCCAATAACTGAAGTAAGACTTACAGGACTGTAGTTTGCCGCTTCATCTCTGTGACCACGTTTATGAAGACTAACCAAATCCACTCTTCTTAAATCACATGGAACCACTCCCGTCTCCAGGGATTTTTTGAACAAATCTTTAAGTGAAGCCACCAGAACCTCTCTGAACACCCTCAATATCCTGAGCTGGATGAAATCCGGTCCCCAAGGCTTTGTCAAATTTCAACTATACTCATTGTCCCTGAACACAGTGAGAAAATCATATGGTTGGCAAAAGCATGTTTTGGTTGATAAGAACAGTGAAAATTGATGTAAGCAGGGATAAAGTTTACCATGACCTTCAAAAAAGAAGTAACAAATTTGCTTCCACAGTCATTTAAATTGGAAACTTTTTTGCTTAGCTTTAAAAAGTCCTTGAAAACTTATTTATTTCAGCATGCTTTTGGAGTACAGGTATGGGATTTATTAGTGTGAATGTGGTATGAATATGTGTTTGCTTGTGGATTGACTATTGGCAGGTTTTTAGGATGGGCTTTTCTTTTCGCGATGGAGTTCTTTTCTATTTTTTTATTGTAAACCGCTTTATTTGCTATTAGTGAATTAGCGGTATATCAAATAAATAAAACCTGTAACATTTAGTAACAAATTGTTGGCCTGATATTCAAAGGACTTAAGCTCCCAACTTTGGAGCACTTTTGCAAAACCATGTTAAGTGCTAATTGGAAAAAGACTTACTGCAAAATGCATTAAATGGTGCTTTGGTTGTTTTACTGTCAGCGTGCGGGCCAAGGACTGGCAGAAATAGCGTTCCTTTCTAATTTCAATCTTACAAATATTACTGTATAAACTATCAGTGGTGTACCTAGGGTATGTGACACCTGGGACCATTTATTTTATTGACACCCTTGCCATTATTTTTGACTCCCCCTCCAATATAAAAAAAATATTTTTAGTAATGTTACCCCAGGTGTAAGCCATGAGGGGGGTGCTCCCGTCCTGGGAGTCATGGTCCGGGAACTTCCCTTCTCATGGCCCGGTACCAAGGCTCTGGGTAGTCCCTGTAGCCCAGCATGTTCCCAGCCATTTCTCATTTCTGATGGCCCTTTACCTTCCATGAAGCTGAAAAACTGCCAGCCTTGGCAATGATTCAGCTACGTCACCCGCGGCTCCCCTTCCTGCATTCCGTGTCTGCCTCTGCTGCAATAAACCCAGGCAGAAACAGGAAGTTGCATCATTGGCAGACGCTGAAATCAGGAAGGGGAGCCCTGGGCAACATAGCTGAATCACTGCTGAGGCCGGCAGTTTTTTCAGCTTCACGGCAGGAAAAGGGCCATTGGACCAGACAGGCGAGAAGGCTGGGAACATGCAGGGCAATGGAGACTGCCCAGAGCCTTGGGACTGTGCCGTGAGAAGGGAATTTCCAGGACCATGACTCCAAGGCCGGGAACACCCCTATCATTGCTTGCACCCGGGATGGACCGTCCCCAGGGCAGGATTAACCAATAGGCCAAGTAGGCATGTGCCTAGTGCCCAAAATGGTCAAAGGGGCCTAATGAAGGAGGGCATCAACATTGTTTTTTCTAAACGGCGATGGGCCCCTCCAGCATCAATCGGCAACGCCCCCCGCCCCCAATTAGCAACGCAGCCCCTCCCATCGACGGAAAGTAAGACAAGCAAGCAACGCGGGTAAGAAAGGCAACGGGAACTGTAATTGTGCAAGCGGTGCTGCTTGCCCAAAGCTTCCCTCTGATGCAGCTTTCTGTTTCCGCCTGGGCGCATGGTGGGGTGGGGCGGGGCAGGGTGCCCAGTGTACTTGTTTGTCTAGGGGCCCTCGACAAATTAATCCTGCCCTGACTGTCCCTCCTTTGGTACGCCACTGTAAACCACCCTGCCATGTTTTTAGGAAAGATGGTATATCAAAATAAACCTAAACCTAAATTCAACTGCTCTTTCTTCAATATGCAAGTTGGGCCTGTGAAATAGAAAGCCTCACTATGTGTAGGAACAGTGACACTCTATCTGCTTACATGTATATTCAGCAGTGCCATTTAAACAGCCAGTGCTGCTGAATATATTAGTAAAATGCCACTACCAGGGGTTCACTTTATCCAGCATCTATAGAAGCTGAAAATCAGGCCCATTGTGTATTAAGCTCTTTCTTCTGTTAGCAGAGACTATCAAAATTTGATTTGAAGATCTTTATTTTTTTTTTTTCCATGCCATATTCAGTAAAAATTGGATAGCGGACTGCTGGATGTCATGGGCACAAATGGGAAAGAAATAGTCCCCAGTTCATTTAGACTGATAATCCTATTATATTAGAGTAACTTAGGGAGGTGTTGATAGGCTACTGACAGTTATGTTCAATCATTTTCGTAGAAATGAATGGATCTCATGAAATAGAGACAGACAGAAAAAAAAAAATAGCAGCATTTTCTGTCCCTACTGGGTTCACAGTCCATTTACTATTTTTTTTGCGGGGGGTCCTGGGTAATGGAGTTTAGGTGATTTGCCCACCAGGGTCACAAGGAGCTACAGTAGGAACTGAGTCTGGCTTCTCAGGTAGGGTTACCAAACGTCCGGATTTCCCCGGATATGTTCTCCTTTTGAAGACATGTCCAGAGGGCTAGATGGCTTTTCAAAACCCAGCATTTTGTTCAGGCTTTGAAAAGCTTCTAAAATCACTGGCAGGCAGAACGTTCTGCTTGACAAGATCAGGCAGTGAGGGGGGGGGGGCTAGAGTAGGATTGGTGGCGTGATGGGGCTGGGATGGGAGGAATGGGGTGGGCCTGGGGGCTCTTCTAGGGTGTCTGGATCTTCCAAATGGAAAATCTGGTAACCCTATTCTCAGGGTCTCAGCACACAATACAAACCATTAAGGGCTCTTAATCGAAAGAGAAAAACGTCCAAAATCCGGCCTAAGTCGGCACTTGGACGAACATTTCTCAAAAACGTCCAAGCGCCGAAAATAAAAACGGGTTTTGGACGTATTTCTAAATGACCTAGGCCTTCATAGTGCTGCACAACGTCTAAAGCTAAACGGGGCGTTTTGGGAGGTGTGTCGAGGTCGGGATGTGGGCCGGCTTAGACTTAGTCATACAGCATGTATAACTGAAAGTTATACAGCCCAGGATCGACGGAACTTGGACGTTGTGACTTAGACCATGTAAAACATGGTCTAAGTCACAAAAACCCACCTAAACTCACCAGCTAAGCACTGCAATCACATAACACAGATACCCACACACTACCCCAGTGATCACCAACCCCCCCACTCCCATAATAATTTTATTCACAACTTTATATTTCAGCCTCCAGATCATCATCACTGGCCGCCTGTTATAGGAAAGCCTAGTCGTCCAGCCCAGAGTCAGCTTAAGTCGTCTTGGGGGTGGGTTAGGGACCCACAGAGAGGAGGACCCATGCCCATAAACCCCTGTAATCACTGCATTGATACTTAAACATGTGCACTGCCCTATACACCCCCCAAACCCCTTTTTTACTGGCATATAAGTGGCTCCTACAGCCATAAGGACTATTGGGGTGGTAGATAAGTGGGTCTAGGGGATTCTGGAGGTGGTTTGGGGGCTTACCATGACCTATAAGGGAGCTGTAGTGAGGGGAAGCCATGGCACCCTTTTTGTGAAGTTCACAGCAGTGTCCTTTAAGGTACCCCCACTATTTAGGTGGCATGACTGGGTGTGCAGTCCATCACTTTGTAGACCCCTCCTACATCCAACAGGGCTTGTTCTAGGCATTTTGGACTTGGACGGAAAGTTGGACAGAAATGTGGTATAAAGATGGCCGATTTAGCGGCTTGGATGATCAGTTCGGCAGGACGGATAATTAGACGATTTTCAAAAGTAAAAAAAAGTTGGACGTCTCTTTCGAAAATGTGTCTTGGGCTCTTTTTAACTTTGGACGATTTGTGAGATGGATGTAAACGAACTTAGACGTCCCTTTCAATTATGCCCCTCTTAGGCTACTCCTACATTCCCAGAATTGGGAGATTTACATCATGGCAAATTAATTTGTTTTGTATTTGTTTACTAGATGGTCAGGGAATTAGAAAGGAATTAGATTTGAGAAAGTCTTCCACACAGAAGACTCATTAGCACACTGTGAAGACTCAGGGTGAGTCTGAAGGTAGTAAACTGGATGAATGATAGGTGAAAGAGGTTCATTGTGGTAGACTTATTGCTAAGCAAGGGAGGGTAGAGAAATCAGTACTGTGTCAAGTTCTATTCTGTATTTTCATAAGTGATACTAAAGAAAAACTAGTATGAAAGAAACTGTGTTTTGTTTTGTGTTTTTCATTTGGCCAAGAACAAGAAGATCTGCAATAGAGCACACATTCCAGATGGCTTGGAAATAATGAGGAGTGTTCTAAGAAAACTTGACAGGGGTCAAGAGTTGAACAACTAACATTTAATGAAATAAATTATAGAGTCTTATACTTCAGGCATAAGAATCTAAGGGAACAAAGCATAATTGGGGGTAAGGTAAACAGCAGAGGAATCAGGGAGTGATCATATCTCAGGGTCTCAAGGTTGCCAAATATTCTGACAAAGCAATGGCTGGAGCAAGATGCATAGGAAACTGTTGTGTAACAAGCAGAAAAGGAGGAAATAATATTTCTGTACAAATCACTGGTGAAACTTCAAATAGAATATTTTGCCTTATTCTGAAGGATGTATGTCCAAAATAATACTAGTAGTAAAGATGCTTAAAAGATTGCACTACAATCCTGGTAAAGTCAGACTTAAGACCTAAAGACTGGATTCTATAAATGGCGCAGCTCAGCGTTGTTGTCAATCAGCCGCTATGCGCCATTTATAGAATCCAGCCTAGAAGTATCTAGGCATGATTAGGCGCCGCTAGGCTTTCCTGGAGGTAGGCAAGCAGGAGATCGGGGTTGAGAGCAGGAGATCAGGGCAGTCAGGAGATTGGGGCTGAGAGCAGAGAAACAGGGCAGAGAGCAGGGCAGCAGAAGGCAGGGCAGTCGTAAAGGACCTGAGCGACTGGTCCTCAGCAGTTGCTTATTTTTGGATCGGTCAGCCCAGTCGGTGTCCCTCTTTTTTTTTTTTTTTTAGTGAATCGCTGCCTGCCTACATTTGAATGCCGTTCCCCCTCATCTGCATGCGCGGATCAGAGGATGATTGGGACAGAGGTTAGTGAATTGGGTCGGAGGGAAATTGGGTTGCAAAGGGATCGCTAAGTGGTCGGAAGTTGACTGGTGGGCTTAGTGAATCTAGTCCTATGAATGGACATTTCTCTCTGCTCTTCATGTCCCTTTATCATTAGAGTTCCTTAACAATGATCTTATTACTGTACTTATTTCCCAAAGCAGATATTCAATCTTTTATGCTTTATATAGAAATTGTCTCACTACTATATGACGAATGAGACCATCTAGTTGCTAACCAGACAGGCTTGCTGCTAACCTAGCATCTAACCTCTTCTGAGTGTTGCTATATCCCACTACTGTATGAAGAATGTGCCTACCTTGTCATAAACCACTATTATGTATGCCAACTTGAAACCTTGTCGCTAACCTTTATTATGTATGTAAACTGGTAACCCATTCTAGGCTCTTTTGGAGGACGGGCAAGAAAATCAAATGAATAAATAAATAAATTTTCAAATCGGATAATTTGCCAGCACCACAGCAACCCATAGGAATTTAACAGTGATTTTAAAGCATCTGGGCCTGATTGAAAGTTAAAAAAAACAGAGGAGGGTTAAATGGGCATTTTTTTCAGTGGGGAAAGGTGAAAAGTGAAGCATCACAGAGACCACCGTTTTTTTTAAACATATTTATATATGATCTGCAAAAGGGAACATTGAATTAGGTCACCAAATTTGTTAATAACTACACATTATTAAGGGCTCCTTTTACTAAGGTGCGCTAGCGTTTTTAGCACACGCAGGATTTTAGCATGTGCTAAACCCGCGCTACGCTTCTAGAACTAATGCCAGCTCAATGCTGGCGTTAAGGTCTAGCACGCATAGCAATTTAGCGTGTGCTATTCCGCGCGTTAAGGCCCTAACGCAGCTTTGTAAAAGCACAGTAGGTATGATCATGGACAATATGTTGTAATCTTCTGCTTGGTGTACTGTAAAGCAGGGACAAAAAAAAAAAAAAAAGCAAACAGAATGGGTAAATGAATTTTTTTTTTATTTTTAGGGTGCCAAGGCGGCCTACATCAGGAGTCTGCACAGAAATTTGAAATCTTATAATCAACCCTCTATTATCGAGTCCTTGATGTAATATAGCTCTGATAATGCCAAAATTATGTGCCATGTCAATAGGTTACTGTGAGAACAGTGCAGAAAACCACAAACACTTCTCATCCCCTAGATGTCAACATACTTCACTTTTGTTTTACAAGAGTTGAACTTAGAGAGATCAGTGCGTAGGAAGTAGAGTTCTGTTTATGCTTCTATTTAAATTTTACTTCATAAACGTTGGCATCTAAAGAGTGGGAAGCACCCGTGGTCCTCCACACTATTCTCACAGCAACCCATTTTTTTTTTAAGTTCTATTTTTATTGATTTTGAAAAACATACATACATAAAGTGCAATCAAATATAATAAACTAATCTCATAGAAGCACTTATATATAACAAATATTGATTAGAATAAACCTTCTATCTTATAAACCCTCCCATCCACCCTCCCTCCCTTTACTGGAAGTATAACTTGTAATATCAGATCTGGTAAAATAGATTAATTTATGACAACTTCAGTTACCTTGAATGTGTGTTACAAAATCATCTAATGGACTCCAGATTTCTTTAAATTTCCGGGTATCGCCCTTATGTTCTGCTAGAATTTTTTCAAATCTATATAGTGTACTAGCTGATTACCCGGCGTTGCCCGGATATTTATTTATCTCAAAATGTCCAACCCCCTACATGTCCCACCACCCTATGTCCCACATGTCCCACCCCCCACATTACCCCCCCCACATGTCCCATATGCCCCACCCCCATGTCCCAACCCCCTACCCTCCACATGTTCCAAAGGAATGTCCCTCTCTATGGGGCTGAACTTAGACTTAAACGGCATCGGGAGTGTCGGTATTCATCTCTGCGAGCCCGAAAACTATGGGTTGGACATTAATATCTGTTGCTTTTGATAATTTTAACATATCACCCCCTTCCCACCCCCACAGTATTTTACCCCGTCCCACCTGCACAATATTTTTCCCCAGATAGTAAGTCATATGTGTACCAAGTTTGGTTGAAATCTCTCCATGCGTTTCAGAGTTATGCTGAGTATTCATCTGTGAGCCCGAAAACACTATGGGGTAGATACTAAAATCTGTCATTTTCAATCATTTTTACATATCCCCCCCTTCCCACCCCCACAGTGTTTGTCCTCAGATAGTAAGTAATGTGTATGTCAAGTTTGGTTGAAATCTGTCCATGCATTGAAGAGTTATGCTGGAACATACATATATACACACACACACATATATTCAAATTATAATGTGAAATATTTGACAAAATGAATACAATACAACTAACGCAAAACTTGATTATAAACAACATTTATAGTTTCACCTGCAGGAGCAAGAACATATAAAATCTTGGGTGAACCCACCCTTGAGCAAGCAACATAGAGTTGTGGGCCGCAAGACCCCCAGAACATATCACCCCAGGTAGTGAGGGATCTGCATAACAAGTTTCGTTCAAATCGGTCAAGCCGTTTTTGAATTACTGTGAGAATGGCAGCTTTTTACATTTTTTCCATTGACATGAATGGGTGAAATCTGATTTTCAGTTTGTAGCTCCGCCCACGTGTGCAGGAGGGCCGCGAGACCCCCAGAACATATCACCCCAGGTAGTGAGGGATCTGCATACCAAGTTTCGTTCAAATCGGTCAAGCCGTTTGTGAATTACTGTGAGAATGGCAGCTTTTTACATTTGTTCCATTGACATGAATGGGTGAAATCTGATTTTCTGTTTGTAGCTCCACCCACGTGTGCAGGTGGGCCGCGAGACCCCCAGAACATATCACCCCAGGTAGTGAGGGATCTGCATACCAAGTTTCGTCCAAATCGGTCAAGCCGATTTTGAATTACAGTGAGAATGGCAGCTTCTTACATTTTTTCCATTGACATGAATGGGTGAAATCTGATTTTCTGTTTTTAGCTCCGCCCACATGTGCAGGTGGGTCGCGAGACCCCCAGAACATATCACCCCAGGTAGTGAGGGATCTGCATAACAAGTTTCGTTCAAATCGGTCAAGCCGTTTTTGAATTACTGTGAGAATGGCAGCTTTTTACATATTTTCCATTGACATGAATGGGTGAAATCTGATTTTCTGTTTGTAGCTCCGCCCATGTGTGCAGGTGGGCCGCGAGACCCCCAGAACATATCACCCCAGATAGTGAGGGATCTGCATACCAAGTTTCGTTCAAATCGGTCAAGCTGTTTTTGCGTGATCGCGGCACATACACACACACATACATACACACATACATACCTCCGATTTTATATATATAGATAGAAGCTCCAAACATAATTATTCCGTATGTTAATGGAATGGGAACTACAAGAATAAGATTTATCTTGCTCCATATGGATTTCCCAAAAATTAAAATTAGAGGGCTTTGAAATAAAAGGTGATCTAGAGTTCCCACCTCTAGATTACAGTGCCAGCATTTATTTGAATTTGCATTATTTACTTTGTGTAATCTCACCGGCGTCCAATAAACTCTTTACAATAAAAAGTATAAAGTTTGTTTCATCGATGCAGCTGATGAACAGTGCATTTGGGAGTTCCAAAGCTGGGGCCATTGTTTTAATGAAATATTATACTGCATCTCCAAGCTCCAAATATCTCGCAGACCTGTCTTATGTTTTTTAGTTGAATGTTCACCTAGTAACTTGTACTAATTAGAGGCTTGGTGACAGAAGTTCACTTGAAAACACAAGAATTGGAAGCTATGTTGTCCTATTAATGAATTCCATTCAGGAAAACCTTTTATAATTGCTTGTTTTAATTATATACTTAATCTGGTGAAAGTGGGTAATAAATAATAAATAAATAAATTATATATATATCCTATATAATAAAACACTAGCCGCGCATGCACACTCCTGCCTGCGTGCTTCCGTGATCCGTAGGTCCGTGGCAGGCAGGAGAGCGGATGCGCGGTTAGAGCCCACACTGGAGCGCTGTGGCCAACCCCGTATCGTGGGAGGATGCGCCGCGCAAAGTGCTGCACACGTACTGGAGGGGGAGGGACATACCGGTTCTGCACATACCGGCACAAACCTCCCTCCAGCATTGGCAGCCGCAGCATGCTAAACAGGGTGCTTCGGGCTTTCTCCTGCAGTTGAGTCCCTCTGCCGCGTCACTGATGACATCATCAATGACGCGACAAAGGGACTCAACGGCAGAAGAAAGCCGCGAAGCAGTCTGTTTAGTGTGCTGCGGCTGCCAACGCTGGAGGGAGGTTTGATATTAAAGTCATCTTGCTGGGAGGGTTGCAGAGTCAGCGGGGGTTGGGCTGGGAGGGGAGAGAAGCTTCTGCCTCGGGTGCTTCAGGCAGCAGCAGCGTTTACAATTCGCTGCTGTTGCTGGCTTCAGGCCTTCCTCTCTGGCCGGTCCTGCCTACTTTCTGTTTTCATGAAGACAGGACCGGCCAGAGAGGAAGGCCTGAAGCCAGCAACAGCAGCGAATTGTGAATGCTGCTGCTGACCAATGAAGTAGTTAAATGAGGAAAGGGAGCAGAGGGGGAGAGAATGGCTTGGAGGGAAGGAGGAAGGTATGCCAGACCAAAGGAAAAGGAAGGAAGAGATGGAGAGAGGCCATATGGAACAGAGAGAGAGAGGGCGGACACTGGATGGAAAGAGAAGAGAGGGGCAAGACAGAGGGTGAACAGTAGATGGAAGGGGTAGAGAGAGGGAGACACACCAAATGGAAGTGTGGAGGACAGGGAGAGCAGACGTTGGAAGGAAGTGGGGAGGAGAAAGAAAAAAGGCCACATGCAGGATTGAGGGAAGAGGATAGAGTTAGAAATAAAGATAGACAGACAGGGGGCCAGGGAAAGACACAGACAGAAAGAATGACAGCGTCCAAGGAGAGAGAGACAAATTTAAAAAAACAAAACAAAACAGACAGACAGACATCTACTCTAGCACCCGTTAATGTAACGGGCTAAAACACTAGTATATATATATATATATATACTCCACTAACTGGTTTGAGAGCACTCTCTCAACGGAAGAAAAAGCCTCAGGTTTTTGTTTAAGTAGGGCATAAATGCTCAAACCTCCTCCACCTACATCATCGGCCAAAAAATTTCCGAGGAGAATGTGCTAATACCACATTCAATTTGTGTAGGACTGAGTCGACTGCTGCCTCTGTATAGTATGGGAAAAAGTGATGTTTAAGTGATCGCCAACGTTTCACGGTAAAAAACGTTTCTTCAGGGCTTGTCCACTTCCACTCTCCAGTACATTTCTGTGAAGATAAATAAATACTACTTGTGTCTAATTCACTTATCACAGTGTTTCTTAAAAGTTTCCATCTAAAATACTCACTAAGTTGCTTGCTCGTTCTCACCAGTGTCCTATCGCTGTGGCCATTTCTCACTCTTACTTTAAAGAGAGCTACGCCTATCAAATTTCACCACGTCTATTACGTGGAGAACGAAGGCTGCTCATCTTTGATTGGCTGGCTCAGCCCCAGCAGTCTTGGATTGGTCTTCTCTGTAAAGCGTGGCTTATTTTGATATCTGAAAAAGTATGCTTCATATATTAAAGGATTTCTAATAGAAGTAATACCAGTCTATACATGTGTTTAAACCTACAGGTATTACAGACCCCAGTTCATATATCCACCTTTGCTCTTTCTGCTGAAGGCATAATTGTCACCTGCCACCACGTACATCATGATCTACGTGTTCTAACACATAACATTGAAGTGCAAAGAATTCATGATTGTGTTCTAAACAATGCTGCACTATCGGGGCTTGTATGTTCTTCCTATTCAGTGCACTTCTGTGCTCATTTAATCGGATCCGTAATTGTCTGCTGGTTTGACCTACATAAATTTTAGAGCATGGACATATAATACAGTATTAAACAAAAAATAAAACAGAGAGCTACAACCAATGAACGGGATTCAAAAGTAAATCTCAAAGATAAGAAAAAGAAATCCCTAAAGGGTATATACCACAGAAAAATACTATAATATCAGAGCAATGTACTCAAATTACAAAGTTAGAAATATTGTACATATTTATTAATTTAAAATTTGCAAAAATATCACACAATTTTCATACAATAGCATACACAGAACACCATACAAACACTACAAACAAACCAAACAAGATATAACAACATATAACATATAACAAGCACTATCAAACCAGGCTGGAAAAGGCCACACAAAAAAATCATACAATGATATATAAATATAGCTGTGTTCAAAAGTTCATAAATCACTTAGCTTGAAAATTCAAAGTCTGCCTGGAACAATGTCCACGAGGAATAAAGCAAGCAAGATGATTGTGGGCCATCCAGAGAGGAAAATATAAAAAAACCAGCATCCCAAACAGATTAGAGTTCAAATCCAACCTCCATATCACAAAGTGCAGGTGCAAGTGCAAACGTGCTATCAGTAAACAATATAATAAGTTAGATAATCAAAAAAGTCTCAAACCAAGAGGACAGAGAGCATTTTCAAAGTCTTCACAAGCAGAGGTGTAATGCCATAACAGGCAACCAATCTTCTAAAATCTATAATACAGTATACATATAATACAGTATACCACAAATTTGGTGATACATGTTGTTTGCTTCAGTGCATATCTCTTATGATTTATGGGATTAATGAATTCAGTAGATGTTACCATAATGGCACAGTTAATGCAATTCCCGCATGCTGTGTGCTGCGGATGTATTTGGTTTACATTCTTCCTTAATACAGCGGGGCTCAATTGTTCTTTAAAATTCACGCCCCTTTTGAAAGATATTCATAAACTGTGCTCTTTAAATGGTGGTAACATTTGTATTAGAGGCCAATGTTTCTGTAAGATCCTACTTATTTGATGGGACTTCTGATCAAACTTAACAGTGCATATCACTGTTTTTTCTATTAATGCTGGCTTCTTCTCCAGAAACATTAATGGGTCCTTTTATCAAGCTGTGGTAGGGGTTTAATGCACATAATACTGCGTGTTAAACCACCTGCCGCGCTATCCGCTAACACCTGCATTGAGCAGGCGTTAGTTTTTTAGCCAGCTGCAGGGGTTAGCGTGTAATGAAATGTCTGATGCTATCATGGCTTGATAAATGGACCCCTAAGTCTTTGTTGGCGTATAATGCTCTTTTATATGCTCTATGAATGACCTGATTCGGATAGCCTCGTTGCTGTAGTTTTTTCTTTAAAAATTGTTATTGTATTTTGAATTCTGCTACATCTTAGAAATTGTGAAATTGTTTTTTAAATGTTGTGGCCATTTAAAGCATTGATTTCTTGGTAAGTCAAATGTCTGCTGTAGTTGTAACATAGTAGATGATGGCAAATAAAGACCTGAATAGTCCATCCTGTCTGCCCAACCTGATTCAATTTAAATTTTTTTAATTTTCTCTTCTTAGCTATTTCTGGGCAAGAATCCACAGCTCTATCCAGTACTGTGCTTGGGTTCCAACTGCCAAAATCTACGTCAAAACCTACTCCAGCCCATCTACACCCTCCCAGCCATTGAAGCCCTCTCTAGCCCATCCTCCCCCAAATGGCCATATACGGACCGTGCAAGTCTGCCCAGTACTGGCCTTAGTTCAATATTTAATATTATTTTCTGATTCTAGATCCTCTGTGTTCATAAAAGTTGGGTAAAAGATAGCAGATTATTTTGGGGACATACATCATCTAGTGTTCTAATACTGGTGTTTATCCAGTTTTTCCATAAGATTTTTGAATTTACTATCATAATTTTAGAATTCAGCCATAGAGATTGAAATTTTGTTTTCTTAACTGGAAGTGTAACATAGCATCCAAAGATCTTAGAGTCTTCCAAGTAGCTTGAAAAATTCTATTATCTTTATAGATCCTTAGAAGACCAATACTTAATAAGTGATTAAGTTGGAGTGGAGCCATCAGATTATTTTTAAAAGGAAGCCAATCCAGGAAACTTTCTAAAAGTTCTGGAAGAACCCAGTACATACCTTGACAAAGAATATATGCTTGATGATACTTATACTAACAATAACTAGGGAAATATTTATATAATTCTGTGATGAAACTGTAGAAGGGAGGTATTGAGTCCTCAGGAATATTCAAAATCACCTCTTTATCATTTCCCTTGGACTTAAAGAAGGAATTCTTGGAAAATTCAGCAAGCGCAGGTTATTGGCTCGGTAACTATTTTTCACTGTTTCCAATTTCCTTTTGATAATCTGATTATCTTTTATTATTGTCAATTGAACTTGTTTAATCTCAGTCACTTCTTTCTCAGTTTCTCCTATTTTTAATTTAACATTGGAAATTTCTTGTTTATTGTCTTCTATTACTTGTTTCTGAGTTTTTAAATTCTTGTCCCCATCTTTAATCTGTTTGGACAATGAGTCTCCTAGTTTGGAGACCAAGTCCCATATTGAATCGAGGGTCACTTCAGCCGGCTTCAAATAATGAAAAGAAAGTTCATGCAAGCTTTGTCTCGGGTCACCTTGACCACTTTCAATCTGCTGGTCCTGGTTTTTTCCTCCCACCATTGTTCTCGCCACTGATGTAGTCTCTAGACTTAACAAGTCCATTGAGACCTCCATCCGCTGGCTTCCAGATGATTCAGCCTCTTGGTCAGGGAGTGCTACTGCTTCTGGCTCACTCCCTTCGTGTGGTGAGCTAACGCTCAGCGTCAGGGGAGGTGGATGCCTCAGGTCAGGGCTCAGGGTGGTTTCCAGTCCAAGGACTTCCGGGTCAGCGTCATTCTACTTCAATGGATTCAGTGGGCGACTCCCCAACATTACTGGCTCCCTCTGTAGTTCCTGTAAAAATTGCTCGATTGTAGCGAGAGGGGGCTTTTCGGAGCACCACGAGGCTACAGCAGTACTCCTATTCACAATTAACGCATGCTATAGCACACACTAGCCGAAAAACTACTGCCTGCTTAAAAGAAGGTGGTAGTGGCTAGCGCATGCAACATTTTAGCGCATGCTAACCGTGTGCTAAAACCGCTAGCAAACCTTTGTAAAAGGAGCCCAAAACTATTTGGTGTAAATGTATGAAGCATTTTTAATGTGAAATATGAATCAACTTATTGCCCATCTTTATTATACCAACAATAAATGTAAATTGATTACTTACTCTTTCTAAAATGCAAAGAATTGGGTACATGCCATTAATTTACAAAGTAGAAATTTTAAAAAACTTGTAGCCAAAAATGTAAGCTGGGGGAAATGGGTAGGGCTCGGGCATGCCCAGTGGGGCCCGGGCACTGCACGTGCTCAGAGAGAGAGAAAAAAAAAAATCTTTCAGAGGTATTGGAGAGCTTATCCGCAAATTGGGAGCTGTTGGGACAACACCCATATGTGGCTGACTCATCCTGCTTGGCCTAGGAGAAATGTAGTAAAATTAGCATTGCTGAGTTAAAAAGAAAAAAAAAAGTTTAACAAATTCTTTAAGTGAAAACCACTTCTCTCCCTGGGAGTTAATAACATGCAATCTGCCTATTTGGGGGATCCTGCCAAGTACTTTTGACTTGGATTGGCCAAAGTTTAAAACAAAAACTCGATTTGATGGACCTTTGGTCTCATCCAAACTGATGATTCTTATAGTTTAATGTTCACTGTTCACCTTATATTTTATTCAGTATTTTTTTTTTTAGGTGAGATTTTAATATCCTCACAGGTAATCTTTAAAAATGTAGCACTGTGAAGTGATTTTAATGTTCCTGTAGCTATAAGGTTTAGTGGTTGTAATTTTTTTTCTTTTTAATGTGTAAGAAAGTTTAAGGTTATCTCAGATCTGTGGAGAGAATTGGGAATCTATATTCGGTATGGAGAGGCTCCTACACCATTTGAATAGACTAGGAGCCAATATTCAGCAACACTTAACAAACCAATTAGCACTAAAAATTGAGCAATAATAATCAATTATCAATGCTAATTGGCAACAATTAGAATTTATGCATATCTTGCTAGGCGTATTCTATAAAGATGTGTACATAAACTCTAATGTTACAGCATATTCATAGTAACATAGTAGATGACGGCAGATAAAGACACGAATGGTCCATCCAGTCTGCCCAACCTGATTCAATTAAAAAAAAAAAAATTATTTTATTTTATTTTTTTTAATTTTACTTCTTAGCTATTTCTGGGCAAGAATCCAAAGCTTTCCCCGGTACTGTGCTTGGGTTCCAACTGCCAAAATCTCTGTTAAGACTTACTCCAGCCCATCTACACCCTCCCAGCCATTGAAGCCCTCCCCTGCCCATCCTTCACCAAACGGCCATACACCGACACAGACCGTGCAAGTCTGCCCAGTAACTGGCCTAGTTCAATATTTAATATTATTTTCTGATTCTAAATCTTCTGTGTTCATCCCACGCTTCTTTGAACTCAGTCACAGTTTTACTCTCCACCACCTCTCTCGGGAGCACATTCCAGGCATCCACTACCCTCTCCGTAAAGTAGAATTTCCTAACATTGCCCCTGAATCTACCACCCCTCAACCTCAAATTATGTCCTCTGGTTTTACCATTCTCCTTTCTCTGGAAAAGATTTTGTTCTACGTTAATACCCTTCAAGTATTTGAACGTCTGAATCATATCTCCCCTGTCTCTCCTTTCCTCTAGGGTATACATATTCAGGGCTTCCAGTCTCTCCTCATACATCTTCTGGCGCAAGCCTCCTATCATTTTCCCAACCCATACCTAATTTAGGCATGGGAATTTACAGCAGGTTTCAGTCGACATAAATCCTCAAGCCTAAAACTTTGGAGTGGATCCTGGCACTAGATGCTATTCTATAAGCAGCACCTAATTCAGAGCATCATTTATAGAATAGTGCTTAGTGCTCATTTCTTTCGGCATCCTACGAGGGGGTGCCGAAAAGTTCTCAGTCCCAGCAAGAAGAGAATGACGTGGATATGATTCCATCAAATGATCTGAAACAATGTCAAAACAGAGAATTTTGTTAATGGTATTGTAAATGGCTTTTTTTTTATTATGTTCATGCTCTGTTTTTTTCTTTTCTTTTTTATATTGTAAACTCACTTAGAAATTGGATAAGCGATCAAATCAAATTTTAATAAAACCTTGAAACCTTGAAAACCTTGAATAAGATAACACTCTTTTCAGCTACAGGACAAAATAACGCTCGGAATTTAGGAGGTTAGGTGGTTGGGCTGAGAACTTTTCATCACCCCATCGTATGGAGAATTTTGTCCTAAGCCTAAAGCTGGGCACTCATTTCTAGAATTAGGGGATAATTGTCATATTTGGATTATTTGGTATACTGTCATTTAAATCAGTGGTTCCCAACCCTGTCCTGGAGGACCACCAGGCCAGTCAGGTTTTCAGGCTAGCCTTAATGAATATGCATGAGAGAGATTTGCATATAATGGAAGTGATAGGCATGCAAATCTGCTCCATGCATATTCATTAAGGATATCCTGAAAACCCGATTGGCCTGGTGGTCCTCCAGGATAGGGTTGGGAACCACTGATTTAAATAAAGGTATGATAGTGGTTTGCGATATGATCAAATTATGAATGGCAACACCAAAAAATGATTAAACAGCTCACTGATTGCTATTGTATTTTCTAAAATGTATATGCCATGTTTATGTATGATTTGCTGATTGCACAGTTTCTCTTGATGTGAACCGCCTAGAACTAAATGGTGTGGCGGTATATAAGAATAAAGTTATTATTATTATTACTTTCAGAAATGCACATTCTTGATCTTTCTTCTTACCTGAGTATTTGAACTGGTGCTTTAACAAAGTAATCTGTTTTCAGACTGTGAATCATCAAGTTGTCCACTGGCTTTAATTACAGAATACAGACCACTCCTCCCTTCTCTGAAAGCCTTGTCTGCTACTGTTTGACCACCTCAGCCATCTGGTCTCTGCTGTTCTAGTCTTCCATTCTTAACCTCTCTCTCTGGAGGAAAGGGGGGAGAAGGGAGATATGATAGAGACATTGAAATACCTACGTGATGTAAATGTGCATGAGTTGAATCTCTTTCATTTGAAAGAAAGCTCTGGAATGAGAGGACATAGGATAATGTTAAGAGGTGATAGGCTCAGGAGTAATCTAAGGAAATATGTTTTTACAGAAAGGGTGATAGATGTGTGGAACAGTCTCTCGGAAGAGGTGGTGGAGACAGAGACTGTGTCTGAACTCAAGAAGGTGTGGGTTAGGCACGTGGGATCTCTTAGAGAGGGGAATAGATAATGATTACTGTGGATGGGCAGACTGGATGAGCCATTTGGCCTTTATCTGCCATCATGTTTCTATGTTTTTCTCTCTCTCCACAGATAATTATACAAGGAAAATAGATTTTTAAGCAGGGAGACAGAAGCCACAAGTGACTTATACAAAACAGAAGTGGTTTGCCTGACCTGGGTTGCGTATTTTTACTATAGACTTTCTAATGTTGTCATTGTTTACTGAGTGCATTATATATTTTTTATATTAGTATCTTTAGTGAAGGAAATTGTTGGAGTTCTGTTTTATTTTTATTTATCATTATTTGCGAAGTAACAATCAAGAAAATAATGTCTCACTCTTAAAAAACCAACTTGCAGATACATTAAAAAATGACAAATAATAGCAACACCAAACTTCAAGTGTAATTTCTCAAAACCAATTAGCAGAAAGATAAGGACAAAGTTTATATCTTTTAAAGTACATATATTCTCAAACTCAGTAACATCTATCTAAATTTATATGGTCATCTCTAGGGTATTTTAATGTTATTATAATGATGTTCACTGAGCTGGCAAAAAAACCCCAAAAAAAACAGCATAAACTCTCACAACTAATTATAAACATTTTGCAGGACACACTAATCTCAGCGGCATACTCAGAAAAATATTCAAAATTGCTGATAACATTGAAGTAGCAGAGGTTAATGATTCATTTTCATCTGCAGCATCTCATTTAGGTTTATGATAAAAAGCTATGTATTGGGTCTGGATCACAAAATACATATGCATTCCCTCTGGTCGCACATATATATGAATACCAAAAATAATATACAGTATAGCCTAAAGTTTTTTTTTTTGTATATAAGAGGGGTCAACTCTTTAATGGTAATTCAAAAATACCAGCTCTTAAATCTCCATCTTTGCACCCAAAATTTTCAAGGGTAACTAAGCTCAACAGAGCATAATTAACTAATCCATAATAATAAAAGGCTAAGCGCGCATGCACTGTCGAAAATCCGTGGGTCCTGGTGGCGTGAGCTGTGCTTCTGTGCCAGTGCTCACGGCGCCTGCGCTAGCGCTTTTGCCAGCGACTCATCCCTCCCACTGCCGGTCCTCTTCAAAGCGGCCTGCTGAGGTTCGCCAGCCACTGTAGCGAACCTTGCAGGCCGCTCTAGCAAATCCAGGGAGGCGAAGGCGGGACGGAAGCTGCAATCGGCAGCTGCTGCTGCTACTCCTCCAGCCGCCTAGTTCCTCTCCGCCGGCCCCGGATGGCAGCCCCCTCTGCCCAGTCCTCTCTGCTCCGGTGGCCCGCACAGGAGAAGGAGCGGATGAAGCAGGGAGACTGTGCAAAGGGAAACAAGGGGGTTGACGGGACGGGAAGGGGAAAGGGAGGAGGAGGAAGCCGAGGAATCTCTAGCACCCGTTAATATAACGGGCTTAAAGACTAATTATTAATATAAGCAGGAGATATTTCAGTCTGAGGGAACCTCTTTAAAATAAAACAGAGAGTTCACCAGGGTTAATCCACTATGCAAGTGCCTCATACAGCGCACTATAGGGTTTGCCCACAAACATCATGCTTTACCTACCCAGTTTTTTCTTTTTAATTTACCATATTCAAAGTGCAAAGATATAAAAAGAGATTAATAAAGTATGTTCGTGTAAATTCACACAATTCATTTAAACCCACTTTAGTTTCATAAAAAGAAGTTTTCAAAAGTTTTTTTTTCAAACAATTTAAGAGGAAACTTATCTTGTGATGTCCGCTAAATACATATAACTTCCTCTCAAGGAGTGCCTCCGCTGAATGCCCTACAAGATACCCTATGTTGAGTTTAGTTACCCTTGCAAAGAAGGAGATTTAAGAGCTGGTCTTTTTGCATTACCATACATTTATATGGACACTTCAAAGAATATTCAGCTCTCCCTACCTAAAGAAGGATATAAAACTGCTGGAG
Source organism: Geotrypetes seraphini (assembly GCF_902459505.1). Taxonomy (NCBI): domain Eukaryota; kingdom Metazoa; phylum Chordata; class Amphibia; order Gymnophiona; family Dermophiidae; genus Geotrypetes; species Geotrypetes seraphini. Next base: position 232,074,405 of record NC_047084.1, read on the forward strand.
AGGGTGCAGAGACGAGCAACAAAACGGGTGAAGGGTCTGGAGAAACTGGAATACGAGGACAGACTTATAACACTAGGATTGTTCTCCCTTGAGAAAAGGAGACTGCGTGGGGACATGATCGAGACCTTCAAAATACTGAAAGGAATCGACAAAATAGAGCAGAGAAGATTATTTACATTGTCCAATTTGACACGGACTAGAGGACATGTAATGAAGCTAAGGGGGGACAGGTTCAGGACTAATGTCAGGAAGTTCTGCTTCACTCAGAGAGTGGTTGACACCTGGAATGCCCTCCCAGATGAGATTATTGCGGAATCGACCGTCCTAGGCTTCAAGAGCAAACTAGATGCATATCTCCTTAAGAGAGGCATATAAGGATATGGTGGACTATAAATTACGACAGGTGTACACCTGGCAGGGCCTCCGCGTGTGCGGATCGCCGGACTTGATGGACCGAAGGTCTGATCCGGAGATGGCAGTTCTTATGTTCTTATGTTCTCAGACCCATGATATCAGGGCTGGACTGTTGTTTGCAATGCAATTGCATTCACTGATCATAGTGCCTGCTCTTTGTAAAGATGTGAATGATATCCCTCAGCTTCTATGTTGTTAATATCTTTGTGTCCTCTGGTACAGGAAAGATCACCACAGTTGGAAGTAATCACCCAGTGCTATTTAATTCAGTTTAGCAATGCACGGGGGATGATCTTAGAGTTCCTGACAGGCCCTGTTTCGCAATCATTCTGCATTAGGGGAATTTCTAAGAGACAAAAATATTGAAAGTTAGTTTTATACCATACCAGTAGAAACGTTGCTCATAGCAAAAGCATCAACTAACTAACTTTCAATATTTTTGTCTCTTAGAAATTCCCCTGATGCAGCATGATTGCGAAACAGGGCCTGTCTGGATTGGAACTCTAAGATCATCCCCTGTGCATTGCTAAATTGAATTAAATAGCACTGGGTGATTACTTCCAACTGCGGTGATCTTTCCTATACCAGAGGACACAAAGATATTAACAAGATAAGTTCTGGTTCTTACTTTATCTAAGCATATTTGAAATAACTATTTTTGTGAAAGATTATTTATTGAACTTTAAAACTGAGTTTTTCTTAGACCAAGGATGTGTTTTTCTATGTCAATTATGCACTTGTCATAGTAGTTTCCCGAGTTTGTTCTCAGGAAACGCTGAGGTCTCTAGTATTTGGATTCATTTTATGAATATCTTTTGGTGGCTATATAATAATTTATGATATGCTGCTTGTGTACATTTATTCTTTAATGTATGTATAATGCCACTCTATTTCCTTTTCTTTCTACTCTGTCTTTCCTCAACAGATTATAGTCTGGTATAACTATATCCCAGTCATAGTTCTCCGTGAACCATATCTCTGTTATTGCCAATAAATCCAGATCAGTCTCTTTCATCACAGCCTCTACGAGATCCAGAAACTTATTTCCCATATTTCAAGCATTAGTATATACTGTTTTCCAGACATTGCCCCCTTTTCTGATTTGTGTACAGTGATTCAATTACCTGAGGGCTTATACTCACCTAGGGGCTTTGATCACCCTGCCCCAATGATTCAAGTTTAAAGCCCTCTTTAGTAGGTTAGCCAGTCTGCTGCTGAAGCTATCTGTTCCCTTTTTTGATAGATGCATACCATCCCTGCTCAGCTGCCATTGGAAAATATTCCCATGGTCCAGGAAGCCAAAACGCTCTCAATGACACCATCCATGCAGCCACACATTCATTTTCAGGATGCAAGCTTCTCTGCCCTGGCCTTTACCCTTGACAGGTTGAACCGATGAGAACACCACCTGCACATCTGACTGCTTCACCTTCTCTCCCAGAGCCATAATGTCACTTTTGATATGTTTGAAGTGGTACCTAGCAGTATCATTAGTGCCAATCACAATATTACAGTGAATCAGTGTATGTACAATGCACTTGTTAGAACTATTTCTCACATAGAAAAGCATTGTAGCATTTTTATGGGGTTCATTTCTCTTTTGTCTCCTCCACATGCAGGAATTTTACTTCTTTATCATAGAAACTTCTTCCAGGACATCTACTCTCTTCCTGTGACTAGAGCTGCCATCTTGCCCTCCAGCTCATTGCTTTTGCATTGACTGAATCCTATCTAAAATCTCTGATGCTAGTTAGAGTGGAAGCTGCATGGGGTGGAGGTGGAACTAGAGAACTTCAGATAGAAATTTAAATTTAGAAAAATGTTCATAAATATTCCTTATCATTCTACTTCCTGGACATTAATTTAAAATTATGATGACTTCTGAAATTAAGCACATATGACAGCCCCACCCCCATCAAGTATGTGCAATGTTTGCTAATGGCTTTATCTTGCCCTGCCAAGAACAACAGCTGTTACTTGGCAATACATATACAAATCAATAAGAAAACTGTCTGATTTCTGAAGTAGTTTTCAGAATAAGATGAAAAAGAAGAAAATAAGATAAAGGGAGAGGGAAATATTTAAATTCCCTCTGTGTGCATCTATGGGGACTATATGTGTGGGTGTAAGTGTGTATGTGCCAGTTGGGACCCAGTCATTCATAGAGACAGCTGTAAAAGGTGACATATCACTGCTAATAATATTTTATTTGAAATAAAAGAGTACAAATATTTTTTTCAAATAAGTTGAATGGTTATGAGAAGTGAATGTGTTGAAGACAGCTGGGAGATGTCAGAGATGCAAATGTCACTGGGAAATTAGTTGTGTTACTGGAAGTTAAAGAATTACACCAACTGGACCTCAAATTATGACACTCGATAGTTGAGTGAAAAAAGTAAGGTGTGAGATTTTGAGTGAGAGTGTTTTAAAATAATTTGACAGCAACAATGGTAGCATTTAATGCTCTATCAGTACTTGAATGAGTGCCAGTACAGGAAGATAGAGGGAAGGTAAAAACTGAACATTCAAGATCAAAAATGTGGCTAAGCTTATTTTTGGTTAGAATAAATTTGATCACGTAACTCCTCTGCTCAAAGGGTATCTCAGAATTCAATTCAAGTGCATTTGTATTGCATTCAATATCTTATTTGGCAATTTTACTACCTTGATTCCTGTAGACCAGAGACTCACCAGACAACAAAAAGTTAGGAAAAATGATTTTATTTTCAATTTAGTTATCAAAATGTGTCAGTTTTGAGAAAGTATATCTGCTGTCTATATTTTGCACTATTTTTGTCTATTTTTCTATAGTGTTACTGAGGTGACATTGTATATTTTAAAGTAATCTGTCTTGACCTCTTTGAAAAAAACCCAAATATAAATGATAATTAACATTTTGGGCTCCTTATACTAAGCTGCATTTGGGCATTAACGCAAGGAATAGTGCACGCTGAATTGCCGCACGTGCTAGACCTTAACGCCATCATTGAGCTGGCATTAGTTTTAGCCACGTAGCACGCGGTAATATCCTGTGTGCGCTAAAAATGCTAGCGGACCTTAGTAAAAGGAGCCCTTTGTCTGCATACAGTGTGCTTTGTGGGTTTTTTTGTAATTTTATGGTTACCATTATGAATTAATAAGATATTGTGACGTGAAAAATGAATGGAAAAAATTGGGAGTGGGGCTGGGGCGGGGTTAGGGTGGGATTGGGGCGGGGCTGGGGTGGGATTAGGGGTGGGACTTAAAATTAGTAGATGTCCCGTTTTAAGGAAAAAAATAAATGGTCATGTTAATTATGCATTACATTACTGTTAACCGAGTTGAGCTCCTTTTGGTTGATGACCTGGTATATAAAATTAAGTGTTAGTTTAGCTTAGTTTTAGTTTAAAAATTAATCATTTAAAATGATATAATACAGGAAAGCGAACACCTGCTGCTTTCCTGACCACAAGGGAATATAAAAAAAAGAGAGAGAGAATAGAACACTATAGAAGAAGTCCAAAATGCAAAGCAAAGTAGGGAAATCAGACAACTCTGCCAGGGGATACATCTTCATAGAACTTTATTACATTTTCACAGCTGGAAAATCCCCAGACTATTACTGAAGGAATTTCAAGAGGTGCAGCAGAATCTGAGCAGTGTGTTTTTGTGTTGTTTTTTTTCCCCCAACAATGATTCTTCCTCATGTAAATTTCAAAACTGCATGGCAAGGGACTTTTCATCCAGTTTCTCAAAAATGCTCTTTTGCAAGAATGAAGTAGTCTCCATGCCCATCTTTGGATAATCCATGTTCAGTCAAGTAGTATGCTATCTCTATTGCTCTTGTAAAATTGCTTCTATTATGCAGTTCAGAAAACAGCTGAAAGCACACCTATTTGTACTACTGTGGACTTTTTGCACTGTCTGTTGTTTATTGAAAGCTGAAATCTTCACAGCATCAACCAATAAACACACAACTCAATTTTATTGGAATAAATATTTAGCCGCAGCTTTATTATCTATTTTAATATTATCTCCAGTTACAATACAATCCGTGAACTAACCCATCAAACACCCAATGCATATTTCATATATCCCCAGGGAGCTATTCGGTGTTGAAACTAGCTCTCATAAAGTGTCTCAGTGGCGTACCAAGGGGGCGGCGGAGGGTGCATGCGCCCCGGGTGCATGGCCCAAGGGGATGCACAGCTGGCCACTCACTGGGGAATAGGCTGCCGCTGGGGAAAGGCTGCCATTGCTGTCATCAGAAACAAGCCGGCACCGAGTTCTCCCTCCCTGCTTCTCTTCCCCGCGAGCCGACCAACTCTAGCCGTCCAACGTCAAATCTGACGTCGGAGAGGACGTTCTGGGCCAGCCAATCGTTGCCTGGCTGGCCCGGAACATCCTCTCTGACATTAGAATTGACGTCGGGCAGCGAGAGTTGGTTGGCCCGTGGGGAAGGAAAGCAGGGCAAACTCGGCACCGGCCTGTTTCCGATGGCCAGTGGCAGCCTTTCCCTGGCGGCGGTGGCAGCAGCATGTTTCCCAATGGCGGTGGCATGGGGGAGGGCAGGAAGAAAGAAAGAAAGAAAGGGGGGGAGACAGGGAGCCAGAGAGAAAGAAAAGGTGGGGGGACAGGGATCCAGAAAGAAAGAAAGGGGGCAGGGTGAATGAAAGAAAAAAAATGGGGCATGGGGAGAGAGAGAGAAAGACAGACATAGAGAAAGAAATGGGGCACTAAGAGAGAGAGAGAGAGAAAGACAAACAGAAAGAAAGGGGGCATGGGGAAAGAGAAAGAATGTACATCGCCTAGCAATTTAAATAGGCGATTCATTAAGAACAAATAAACTTGAAACTTGAAACTTCATGGAGAGAGAAAGAAGGGGGCAGCATGAAAGAAAGAAAGAAATGGGGCACGGAGAGACAGAGACAGACATAGAGAAAGAAAGGGGGCATGGAGAGAGAAAGAAAGAAGGGGGCAGGGTGAAAGAAAGAAAAAAATGGGGCACGGAGAGAGAGAGAAAGACAGACAGAGAAAGAAAGGGGGCATGGGGAGAGAAAGAAGGGAACAGGGTGAAAGAAAGAAATGGGGCACGGAGAGAGAGAGAGAAAAACATAGAGAAAGAAAGGGGCATGGGGAAAGAGAAAGAATGAAGGGAACAGGTAAAAGAAAGAAAGAAAAGGGGCACGGAGAGAGAGAAAGACAGACATGCAGAAAGAAAGGGGGCATGGAGAGAGAAAGAAAGAAGGGGACAGGATGAAACGAAGAAAAAGTTTGGGGAGGGAATAAGGTCTGGAGGAGAGGAAGCATACAGGAGGCTGAAAGAAGGGAAGAAATATTGGATGCACAGTCAGAAGAATAAAGTGCAACCAGAGACTGATGAAATTACCAAACAAAGGTAGGAAAAATGATTTTATTTTCAATTTAGTGATCAAAATGTGTCCGTTTTGAGAATTTATATATGCTGTCTATATTTTGCATTATGGCCCCCTTTTACTAAACTGCAATAGCAGTTTTTAGGGCAGGGAGCCTATGAGCATCGAGAGCAGTGTGGGACATTCAGCGCAGCTCCCTGTGCTAAAAAACGCTATCGCAGTTTAGTAAAGAGGGAGGGGGTATATTTGTCTATTTTTGTATAGTTGTTACTGAGATGACATTGCATAAAGTCATCTGCCTTGACCTCTTTGAAAACCCACGGAATATAAATGATAATTAACATTTTCTCTGCGTACAGTGTGCTTTTGTTTTTAACATTTTATTGTTGGTAGATCATTTTGACTTGGCCATGAAGGTAAAGGGGAGGGAGGGAGGGGAGATGCTGAAAGACATCTAGTAATCCTTGCAGGCTTGACTGTGCAGGGAATTATTTTTGTAAAATCATGTTTTGTTATGTGCCTGGCATTATTTAGACTTTAATTTCTATGAATGAATAGAATGAAAATGATATAAAATTACTTGCTTGTTTTTATGTGCGTGCGCTGAAGGAAAGAGGAGAGAGAGTGTGCTGAGGATGCTGAAGGGAAATGGGGAAGAGAGAGTGGGGAGAAGACACTGATTTATAAATTGACAATTGTACAGAATATTGTTTCTTTTTATACTTTAATATAATAAGTTCAATATAAAACAATTCAAAGCTTGTGTGGATGGAATCAGGTGGTTTGTGGAGATGAGTCCAATAAAATGGTATTTTCTTATTTCTCATTATTTGTTTTATTTTTATTTGTTAATTTGTAAAGTGGTGATTGTTATGTATCAGTTTTTTCAAATTTACATCTACTGTCTTTATATTTTGCACAGTATTAGAGGACATGTATTACTGTTTTTGTGGTGTTGTGGTGTTGTATTGTATGCAGAGTCTGGTTTCTTGGTAGTTCAGTTTAACTTTTGTCGACATATTTCTATTTTTAGTTTGTGATTATTCCATATTGGGCGAGGGTGTATCTATCGGTGTGTATGAAAGGGACATGGCTTTCTGATAGCATCGACTGTACAGGATCAATTGACTGTGCAGGATCTGGTTTGTTTAGTTTTACAATGTATGTGTTAGTGTTTTAGTGCTCACTGCAGTGTTTAAGATGCTGCCTTTTCCTAGGTACAATCTTGTTGTACAATATGTAGATTGTTACTAAAAATCATATTTTTCATATAGATGGCGGGGGGAGGAGGGTGTCAAAAAATGATGGGTGTCACATATGCTAGGTACACCACTGTCTAAACTATTACATCCCCCCAAACATGATCCACGGTGACGACTGGCCATGCTTCCCCTAACAGTGGTGTCACGAGTGTTACATTTATTTATTTAACTGTGGATCTCCCGGCTCCAACTGGGTCAATACCCCATCTTCCACCCTGTCCCAATCTGTGACCTCCCCTCTCACTGAGACAAAAAAACCCCAAAACATATCACTAGAACAAAGGGAGTGAGGAAGGAATATTTTATTTCCTTGAAGAGACTACTCTACTCTTTCCCTTTACTCCCAGAACTCCCTCCAGTCTGCCACAAATATCTAACCAATCCCATGACTGCTCCACCCCCTCATCTCCTCAAAATCTCCCCAATCCCTTTCTTTCTTACAAGCTCTGTCTAATAACCCTTTCTTACCTCCTCTTCTACACTCATCAATCCTTATTCTAAAGATCCTTGACATAACCTAATACAGTATATGCTCTTCACACCATCTGCTTCCCCTTTATCACCCCACCATCAAAATAACCATTACCAACAGGTGACCTTGACTCAGCTAATGTTATATCACACCAGATGAATCTGGTGTTCTTCTATAACGCTACAAATGACTGGGGACTCAATTCAGAGTGGTTTACATGAGCTTCTGTAAAGGTGTTAGAATAGAGAGCATTTTCTGAGATGATTTTCAATACAGATATATTTATACCATAATTAATCACCCTACTTATACACCCATATAATACTAATATCATGTACTATGTTCATACTAAATCCTAATTATTTGCACACATAGGGCTCCTTTAACTAAGGTGCGCTAGCATTTTTAGCGCACGCACAAAATTACCACGTGCTAAACAGTGTGGTACGCTTCTAGAATAATGCCAGCTCAATGCTGGCATTAAGGTTTAGCGCACATGGCAATTTAGTGTGCCCTATTCCGCGCATTAAGGCCCTAACGCACCTTAGTAAAAGGAGTCCATATTACCTTTATCATGTTCTATGTTCATCTTAGATTTACAAAATAGTATAGAAAGCACCCAACTTTATAAGTCCCTCTCAGAATATGCAGCACCTTAGGGCTCCTTTTACAAGGCTGCGATAGCGGTTTTAGCACGCGCTTGGCACTCGCTGAATTGCTGCGCGCGCTAGTCACTAATGCTAGCATTGAGCTGGCGTTAGTTCCAACCACGTAGTGTGGGTTTAGCGAGTGCTAAAAAGCTGCATGCACTAAAAACGCTATCACAGCTTAGTAAATGGAACCCTTAGTATCCCAAACAAAACTGTGCATACACCACACTCAATAAATCTCTTTTAGTATCTTTGGACTGTCAGAGGTAGGCACTGTACACTGTTCAGTATAATGTAATGCATGCACATCACTTCATCATCAGTCCATTTTTGTGAAATATATGGGTTAAAAAATATATAAATATCAATGTTTCTGAATTCTTGAAAAACATTTATTTAAAGATTTTTAGCACTTAGATTTATATACATCTTCATAATTCTAGTTGTCTGTATTTTGTTTATCATATCCTCAGCAATTGCCACATTAGATATGAATTAACATTTGGGAAAATTCTACATTCATTCACATTAACTCCAAATCTTAACGCCTTTAAGTAAAAGTGAAGCTTCTGCTCAAACATTCTTCTGCCAAGGATCATTGTAAATTTACTGGATAATACTCGGCTTCTACCAACCTGCAAACTCAAACCTGACCAGTTTTTGGGAAGTTCTAGATAGCTGGTTCCAACCTGGCTAGCCTCTGGTATCTCAAGATGGGTTCATTGGCAGGGTAGACAAGTTATTTTTCATTAGTATATTACTTTTACTGTAGTTTGTAGATTAAGGGGTATATTAGTGAAATTAGCAGAAACTAGTTGAGATATTAACTAATGACATTTAATTTAAAAGTGCTTAAAACTGCTATACCTGAAAATATATTTACTATATCAAAAAGTATATTTAATTATTGTCCATATTATATCTTGTGCTGTCTCCCTTTTTCAGTCCCACAAGAAACTATAATCAAAATGTTTTGACCTGTTCTGCAAAATGTAAAGCAAGACTTCCATGTCCACTGCTAGAGATGAACCAATCCCCTTTTAATGACAATCAGTAAAATATAAGTTTATTTTTCATGAGTTGTCCCTTTATGTTTTTGGACGATAATTAAATATTGACTTCTTGAGAGACTCCTGATGTGATTGATTGCTGAAATAGATTGATTTTCATGATTTGTTTATATTTTTATTTCATTTATAGATTGATGTTATCTATTATTGTACAGTTGAATCAACAGAGGATATAAAGAGTATAACAGGACTGATTTTTTTTCTAAGTCTAATTTGGTTCTTTCTGTGGATGAAATTTGGAGACTAAATTGTACAGCTTAAGGTGGAATTTAGCCACACCACACATAAGGGCCCTATCTCTAACATGTATTTTGCAGTTACCATAGCTTAGTTACAAAACTAAAATGGCAACTACTGAGGACATGTCAAGAATGTTCTTGTACTGTTTCTGTTTGTCATTAGTCTGTAGTACCTAGGTGCATTTAGGTGCTGATTCTATAAGTGCACCTAAATCATCTGGTGCCTAAAAATAAGGCTCAAACTATTATGGGAAAAATTGAAAATGCAAGCTAGTCATTTACATAAGTTCCTCGTAAAAATACTGTGCCAAGCTTTGAAGTGGATAGCAAGTAATTAGATTGAAGAACTTTAGTGACTTGCTTAACCCCCTACCAGCTACTCTGGGCTAGATTCACTAAGTAAACCCATCATGTACCGATCGGTTTGTGACCCATTTTGACTCGGGCCCAATTCACTTACCTCTGTGCCAATCCGATTCCGATCTATGCATGCAAATGAGGGGAATGGCATGCAAAGTAGGCAGGGACGCGATTCACTAAAGAAATCTTGCAAACCGACTGGGCTGACCGATCAACATAAGAAGTGATTACTGGGGACCAGTCGCAAATATCCTTTCCCACTATCCTCTGCCTGAAATCCCAGCCCTGCAGCCCATCTCTGACACTCTTCTCTCTGCCCCTTCAATGGAACTTGCAAAAAAAATCAGGCAACATTGCTAAAAAAAAGCACAAACAGTGGTCTTCAGCTTGGGCAGACGTCAGGTAAACGGAAGCATACTGTTTAGTCCATTCAACCTCCGTGTGCTTGGCCAGTCCAAAGCAGCACCAGTGGAAAAATTCAAGGCATCTGTTGCTAAAAGCAAGATAGGAGACCATAAGATAACAGATGCAGATGCTGCCCTGACTCTCCTGCTCTCTGCTGCCCTTCCCCGCAGTGCGAGCCCGTGGTTTTAAAGCGGGGCTGCACTGCGGGGAAGGGCGACAGAGAGCAGGAGAGTTGGGGCGGCAAGAGCAGGGCTCGACTGGAATGGTCAGAGAGATGATCTAGTGTTGCCGAAGAGGAAGAGGCTGCTGCCGCCGGGGATCGCCTTTCCCTGGGAGAGCAGGAGAGTCAGGGCCCATAAAAAAACAACAACAAACAAACCTGAAAAAACGGACACAAAACACATGCACAGTTGCACACACCATCTTAAGGGAAAGCAGATGGTCTGTGCATGCGTCAGGATTGCACACTAGTGATCCGTGCGGTCGGAGGTGGGCATTCCTCCCATCGCCCTCATTTTTATTTTTTTGTGTTATGAATTGGTCGGGCCTGCAAGGATCGGTCACAGATCGGGCACAGAAAGGAGGTTAGTGAATCTAGCCCCATGTCTCATATTTAGGGCTGACAGTATATACAGAGTTATATCAGTGCGTGAGAAATGTGTTATTAGCAATTTCTACTCTTGCTTTCACTGTGTGACTTTTTGTCTTGATACACAATTATTTTTTTAAATAGATAGGGCCTCTATTATCAAACTACGCTAGCAGTTTTAGCTCAGAAAGTCGCACTGAATGGCCTGCGCTGCTCTCAACGCTCATAGGAACTCTATGAGCGTCGGGAGCAGCGCGGGCCATTCAGTGTGGCTCTCTGTGCTAAAAACTGCTAGAGCAGTTTGATAGAAGAGGCCCATAGAATCACAAGTCTAAAAAGTTAAATTAAAAAGATAAATCATTAGAAAAAAAGAAGAAATAAGCAAAAAACATTTTTAAAAAGTTTTAACTAAAGGTTTTTTTAAGGATTGATGATAGATACCATCATCCAATTGTTATATGGGCATACATTGTTCAATGAGTTGGTATTTTTTTTTGGAAAAGCCTAAAAATAAGGCATCAGACATATATCAATCATGCTTAGGTGCTGATTACAGAATCATAGTTTGTGGCGTCTATGTAAAAACTTAGGTGCCTGAAATGTAGGCAAGGGTTTAAAGGTCTACATTTCAGGCACCTAAGTTTTTGCTGAATCAAGCTGAGTGGTGTCTAACTCACGCTCCACCCATAGAAACACCCATTTATTAGGCACCCCTAATCAAATTGTGATAGGTGCCTATCTACCATTAAATTTTTTTAAACAGTTAGTGAGGCTGTTAAAGGTAATTTGCCAATTATGTTAGACGCCTAATTTTAGGCACTCCTTATAGAATCAGCCCCTTAGTGCAGATGCACTTAGTTTCCGATTCTATAGATGGTACCTAATCCCTAGATGCTACTGAGTAGAACTGCCAATCATATGCTAGGCGCCATTTATAGAATCACACCTAGAAATGCCTGAACAGCCTTAGGCACCAGTAGATGTTGAACTATTAGGCATACTCCCATTTATACCAGAGTTTTCCTGGCCTAAATGAGTGTGCCTAAGTTAGGTGCCTACCAACACCTAAAATAGACCATGCCCCCAAACCACCAAGAATCTGCCCCTAGCCAAGACTACTTTCTGGTAGGAATCTCGAAAGTGGTAGACACCTACCGATTTAAGCACCTACTAGATTATTATTTTATTATTTTTTAATGGTACTTTTCAATAACTGGTGTCAATTAAGCCTAATTGATTAATTAAGTTAGGCACCTAAATTGGGTAGGCATGCCAATCTAACCACCTAACTTCAGATGACATTTATTGAATCTGGGCCATTTCAAAGGTGCTAAGGGAACTCATGTTAACTACCTATAATATTCCTTCCATGCCTATTCTCTAACCATGTTACTCCTATTTATTTAGTTTTTTAGCCGTCCTAATGTAGTCCACAGCAGGTTACAAATCAATCATACATAGTATAACTAAAGGGATGGGAAGTACAGACTGAAACTCTGTATGCTACATACATCGAAAGAATTAAACAAACAGTACAATTAGGTAGTTAGATATTACAGCTTGATGCTTTATGAATCTATGCACATAATTTTGAGCAGGCAGAGGTTCTAAACACATGATACTTGAACAATAGTTAGAGGGTTTCATTTTCTGGCAAGTTCATGTGAACAGGTAGGTTTTGACTGTTTTCCTGAAGTTCAATAGTCCTTCCAAAGATCTGATGAATGTTGGAATTTGATTTTAGAGTTTTGGCAGTGTGACAAACCAAGTCCGTTTCGGGTTTTGCCCATAACAAACCCAAATCCATCCCGGGTTTTGCCCCAAGGATCAGGAGAAAACACATGGAGCCTAGGTTTAGGAGAGCTGACCAGGTGGCCTGCCAATTAACAGAACAAGCTGACTTCTGCTCAGACAATGATATGGAGTCAGAAAAGGCAGGGCAGGAAAAGGTTAGGGTGAAAGCTGCACCCAATGCAAACATGTCCCTGCCACTGTCAGAAGTTTGATATCTTTTGAGCAACCTGTGCCTAGGAGAATTAGGACTAGCAAGAATCCTGCCTGTAGTAATAGGGAGCAGGTTGGTGTATGGAAAAGCCTTCCCCCACCTACTCAGAGCATGAGTGGCTCTCCACAGGATATAACGTGGCTCCTCAAAACAGGAAGGGGAGGGAGGCAAACAGGAGAGAGGAAACCTGGGGAGAGTCAGTCACTCTCAGACTGGCATATGGTAGAGGCAGAGGAGTTGTCTCCTACCTGGAATCCTTGGGATCAGCCGGAGGAAGAAGCCATGGAGGTGCAGGAAAGCCATGTAGGAACTGAGACCCATCCAAAAGCCATGGAAACACAGTGAGCATAAGAGTTGTGTTCTTGCTGTTTATATCTCTATGCTGCCAGCTAAACTATAGTTCTTTGAAGTAAGCTTAGGATCTCTCCTTAAAAGCTAAACTTGGAGGCTTTCTTTAAAGCAGTGAAGTGTGGGTTACTAGCAAATGTGTGAATGGTTTCCTGGATTGTTACCAAGCTGAGTAATTACGTTGCCTTCCCTCTCAGCTGTGCATAGTAACTGCAGCAACATTTTCAAGGGAAAGTATGCATGGTATAGCACAGTAACACCATGTGAGATTTCTATCTGCTGCACTGCACAGTCTGTTATAAGTTTGTTTTTTTCTTTTCATTGAGAAACCAAGTACTGCTGACCTTGTTTTGGTATGAACTGTGTGTAAAGCTTGCAAAGTCAAAAGTATAACTGCTCTGTTGAAGAGGACTGTGTTACTTACCTTCTTAAAGTCCAGAAACAGGGGACTGTACTCAATTCAGTGCTGACCAAACTTGAACACCCTGATTGTGTTGCTTGAACCTTTTTGTTTAATTTCATGCAATATAAGTTTATCCTGAACTGCAAGACTGAAGCCTGTATTTTGGTTTATTTGACCAGTGGCTGGAATAAAGCTATTTTGTTTTGCCATTTCTGACTTGGACTCTCTACCTTGCATGCTCATTAGGCAGATATTGTGCCTGAAGTCAGACCTGAAGGGTCCCTTGGTAATAAGGGACACGCTGGATCGGAGGTTTTGGTCACGTCCCCGTGGGCTCGCTGCGCGTTACAAGAGCGCGGGTGTGACAGCAGGAAGTGGGAGAAGACTCACCTCCAAGCTAATGCCCTTGACACAAAATGGTTCATAGTCTGAAGCGGTGAGACAATCGCGCACGGACAAAGGCGGGCAGGACATCAATGTGTCAGATTTAAACTTAATTTTAAAGTGTTCCAAGGGGGAGGCATGGGGGGAATCTCCACAGTAAAGTTAGTAGTGTTGGCGCTTCTGTTGGGAGAGGGGGTTGGGAGGAACCCCCATTATAGAGGATATAGGCTTTTTCCTTATTTTTTAGGGAAAAAGTTCAGTTTCCTCTGTAATGTGGGGGGCTCCCCCCACATACCCAACGCCCTCTAATGGCAGCGGCAACACTACTAACTTAAGTGGGGGGGGGTTTACCCCCCACACCCTCGGAACATTTTAAAATTAAGTTTAAATCTGGCACACTGATGTCCTGCATGCGATTGTCCGCCTGCATTTGTCCATGTGCGATTGTCTCACGCGATTTTGACGAGTCACCCACAAAATGCACTTAACATGTTGTTGCGTGTGCAGTAAAATACTGCAAAACCCATTACTACACTTGTGCACTATGTGTTACTACTCTAAGCCATGTGTTAGGTGCTTAATGTGCTAAAAAAAAAAAACATTTTATATTGACTAACCACATGATTAAAGCATTATTGCCATGGTCACTAAAGCAAAAGCTCCCATAAAACTATACATGTTCATACATTGTTATGTGTTTTTGAATTTACATCTAATTACAACTATTATGGAGTGCTTATGCTTGTAATACTCATCACAGTTAAGATATATTGGGGTGGATTGCGCAGTTGTGGTTGACTTCCACATAGCCACTCTAAAGAATTGTTCAAGGAAGTTGAGCCATAAATGTAATTTTTACTGAATTGGTTGAGTAACTCTAATATAGTAAATGACAGCAGATAAAGACCTGTGTGGTCCATCCAGTCTGCCCAAGAGTCACATTCATTTTTGAGGCAATGTTAAACCAACACTCCAATAATGTTTCATTTTACTTGCTAAGTTCCATTATAAGATGTTTTTCCCCTCTCCCCTGAGATAAGCAAGACCCTACAACTATATGAATGCGGTAAAAATGTGCATTCTTGCTCCTGGTATATATTGCCATACATGGGACACAGGCCATAGAAGTCTACCCGGCAGAAGCCAAACTGTCCCACTGCTGGAGTCACCGTCAAAGCTAACTCCAGCCTATCCCGATCCATCTTACCACATACTGGATCCAGACCGTAAAAATCCATCTGACATTGGCTTCACTGCTGGGGCTGCATTTTGCACATTCCTGATCACCTTGAATGAAGTTATAACTCTTGTTTTGTAGAGTTTTGTGTCTATTTTCGAATTTGACAGAATTTTTACTGGTTTTACAACATCGGGTATGTTTCTGAATTGACAAGTTTAGTTACTTTGTATTATCTCTCGTTTGTTACACTTTTACCGTTTTTTACCAACTTTCATCATGAAGTTACCTATTCTTGATTAGCCTGAGAACTTTCAGTGGCCCCTCGTATACCCAGTTAGATGAGTATTCTATAAAGAAATATAGGTGCCTATATTCCTTTATAAAATAGGCTTCTTCTAGACCAGGGGTGCCCAATAGATCAATCGCGATCGACGGGTAGCTCGCCAAGGCAAAGTGAGTCAATCACCCAGGACTCACTTTGCCTTGGCAATCTTTCGGGCTGATCAGTCTTCCTCTCCCTGACTTCAATTCTGCCATCAGAGAGGAAGTTCAGGCCAGCCAATCGCTGTCTGGCTGAGCGGAACTTCCTCTCTGACGGCAGAATTAACGTCGGGGAGAGGAATGCTGGTCAGCCCGAAGCAGGGAGAGCATGGGGCGTCGGCGGCGTCGGCTTTGGGGCCTGTTATCCATTGGTGGCGGTTTGGGTCCTGTTCCCCGATGGCAGCGGCAGTGGCAGTGGCTTGGGGAAGGGCAAGGAGAAAGAAAGAAAGGGGGCAGGCAGGGAGACAGAAGGAAAGAAGAGAAACAGAAAAAAAGAAAGGGGGCATGAAGAGAGAAAGAAAGAAAGGTCAGGGAGAGAGGAAGAAAAAGTTGGGGGAGGGAATGAGGTGTGGAGGAGAGGAAGCATACAGGCTGAAAGAAAGATTGGATGCACAGTCAGAAGAAGAAAGTGCAACCAGAGACTCATGAAATCACCAGACAATGTAGGAAAAATGATTTTATTTTCAATTTAGTGATCAAAATGTATCTGAATTTATATCTGCTGTCTATATTTTACAATATGGTCCCCTTTTACTAAACCGCAATAGTGGTTTTTAGCGCAGGGAGCTTATGAGCGTCAAGAGCGAAAACTGCTATTGTGGTTTAGTAAAAAGGGAGGGGGGTGGGTATTTGCCTATTTTTGTATGGTTGTTACTGAGGTGACAGTGCATAGAGTCATCTGCTTTGACCTCTTTGAAAAAACCCCGGAATAGGAATGATAATTAACAATTCTATGCGTACAGTGTGCGTTGTGTTTTTTTAAAATTTTATTGTTGGTAGATCATTTTGACTTGGTCATTTTAAAAGTAGCTTGCGAGTCAAAAAAGTGTGGGCACCCCTGTTCTAGACTCTCTCTGGGCACCCAATTTTAGGCTCCCTGTATGAGGGGGTGCTGAAAAGTTCTCATCTCAACCAAGAAGAGAATGACATGGATATGGTTCAATCAACAATATGGAACATAGACTTTTGTTTCTGCTGCTTGACACTTAACAAAATATGATGACACTTTTCAGCTACAGTAGCAAAATAACGCTAGGAATTTAGGAAGTTGGTTGGCTGGGCTGAGAACAATTCAGCACCCCCTCTACATGGCTCAGAAAGTGAAGGTTTTGAAGTTTAATAGCCATTGTGGGACATTGCTAGCTGTCAGCATTTTCTGTTGGCCTAACCAATGTCAGCAGAGGCCTATGGGATCTGACTCTTTAATGTTGATGCAGATAGACCCTAAATCAGGGATCTCAAAGTCCCTCCTTGAGGGCCACAATCCAGTCGGGCTTTTTGGATTTCCCCAATGAATATGCATTGAAAGCAGTGCATGCACATAGATCTCATGCATCGTCATTGGGGAAATCCTGAAAACCCGACTGGATTGCGGCCCTCAAGGAGGGACTTTGAGACCCCTGCCCTAAATGCTCCTGCACAGAATTCACATACATTAAGCATCCAGCCAGACTGGATTGTTTATCAATAAGCTATGTTACTTGAATGGGACAAAGATGCTAGACACACTAATAATAACAGGATCTGGATGAGCTCCCCTGTTCCCTATAACCCCTACCCTAGATCCCCTGACACTCATCCTACCTATTCAACAAAAACACGCCAACTCTGTATTTGGTAATTAGCCGCAGCTCAGTTTATTAATAGTAAATTAACATATTATAATTTCATTACAACTTTAATTAACATAACAAGAGCTCTCCCCGAGCTACCAAAAACAAACATTCTGTGCCCTCGACCCTGCCACTTCAACAAGGGTCAGAGGGGTGGCATGTCCCTCATGCCCCTTTATCCAGGTCACCTGACCCCACCAGGCACGGCACCCCGCCGGCCCACCGCTCATCACCCGATGAGCCCCAATGACCGAGTAGCTCGGGAGATCCGCCCCCGAGCTACCTCTGATAACAAGAAAACAAAGGGAGGGTGGGAGGGAAAAAACGCCCTGGAGGACCCGAACGGTTGAGTCCTCCACGGCCCACCCCCTTTTATCCCCTCGCCTCACGAGCACGTCGTTTCCTGACCAATCAAATTTAAAAGTCGGCTTTTGCCTTTTTCCAAGCCAATCAGCCATCATGCTAAAAAAAAAATTTTTTAATTTTTATTTTTTTCTACCCCGCCGACGCGCAACGCGGAGGCTCACCAGCCCCGTATTATATTTCGCCCTTCGACACTCGGTCTCGGGCTCCCATTTCCATCTACCATTCCTGCAAGTATCACACCTTTCTTATCAAACTAACCATTGTTTCAAACAGTTTACAAATTATAAACAGAAAGATACTGTGAAATACACCCCTCTCTCTCTTTCTGGTTTAATCTCTCTTTTGGGACCCTAGTTTACCCCAACAACCCCCCCCCCCCCCTCTCTCTTTGCCTTCACAGCACCTATTCAGGAAGCTGTCTTTTCTCTCTCATTCACAAAAGCACAGAAGCAGCAACATAATAGAATATCTTTCTATACATTAGTATCTTTTATAAACATTGCCTTTCTGTAATATTAAGCCTATTTCTGCACAATATATTATTTATGCAATCACTCCTGGTTATCATTGATTTCACTTCCTACTGAACCTTCAATGAGGGCATTGAACCTGGGACCTGGTGGATTGTAAGGCCGCCACCTTATATCATTGGATGCTTGTCTGCTGCTACATTACCCCTGCAAAACCTTACATTTTGGAGGCACATCCTTACATGTATCATTTTCAGGAATTTTAGAGGACATAAATTGGATGAATTTCAAACTGATTTTTCATCTATTCATATTGCCTTCTGCCATTTAGATCCTTTTCTTCTCTTATTGCTTAAATATTGCTTTGGCATTCTGGCTCCATGGTTGTTGAAGATTACTCAAGCCTCTTTAGTCCAGGATAGCTTTTCTCTACATTCGCATAAACAGATTGTGGTACTAACATAAATATATATATAATGCAAAGCAGTTGTAAAATTTGTAATTACAGACCAACCTCTATTTTTCCATTATTAGGAAAACTTACTGAAAATGGTTTTTAACTAATTTACCAAACTTTTCATCAGAAAACTTTGTAATACTAAAAAATATTTTGGTGACAATAACTAAGGAATTTTGAAGGTGTTGGTACAAAGGCCATTATTCTCTTTGGGTTTTATTGGACCTGTTTATTACATTGGACATGGTTAAGTGTACTTTTTTGATTAGGAGACTAGAGATGAAGATTAAGTATTAGCATGACTACTCTTTTTTAGAAAATAGAAGGTATTCAGTGAACAGTGAAATGGAATTCATCTTTTCCATCAGAGCGTCATCATTGACCTATGGTGTTCCACAGGGATTGAGCCTCTTGACAATTTATTCAATTTATATTGAAGGATTTTGGCTAATATTATTTCTATATGTGAGACAAGCTGTCATATCCTTGCATATGATGTGCAGTTATTAGTGTTACCTGATAAAGATCAAGAAAGGGCAATATAGCAACCTGATCACTCTGCCCCAAACAGGCCTCTTGTGCTGCTCTCAATCTTAAAAAAAAAATGCCCTTGTGGTCTGATGGATCCCTCATGGCCCATTCACAAAATCCCTTTATTTGGTAGTTAGGACCCACCCAGTGCATCCCAGGGTATCACAATTTTGATGAAGTTGCCCAGAGGGAATTAGGAGTAGGCATATTTCCCTTCTCCTTCACTTCCTAGAAGGTATGTTGGGGTCAGATTAGAGACAGTGGGTTGGGTTGGGGGTATGTCAGGCAACCTAGGCAACCAGGATAAACCTTTTTTGCCAGGGGGGGAGGATAGTCTGGCCTGGCTAGGTCAGGAGTCCCACTAGAGCTTTGTCTACATTTTTTGGGAGGGGAGTCGGATCCATTGGATCACCAGGACCTTTATTGAGGAGGCTGGGAAGGGTCTACCGGAACACCAGGGATTTTGGGAGTGAGCTGGGAGGGGTCCACTAAACTACCAAAGATATTTTTTTATAAGGCGGAGGATTACCTAATGATGGGGGGGAGGGGAAGAGTTTAGGAAATGTACGTACACCTGATGTTTGGGGGATGCACAGTAGAGCAGGTAGTAAAGACCATCATAGCATACTTTAAAAAAAAAAAAAAGTCAACTTTTCCTATCAGTGCCTGAGCCAATCAGAACTCAAGCCTGACAGGAAAATTAGTGCATAATAGTGAGCAGCTAATTTATAACACAATTTTAATGCAACATTAATTTGCATGTTAATTATTCTGAGCATGTCAAAGTAATTTTGTTGCATTAGGTTCATGGTAGAGTTTGATTCTACTGTGAATCTTTAAGCATCGGCCTGTTAGTGTATAAATATGCACTGTTCACAATGATTTGTTTTGGGAGAATTATTATAACACATTCTTTTACCCTGTTGTAATATATTATGGAGGAATTGTTTGTGGAAGTCCAATGGGAAAGTGCCAATGGAAGCTGAGGAAGGTAAATTCAGAAGGTTCAGATTTTTCATAATGTAGCTGCTACAGGGGCTGGATTGATTTTACACATATACAGGGATATATATATATACAACAAACCTGAAAAGACACATACTTTTTATAAACCTCTACTACTTATCAAGGTAGAAATTATTAGAGGTAGAGCCTAAGGGTTAGTTTTTGTAAAGGTTAAGGGGCTCATAATAATAAAAAAAACACATTCAAAAGTGGCCTAAATCGGTACTTAGGCGATCAAAAAGACAGATCGTCCAAGTGCCGATAATCAAAGCTGGTTTTAGACGTATCTAAAACCAGCTTAGGCCTTTACCCTGCCTTTGAACGCCTAGAGTGAAAAGAGGCATTTTCAGAGGAGGGGAAAGGGCGGCAGGTGTGCAGGAGATGGGCCAACCTAGACTTAGAGCTCCTTTTACTAAGGTGCACTAGGGATTTGAGCGTGCGCTAAAGATACTAAAGCAAGCTCTATGGAGGCGTTAGTGTGTAGCGTGTGCGGCAATGTAGTGCATGCTAAAACCTCTAGCGCACCTTAGTAAAAGGAGCCCTTAGTTGTACTGCAAGTATAACCAAAAGTTTAACGAGATTGCCCAGTCGGAACTTATACGTTTTGACTTAGACCAAGTCAAAACAGGTATAAGTTTCTAATAGGAGCCGCTGAGCTGATCACGGCTGCCGCGATAGCTCAGCAGCCCCTGAAACCTGCCCACTCCCACCGCAACGATCGCAGCAGGAGAGATGCCTAATCTCTCCTGCCGGCACTCCCCCTCCCCCCTCCCCCTGAAAAACCCGAATACCGGCAGGAGGGAGCCCAGGTCCTCCTGCAGATGGTGCACTCCCGAACCGCCCCCCCCCCCCCCCCAACAACCTCTCCTTCACCTAATAGGTCGGAGTTTGGGCGTTTGGGACTTAGGTCATTTTTTGTTCGTGAATGTGTTGTAGGGATTAACGTAGTGGCAGTCTGGGCGAGTAGATTTCTGAACATGGAGGTAGGCCATTCTAAAAAAAAAAAAAAACACCTCATTTTGGATGTATTTTTTGAGAATGGACATTTCCCTGCTGCCAACTTCAGCATGTAGGGACTTAGGCCAAAAGGAGACTTAGAGAGGGTTTTTTAAAAAAATTATTATTATGCCCCTCTAAGTGATCATATACATTCAAACCAAAGTCATACTTTTGTTTTCTTATAAATTATAAATAATTATTTCATGTTTTAAAAATAAAAATAACAACTTTCACAAATCATCTCTTGGTGTCATCTACTGTGAGCAAACTGAGAGAGCACACTTTTTTCACCTGGCTATGGCTGCAGCTATGACCTCTCTGAAATTTGGATTGAATTTATTGTTTCTAAACTGAAATGACAAGAGAAAGGAATTGTGTCAGGACATCACAGGCCAGTGAAAAGCACAAGCAAAGGTCAACAGAACTTCACCCTCTGCGACACAAATGTAGTAGTATAGAGGGGCATAATTTAAAAAAAAAAAGTCTAAGTCCCCTTTTGGCCTAAGGCTCTAAGGCCCTGATTCTCCAAAAGTGCGTCCCGATTTTAGGCAGCTGTAGACGTCCTACAGCTGTCTAATCAGCCAATCGGGATGCATGTTTTTAAAAAAAAAAAATGCTCCCCAGGCAGGCCGCCCCTGAGAGGCGTCCTATTCAGAATCGCCTATACTAAACGCCGATTCTGTAACCGGCGTCTTTAGAGAATCGGGTTAAATTAGACACGGCCGCTATACTTATGGCAGCAAGGGATCTTCCTGCTGCAATATGTATAGCGGCCGCGGTTGTTGAGGCCGCCTGTCCCATCACCGACAGGAGAATGCCTAACTCCTCCTGTCGGAACCCCGAGCCCCCTCCCCCCCAAACTCGTAATCGCCGACAGGAGAATGCCCAACTCCTCCTGTCGGAACCCCGGAACCCCCTCCCCCCCAAACTCGTAATCGCCGACAGGAGGATGCCCAACTCCTCCTGTCGGAACCCCGGAACCCCCTCCCCCCCCAAACTCGTAATCGCCGACAGGAGGATGCCCAACTCCTCCTGCCGGAAAGCCCAACGACCCCCCGCCCCAACTAATCTCCCTCCCCCAACTAACCTTTCAATGTTGATCAGCTGGACGGGTCTTGCTGCCATCCAGCCGACGGGTCTGCCTCGTGGAAATGAGACGGCACGCCCTTTCCCGGCCCATCCCCATTAAATCTAAGGCCTGATTGGCCCAGGCTAGGCACCTTGGCCAATCAGGCCTTAGGATTAGTGGGGATGGGCGGACCCGCTATGCCTAAGGCCTGATTGGTCCAGGCTTCTACAGCCTGGGCCAATCAGGCCTTAGATTTAGCGGGAATGTGCCGGGAAGGGGGCGTGCCATCTCATTTCCACGAGGCAGACCCGTCGGCTGGACGGCAGCAAGACCTGTCCAGCTGACCAACATTGAAAGGTTAGTTGGGGGAGGGAGATTAGTTGGGGCGGGGGGTCGTTGGGCTTTCCGGCAGGAGGAGTTGGGCATCCTCCTGTCGGCAATTATGAGTTTGGGGGGGAGGGGGTTCCGGGGTTCCGACAGGAGGAGTTGGGCATCCTCCTGTCGGCGATTATGAGTTTGGGGGGGAGGGGGTTCCGGGGTTCGGGGTTCCGACAGGAGGAGTTAGGCATCCTCCTGTCGGTGATGGGACAGGCGGCCGCGGCCGCTATACTTTATTGCAGCAGGGAGATCCCTTGCCGCGATCAGTATAGCGGCCACGTCTACTTACAATGTAGACCAGCATTTTGCTGGCCTACATTTTAAGCGTCTCTTCCTCTACTAGGGAGACGCGTAGGGCCGCCTAAGTTCGCCTAAGGCCTGTAGGCGAGCTTAGGCATCTTGCGGATCTCCCTAGGCTCCCGGAGGTGCCTTCAGGCCTGCCTGGGGAGCATTTTTTTTAAAAAAACGTGCATCCCGATTGGCTGATTAGACAGCTGTAGAACGTCTACAGCTGCCTAAAATCGGGACACACTTTTGGAGAATCAGGGCCTAAATGCTGAAAGTAGCAGCAGGGCAAATGTCCATTCTCAAAAAAAACATCCAAAATGAGAATGGCCTACCTCTACATTCATCAGTTTAAATGGCCACACCACCACTATGTCTAAACTTACAACACATTATCAACCAAAAAATAGCCTAAGTCCCAAATGCCCCAAACCAGACCTTTTAGGTGAAGAAGGGGCCAGTCCTTCACCTAAAAGCTGGATTCTGTAACCGGTCTCTGTCAAAAACAACACTGGTTACAGAATCCCCCCACCCCAGCAAGGATCGCGGCAAGAGAGATGCCTCATCTCCCCTGCTGCGATAGCGATAACCGAACTGCTATTCGGCAGATGGCAGGCCTGAAAGGTGGACGTGTTTGGGGCCTGTACACCCGTCCAACTGATTGTGAGTAAGGGGAGGTATCAGAGGTGGGGGGGCTGGTTGGGGAGTCATGGGTGAGGGGGTGATTGGTGGTTCAGGGGGAGCGATCTGGGGTTTAGGGGGGTGGTCATAGGGGGGCACATCATGGGCAGGAGGGCCTGGGATCCCTCCTGCCTGTATTTTAGTGGGGGTGGTGGGGTCATCATGGGCTTCCTCCTGCCCATATCGGTTTGGGAGGGGTTGCATCTCAGGAGAGATTGGCTATCTCTCATGCCACAATAGCGATCCCCCGAAGTACCACAAACTGCAGCACTTCGGGGTGAAGATCATGCCAAAGGAGATGAGGCATCTCTCCTGCCGCGATCATTGCAGTGGGAGTAGGCAGGTTGCCATGGCCGCTGAGCTGATCGCAGCAGCCGCGATCAGCTCAGCGGTCCCTTTTTGGAATTTATACCTGTTTTGACATGGTCTAAGTCAAAACGTATACGTTCCGACTAGGTAACCTGTTCAAGGTTTTGATTATACTTGCTGTACAACTAAGTCTAGGTCGGCCCACCTCCCATCCTTTCCCATCCTCTAAAAATGCCTGTTTTCGCTCTAAGCGTTTAGAGGCAGGGGAAAGGCATAAGTTGGTTTAAGATACGTCTAAAACTAGCTTTGATTATCAGTACTTGGACGATCAGGCTTTTTGATCGTCCAAGTACCGATTTAGGCCCCTTTTTGGACATTTTTTTTTTTTTTTTAAATTATGAGCCCCATAGTAACTTAGTAAATGACAGCAGATAAAGACCTGTGTGGTCCATTCAGTCTGCCCAACAGTCACATTCATTCTCAATGCAATTTTGAAGCAACGAGTCAGTAATTATTCATTTTACTTTCTAAGTTCCGGTATAAGAAGTCTTCCCCTCCCAAGATAGGTAAAACTGTACTCAAATGATATGTATAAAATACACATAGTTGCTCCTGATCCTTCTTGCCACATATGGAATAGAGAACGTGGAAGTCTGTCCGGCATTAACTACACTGCCCCACTGCTAGAGTTACTGTCAAAGCTAACTCTAGTCCCTCTTGATCATCTTGTCATCTACGGCAGTGGTTCCCAACCCTGTCCTGGGAGACCACCAGCCAGTCGGTTTTCAAGATATCCCTAATGAATATGCATGAGAGAGGTTTGCATATAATGAAAGTGACAGGTATGCAAATCTCTCTCATGCAAATTCATTAGGGACATATTGAAAACCCAACTGGTGGTGGTCCCCCAGGACAGGGTTTGTAACCACTGATCTACAGGACACAGGCTGTAGAAGTCCATTCAGCATCCTCTTCACTTCCCCATTGCTAGGGCATTCATTTAAGTACCACTCCTGTGCCTCTTAAATGAGGTTATAGTTTCTTATATATCAAGTTTTGTGTCAATGCAATCCTCTTTCTGTTTAAGGATCCTTTGTGACTATCCTATGATTTTTAAACTCTGTCACTGTTTTGGTCTCCATTACCTCTACAGTACAGGCATCCACCACTCTCTCCATGAAGTATTTCCTGAAGTTACTCCTAAGTTTACCACCCTGCAACTTCATATTATATGACCTCTAGTTTTACCGCTTCTCCATCTCTGGAATAGATTTGAATGAAATTGGATGAATTCAAGAGTGGCAAAGATGCATGAATACAGTGATCAAATGAGGTCGGTTTTCCTAAAGATGAGTAGGCTAAAAAAATACTGTTGCAAATGCAATTTCAAATGTTTAATTTAAAAATACCTGCCTTGAAGCGCATTGTACATAAATACAGTACGATAATAACTGCCTCATAAATTTTTCATTGACATCACCAGAGACAATTAATCTGAAAAAAAACTCATCAACAAAAGCGGGGGATTATATTTTACATATATATGAACTAAGAAATATCCAAAAGATGTATTGGAAAGCTGAACTTTCTAGTTATCTATTTTCATCACTTTATATTTGTGTATGATGTTAATGTTTAAAGTGTGGCTTTGCTGATGGCAGCATATGAAATAGGAATTCTGCACTCCCTTTGTAAATTGGTTGAGCCATTCTGGGGAAGCTCCAGAGAGCTCTCCGAAGAAAATGGACCAGTACAAAAGGTTTTGGATTTTTTTTTTGTTGTTTTTTTTTTTTATGCATGCGTGCCGACCAGAGGTGGTCGCATACCAGACTGAGGAGAGGCATCTACTTTACGGAGAGGGTGGTGGATGCCTGGAATGCGCTCCCGAGAGAGGTGGTGGAGAGTAAAACTGTGACTGAGTTCAAAGAAGCGTGGAATGAACACAAAGGATCTAGAATCAAAAAATAAGATTAATTATTGAACTAAGGCCAGTACTGGGCAGACTTGCACGGTCTGTGTCTGTATATGGCCGTTTGGTGGAGGATGGGCTGGGGAGGGCTTCAATGGCTGGGAGGGTATAGATGGGCTGGAGTAAGTCTTAACAGAGATTTTGGCAGTTGGAACCCAAGCACAGTACAGGGTAAAGCTTTGGATCCTTGCCCAGAAATAGCTAAGAAGAAAAAATTAAAAAATTTTAATTGAATCAGGTTGGGCAGACTGGATGGACCATTCGGGTCTTTATCTGCCGTCATCTACTATGTTACTATGTTACAGAGCAGCTCCATAGCAATGGCTCGAGGCAGAGCTGCGCAGCGGCGCATGGAGGGTCCATTGCCATGAGACAAGGAGAAAATTAAACGAAGAAAAAGATGCTTCAAACAGTGGCATAGTAAGGTGAGCAGTGCCCAGGGGGTTGCGCCCCTCACCCGCCATCTTTCCTGCCCCCCCCCATTGCGCTCGCCCCCTTTCCCTTTCCCCGTACCTTTTTAACTTCTCCGGTGTGAGCAGCATGCCCACGTCTGTGTTGGCTTGCCCGTTGACGTAACTTCCTAGGTGTGGGTCCCGTAAGTGACGTCAGAGAGAACGCTAATGCCGACGCGGGCAGCAACCTTGTGTCGGGGAAGAAAAAAATGTACAGGGAAGGCAAAGGAGCAAATGTGCATGGCAAGGAGAGGAGAGGTGGAAGAGTGCCGCACCCTTATGAAGTCCATGCCTGGGGCGGACTGCCCCCGCCTGCCCCCACCCCCCTTACTATGATACTGGCTTCAAAGGTTTGGAGCTTGAATTAATTTTAAATAGGGTTAGTTCAGTAATAGTTGAGTAATAGGCAGAAACGGTTGATTTCTGTCTCAGGCATGTGAAGCCATGAGGCAGAAATCAGCAATTGTTTTTAACATTCCAAAACTGACGTTTGAGGCAGTTGGGAGGGAACATTTGGTCAGAACATCAGAATGTTAGAAGATGTCCATGTTTTGAATTGTAAAAAAAGGGTAATTTTGAGATAAATAATGTTTGGTTTAGTTAGTTTAGAGGGTCTATGGTTTTTATTGACCCTTAGTGAATGTGTGAAGTGGTATAGTATTGTACAGAAGGTGTTTCAAGGACATCTTGTGGAACAGTATTCATCTTTGGATGAGGTGAAATTTATTTGGTAATTAAATGATATTTTGAGCCAAGGTTAACTACCAAACATTGGCTCTCCAAGAGGTTTGTCAAGACATTTCCTTATTAAAGGTGGGAAATGTTAAGCTGCATTATTGTGATTTAAAGTAAACTCAATTTATTCAGAGTAAAGCATACCAGGGGTTATTTTAAAAAACCCTAAGGGAAATCCTAAAACCATTTATCTGGTATTATTTCTGATTTGATAAAGACTCTGCTTGCAGTGGCGTAGTAAGAGGCTGCAGGATGAGGGGGGGGGGGGCAGTCCGTCCCAGGCATGGTCTTCCTAAGGGCATGGTACCCCTCATCCTGTGCCCCCCCCCCTCCCACCACTCCTCTCCTTGCCATGTGCATATGCCCCTTGCCTTCACTTGTACCTTTTTTTACTTCCTCGGTATGAGATTGCTGCCCACTACAACAATTTTACCAAGTCCTAAAAACTTTGCTGTTTTACACAATACCTAAATGGCTTACCTACTGAACTAACGAATTGATAGTACTGTAGCATTCACTTTTTCATGTTCTTATTTTTATGTATTCTGGTCTTTAATTATTTGTGAACCTAGTCGAGCTCCGTTAGGAGATGATCCAGTGTATAAACCAAAGACTAGATTAGACTAGATCTGATGTCACTTCCGGATCTCGCACCTATGAAGTGATGTCAAAGGGCGAGCTGACACTGATGTGGGCATGTTGCTCACACCGGAGAAGTTAAAAAGGTATAGGGAAAGGGAAAGGGAAGGGGGCATGCTTGTGGCAGGGGGGTAGGGGGGGAAGAGGGCAGGGGAGGGGTACCACCACCCCAGTCTATATTGTGAGGATTTAGCTTAGGGAATTATGGGAATTAGCTTAGGGATCTTTGAATTATCTTTTATTTTCTTTTTTTTTGTAAGTAGCTAGTCACCATTGCTCAATGCAAATGTTGCTACTGTGAGCTCCAGATTTTCAATGCATGGATGAGGCAATGGCGCATAAGAACATGAACATAAGAATTGCCATCTCCGGATCAGACCCTATGCCAATCAAGTCTGGCGATCCGCACATGCGGAGGCCCCGCCAGGTGTACCCTGGCATAGTTTTAGTCCCCCATATCATTCTATGCTTCTCATAAGGAGATATGCATCTAGTTTACCCTTACCCGTATCACTCTATGCCACTCATAAAGAGATGTACATCTACCTTACCCTTAAATCCTAGAATGGTGGATTCCACAATTACCTCTTCTGGGAGAGCATTCCAGGTGTCCACCACTCTTTGCATGAAGCAGAACTTCCTGATATTTGTCCTGGACTTCTCCTCCCTTAGCTTCAGTCCATGTCCTCTTGTCCGTGTCACATTGGACATTGTAAACAATTTTTTTTCCTGCTCTATTTTGTTGATTCCTTTCAGTATTTTAAAAGTCTCAATCATATCCCCTCGCAGTCTCCTTTTCTCAAGGGAGAACAATCCCAGTCTCTTAAGTCATTCCTCGTATTCCAAGTTCTCCATACCTTTTATTAGCTTCGTACTTCATCTCTGCACCCTCTCTAGCAGTTTTATATCCTTCTTTAGCTATGGAGACCGATGTTGGACGCAGTATTCCAAGTGTGGTCTGACCATCGCTCTATAAAGCGGCATTATTACTTTCTCTGATATACTCGTGATTTCCTTCTTTATCATACCTAGCATTCTATTTGCGTTCTTCGTCGCCACCGCGCATTGCACCGACGGTTTCAGGGTCCTATCAATTAGTACACCCAGGTCCTTTTCCTGTTCGGTTTTTCCCAGAGTTGCACCTGACATACTATACTTGTGTTCCTTTTTCTTTCTGCCTAAGTGCATCACTTTGCATTTTTCCACATTAAACTTCATCTGTCATTTATCTGCCCATTTCTCCAACTCAAGTTGCTCTGGAGTTCCTCATTGTCCTTCTGCGATTTGATTTCCCGGCATAGTTTTGTATCATCTGCAAACTTGATGATCTCACTGGATATTCCATCCTCTAGGTCAGTGTTCTTCAACCTTTTTACACCTATGGATCGACGGAAATAAAAGAATTATTTTGTGGACCGGCAAACTACTAAGACTGAAATTTAAAAAAACATTTTCACCCCGTCTCCGCGAGTTCGGTCCCCGAAAACCATCTGATCCCATCCGCACAAGCCTCAGTTATGATTTTATATTGAACATATTTTATTAAAGTATAAAAAGAAACAATATTCTGTACAATTGTCATTTTATAAATACAAATATACGGAGCAAAACCCCTGTTTCCCTTCCCCTCCCCTTCACATATATCCCCTCCACTATCAAGAAAACTGAACAAGCCAAATTATTACAGAATGCTACACAGAAATATCATGCTAACAGAATACTGCAGTCACACATGACAGGAATAGTGTTAGGGGAGTGTTGGAAGCTAAAGAAGCACTGCCTGGGCTTTTCAGTCCCCAGTTATGTCTCTAGCAGGATATATAATTCAAATCTGATATATTCTAATGACAAAATAGAAATAAAATTTATTTTTTTCTACCTTTATTATCTGCCCATTTTATTTTGCTTTCTTCTGTCTTTTCTTAAATTTCTTTCCAAGGTCTTCAATCTATCTGCCACTTCTGTCCCTTCCTGTCTTCTTCCTATTAGTCCAATATCCAGAACCTCCTTTTTCTTCTTACTGCATCCATCCTGTGTCCAGCATCTTCCACCTACTCCGTCAAGTCCTACTCAGTGAAGTCTGCTTTTTTCCTTCACCCTACAACCTCCATGTCCAGCATCTTCCTGTGTTCTTTTTTTCTCCCCATTGCTGAGCCATCCAGCCAACCCACCATCTTTCCCCATCCCAGTGCCTCCCTTCTTTTCCCCATCTTAATCCAGCAGATACCTTCCATCATCCTACTCCCTCCATTCCTTATTCAGCATCTTCTCCTTGTCTCCCTATTCCCCCTTCACCATGTCCAGCATATCCCCTCTGTCTCCCTACTCCCTCTACCCATGTCCAATATCTGACTTCTGTCTTCATACTCCATCCTCATGTTCAGCATTTTCCATGTCTCTTTGCTCCCTGCAAGGTCCAGCATCTATCTTTGTGTCCCTATTCTTCCAATTCCCACCTAGTTCCAATAACTATCCTCCCCCAAGGGGATCCACCATCTTCCTTCTGTCACACCAATCCCCCCTCATCGGTCTACCATCCCCTTCCAACAACACCTATATCACATTTTTCCCTCTCCTCATAATCCAGCATCTTTTATTTCCTCCCTTGGCTGCTGGCCCCGATCTACTCTTCCAGCACTCGATTGCTATTAGCCCTGCCTTCGACCCCGGTCCTTCTAAACTTGGCAGCAAAAACAAAGACAAAACCTACCCTACCTTCAATTATGGTCCCGCTAAATCAGACGGCTAGAAAGAAGACAGAAGCCGCGGGATCTTTGATCTTGCCTGAATTGCTATTCGCTACAAACTCTGCCGGTCTCAATCCTGCCCCTCAAAAACAGGAAGTCACTTCAGAAGGGGGCGGGATCAAGATCGGCAGAGCCTATAGCGATGCAGGCAAGAGCAAAAGTCCCGCGGCTTCTGACTTTCTTTTTGCCGGCCGTTTGAAGCAGTACCGCAGCTGATCTTAACGCCGGCCCTGGAAGGGAAAGGGGAAGAGATGCCCAACAGGAAATTTAATTCGTAGATCTCGCCGGCCTTGCGCAGACCGGCAGAAATTTTCTGCGGACCGGCACCAGTCCGTGGACCGGCAGTTGAAGAACTGTGCTCTAGGTCATTGATGAAAATATTAAATAAGATGGGCCCAAGTACCGAGCCTTGGGGCACACTGCTAGTCACATTCTCTCAGTCTGAGAACTTCCCATTTATGCCCACTCTCTGCCTTCTGTTCTCCAGCCATTTGCCTATCCATCTTAGTATATCTCCTTCTATTCCATGGCCTTGCAATTTCCTGAGAAGTCTTACATGTGGAGCCTTGTCGAACGCTTTCTGAAAATCCAAGTATATAATATCCACCAGTTTTCCATTATCAATTTGTCTGTTCACTGTCTCAAAAAATTGAAATAGGTTCGTCAAACATGACTTCCCTTTCTTGAATCCATGTTGGCTGGCTCTCATCAGGTCGTGTGTGTCTAAGTGCCGGATTATGCTATCCTTGATCAGCACCT
This sequence comes from Geotrypetes seraphini, assembly GCF_902459505.1. Taxonomy (NCBI): domain Eukaryota; kingdom Metazoa; phylum Chordata; class Amphibia; order Gymnophiona; family Dermophiidae; genus Geotrypetes; species Geotrypetes seraphini. The sequence goes on from NC_047084.1 coordinate 232,105,544, forward strand.
CAACCATCTTCCCAGGGACTGACGTGAAACTCACAGGTCTATAGTTGCCTGGCACTCCTCTCGACCCTTTTTTAAATATCGGCGTGACGTTCGCTATCTTCCAGTCATCCGGTATCTGTCCTGTTTTGATTGACAGGTTGGCAAGTTTTTGCAATAGTTCTCTGATTTCCACTTTTAGCTCTTTCAAGACTCTCGGATGAATTCCGTCTGATGCAGGGAGGAGGGTTTTAGATTTGTTAGGAAGTGGGTGACATACTGAGGAAGGGGAGCCTATTCTGCAAAGCTGGGCTCCACCTTAACCAATGTAGAACCAGGCTGCTGGTGTCAACATCTAAAAAGGAGCTAGAGTAGCTTTTAAACTAGAAACTGGGAGAAGGCCAATAGTCACTCAAAATAGCATGGCTCGGGAGAAGGCATCTTTAAAATATATTGTATCACCATAAAAGGGAAGACAGAGCATCACAATAGTGAGATTGTAATACAGGCCGCAGTAGATCAGGTTTCCTTAAATAAAGAGTAGGCCAATTTTAAAGATTGCAAATTATCCATGCCAACTGCTGAGCAAATTGCAAATAGATATGACAAACATTATTTGAAATGTCTGTATGCAAATGCCAGAAGCCTAAGAAACAAGATGTGAGAGTTAGAATACATTGCACTAAATGAAAATATAGATATAATAGGCATCTCTGAGACCTGGTGGAAGAAAGATAACCAAATGGGACACTGTCACATTGGGTTACAAGCTATATCATAATGATAGGGTGGATTGAATTGATGAAGGTGTAGCATTTTATGTTAAGGAGAGCCTTGAATCGAATGGACTAAAAATTCTACAGGAGCGTAAATATACCTTGGAATCCCTATGAGTAGAAAATCCATGTGCAAGGGGGAAAAGGAAAGTGATAGTGTACTACCGTCCGCTTGACCAAGATGAATAGACAGATGCTGAAATAGTATAAGATATTAGGGAGGCTAACAAACTGGGTAACACAATAATAATGGGTGCTGACTGGGTGAATGTAACATCAATGCAAGCTAGAGAGATAAAATTCCTTGATGAAATTAAGGACTTCTTTATGGAGCAGATTGCTCAGAAACCAACAAGATTCTAGATCTAGTTCTTAGTGGAGCGCATGAATTGGTGCAGAAGGTAATAGTACTGGGGCTGCTTGATAACAGTGATCACAACATGATCACATTTCATATAATCCCTAGAATTTTTGTAGAGGAAATCCAATACAACAGCATTTAACTTTAACAAAAGTGATTATGATAACATTAGGAGAATGGTAAAAAAGAAACTTAGAAGTGCAGCTATAAAGGTCCAAAATATAAATCTAGCATGCATCATGTTAAAAAATACCATCCTGGAAGCCCAGATTACATATATTCCATGTTTTAACGAAGGAGGAAGAAAGACCAAATAGCAGCTAGCATGGTTAATGAGTGAGGTAAAGGAAGCTATTAGAGCTAAAAAAAGAATCCTTCAGAAAGTAGAATGATCTGACTGAAAATAATTGTACACAGCATAAGAAATGTCAAGTCAAATGCAAGGTACTAATAAGGAAAGTGAAGAGAGACCTTGAAAGAAGATTGTGCTGGAACCAAGAATATAAAGTAAAAACATTTTTAGGTATTAAAAGCAAGAAGTCAGGAAGGGAACCAGTTGGACCGCTAGATGAATAAGGGATATAAGGGGCTCTCAGGAAAGACAAGGCCATAAGAGAGAGATTTAATTAATTCTTTGCCTTGGTCTTCACTGAGGAAAGATGTGGGGGAGTTACAGGTGCCAGAAATGGTATTCAATTCTGATGAATCAGAAAAAGCCAGTACATAATATGAGTCTCACTGTTGTTGGGTTTTCTACTGAATATTTTTTGTGTGGGAGGGGGATCATCATTTTTTTCTTTTTTAATCTGGTTTAATATTAAGGCAGGTGTAGAGAGGGCTCATTCAAAAGTAAAGGTTCTAGACTTATCCCTCATCTGATGAAAGTTATTATTATTTTTTTATATCATGGAATTGTTGTCTGGATGGGAACATAAAGAAGTAGGAAAGCAGTGGGAAATACTGCAAGGAATTATTGTAAGGGCAACAAACCATTTTGAAAGGAAAGTAAGTAAAAGTAAAAAAAAATTAAAAAAAAGTAAGGAAAAGATGGCAAATTTGGTTCTCAAAAGTAGTAGCTGAAAAGATAAGGAAAATGAGGTTAGCTTTCATAAGCTACAAAAGACTGCAGAAAGAAGAAGACAAGCAAAAATATCTGGAAAAGTTAAGAGAGGCTGGTCAAATAGTCAGGAAAGCAAAGATGCAAATGGAAGAAAAAAATAGTTGGCATGGTAAAATGGAGGACCAAACCTTTTTTTTTAAGATATATTAGTGTTAGGAAGAAATGCAAAAGTAGCAAAGGTGAAGATGAATAATATGTAGAAACTGATAAAGATAAGGTTGAAATGCTTAACAAATATTTTTGTTTTGTGTTCAGAGCTGAAGTGCCAAGAGCAGGACCACAGAAGACAAATGCACATAGGGATGGAGACATGGTAGACCCTGATCAATTTGAAGAAGATTGTGTTTATGAGGAGCTAGCTAAACTAAAGGTGGGCAAAGCGATGGGGGTTGGATGATGTACAACTGAGGGTACTGAAGGAACTTAGGGAAATTCTGTTGGCTCTACTGGTTGACCTTTTTGATGCTTCTCTAGAATTGGGAGTGATACTAGAGAAGGGAGGATGTGGTTCCTCTCCATAAAAGAAGAGGTAAGGAAGAAGTACTACTACTACTATTAATAATAATTTCTATAGTGCTACAGAGTAGGGAACTATAGGCTGGTTAGTATGACTTCTGTGGTAGGTAAATTAATGGAAACACTTTTAAAACAAAGAATAGTGACATTTCTGGAATCCATTGGATTAAATGACTCAAGGCAACATGGATTCACTACTAGAGGCAGAAGAGGCCAGCAGCTTAATAGACTGGCCACACATACATCCTAGCAGAGCAGTGGGACACCTTAGAGGGCACTGTAGTGAACTTCACCTAAAACATACCAAGTACTATAACCCCCTTATAGTATATGGTGGGCCCTCCAAAACCCATCTAAAACCTACTGAGCCCAACTGTAAACCACACTAAAAGCCCTTATGCCTTCAGGTGATACCTATGATAGCTCAGTAAGTTTTGGGTAGGTATTTTTGGGCACACGTATTCCACCATAAGTGGAATGAGCACATAGAAAAAATAATATGAGAACAAGTCAACATGGGTTCTGTACAGGAAGATCATGCCAAACGAACCTACTGCACTTCTTTGAGGGGATAAGCGAACAATTGTACAAAAGCAACCCCATAGACATCATATATCTGGAATTCCAAAAAGCCTTCGACAAGATACCCCATGAGCACCTACTAAGGAAACTGTTCCCTTTCACCACGGGGTGAAAGGGAACGTGCATAGATGGATCAAAAATTGGCTGGCGGACAGGAAACAGAAGGTGGGAGTAAAGGGATACTACTCTGACTGGAAAAGGGGACATGAGTGGCGTCACGCAGGGGTCAGTGCTGGGACCACTGCTGTTCAATATATTCATAAATGACCTGGAAGTAGGGACGAAGTGCGAAGTCATAAAATTCGTGGACAACACAAAACTCCAGTAGGGTCAGAACTGTTGAGGAATGCAAAGAACTACAAAGAGACCTGAACAAACTGAGTGAGTGGGCAAATAGATGGCAGATGAGCTTCAATGTAGAGAAATGCAAAGTTTTGCACATAGGGAAAGGAAACCCGATGTATAACTACACGATGGGGGGATGGTATTGGGGGACGGCAACCTAGAAAAGGGCTTGGGGGTTTTGGTGGATAAAACACTGAAGCCGGCAGCACAATGAACAGTGGCTTCGAAGAAGGCGAACAGAATGTTGGGCATTATCAAAAAAAGGTATCACGACCAAAACGAAGGAAGTTATCCTGCCACTGTATCAGGCGATGTTGCACCCACAACTGGAGTACTGCGTTCAATACTGGTTGCCGTACCTTAAGAAGGATATGGCGATACTCGAGATGGTCCAGAGAAGAGCAACAAGGATGAAAGGGTATGGAAAACCTTCCATATGCAGAAAGGCTAGAGAAGCTGGGGCTCTTTTCCCTGGAAAAGTGGAGACTTAGAGGGGACATGATAGAAACTTATAAGATCTTGAAGGGGATAGAGAAGGTGGAGAGGGACAGATTCTTCAGACTAGCGGGGGCAACAAAAACAAGAGGGCATTTAAAAAAACTGAAAGGTGACAGTTTAAGAACAAACACTGAGAAGTTCTTCTTCACTCAAAGGATGGTGGATGCCTGGAATGCGCTTCCAGAGGAGGTGGTAGGGCAGAGTACGATTTTGGGTTTCAAAAAGGGATTGGATGATTTCCTGAAGGAAAAGGGGATTGAAGGGTATAGTTAGATGGTTATTCTACAGGATATTAAATGAATAGGGAATAAAATGTTTTACGTAATAGATCACTTACAGGTCATGGACCTGGGGGGCCGCCACGGGTGCGGACTGCTGGGTGAGATGGACCCATGGTCTGACTCAACAGAAGCAACGCTTATGTTCTTATATAGTAGTTAGAGTGGGATATGGGCCTGAGTCCCCATTGACTGGGAACACAAGTACCATTTGTTAGAGAGTACTGAACCCTGCTATGCCCCAAGTCTATCTGCTTGAAGGAAATCTACATGATTTCTGAAACCACGGTACGTTTTCAGATTTCATTTCTATTGATATGGGAATAAATGCAGAAAAACAGTAGTTGTCCATAGGGATGGGACAGAAAGATATCTCTAACGTTTTCATGCTTCAAAGAGCCTTGAATCATGGTACAGAGAAGAAAGAATCATCAGAGACAACTAATGAAGGAGCAGAGAGGTAGGTTGTAGCATCTACAGTATGTACTTGTTATTTTATGAAAGCTGTTTCATCAATATTATCCAATGAATTCCACTTTTAATATTATATAATAATAATAATTTTAAAAAACATATACACATTTAAGGGTGACTTTCAGACATTTCTGTGTACCATATCTACTAGTACAAATAGGAGCACATTCTCCAAATCGGGCACCATTTAAAGAATACCCTTAGTACCAGAATCTATGGCAAAGTTTTAGATGTGAAAATTTACACTAATCGAAACCTGGTGTAATTTCCTGCACCTAAGTGTGGATTAGGTACATGCAAATCCTTGGAATACCTATGATCTACCCTTGGACACAAGCTTTTGCTGGTGAAGAAAACGTATCAACTGATACCACAGCATTTCTCATTTTCCCAGCCATATAATATCTATACAGAAAGGCACAATAAAGTAGCACATCTCGCCCATTCAAAATTCTGTAAACTCTCTGGGTCTCATAATTGAAACAGAAATATGTCTAAAAACAAGCCTAAATTAGCACTTAGACGATCAGTGAGACAAAGTTGTCCAAGTGCTGATAATCGAACTGGGTTTTAGACATATCTAAAAATGACGTAGGCCTTCACAGTGCTGCAGTATGCCCAGAGCTAAAAGGGGCATTTTAGGAGGAGTTATGAGGGTGGGATTTGGGCGGGACGTGGGACGTCCTAGACTTAGTCGTACTGCACATTGTAACAGGGACCCTGCCAACTCTGAGCCTAAACCTCAGAAATATGAGTCTTGTCCTACCGGCAGCTTAGAAAGGGAAGGTTTAGAACCCCTGAGAGAAAGACAGAACCTATTTAAAAGTGCTAGATGGAAAACTTCCCCTTTAAAGGCTGCAAAAGCTGAGTCCCAGTTTAAGTGTGCAGGTCCCTTTAAATATTCTCTGGTCTCAGCCAGAGGGAGGAGGAGGGGCCCTGGAGCAGGGAACTTTAGGAAGCAGCCCTGCTTGCTAGATGGGGGGGGGGCAGCACCTAGCCAAAGAGGAAGGAACCAGCCCAGGAAGCCAAATGTGGAATTGCTAAGAAAATTGCTTGAGAGAAAGCAGGAGCCGGTAGAAGTTTCTGATATTGAAATGCAGGACTTGGATTCAGAGAAGGCTGTCTGTGACCCACAAGGGGAAGGTATGGACTGGCAGCCAGCTTTTGAACTTCCGGATAATGCTGAGGAAAGCATGGACTTTTGAACAGTGTCACAAGATGAAGGACTTGAGTAACATTTTTTTTTTGTGAAAGAACTGAAGCTGATATGATTTTCCTTGTTGCTTTACTGTGTGAAAGGATTGTTTAAAGCTAATTAACTGATAAGGATAAAGCCCAGGGAAGGAACATTTGTGCTCCCTGTGAACTTTTTGCTAAACTTTTTTTTTTTCTGAAGAAAACTTTGCTCTATTTAAAAGCTACCAGTAAGGACTTTGTAAGGCTGGAAGCTGACATAGCAAAAAGCCTGCCTTGCTTAGGTCAGAGCTGGGGAAGAAAGAGAAGCATTTTTTTTAAAAAATGAAACATTTTGGGTTTTTTTTGTTTAAACCTGTCTGCCAAAACAGAGGCAATTGAATTGAGAAGTGTGAGCTCTGCTCAGGTTGCTGAGAACTGTAGTTTTGCTAAAACAGAGTGGGACTATGTGAATTTCTTTTGCAAAGTATTTTGCTGGACTTTGTTTTCCTGTTGGCTTATATGTGTGAAAATCCTGAAAACCTGATATCCTGACAAAGAGAAATTGTTAGTGTTTTTTTGTGAATGCTAATAAACCAGTCTTATTTTCCTTCCCAAGTGTTCTGGTATGCCTGGGGAGATACCGGGGGAAGGGAAATTGGGAATAAGACCACATAGCCATTCTGACTTTTGTGATTGTGGGACTGAGCACGGGTTTCCGCTTGGCCAGCTGCAGGTCCCTCTCACAATATATAACCGAAAGTTTAATAACACTGCCTAGATCAGGGGTGTCCAACCTGCGGCCCAAGGGCCGCATGCGGCCCCATGAAGTATTTTGTGCGGCCCCAGTCGAGGGTGATGCAGTGTTTTCCTTTGCTGCCCCTGGATGTTTACCGTCTTGCCGGTTCCCTCCTCTATCTTGCTGCAGCGTTTGAGCGTTTGTGTGGCCCCAGAAACATTTTTTCGGTCAGTGCGGCCCAGGGAAGCCAAAAGGTTGGACACCCCTGGCCTAGATGGAACTTAGACGTTGTGACTTAGGCCATCTAAAACCAGGTCTGTCACAAGAAGGTATCCAAAGTGACCAGATACCCACTAAATGGACAAAGTACAGATCCCTACATACTCCCCCAGTGACCACTGACCCCCCCATGCCATAAAAATCATTTGTAAATCTGTTGTACTTTGTGTTGGTTTTTAAAATGAATAAAGAATTGGAAAATTATTTTTTTCAAATTTAACATGATCCAAAAATACATCATATCATATACAGAAATAAACAGTTTCGGCAACAAAAACATTTAAAGGAAATTTTCAAATAATAATTAGAAAAACATCTTTGTTTTGCCTAGACCATAAATTAGTCCTCTATCAATGGAGGAAACCTGAAATGTACAGAATTATCAAATTAAATTAGTAATTAAAGAAAGAAAATGAGGGGTCCTGAAGGTTGACCTGGTATGTCTATTTGAGCTTCATTCTTGGATATTAACAGGTGTAATAGTCAAAATCTGCCCTTTACTTACAATAAATCTAGATAGCTGTGAAGATTCGAAAAAGATATACAGTGGTACCTCGGTTTACGAGTGCACCGGTTTACAAGTGTTTTGCAAGACGAGCAAAACATTTGCAAAATCGGCACCTCTGAAACCGAGCGTGCCTCGATTTGCGAGCGGCACCCCTGGTGAACCAGCACCCTCCCCCCTGCAATCCGGCCCCCCCCGGCCACAATCTGAAGTCCCCCAGATCCACCCGAACCCGCTTGTTACTGTCATCTGGGCCTCGGCACCGGCATGTCCTGTGCATTGGTGTCAATGCCCGAAGATCGGCCTCCTCTTCTTGCTGGGCCTTGAGCATCTGCACATGCTCAAGGCCTGCGAGTTCACGCTCTCTCCGAGATTCACAGGGAAGTGGGGGAAGGGAAATGCTGCTGCTGCTGCTGCACAGGAAATGGTAGGAGGGAAATGCTGTTGCTGCTGCTGCTGCACAGGGAAGTGGAGAGGGAAAGGGGACCAGGGAGCCATCTTGGTTTGCTTTGGGGGGAGACAGAAGGGGGCCATGGAGAGAGACAGAAAGACAGGCAGGCAGTGCACAAGAACAAAAGACAGCGAGCAGGGAGAGAGACAGAAAGAAAGAAATATAGACAGCGGGAGGGAGAGAGACAGAAAAAAAGAAAGTAAGAGACAGAGGCAGGGAGAGATACAGAAAGAAAGAAAGAAAGACAGATATATATTCCAGCACCCGTTAATGAAACGGACTTAAACACTAGTTATTACTATAACCATTTTCTCTCACTAGGAGCTGATTTTGTGCTTCTATATATTCTAATTTTTTCTCTGAGTCCAGGACTTTAGCCTCTAATTTCCCCAATTTCTATTGTAATTTAGAAGTTTCTAGTGATGATCCAGAAGTTTGTACAGCTAATTTTTGAATTGAAGTCCCAAGGGAAGAATGTAACACAGAAATTGCTTCCCATATTGAATCCAAATCAACTACTGGGGGTTTCTTCAAAGGAGACATAGAAAAGTCAGTTTCAACCTCTTTAATCACAGTACCTGAAGGCAACATCACTGTGGCAGATTCCTGTAGATCACCGGTCAAAACCAAGCTGTCGGTTGATGGTAAAAACAATGCTGAGGCAGTGGAAACTCTCTGCACTGCAAGGTCTTCACTCTCCTCGCTACCCTCCAGCATTGCTGCTTCGCTCTTCTCCGACGAAAGTAGGGGGCATGGCTGTTCCGGCAATCTCCCCTCCTCCGGAGAGAGGCTGACTGCCTTGAGGGAAGCTCAAGAGTGCTCCTTCTCACTTTCTCTTCCAGCCGAGGACTTCTCAACCAGTTTCACCCCAGCGCCTTTCTCAACAAATGCATCCATCAGGCTGTTGAGGAACCAACTCGGGTTCAATGGGGTAAACTGGGTCTTAGATTTCCTTTTCACCATTAAATTAGGAAACAGGTGTGTCTTTGAGTCGTGGCTCGTGGCTCGTGGCTAGTGTGCTGTTTATGGGACGATATTGAAATGGATGTCAGAAGCATGATAGTGCAGTATTTTTGTAGCGCCAGTTTTTCGTATGATTCTGGGTAATTCTAGTTAGACAAACATCTGTGTTAGTTAAGGACCGCGCCCAAATAGAAGCGTACGGAAAAACAGGTGAATAAAAATTTAAATATAATGTAGCTAAGGCCAGAAGAAAAAACACACTAAAGATTAATATAAGGAAAAGAATGGTGTTTTCTTGTGTACTTTGCTGTTGAGCTAAATCATGGTGGAAATCATGATTACATGATTACATGGAGTCCAGTTTAGGTTCTTTGTGTGTACTATAACTGTCCTGTCTTCGGCCACCATCTTGTGCCAGTGAATAGTTTCTGTTCTTTGTTCAGCTTCCCGCCTTTAGCCTCGTGGTTCTAATTGATAACAGATGTGCTTAGGCCAGTTAGGAAGAGCATATTAGACTCCATATTCCAAACTGAGATATAACGTGTCTCAAACTGAATTGGATGTAGTTTTGAATGAAAATTATGATTTATTGAATGAATGAAAGCTTGGCCAAGCAAAAATGTGAATGATTGGATTGAAGTGCATGACTGTGCTGCTATGAAAAACATATTTTATATATTTTAAATCTGAAGAAACACTAAGGAAAATCCTGAGCACAACATCTGGAAGTAATTAGAGTCAGTCTCAAGAATAGGAAGAAGGGGGGCATTGGAAGCCCACGCTTCAGGAAGAGGAGAGGGGGATTTACCCCCCTTCCTCCAGAGTAAGATTTCTGTGTAAAGCCATGCAATTTGAGCTTAGGAAGAGTTTTTTCCTTTACGGCTGAGAATTTCTCAGCACCATGTTAATAATTATAGATTCTCTTGAATGTTATAATGTTAATTCAGAAATCAAAAGTAATTTTCTGAAAACTTTGTATAACTTTTAAACATGGAGGAATGTTTCTTTGTCTAAACTTTAAGACCACCCATAGAAATGTTATTGGTCGTCAAACTTGATGATGTCACTAAACCAAAAGTTATATAATAGAGTGTAACTGGTAAAACATTGGAATTTTTTATGAGAAAGGCCAGCGTTTGGCTTCTGTAATAATTCTCTGATGCAAAAGATACTCAATTGATTTGCTAATAAAATTAATTGCGTACTCTTATGATCTAATATTGATATCTAATAAAAAATAAGATTTTGGATTTTATGAAAATATTTTGCATCATTATTTTTTCCATTTTCATTTTACAACCCTAGAAAGCTATAAGTACGCATGTGTGCAATTATCCTGCTCAGTCTTATGGAGCAAAAAATACGGTAAATCATCAAATAGTCTCTCTCCATAAAAGTGGAAGTAAGGAAGAAGTAGGGAATTACAGGCCGGTAAGTCTGACTTCTGTGGAAAACAAATTAATGGAAAATGCTTTTAAAACAGAGAATGGTGAATTTTCTGGAATCCTGTGGATTACAGGACCAGAGGCAACATGGATTCACTAGAGGTAGTCACTTGTCAGACTGTGTCTGAATTCAAAAGGGCCTGGGATAGGCACGTGAGATCTCTCGGAGAGAGAAAGAGATAATGGTTATTGCGGATGAGCAAACTAGACGGATCATTTGGCCTTTATCTGTCGTCATGTTTCTATTAAAAATCCAGCATCAGAAACACTAGCATTTTAAAGAATCCTCTCTGCCAACATGGCAACTCCAAGAATAATATTAACTCATTTGTGAGTTTAATACTGATAGCCATAGAACCTATGAGGTCTCTTTTGCCTCTTCTATCATTGTAACTTATGTAGAAACCACACTGACACAAAGCAAAAAAAAAAAAAATCATGTTTTTAGAACACTGTCTTTTCTTTCACGTTCCTGCCTCTAGCCAAGTATCAAAGCACCTCTTCAGTTAGAATAATAATCACTACAGCAGGTGCTCATTGCTTCTTGATCTCTCTTTGGAGACCATGACCACCAGCACTTGTGGCACCATAGGATACTTAATAAACAAAAAGCCACCCCTGGTGCCAATGAAATTACTCAAATAGAGACCTTGTTGGATAGATGTTTCAAGTAAAAACTGTGAAATATTTAGGCCCTCTTTTACAAAGGCGTACTAAGCATTTTAGCGTGGATTTAACGTGCGCTACATCAACGCGTGCGCTAACCGCTAATGTGTCCATAGGATAGCATGCACACGTTAGCATTTAGCACACGCTAAAAAGCTTAGTGCACCTTTGTAAAAGAGTGGGTAAATGTATCTTATGTACCCCCTTTTACAAAAGCATAGTATGGTTTTTAGCGCCAACTGCAGCAGTAGCAGTTCCGATGCTCATAGAATTCCTATTATCATAGGAGCTGTTATTGTCATGGCCAGTGCTAAAAAATGCACTATGCTTATGTGAAAGGGGGATATTATATATACAGTAAAACCTTGGATTGCAAGTAACTTGGTTTGCAAGTATTTTGCAAGACAGGCAAAACATTTTATTAAATTTTAACTTGATATACAAGCAAGGACTTGCAATACAAGTACATATAGTATATATACATCATAACTGAGCCGATGGTTCTTCTCTCTCTGATGCTGCAAGAGTGTAGTGCAGAGGTGGTCAATTCCGGTCCTCGAGAGCCGGAATCCAATCGGGTTTTCAGGATTTCCCCAATGAATATGCATGAGATCTATTTGCATGCACTGCTTTCAATGCATATTCATTAGGGAAATCCTGAAAACCCGATTGGATTCCGGCCCTCAAGGACCGGAGTTGCCCACCCCTGGTGTAGTGACTGTTCTAAACGAGCAAAGTCTTGCAAAACAAGTACGGTACATACAGTATACACGCGTCACATCATCACAACTGAGCCGATGGTTCTTCTCTCTCTGATGCTGTAGGAGTATAGTGACTGTTCTAAATGAGCGAGGTCTTCCAATACAAGTACGTATAGTATTGTGTATTAAAGTTTTGGGGTTGTGGAATGAATAGTCTGAATTTACATTATTTCCTATGGGGAAATTTGCTTCGATATATGAGTGCTTTGGATTACAAGCATGCTTCTGGAACGAATTATTCTCGTAAACCAAGGTTTTACTGTGTATATACTGTACTGTGTGTATATATATATATATATATATATGTATTTTACTAAGATACACAAATGTACTTGATTACTTTCTGTGTATATCTTTTTATGGAATCATGTTTTCTATCAAATCAGAATTACAGTGAGATAATGCCCCCAGGATAGAACGGCAACGGACTTCATTTCCCTTTGCAAGCATTTTTATTTGTAGCTTTCTGTTTCACTTTACCTTGGACGACTAAATAATGTTTGTGTTAGATATGTACACAATCAAGCAACTTCTGTTGTCTCATGAAACTTCTGTTGTCTCTTTAACTATCATACTTGAGTCTAGAGAACTCAATTCAGCCAAATTCAAAGCTTAGGAACTATTTCAAACTTCAACAAGACTTGGAAAGTACAGTTGAAGTCTCACAACTCATATACTACCCCTCCCCCCTTTTACGAAAGGATAGCATGGTTTTTAGTGCTGACCGCATCAGTAACAGCTCTGACACTCATAGAATTCTTATGAGCATAGGAGCTGTTACCACCATGGCTGGCACTAAAAACTACACTACGCTTTTGTAAAAGGGGGGGAATAGTCAAAAAGATGCAAAGCTGGAAAGAGAGGGAAACAGGATAGGAGTTGGTGATTGGAGGTAAACGGTTTCAGAAAAAGGAAAAACAAACACAGGTAGAAAATTTAGGTATTTTGATTAAGATTTGAAAAAAAAAAAAACCCAACCCTTATACATTCATGGTTAAATTGTCTTTTTTCGTTTAATATTTCTGGGCCATAGGCTATAGAAGTCCGCCTGGTACCGTCTTTAGTTTCCTACTACCAGAATTGCTGTTGAAGCTCACTCCAGCCTATCCTAACCATCCTGCCATTTGGAGGACATAGATCATAAAGTCTACCCAGCACTGTCCTCACCTGCCTAATCACTGGAGCTTTTATTGAAACCTTCCACAGCTCATCCTGAACTGAATGGCCATATACGAGATACAGACTATGCAGGATTGTCCAGTACTCGCTTTAGTTTCTTTATACCATTTATTTTCTAATTAGAGATACTCTGTGTTCTTCCCATGCTTTTTTTAAAAAAATTCTGTCACCATTTTCATTTCCACCACCTCCCTCGAGAGGGCATTCCAGGCATCAATCACCCGTTCCATGAAAAAAATTTCCTAAAATTACTCCTGCGTCTATCACCCTGCAACCTCAATGCAACCCTTTCATTTTGAAAAATTCCCTTTTCTGGAAAAGATTTGTTTCTATATTTATACCTTTCAAGTTTTTAAACATCTGTATCATATCTCCCCATCCCTCCTCTCCTCTAGAGTATACATATTCATGTTTTCCAATCTCTTCTCATATGTCTTTTGGTGTAAGACCTATACCATTTTTGTTGCTTTCCTCTGGGGCCGCTTGATAACAGTGATCATAACATGATCAGATTTGATATAATCCTTGGAATAAGTTTACAGAGGAAATCTAATATAGGAGCACTTAACTTTAAAAAAAGGGACTATGGCCTTCTTTTACAAAGGCGCACTAAGCATTTTAGCGTGCGTTTAGTGCGTACTACATCAACGCATGCGCTAACCGCTAATACGTCCATAGGATAACATGCACGCATTAGCGTTTATCACGTGATTAGCATGTGCTAATATTTACCGCACGCTAAAAAGCATAGCGTACCTTAGTAAAAGAGGGGGGTATGATAACATGAGGAGAATGGTGAAAAAAAGAAACATAGAGGTGCAGCTGTAAAGGTCAAAAATATATATTAGGCGTGAATGGTATTTAAAAATACCATCCTGGAAGCCTAGACTAGGGACTCCTTGTACTAAGCTGTGCTAGTGGTTTTAACGCACGCTGAGTGTGCACTACATTGCCACATGCGCTAGACGATAACACCACCATTGAGCTGGCATTAGTTCTAGCCTCATATCACAGGGTTAGCGCGTGCTAATATTCTGCGTGCGCTAAAAACGTTACCGCAGCTTAGTAAAAGAGCCCTAGATATATTCCATGTATTAAAAAAGGAGGAAGGAAGATCAAACGACAGCCAGCATGATTAAAGAGCGAGTTGAAAGATACTATTAGATCTAATAGAGAATCCTTCAGAAAGTGGAAGAAGTATCAACTGAAAATAATTGTAAACAGTACAAGGAATGTCCAGTCAAATGCAAGTAATAAGGAGGCCCCACATCAAAGCAGGAACCACTGCTGTACCAACTTCCTGAAGCACAAACCCAGGGAGCATTTCCCTACTCAACAATGGTGTGCTCGCAGCAGCTGGCTGGGGAACAGTTCAGGCAGGTAGACTAAATGTAACATCCTACTCACTGCAGGCAATATCTCCTTATCCCACTGCCATAGCAATGAGTCCCCCAGCAATCCTCAAGATCTCTGATATGCCGTATCCAGTAATCATTGCCTAGACACTTGGGGCTCCTTTTACTAAGCTGCGTTAGGGCATTAACGAATGGAATAGCGCACGCTGAATGGCCATGCGCGCTAGACCTTAACGCCAGCATTGAGCATTAGTTCTGTCCGTGTAGCACGTGGTAATATCCTACGTGCGCTAAAAATGCTAGCGCATCTTAGTAAAAGGAGCCCTGGATTAGGTAATTGGTAAGGAAGCCTTAACTTCCTTTTTACTCAATGTCAAAGTCAGAAATAAGCTGCAAGCAAAATAATAAAATTGGGGATTTACATATCATTTAAACATGCAATATTTTAAAATAACCATTGGTCTTATTGCATATTAAGCATCATAAAACATGTGTATATGCATCATACATATTTGCTATATCATTGCTTCAAAATCTTGGAAAAAAAATGGTGATGGATTTGTTAACCTTTGTTGAAGAATCTTGTCATAATCTACCACAGGAAACTGATAGTTTTCACAGTGACTGTATGTGCAGCTACTGCATTATCAATATTTTTATAACTAATTTCCTCATCTTAAACCTTTTGGCTACTGAAGACACCCAATAATCCTTTTTAGTTAGTGAAGCAATTCAGCCCTAATATATCGAGCCATAGTTTCATTCAAACTAGTTTCAAGCCTAATTGAATACTGATGATCTCTGAGAGACAGAGAGATAAGGAAGAATGGCATCATGAATTAGACATGAATTCTGCTATTTCTCTGAGTATGCTAAGCAGCAGGCTTTTCTCTTGTTCTTAAGTATCACTGAATGGACATACTGTATGTTTTCAGGTGACCAGATTGCAACACAATGAGTTCTACCACTGCTACCATTTTGAAAGCATTTCAAAATTTTAAAAAACTATGAGTACCTATTCGCTGCATCAATCTTTCCGTATCAAAACCCATGAATCCACATAGATTGGTGCAAGAGCAGCGATGCAGCGATTAGCATGAAGTGCCATTGAAGGCAAGCTATTGTGAAACTGATATTCAAAGGATTTACGCTTATAACTTTGAGAGCTATTAGCTGATTTGAAAATACACCAGAACTGGATTTCTGAATTTATGTTCAAACTTTCACTAAATATGAACATGGGTGGATATATGGTGGAGAAAAATAAGAACTTATTAGCACGGACTTTCAACTCTAGGTACTAAGGTAATCCATTTTGATTTAAAGCAGTATAGAAAATTTTAAAATAAATAAATAAATGAAAATAAGGGCCTAACTAAAATCTGCACCTAACCTAAATTACTTTAATTAGCTTAACTGGCATGGTAATTGACCGTGCCATTGAAGTGAATTGAATAATTAATTTAAAAAAATTAAATTAAAGGTTAGGCATGGAATTCCACGCAGTGCCTAGTGATACCTAAGTTGAGGCCCTTTCTGACACCTAATGATGCTTACCTGAAAAATAGGCATGGTTAGGGGCCGAGAGTAGGCATGGATGATTTAGGCATCGCTAGGCATCCAAGTTAGGTGCCGGTAAATTAGGACCGGTAAAACCTGCCTACCTCCAGGATGCCTAGCAATGCCCAAGCACGCCTAGCCACCGCCTGATAGGACTCTATAAATAGTGCCTACTGTTTGAGTGACAATCTCGCCAAGTGGCATCTACAATGTAGATGTCGCTAGCTGCCTTTTACATAATTCAATCCTAAAATGCTCTTAAAACTAGGCAAATGAATACCAATTGTAAATTTAGCAGCACAACTTATGAGCTCCTATATTTAGGTGATTTTTTTTCAACAAAGGAGGTTGTTCTAGAAGCCTTATTTATAGTTTACACATAGAAGTAAAGGCATTTCCATGTGTAAATGGCACCTTCGTAGAAATTGAGATTTTGGAAAGGCAGCGATTTCCATGTGAACATGCCTCCTGCATTCATATTTCTATCCCCCTCTTTGACTAAGGCGTGCTAGCCATTTTAGCGTATGCTAAATATTAGTGCGCGCTAAACCAGTGGCGTACCTAGCATATGTGACACCCGGGGCCCATCATTTTTAGTCACACCCCCATCTATAGGAAAAACATGATTTTTAGTAACAAACCACACGTCACACATGAGTACCTAGGAAAAGGCAGCATCTTACATATTGCAGTGAGCAGTACATCAATACACCCATTGTAAAATTAAACAAGCCAGACTAGTACAGATCCTACACATCAATCCTAACAAAAAAACATGTCTTTCGAACACACAGAACACAGAAAACACCTTCGCCTAGTATGGAATATGTCATCACAAACTAACCCCTCCCCCTTTTACAAAACTGTAGTGTGGATTTTAGCCTGGTGGTAACAGCTCTGACGCTCATAGAATTCTGAGCATCAGAGCTGCTGCCACCACGGCTGGTGCTAAAAAATGCTCCACAGTTTTGTAAAAGGGGAGATAAAATAGAAATACATAGACAAAGGTTAAATTGAACCAGTAAGAAGCTGGACTCTGCCTACAGTGCACCACAGAAACAGTGACACATGTCTCCTAAAGCAATAAATAAATAGAAAATTTTTTTCTACCTTTGTCTTCTGTGGTTTCTGTTAATCCTCATCTTCTTGCAACTCTCTTCCTTCCATCCACTGTCTGCCATCTCTCTTGCCCTATATGGCATCTTCTCTCCTTCTATGCCCCTTCCAGAAACTGTATGCCTCCCCCTTCCATCTCTCCTTTCACCCCCATTGGTCTGGCATCTCTCTCCTCTCCTTCCCTCTCCCACACCTCTCCTCTGCAATCCCTTTCCCTTTTTTCCCTCATTTTCCTTTTAAATTTATTTTCTGCACCTGTCTAGATTACGTTCTTACAACCCTCTCATCAATGTCCTTTTTTACTGTCTACCTAAAGCTTGCCACCTCTTTCCCTCACCCCTCCAGTGTTTCCCTGACTCAATCCTTTTCTCCCCATCATGTGCCCTCCTTTAATTTATCCCCTCCTTCCATCATGTACCCTCTTTCTACAACCCTTCCATCTAGTACCTTCTCCTCTCTCTGTCCACTTCCATCCAGCGTCTGCTTCCCTCTTTCTCTCCTCCCATTTCCTTCCTGCATTTACTCCCTTATCTCTCCCATCTGCACTTCCATCCAGCATAGGCTCTCCACTACTATCCAATGTCTTCCCTTTCTCTCGCCATCCACCCCTCTTCAATCAGCATCTGCCCCCTTTCTCTCCCTCCAGTATCCTTTCCCCTTATGTCTCTCTCCTTTCTCTGTACATCAATTCTATCAGCACCACCCTTCCATACCACCCTGCCCCCTTTCTTTCCCTCCACCACTCTTCCATTCCAGCAATCCTGCTCCTTTCTCTCCCTTCATGCAGCAAGGTCCCATGATGATTGTAGCTGCCAGCTGCCAGTCCACCCCACTCCGACGTACTTGCTCTGGAGCGGACTCAGCAGCCGCATGTTGGAAAATCCCGGAATGACTCGTCTGCTGACTCTGCTCCAGAAGAAATAAGTTACGTCGGAGGGGGTGGACCCGGCAGACGCAGGGAGTTGTGGCAAAGTCCTGCAATGACTGCGTCTGCCGGGTCCACCCCCTCCGACGTAACTTACTTCTTCCGGTGCAGAGCCAGCAGACGAGTCAGCACGGGACCTTCCTGCACCTCAGCATGGCTGCTGACTCTGCTGCAGAGAAAGTAAGTCAGAGGTAACGTGACCATTTATTTATTTTTTTCAAAAGGGGACATCTATTAATTGACTGTGTATCCTTTCTTTATTTCTTTCTTTCTGCACTCAGGCCCAACAATTGTCCCTTTCTATTCCCTCCCTCCTTCCTTCCCATGTCCTTAATGTTCCCAATGCCTCTGTCCTGTATCCATAGTGCCCCCAGTACCTCCTTCCTGTCCATAGTGCCCCAGTGCCTCCTTCCTGTGTCCATAGTGCCCCCAGTGCCCCCTTCCTGTGTCCATAATGCCCCTAGTGCCCCTTCCTGTGTCCTTAGTGCCCCCAGTGCCTCTTTCTTGTGTCCTTAGTGCCTCCGTCCTGTGTCCATAATGCCCCCAGTGCCTCCGTCTTGTGTCCATAGTGTCCCCAGTGCCCCATCCTGTGTCCTTAGTGCCCCCAGTGCCTCTGTCCTGTGTCCATAGTGCCCCCAGTGCCTCCGTCTCATGTCCATGGTGCCCCCAGCTCCTCCATCCTGTGTCCATAGTGCCCCCAGTGCCTCCTTCCCGTGTCCATGGTGCCCCCAGCTCCTCCGTCCTGTGTCCATAGTGCCCCCAGTGCCTCCTTCCCGTGTCCAAAGTGCCCCCAGTGCCTCCTTCCTGTGTCCTTAGTGCCCCCAGTGCCTCCTTCTTATGTACCCCCCACTACCTTCCAGATTTTGGCCACCCCCAAAACCAGCCTGCCTGTCTACCTATCTCCTTCCCTTCCTGCCGCGCTAAAGCCAGCCAGCTTGCCTGCCTACATCCTGCCCTCCCTGTAGCGGAAAAAAAAATGCGCCTCTCCCCTTCCTTTCCCCCGGCCGCACCGCTACAATCCTACCTCCCCCAGCCGACAAGAAGTCTTTCCGACATCAATTCTGACGTCAGAGAGGACGTTCCAGGCCAGCCAATCACTGCCTGGCTGGCTCGGAACGTCCTCTCCGACGTCAGAATTGACGTCAGAAAGACTTCTTGTCGGTGGGGGGAGGTAGGATTGTAGCAGCGCCGCCATGGGAAAGGAAGGGCAGGAGGACCCAGACCTGGCCGGCTGTGCACCCCCCCCCAAGCCTTGCACCCGGGGCGGACATCCCCCCACCCCCCCCCTTGGTACGCCACTGCGATAAATGCTAACATGTCCATAGACTATAAAGTATTTAGTGCGCATTAGTTAAAAGACCCCTTTATTTGTAAAAGAGGCATATCATGGTTATTTTATGGTCAGTGTCAAAGTTCATATGTGTAAAATGTATTTTGCAAAACACATAGATGTGGACGGTAGCACATTGATAGCAGCTGTGAATGCCAGTGTTTTAGTTGCATAAAACACTGTTCTCAAGTGTTTTTTGGGGCTGTTTGCATTGTTATAAGAACATAAGAATAGCCTTACTGGGTCAGACCAATGGTCCATCAAGCCCAGTAGCCCATTCTCACGGAGGCCAATCCAGGTCACTATTACCTGGCCAAAACCCAAGTTGTAGCAATATTCCACGCTACCAATCCAGGGCAAGTAGTGGCTTCCCCGTGTCTTTCTCCAAACCTTTCTTAAAACCATTATGCTATCCGCTTGTACCACAACCTCTGGAAATGCGTTCCAGAGCTTAACTATTCTCTGAGTGAAAAAATATTTTCTTCTATTGGTTTTAAAAGCATTTCCCTGTAACTTCATCGAGTGTCCCCTAGTCTTTCCTCTGTAAATCCTCTATGTATTTTGTTCCTCTATCCCCATTACCCCAACTGTGCTCCCCCTCAAGTCCTCATGTTTACTATATGTCTGTGTAGGCATGTCTCTCTGCTGTTTGATAGTCCTGTTGGGTGGGTGCATGTACATGTGTGCATTGTCACAGGGAAACCTCTTTGAACCATATTTTCAAACTCTAAAGGGGTAAATGTTGCCAATAATAAGCCCAGACTCACAGGAAAGGAGGCAAGAGCAGACTTAATACCTATTTTTTTTCCATGAAAGTTTAAGATTTTGAAAAATACAAGAGAATATAAAACTGAAACATCAATGACGTTCACGGTACATCAGTGCATGAATCAATACAAAACATAGTTATAACATCTGTTTGTATGCTTACATTCAAAACCAATGGAACAGAGAGAATTGATATGAAGTAAAGTTTCAACATTAAACACTGCTGGAAAATGATTGCAAATATGCCTGCAAAGGAGACCAGTGTCTATTGAAAAAGACTGTGGTTCCAAAATTCTTTTTTTAGGGAGGCAGCTAGTGGAATAAATACCGCACAGCAAGGTTGAGGTCTGGCCAAGAAAACTAAACAGGAAATTCCTAATCCTAGAGCTAGCCAATTCCTTAGCCTGAAATCTGGATGTAATAGGTGTATTACTCCTCAGAAATCTCCACCAATGAGAGTAAAGCCCTCACCTGAAGCTGGTCTTAATTATCTCAGCAAAGTTAGCCAGAGAGACACAATGCAAGCAAGGAGCTGAAAGGAACACCACCCACAAGTCAAGCCTCACTGGATTAATGCCAAGCCTTGGATAAAGCTGAGAAGGTCAAGCAGTCCAGGTATGTTATAGAGCCTAAAATAAACTATCCAAAAGTAGAATATGAGGAGGACCACATGTCGGTGTGTTCTGAGAATGATATGAAGATGAAATTGAATCAATGGGTTTCAATGGAAGTTATACTGAATGTATTCCTATGGAGAGCTGATTTAAAGTAGGAAAAAATACAATATTGAAATAGATGTGTTTTGCCAGAAGGAATGTTTGGAAAACACAAAGCACCAATTCTAAATTGAAAACTGTGAACTGTGGGAGAAATTGCAGCCTGTGCACTGATATGCTTAGTAGCTAATGCTGCAGCTGTGTTTTACCAATACATGGTTTACAGAAGCTCCTAAAGCAAAAGGCTTGGAATAAGGCTGGCTGGGTGTTGTATAAAGGTGAAAGACTTATTCACATGGAAGCAGTGAATTAGGACTTTGCTAGCTAACAGCTGAAGAATGAAGCTGAGGAAAAGCATAAATTCCTTTAATCAAAAGACTACTGAATGATGGTGTAGTAACATGATGTTTTCTCACATTATAACCTGAAGAGGATGGGTGGGTTCAGTTACAGTTATAAAGTTAATTTATTTGATATACTGCCATTTTTAACCAAAAAACGTCAAATCAAAGCAGTGTACAATAAATAAAAAGAATGGGCAATATTTAAAATAAAAATATAACAAGAGGAATGTACACAAACAAATTAACCAAACTAGACACCAGAGGACAAAAAGGGCAGGAAAAGTTTACAATATCATGAGAGAAAAACAAGCAGGAGAGGAACAAGAGGTTCACTATATCTAAGAATTTTGTTGGCAGAATCCCCTCACCATTGAGCTTACTTCCAAAAGGGCTCAGGGGTGTTTTCAGGTTTGTTTAGTAAAGCAGTTGAGAAGAGAAAGACTGATGGTGATTGTTGTGGAGAATTTGCCTGTCACCGTTTAAGGAAGTATACTGGACTGGCTGAAGCCAAGGACCAAGTTTGGCTGCAAGGCAAAGAAAGGAAAAGTTGTAAATGTTTAACCAACTTTATCTCAAATGCTCTTTCTTACCAAACTTTTAGAAAGTCAATCAAAACTTATCTCTTTGACAAATTTCTCTGACTCCATTTCTGTCATGATATACTTCTTAAAACACTTCCAGGAAAAATTTGATTAATCTTACCATGCTAATGTAATTTTGAAAGTTTTTTGTAATATAGCTGTCTGTATACAGTCTCTTCCT
Source organism: Geotrypetes seraphini (assembly GCF_902459505.1). Taxonomy (NCBI): domain Eukaryota; kingdom Metazoa; phylum Chordata; class Amphibia; order Gymnophiona; family Dermophiidae; genus Geotrypetes; species Geotrypetes seraphini. The sequence goes on from NC_047084.1 coordinate 232,127,507, forward strand.
CTGTAAACCGCTCTGAACTGTTTGTGGTATTGTGGTATACAAAAATAAAGTTATTATTATTATTATAGCGATGACAGAAGCATAGCTAAGCCAGTGGCCTGCCATTCCTTGTAAGGAGCCCAGGACTGATTTAAGTCAAGAACACTGGCTCCTAAAGCCTAGCTGAGATTGAAATGCCAAGTTGGCAGCATGAAAGAAAGCTTTTTTTCCCCCTTTTTGATTTCATGACAATAAGGAGGCAAGACATAAAAAGGGTTAATTGAAGCTTAGAGACTTGGAGTTCCATTATTTGAAGAGGGACTACTGTGTGTACTAGCTCCCAACCATATATTTTCTTTTGCCTTTAATAAAAAATCTTGCTGCAGAAAGAACATTAGTAATGATAGAATTTTTGAATGGGCTTTACCCTTACTCTTTACCAGTTTCTATTATCCGCTTGGTCAGTTGCAAGTAATGGGTTGTCCCTGGGCAAAGCTTCCAATTTCCCTAAATGCCCAGTCACAGCATGTATGGTTAAGTACATGTGTTTGTGGGCAGCTATATTGCTGGGAGATGGTTTCACAGGATGAAGGCTAATGTATTTCATAAAGTGCCTTTCTGTGGTAAAACCAAAACAATTTTCATATTACATTCAGGTACTTTATCTATCCCTAGTGGACTCACAATCTAGTACATGGAGCCAAGAAGAAAACAGGGCACAAAGGAGAACAACAAGGACGTTTTCTCTATAAACCTACAACTTAATTCATAGAGTACAAGAATGTCCAGTTCTTCATCAGGCTTCCAACAAACCTCTCTGCCAGGAGCTAGAGCCTATTCTTTTCTCCATCACACAGAATGGGCAGCTATAGTGATCAGTCTACATAAAGATCACTACAGCCCTAACTTTTTTCACCACTAGCAGTTTACAGTCTGTTTTGACTGTCACCATAGACCTCATAATGTTTCATGCAGTTTCTGAGGGCCTTCCTCATCTACAGTACATAAGAATAGCCTTACTGGGTCAGACTAAAGATCCATCAAGCCCAGTAGCCTGTTATCATGGTGGCCAATCCAGGTCACTAGTACCTTGTCAGAACCCAAAGAGTATCAACATCAAATAATACCAATCCAGGATGAGCAGTGGCTTCCCTTATGTCTTTCTCAATAACAGACTATGGACTTTTCCTACAGGCAATTGTCCAAGCCTTTCTTAAAACTAGCTACGCTATCTGCTATTACCACAACCTCTGGCAATGCATTCCAGAGCTTAATTATTCTCTGAGCAGGGCCGCCATCAGGGCAGTACTACCAGTCCTGCATTCAGGGGCCCGGAGCTGACAGGGGGCCCGGGCTCCCCAGTGTTCTCCCCAGTGCTTTTCAGCCAGGCGCAATGCCCAGCAAATTTAGATGCCCGCCCTGCTTTCATCTGCCGAATCCTGCTGCCGCCACTGCTTAATGTGCAGCCTAAAGAGCCGCCAAAAAACCCGCCGGACTTTAAACAAAAAAAACCCCCAGCAAGCGACTCGAACCCGGCTTCCCTCCGAAACCGGAAGTTATGTCGGAGGGGGGGGGTAGAGAAGAGAAGCCGGCACGGACCATTAGAGCCCCGGAGCATGCGGGAGATAGGCCAGCCACAGAGGGAAGCTTACTTGCTCTTGCTTACTTCGGGCCTTTCTCGCTGCCGGGTCCTGCCTACTTTTTGTTTCCGTGAAGGCAGGACCCGGCAACGAGAAAGGCCCGAAGTAAGCAAGAGCAGCAAGTTGTAAACTTCCCTCTGTCGCTGCTCTTTGGGAGATAGGTCAGCGACCAAGGGAAACTTGCAACTTGCCTTTGTCTGTAGCGAATTTGCCGGGTGTGTGAGACGGGGGTGGGGAATGGGAGGAGTAATGCTGCTGCACCCAATTAGGGGGGGGGAAGAGAAATGCTGATGATACTGCTGTACCCAGTGGGGGGAGGGAGAAGAGAAATACTGCTGCACCCATTTCAGGAGAGAGAGGGAAGGAGGGAGAAGGAAGATCAGGAAAAGGAGGAAAGAGATGCAAAGACCATGAGAGGGAGGGAAAGGAGATACCATACCATGGAGTGGAAGAGAGAGAGATGTCAGGGCATATAGGGGGGGGGGAAGCAGGGCCAGATTAAAGGATAGGCCCAGTAGGCATAGGCCTAGGGCTCGAAATAGTCAGGGGGGACCTGCCAGTGCTGTGTTTTTGGGCCTCACCCTTGCTGGATTCGCTGGCAGCAACAGCAGCCTCATCATCATCCCGGGTGACCCTCAACCCGATCCGACCCTCCTATCTCTCCCTCCTTCCCTCATCAGTGACGTGCCAGAGGGAATCATGGCAGGAGAAAGCCCTGAAGCAGCCTGCTTAGAGTAGAGCAGTGCTGTTTAGAATCTCGTGATGGGAAGGAGGGAGAGATAGGAGGGTCGTGGGGGGGGGGAGAGTAGCAGTCTGCCCCGGGTGTTCGACCTGGCGTCATGAACTTCTTCGGCTAGCATCAGCATTTACAATTCACTGCTGTTGCCAGTTTCAGGCCTTCCTCTCTGCCGGGTCCTGCCTACTTCTGTTTCCATGAAGGCAGGACCCGACAGAGAAGAAGGCCCGAAGCTGGCAACAGCAGCGAATTGTGAATGCTGCTGCCTGAAGAAGTTCATGACGCCAGGTCATGGGTGACAGAAGGAGGAAAGGGAGCAGAGGGGGAGAGACTTGCTCACCCAACTGGAGGAGAAAGAAGATGAGGGAGGGAATGAAACAAGATGCCAGGGATTGGAGGGAAGGGAGGGAGGAAGAGATGCCAGGGCATGGAGGGAAGGAGTTAAGTATGCCAGACCAAGGGAAAAGGAAGGGGGAAAGGAAGGAGGAGATGTCAGAGCATGGAGGGGGAGGGAGAAATGGAAGAAAAGGAAAGGAGTGAGATGCTAGAGAATCAGGGAAGGGAAGATACCAGACTGTGGGGTGCGAAGGAAAGAAAGGAGAAGAGAAAGATGCCAGAGCATAGGGGACGGGATGGTGACAGAGAGAGAAAAATGGAGAGGTGGCAGAGCTGAAATCAATCATGTACAAAGGAGAAGAGAAGAGGCACAGGATAGACAGTTTATTGAAGGAGCATAAAAAGAGGGAAGATGCCATATGGAACGGGGAGAGGGCGGACAGTGGATGGAAGGGGCTGATGCTGTATGGAAGACAGAGCGGACTTTTGTATATCTTGTTTTTCCAACAGTGAGCATTTTTAGGCACACTTTTCACTGACGGATATCTCTTTATGCAATTATGGATGTTGGGCACTGGTGATGCTCTTTTAGAATCTGCAGAGAAAAGGAAGCATGTTACTTAAACATCTTCATCCAGCACTGGCTATTTGGTGGGTGTTTAATTTTAAGAAGTAGTACTGCTAATGTACAGTTAAAAAAAAAGCATGAAAGCAACAAATTACAGTTTCATTAGCCCCTTAATTACAGTACATAAATGTAGAATAACGAAGAAAATGTTGACTGCTTCTTATTACATTTTTAAACAACAAAAACATACATACACAGTTACAGATGTTTTTGGTAAGTGTTTAGCCATTTTTAAATATTAACTAAATTGATGTTAGGTGGTTGGAGAAAATGTCTACTCTTTTAAGAATTAAATTATTAATAACAAAGTAAAGAGAATGGCCAAGTGCCTGATGTGTAATGTTAGTATGCATGACTAATGTAAGAAAATTGTTATTCTGCTAATATTCACTTGTGGTTGTGTAACAAGCGTTTTTACAAACTGGTAACACTGATATTTACTGGGCAGAAACAGACATGCATTACTCTGAACTTAACATGACTCTTTGATGACATTGATGCTGTCCTGTAACTCAAAGTGAATCCCTCTAGTAGTGCACACTGCTGTGATCATTTCACTCTTAAGAGTGAGTCTTGATTCTTTCTGTTTTAATGAAGAGCTGCCTTTATGTTGGGCACGTAGCAGGCAGAACGGGTGATTTGTCTTCGCTCCTCAGCTTACAATTCCATTTCACATTCTGCCCTTCATTTGTAAATATTATGCCTAAGAGTATAATTAAGACTCTGCATTGGATGGTGTTGCTCCTAACTGGGAATTTTCCCCTTCAGTCTCCCTTTCCTGGGGAAGTATGCACCACTCCGTTTGTGTGATTGTGGCCTCTTGTAGATGTCATTTCATTATACAAATGCACCACTATCCACCAAATGCCAGGCTCTAAACAATAGTTAAAAATTGCACTCTTCAAGTGATATAGAAATGATGTGACTAGATGTGTTGAGTATGTATTTCACTTGATACAGCTTAGGTCGGGGGTCGGCAACCTGCGGCTCCAGAGCCGCATGCGGCTCTTTTCCACCTTTGCTGCGGCTCCGGTAGTGTGTCATGCAGGCATGCAGCTTAAGTCCGGCGTCGCGGCGGGAAATAGCCATGCTGAGCAGTGAGCTCAGCACATACACAGATGAAAGCCTTGCTTGCTGATTGGTCCGGCGGCCCCGCCCCGCCCCGCCGGACCAATCAGCAAGCAAGGCTTTCATCTGTGTAGTGCTGAGCTCACTGCTCAGCATGGCTATTTCCCCCGCGACGCTGGACTTGTAAGGTGCCTGAAAAAGAAATCATCCTGGCCGGGGTCGGTGTCATGCTCCGGAGATCTACAGCCTTCCTATCTCCCTCTCCCTTCTACCTGCTTCCGGCCACATCCCCTGCTCCGCGGCTCTCTTCGGCAACTCAGCAGCAGCTTCTGACGTCGGGGCCTGCCCTCTGCGAGTCCCGCTTGTTTCAACTTCCTTTTTCCACAAAGGCGGGACTCGTAGAGGGAAGGCCTCGATGTCGGCAGCTTGTCTTGATCACTGCTGCTGACGAGTTGCTGAAGAGAGCCGCGGAGCAGGGGGGTGTTGCCAGGTGCAGGTAGAAGGGAGAGGGCCAGATGCAGGAATCGTGGGTGAGGGAGGAGAAGAGAGAGAGAAAGAGAGAGGGGAGGGAAACAAAAGGAAATCTTTCATACTGGGCTGGGCCGGAGTGGAGGGAGGGTGGAAAGATTCTAGCTACAGGGTGCAGTAACAAAGGAAAAGGGGGGAAAGCTGAAAATGGAGATAGTGACACAAAGAGGAGAAAGGGTAAGCAGGACCTACAGAATAAGGATAGAGATACAGAGGGAACATGAAGAGGAGGTGAAATAGAGACATAGAAGTAATACTGAAAAAGTGTGTGGGGGGAGATAAAGACATTGAAAGGGCAAATGGTGAACATGGCGTAAAGATAAGGACAGAGACAAATGAAGATTCTGAAAAAGTGGTGAGATAGGGATATAGGTGAGATGGACACAAAGAAGGGTGATGCTGGAAAATAGGTGGAATGGTAATTCTGACAGACACAGAAGGGAAATGCTGGATCAAGGAGAGATGGGGCTCAGGCTGGATGGAATGAGGAGAAATGCCTTGTTGGCCCGGAACTTCCTCTCCTACGTCAGAATTGACGTCAGGGAGCGGAATGCTGGTCAGCGCAACACTTCTGCAGGGAAAGCTTGGGACGGCGGTGGCTTGGGGGGCTGTTCCCCGATTGCGGTGGCAGCAAACCGAGTGGCTTGGGGGACGGCACGGAGACAGAAAGAAGGGGGAACAGGGAGACAGAAAGAAAAAGTTGGGGGAGAGAATGAGGTCTGGAGGAGAGGAAACATACAGGAGGCTGAAAGAAAGGAAGAAAGATTGGATGCACAGTCAGAAGAAGAAAGTGCAACCAGAGACTCATGAAATCACCAAATAGCAAAGGTAGGAAAAATGATTTTATTTTCAATTTAGTGATCCTGTATATAGCATTAAGATAAGAAACAATATATGCAGTGTTAGATTTGTTTTATAATGGTTTTGCGGCTCCAAGTTTTTTTTTCTTTTCGAAAACGGGTCCAAGTGGCTCTTTATGTCTTAAAGGTTGCAGACCCCTGGCTTAGGTGAAGGGTGATAAGGACACAGGAGGGAAATAATTGGAGGGTCTGTGATGACACAGTACAAAGGGAAAACAGAACAGACTTGGTGAGCAAAAAGCTCTATCTTCAAACAACTGCTGTGTTACCATGACATGAATCTCCCCTATTGTAGACCAAGCTTTCTTGAGACTGAGCTCATTGTAAGAGGGTTTTGATGTGGTGTATTTCACATGTAGTCTGTGACTTTCAGATTTCATGATGGCAGTGCTTATAAGGTGGAAATGAACTTCAAATATCTCATTTTTGGATGTGTATTTGGCATATAGTTACAGAGTAAATACAGGGTTAGTTTTGCACTGTAAAGTAGTGTTACTGATTATTTTATATGTAATGGAACCCCACTGCCTCATGCTTTGGTGTAGTATACTCTTCTCCATACACAGACCTCTGCAGAACACAAATTAAAACTTGCAGTGATTGAATTTAGCATTTTATAAGGATGCTGTTGGAAAGCCTTGATAATTCACCATTTTATTTTAGTTTTTGTTTTGAAGAGTTAAGCCTTCTGTTAAAAGGTGATTTAAAACTTGAATGTGATAAATTGTGGCAAGTTTAACTTCAAGTTCTTATGTGCAATACTTATTTTTGACTTTTGGAAGATCTTTGCAGTGTAATTCTTTATCATTTTTAATTACAGACATTTAAAAATGTCGGTTTTCTACTGTTCTAGTACTCCTCTTTCTTGCTGGTGTTTCTAAAGAAAAGAATCAGAAATCAAACTTTCTACTAATATAAAACTGAGATTATTTTTAAAAAATGGAATAAAAGAGGTTTTGGTCATTTGCTTTATTTTATTACCTTATTTTAAAGCTACTGTGATTGATAGCATTGTAAGAATTGGGACAATATTGTATTCAGCTGTTTTATTTTTTATATTTTAAAATTTAAATTTAAAATTAGTTTTTATAATTTTCATCAGATTTTTGTTATATTTTTTTGGAAGTGAAACTTTTAACAAGTGGGTGTCTGGTTTTTACTAATCCCTAATTTTTTTCCAATGTATTGCTTATATTATCAGGAGGAAAAGTTATTTATGTCATTTATTAATTGTACTATGTGGCTGAATTTCCATTTAGTTTTTACTGTGTATGGGGAGGTTATAGTATTTATTATAGCATTTTAAATAAAGATAATTCATTTTTTTATTAAAGTCATTTTCACGTTTTAAGTTCATATTTTTGTATGTTCTACTCTAATTAAGTTATGTAACACAAAAGTTCATTTTTTAAAGAGTTAATTTGTTGAAGTGCTAGTGGAAAATTAATGTTATTAAATAGTTTGCAAATGACTATTTATACCAGTATGCATATAATTTTTAAATATTTGTAATGTGAGATGTTGAATGAATAAAACTTTTAACGCAGAAAAAAAAAAAAAAAAAGGAAGACAGAGCGGACAGATGCTGGCTAGAAAGAAGAGTGAAGACAAGATGATTAAAGCAAAAACAACAAAAGGTAGAAAAAATTGTTTTGTTGCTTTACGTAGAATCAAGTAGTATTGTATCTATTGATTAAAGTTTATAAATAGGAAATGGAAATAAGGCAGTTTTTGGGGGACTAAACCCCTTTCCTAAGGTCAGGACAGGATACCATATCAGCAGGGGTGCCCAAATGGTCGAGCGCGATCGACCAGTAGATTGCAAAGGCAATGTGAGTCGATCGCGTTGCCTTGGCAATCTTTTTCTTCCTGCCTCCCTGAGCCAGGCCAGGCACGTAGAAGCGCCGGACTCACAAGACTTCACTTCCGACGTCAATTCTGACGTCAGAGAGGAAGTTCTGGGCCAGCCAATCGCTGCCTGGCTTGCCTGGAACTTCCTCTCCGTCGTTAGAATTGACATCAGAGGTGAAGTCTTGTGAGTCCGGCGCTTGTACATTCCTGGCCTGGCTCATTGAAGCAGGGAGAAATCGGCAAGGTGGCTTAGGGGGTAGGGAAAGAATCGGGTAAGTGGAGAAATTGGTGCGATGGCTTGGGGGGTAGGGGGAGAGAGAAAGAAAGAGAGACAGAAAGAAAAGGGGAGGGGCAGAAAGAAAAAATATTGGATTTATAGTCAGAAGAAGGAAGTGCAAACAGAGACTCATGAAATCACCAGACAAAAAGGTAGGAAAAATGATTTTATTTTCAGTTTAGTGATCAAAATGTGTCTGTTTAGAGAATTTATATCTGCAATAGTGGTTTTTAGCGCAGGGAGCCTATGAGCATCGAGAGCAGCACAGGGCATTCAGTGCATCTCCCTGCTCTAAAAACCACTATTGCGATTTAGTAAAAAGGGAGGGGGTATATTTGTCTATTTTTGTATAGTTGTTCCTGAGGTGACATTGCATAGAATCGTCTGACTTGACCTCTTTGAAAACCTGCGGAATATAAATGATAATTAACATTTTCTCTGCATACAGTGTGCTTTGTGGGTTTTTTTTTTATTTTATTGTTGGTAGATAATTTTGACTTGGTCATTTTAAAAGTAGCTCACAAGCCCACCCCTGCTGTAGAGCAATTTTCTTGTATGACTGGATGAGCTATATTTATCTTTTTTTTTAGTTGTTTAAATTCATGCAGAAATTATACTCTATCTATGCTTCCCCTTCTCTGCCATAAGTCACTCTTTCATTGGCTTAATACGAAAATTTCTGAATTTATTTGGAACAAGAAAAAACCTCGTATTGCTCTCGCCAAGCTGAAAGCCTCTAAGATTAAAGGTGGTTTAAATTTACCTGATTTTTATTATTATTACATCGCATCCTTAGCCAAATACGGAGCTCATTGGATTGCTGATTCTTATCCACAGGATCAACCAGCATGGTTTGAAATGGAATGCTTTTTATGTGCACCACTACACATCTCCTGCTTCCTTACAGTGTCGATACCTAGACACTTGAGAAAATATTCTTTGCTAAGTGCAACGCAACATGCTTTTCAACTATTAGATGCAGCTGCTGAGATCTCTGTTGCTGAAGGCCCACTCATGTCCCTTTGGAATAATCCTAAAATTCAAAATAAGGGTAGATCTCTTTCATGGAAGAGGTGGCAGCGGGCGGGTGTGTGGTTTGTTCATCAATTAATCTCCTCCACTTCATTTGTCCCATTTGATACCTTCTGTTCTGTAAACTCACTCCCATCCTCTACATATCCTCAATGGCTTACGCTTACTGGAATTCTATCTAATGTTCAAATCCGCCTTGACTTTATGACCTCTCAACAAACTATTCGTCACTGGTCTACTTTGGCTTTACTGAAAGGTAAGGCGATATCTTTTTTTTATAGTATCTTAAGAGACCACACCTTCACCTTTACACCTCAATCTATGAACCATTGGGGTTCTATCCTAACGACCACACTTTCTGAAATAGACTGGGAACTCTTCTGGTCATCTACAAACCGTCCTCTATTATCCGCAAGAGTTTCACAATCAATGTTCTTTGTTATGTGGAATGCTATATGGACTCCATTTCGAATGTGGAAAGCGAAACTGAAACAAGATCCTACTTGCTGGAACTGTTTGAAAGAGCCTGGAACTCTTGATCACATGCTTCTTCACTGCACTATGGTTCATTCCTTTTGGATTCGTATATGGGACACTATAAAATCTATTACCAAATGTTCAGAAGATATTTCCATGGACATTATAATCCTTCGTTCTCAACATCCTTGTTTTGCACTATCAAACTGTCCTCCTAAACTCATTGACACCATGTTTGTGACAGCTCTTATGCACATTTTGAAAAATTGGAAGTCATCCACACTACTAGACTACACCTTTTGGTGGAACTCTTTGAGCATGTACCACAAATTCGAATCATATGCATATGAAAAGAATATGATATCCCGTTTCTCTACAAATTTGGTGCGAAATAAATCACCTTGGTCATTCTTAGATTCATATGTTCACTCTGCCTCGTAGACACTTCTGCCACTCTCTCTCTCTCTCTCTTTCTCTATCTCTCTTATTTTAATTTTTTTTTTTTTTTTTTTCCTTTCTTTTATTTCATCATCTCTGCTTCATCTATCCTTTCTATTTCTTTTCTTAGCAGTTTCAAATACATTGAATTCTTCTTACTAATCTGTTATATGCAAATGAATGCAATTATGGTTTCTCTTGTTTATACATCACTATTTTTTTTTATTCAATCTTTATGTACTTGAACTGCTTTTTGTATATTATTTATAATATTCAATAAAATTATTGAAATAAAAAAAAAAAAAAAAAAAAATTCATGCAGAAATAAATGGCTAGATTGAACCTAATGACTTCATTAACGCCTGTCCCTTTTTTTAACTTCTATATCATTTGAAAGAGGGCAAATACTTCTTAAATTTAGTAAAAATATTCTGGCAAGTGTCAAACCTTAAAAAAGGAAGTCATATTGAGCATTGGAAATTAATAATAATAATTAACTAATAAAAATAGGGCTCCTTTTACTAAGTTACGATAGTGGCTTTAGCGTATGCCACGCGCGCTAGATGCTAACGCCAGCATTGAGCTGGTGTTATTTTTCCCACGTAGAGCAGGGGTTTGTGCGCGCTAGACATATGTTAGTTTAGAATAGATAGGTATAGATTAGTTTAGTTTAGGTTAGGTTAGGGCCCTGCTGAAAGAGTCTACCTTGATGTGGTTGCAGGGTTACAAATCTTTTGGTCAAAGAGTGCGGTGACAGAGAAAAGTATATGTGTATTCGGCCCATGGAAGAAGGGGGTTTCGGGGGGGAAGGGGTGCATGGGGGGGCCCAATAGGATTGCTCAGTAAGGGGCCCAGAAATTTCTGATGGCGGCCCTCTCTCTGAGTGAAAAAAAACTCCTCCTATTGGTTTTAAAAGTATTTCCCTGTAACTTCACCTAGTGTCTCCTAGTCTTTCTAATTTTTGATGGAGTGAAAAATTGATCCACTTGTACCCGTTCTACTTTACTCAGGATTTTGTAGACTTCAATCATATCTCCCATCAACTGTCTCTTTTCCAAGCTGAAGAGCCCTAACCTTTTTAGACTTTTCTCATTCGAGAGGAGTTCCATCCACTTTATTATCTTGGTTGCTCTTCTTTGAACCTAACTTTAGATGCCCTTTAGAGAATCTGGCCCTTAATGGTCAACTCCCCCAAAACTAAGGCACTTCTTTTCTCCCATGACAACACACAGGACATTGTACAACTAATCCTCTTCTTTAATACAGTAGTCCCCTTAATTACAACACTGAAGCTTTTAAAAGTCACTTTAGATTCAAAATTAACATTTTAGCCTTGAATATCCTCCATTCTGTAATGCTGTTATAAACTATGCATGATCTGCAGTATTTCTCACCTTCTAAATTCATGAGTGCTTAACATCCTAATTCACTCTCTTTTAACCTCAGAACTTGACTACTGCAATTCACTATATTAGGGCACCCATTCCAAAGATCTCACCCATCTGCAACTATTACTGAATACAACTACCAAACTCATCACTGGAAAGACAATATTTGACCATGTTATCCTTCTCTTGAAGTCTGACCACTGGTTGCCTGTTCGTCACCAAGAAACTTTTAATATCCTCTTACTTGTCTTTAAAGTTCATCTCTCATGATCACCACCATACCTAGACAAACTCTTCATTCCTTACCTGCCCTCCTGCACATTACGTCACTGGAACAAAACCATCTTGTTCCATCATTTAGACATATCACCTACAACATAATAGCATTTTCTCAGTATTTGGTCGAAGCCTATAAAATTCTCTCCCTAATGAACTGTGCATGGAGACCTCTTTGAACCTTTTCAAGAAGCAACTTAAATATTTCTGTTTTGTGATGCATTTGAATAAAAGTTTTCTACCTTGTTCCTGACCCTCAATCAGGCTTGGAGGAATACCACATCTTGGCATAGACTAATTTCTACTCTTTTACTACTTACTATTTCCATCATATTTATACTGTATATGTAGTTCAATATTCTCTCTTCTTTTTTTTGCCCCCTATCACCTTTACCTTCTTATGGTTTTTAAGCTATTGTTTATATAAACCACACCAATGCTATTTTGCAATTTACGGTATATAAGACACTTAATAAACTTGAAATGTACCTTATATCTGCATTGTACACTGGCAAGGATTTTCTTTGGTTAATAAGCATACAATCTCTAGGGAAGCTCATCATTTTTAGCCAGTGAATATGTAATGTGCATGATGAAGCATCATGTAATGTACATCAAGCAATAAGTTTTACTAAGTGTATATTAAGTGATTCCCATACTGCCATGGCCACAGTATTCTATTTACACCTGGTCATCAGTGTCTTATCAGGGCAATGTTCTGGATCAGTATGTCTAATATTAGATTCTCAGGCTGCAAAATTTTACTGCTACTGAATATATAGCACTAATGTAATATAATTATAAAATGCTAATTAAGTGATAAGTAGTATTGAAAGATATTTTTGTTTGTTTTTAATTATATAGTCTGAGAACATAAACTGCATTATTAAATTCCTGAGGCAACTGCCTGACCAGTATTTTGGGGGCAAGATGCACAGAACTCCAACAATGTGATAGAAAATATCCAGTTTTACAGTGATTCTAAAGTATCAGGTGATGCTCAACTTTGTCAATATGCAAATTATATGCACACCTGCATTGGGCACAACTTTTGTGCATAGGCTCAGTACAGTGCATGGCTGTGATCTCTAGAGCTTCAAACATGGCATAAGCAGCAGCAAGGACAAAAAGAAGAAAGAAAGAACCTGGCAGAGAGTTGCAGCTGAAGCCTTATACTATGGCAGTGGTTTGGAAGTTTTATGGGGTTCAATGTTGACTTTAGATGCAGTTGTGCATGTGAAACAATTATATAAAACTAGTCTTATAGCCCGTTACATTAACGGATGCTAGAATATATGTGTCTGTCTTTAATTCTTTCTTTCTCTCTCTCTGTCTCTCCTTTGCGCTTTCTGTCTTTCTTTTTCCTTGGCTGTCCACCACCACCCCTTGCCTGCTCCCCCTGTCCATTCTCCCTTCCTTTTACCTACCCTGTCCTGCAGTAGGCCTCCCTTCCTTTTCCCCCCTGTTGTGGAGCACTGGGACATTGAATGGTACATCTTTATGTAAATACTTGAAACTTGATTTGCTTTCTGTATTTGTATCTTTCTTTCTATTTTTTTTTCCTTGGCTGTCCACCACCTGCTATTTTTGTCACCCACCATATGTTCCTCACATGGTTAAACTGCAGTGCCCTGTCCTCAACAACTAAAACTTAACCAATTTAATTACCGTATTTTTTGCTCCATAAGATGCACTTTTTCCACCCCCCCCAAAAAGGGTGTGTGTCTTATGGAGCGAATATACCTCTGCGCCCCCTGGCGTTCTGTTGCTGCTCGTTGCCACCCCACCATCCCCTCACCGCCCTCTGACTTGAAAGGAAGAGAAGGACCAGCAGTCTGCAAGTCTTGGCACGATGTCAATTCCCATTGGAGAGAAGGTCCAGGCCCAGACCTTATCTCTGACATCAGAATTGACGTCAGAGGAAGGCTTGTGGGCCCAATTGCAAGCTGCCTGCCCTTCGTGTAGTTGCGTGCAGGAGTCAGCAGTCGCTTTGCTCTGTCGGAAGCAGGAGTCAGCCGCTGCCGTGTCGGCAGCAGCATCGGGTGTGCTCTGCAGTCCAGGAGTGCAGGAGCCTCGTTTTGAGTGTGTTACAGTCCAGGCCTTGAGGATCATGGCAGGGAGGAAGGCATTGTTTGGCGGCCGCTGGAAGGAGGGTAGAGTTCGGTCTTGTGTCGGTCCCACTAAACCGGCTGGCAATAACGAAGCAAGACATCACGGGGGCTTTCCCTCTTGCTAAATCGCTATAGGCTCTGCCGGTCTTGATCCCGCCCCTCAAAATCAGGAAGTAACTTCAGAAATGGGCAGGATCGAGACCGGCAGAGCCTTTAGTAATTTGGCAAAAGGGAAGAACCCATGGCATCTGACTATGTTATTGCCAGCCGTTTTAACAGGGACGGGACCGAAGGCAGGACTGCTCACAATCCAGATGTGCCACAGGACTCGGCGTTCACTCCCTGTGTGACGGTTCATTTCGCCTCGAGAGCAGGGAAGTGCCAGACCGTAAGCCACGCATGCGCACTTCCTAGCTACAGCTCACGGAAAACGGACGCACGCATAGGAAGTGCGTATGCGCGGCTTACCGTTTTATTATATTATATATACACATGATCACATATTCCACACATGTGCAGCTCTTAAATGCCAGCAGACTGCTCCACGAGAAGTCAACCTCGTGTTACCTGAAGTTCCAGAGCTGCCAGAAAAGTGTGCATGCTAAAAGGTATGCGTTTCGATCTGCATTACACAGAGTGCTCTTTTTAATACTAATGAGCTCATTATAATGCATTTGTATAGGATTCTTTGTGGCTGATACTGTGAATAGTAAAATCCACCCAGAACCCTTTTGTGCATGGAGGCTGAAATAACTTGCAAGCTAAACTAGCTGCAATTAATTTAAATTACACTGGGGCCTAAGTGAAGGAGTATCTTACTATCTCACTAGAACTCTGAGGAGGCCCCTCCCCTTTTGGGAGTACAGATTGCAATCTCATGCAGATTGCCTTGAGCCACTCCTGAGTGCTGACATGTACTCACTTGACCTTTGGTACATTCCAACTAATTAATCCAAGGGATTCTGATATTTAAAAAAAAATGTTTATTGATTTAACTGCAGCAAACAAAAAATAAAAACACTCAACAAATACACATCAATTCAAGTGCATTATATTAAAGAAAGAAAAACATTTTCTGGACATTGTTTAGTAGTGAAGCAAAAGAGTGTTTCTCAAAACACACAATAGTAAGATTTTTTTTTGCTAAAAAATGTGTATTGTGTGTTTTGAGAAAAACAGTTTTGATAGATTTGCCTCTATAAGGGTAGTGAATAAACACCCTACCATTTGTCTTCACCTAGGAGACATTCTGTATGTAGAGTTTGAAATTTTATCAAAACGTTCAGAGGAACATAATCAAAAGAAATATATGGTGGATGTATGGTGCTAGATGTCCAAAGTTGGCAGTGGTAAAATGTCCATTATTGAAAAATAGGTCTAGAATTTTTTTTTTTTTTTAAATCATCTATCTGGACATCCAGGCCATTGATCGTCGAGACTTCCAGTACATCTATCTTTATACCACATTTTCGACCAAAAAATTTGTCTAAGTCCCAAATGCCTAGAACATAACCATTTGGACATGGGAGGTGCCAGCATTGTGATGGACTGGCCACCCAGACATGGCAACAGTGCAGTGGGGCACCTTACTGCTGTGAACTTCACAAAAAGGGTGCCACATAAACATCTTACCAGAACTCCCTTATAGGATATGGTGAGCCCCCCAAAACACACTATACCTACTTGTCTACAACCCCAATAGCCCTTATGGCTGCAGGTGGCATCTATATGGCAGTAGAGTAGGGTTTTAGGGTTTTTTGGTAGGCTCACATTTTACACCATGAATGTAGTGGTTAGTGGTTTATGGGTCTGGGTCATCCTCTCTATGGTTCACTAGCCAACCCCCCAGGCTACTTAAGATACCTATATACAGCTCTATTAGGCTTTCCTATAGCAGTGCTGATGTTCTGGAGACAGGTATGTACATTTTTATTCTAATTTTTGGCAGTGTGAGGGGGTTAGTGATCACTTGAGGAGTGTGTGTAGGGTCACTATACATCCAGATTTCCCTGCACTTGTCCTCTTTTAGAGGACATTTCCGGGCCTCTGAATGGCTTTTCAAAACACGGCACTTTGGGTTTTGAAAAGCTGGTGAGATCAGGGCAGATACACTCCAGCCCTGGCCCAAAGAGACAAGGCTTGTGTGGGGTGGGGCTGGGGGCAGAACAGGGTGCCCCTTTTAGCTCTGGGTGCACAGCGGCATTCAGAGGCCTAAAAATTCCCTGGATATGTCCAGAAAGTCAGTTTGATTATCGACACTTGGACGACCTTAGGAAATTGGAAGACTGGGCGTCCAAGTGGCAGATGAAATTTAATATGAACAAATGCAAAGTGATGCATATTGGGAAGAATAGCCCAAATCACAGTTACCAGATGCTAGGGTCCACCTTAGGGATTAGCGCCCAAGAAAGGGATCTGGGTGTCATTGTAGACAATAAGATGAAACCTTCTGCCAAATGTGCGGCAGCGGCCAAAAAAGCAAACAAGATGCTAGGAATTATTAAAAAAGGGATGGTTAACAAGACTAAAGATATTGTAATGCCTCTGTATCGCTCCATGTTGCAACCTCACCTGGAGTACTTCATTCAATTCTGGTCTCCGTATCTCAAGAAAGATATAGCGGCATTAGAAAAGATTCAAAGAGTGATCAAGATAATAAAAGGGATGGCACTCCTCTCATATGATGAAAGACTAAAAAGGTTAGAGCTCTTCAGCTTGGAAAAGAGAAGACTGAGGGAAGATATGATTGAAGTCTACAAAATCCTGAGTGAAATAGAACAGGTACAAGACTAATAGACTCCATCAATAATTACAAAGACTAGGAGATACTTGATGAAATTGCAGGGTAATACTTTTAAAACCAATATGAGGGCAATACTTTTAAAACCACTCAGAGAATAGTTATGCTCTGGAACGCATTGCTAGAGGTTGTGCTAAAAGCGGATAGCGTAGCTGGTTTTAAGAAAGGTTTGAACAAATTCCTGGAGGAAAAGTCCATAGTCTGTTATTAAGACATGGGGGAAGCCTCTGCTTGCCCTGGATCAATAGCATGGAATGTTGCTACTCTTTGGGTTTTGGGCAGGTCCTAGTGACCTGGATTGATCACCATGAGAATGGGCTACTGTAAGGCTATTCTTATGTTCTTAATATTGAACCTCGCTATTCTGTGATCACTAGTTGCCAAATGATCACCCACAGTAACCTCAGAAACACTTTCCCAGTTTGTAAGCACCAAGTCTGAATAGATGTATCCTGTGTAGGTTCCATTACTGATTGCTGAAACAATTCTTCCTGTAGCGAATCCAAGATCTCTCTGCTTCGAGATGATCCTGCAGCAGGGATGGTCCAATCAACATCAGC
This sequence comes from Geotrypetes seraphini, assembly GCF_902459505.1. Classification (NCBI taxonomy): domain Eukaryota; kingdom Metazoa; phylum Chordata; class Amphibia; order Gymnophiona; family Dermophiidae; genus Geotrypetes; species Geotrypetes seraphini. The sequence goes on from NC_047084.1 coordinate 232,144,492, forward strand.
CATATTAAAATCAATACTTCCTCTTTCATAGCTATCTTGTTAACGTCTAATTAAATCCTTGTCCATTTTTTCTGACTGTGAAGGAGGCCTGTATATCACACCAGTGTAAACATATTGCCCATTCCCTCTTTCCAGATTAACCCTCAGTGCTTCTTCTTTAACCCTTATATCTTGCAATTCTATCACTTTAATATTATTTTTAACATAATTCCACTTATCTATCATTTTTACCTACCCTATCTCTCCTGAATAGATTATAGCCAGGTATAACTACATCCCAATCATAGTTCTCTGTGAACCATGTCTCAGTGTCTGTCACTAAGGGGTCCTTTTATCAAGGGGTTTAACGCATAGAATACCGCGCATTAAACCGCCTGTCGCGCTAGTCGCTAACTCCTCCATTGACGAGGCGTTAGTTTTTTGGCTTGCCGCGGGGGTTAGCGCATGATGAAATGCCCGATGCGCTAACCCCCGTAGCGTGCCTTGATAAAAGGAGCCCTAAATCTAATTCAGCTTCTACTTCTAGTGCTTCTAGATCTGGAATTTTGTTACCTGCTATATACTACAGGCATTGGTATACAATGATTTCCAGCTATTGCCCTTTTGTCTCGTTTCAATAACTGTATTTGTTGTCTTATATTCCTGAGAATTATGAATTACCTCACAGCATTTTACACCCATCTCATTTTATACTATGGCCTTCTATGTTTAATAGGGAAATAAAACAGCTGGGATAGCTGCTTCAATGTGGAGTGATTTTTTTGACACTTGGACACATTGGAAGCTAAGAGTCAGTCCTGTCAGCTAGATGCTTTTTTTTTTTTTCTTTCTCCTCGGAGATCAGGCAAACTGAGGGGGAAATTCTGCTCCTCCCAGCATACCAAGAGGCAGGCTTCACAACCAGCTGCAGGCATTGAAAACAGTACAGATCCCTATGCAGGATAATCACTAAGGAGCACAGAAATACAGTGCCTTAGGGCTCCTTTTACTAAGGTGCGCTAGCGTTTTTAGCGCACGCAGGAAATTACCACATGCTACACCGCGTGCTACGCTTCTAGAACTAACGCCAGCTCAATGCTGGCATTAAGGTCTAGCGCACGCGGAAATGTAGCGTGTGCTATTCTATGCATTAAAGCCCTAGCGCACCTTAGTAAAAGGAGCCCTTAGTTCTTTCCATATAACTCAAATATCCGAACATAAAACAACATTGAACATATATGCAGCAAAGGCTGTCCCCATGGAATGGGTCTAGCATATATTTTAAGTTAATTTTTTTTTTTTTTCAATTGCTTACTTTTTAAATATTAGTTCTAAAATCACCTCTATTCCTGGGGTAATTAAGTTGTTTCTCCATTTTTCCAACTCTCACTCTTCCATTGTATGAGTAACACTAATGGATTCAACCTGATCCTTTCCTTGTAAGTATTCTTGTACACAGAAAATTGCATCACAAAGGAACAATGTGAAGCAAGAAAGTGCAAAAGACCAATTCTATTACTTACATCATTCATTAATGGGCAGATTTACTGGTGCAGAAGACAGAAAATTGCTGACTGCAGCTATAGTAAAGTCAGGCTCTGTTTAGCCCATTGCTCAAGATCCTGAACATTTATTTGATGAGGAAATGGAAGATGCTATTTGATCTGATGCTGTTTGATTTAACAGATGATAGAAAAGCATATCTGGTTAAAAAAAAAAGAAAAAGCATTATTAAAATTCAGCAGTACAGTAATTGTACAGAGCACAAAGGCCCTGATTTTGTATAGGACACCCAGGAGAGGTGTCCTATATAGAATCGGGCCTACACTAACCCTGATTCTGTAATCGCCGTCCATGTTACAGATGCCGGTTAGAGAATCGGGTTAGAGTAGACGAGGCCACTACACTTATCGCGGCAAGGGATAAGTATAGCGACCGCCTGTCCAATCGCCGGCAGGAGGGTACCCAACCCATCCTGCTGGAATGCACCCCCCCGCCCCCTTGAAACTCTTGATCGCCGGCAGGTAAGTGCGAACCCTCCTGCCGGAACCCCCCCAAACTCCCAATCGCCTGCAGGAGGGTGCCCAAACCCTCCTGCTGGAATGCCGCCCCCGCCCCCCCTGAAACTCTTGATCGCCGGCAGGAGGGTGCCCAATCCCTCCTGCTGGAAAGCCGGACCCCTCATGCTAATGACCCACCCCTGATGACCCCCCTAACCTCCCCCCAACTAACCTCCCCCCTCCAACTAACCTCTAAATTGTTGGCTGGCCGGCCGGGTCTTGCTGCCAACTAGCCGGCAGGCCCGCCTCATCAAAATGAGGCAGGCCCGCCCCTTCCCAGCCCATCCCTGCTAAGTCTAAGGACTGATTGGCCCAGGCTCTAGAAGCCTGAACCAATCAAGCCTTAGGCATAGTGGGTCCGCCCATCCCACTAATCCTAAGGTCTGATTGGCCCAGGCACCCACATTTTAGAAACATAGAAAAAAGCAGCAGAAAAGGGCTATAGCCCACCAAGTCTGCCCATTCCAAGTATCCCCTCCCCTGAATTTACTCCCTTAAAGATCCCACGTGAGTATCCCATTTTCTCTTAAAATCCGTCACGCTGCTGGCCTTTATCACCTGGAGTGGGAGTCTGTTCCAATGATCCACTACTCTTTCGGTGAAGAAGTACTTCCTGGAGTCGCCATGAAACTTCCCTCCCCTGATTTTCAGCAGATGCCCTCTGGTGGTCGAGAGTCCCATGAGCCAGAAGATATCATCTTCTGACTCGATGCGTCCCGTGATGTACTTATATGTTTCAATCATATCTCCCCATTCTCTTCTTTCCTCAAGTGAGTACAGCCGCAATTTTTTTAATCTTTCTTCATACGTGAGATCCTTGAGCCCCAAGACCATCCTGGTGGCCGTTCGCTGAACCGACTCGATCCTCAGCACGTCCTTTCGGTAGTGTGGTCTCCAAAACTGAACACAGTACTCCAAGTGAGGCCTCACCATGGCTCTGTTCAACGGCATCATAACTTCAGGTCTCCTGCTGACGAAACCTCTGCGGATACACCCCATCATTTGTCTTGCCCTGGAGGAAGCCTTCTCCACTTGATTGGCAACCTTCATGTCCTCAGTAATGATCACCCCTAGGTCGCGTTCCGCCGTGGTCCTAACCAAGGTCTCACCATTTAGTACATAAGTTCTATGCGGGTTTCTCTTACCCAGGTGCATTATCTTGCATTTTTTAGCATTGAAGCCTAGCTGCCAAGTAGATGACCATTGTTCCAGCAACAGTAGATCGTGTGTCATATTATCAGGTAATAAGCTTTTGCCTACTATGTTGCAAAGTTTGGCGTCGTCGGCGAACAGTGATACCCTTCCTCTAAGTCCTTGCATCATATCTCTTATGAATAAGTTAAATAGAATCGGGCCCAGGACTGAGCCCTGCGGCACTCCACTGATCACGTCCGATGCTTCGGATGGGGTACCGTTCACCACCACCTTCTGAAGTCTACCGCTCAGCCAATCCCCAACCCATGTAGTTAGAGTGTCTCCTAATCCTATCGATTTCAGCTTGTTCAGTAATCTTCGATGAGGGATGCTATCAAATGCTTTACTGAAGTCCAAATATACCACGTCCAGTGACTCTCCGGCATCCAATTGTCTAGTAACCCAGTCAAAAAAGCTAATCAGATTAGATTGGCAGGATCTACCCTGGGTGAACCCGTATTGGTGTGGATCACGCAGTTTTTCTTCATCTAGGATTGTGTCAAGATTCTGTTTGATCAGTGTTTCCATGAGTTTATACACTATAGACGTGAGACTCACTGGTCTGTAGTTTGCTGTCTCTGTCCTGCAGCCCTTTTTGTGGAGTGGGATTACGTTGGCGGTTTTCCAGTCCAAGGGGACCCTTCCTGTGCTTAGGGAAAGATTGAAAAGAACAGATAATGGTTTTGCCAGGACTTCCCTTAACTCCCTGAGCATTCTGGGGTGTAGGTTATCCGGTCCCATAGCTTTGTTTACTTTGAGTCTTGATAGTTCGTTATAGACGCTACTGGGCGTAAATTCGAAATCTTGAAACGGGTCTTTCTGGTTATCTCCCGTCTGCAGCTGTGGACCAGCTCCCGGCGCTTTGCGGATGAACACTGAACAGAAGTATTTGTTTAGTAGTTCTGCCTTCTCAGAATCTGATTCCGCAAAGTTACTGTCCGATTGCTTCAGGCGTACTATCCCATCTTTTTTCTTTTCCTGTCACTAATATAGCTGAAGAAAGATTTATCCCCTTTCTTAATTTTCCGTGCTAGCTCTTCCTCCATTCGGAGTTTGGCCTCTCTGACTGCTGTTTTGACAGCTTTAGATCTGTCTAGATAGTCCTCTTTCGCCCCCCTCTCTGCCTAAATGTTTGTAGGCGATAAATGCGTCTTTTTTCTGTTTAACTAGGTCTGAAATTTCTTTACTGAGCCATTGGGGTCTTTTGTTTCTCCTGCGTTTACTTACTGTCTTTATGTATCGGTCTGTTGCTTCATGTAGGATGGGCTTCAGAGACGACCACATATCCTCCACATTGTCAGATATTGCTTGTTTATGTAGCTCCTGATGGACAAAATCTCCCATGCGGTTGAAGTCTGTGCCTCAAAAGTTGAGAACCCGTGTTGCTGTGTTTTTCTTAGGGAAACCTTTCTTGAGGTTGAGCCATATCATATTATGGTCGCTGGAGGCCAGTGTGTCTCCTACTGAGACTTCCGTGACGCTATCTCCGTTGGTGACAACTAGGTCTAGTAACGCCTGGTCCCTGGTGGGCTCCAATACCAATTGCTTGAGACGTGCACCCTTTATGGAGGTTAATATTCTTTTGCTGCTACCCGTAGTCGCAGAGAGTGTGTTCCAATCTGCATCTGGCATGTTGAAGTCTCCTAGCATTACTGTGTCCCCGTGCAGTGTGATGTTCTCTATGTTCTCGATTAATTCCATGTCTTTGTCATCCTGTTGCCTGGGAGGTCTATATATCACCCCAAGGTATAGGCATTTTTCATTCCCTCTGGCCAGGTTCACCCAGAGGGATTCCCCGGTGTATCTAACATCTGTGATTCTGATGGTTTTGATGCTTTCCTTAGTGTATAGCGCTACTCCTCCTCCCAATTTACCCTCTCGGTCGCAACGAAGTAGGTTGTACCCTGGTATAACCATATCTCACCCATGCGATTCCGTGAACCAGGTTTCGGATATCGCTATCACGTCAAGATCGGCGTTTGTTATCTCAGTCTCTAATGCTAGAATTTTATTGCCCAAGCTGTGTGCATTAACATACATAGCCCTCCATATCTGTGAAGAGATTCCTTTACGAGCTAGTGTGGCTCCTAAATTATCAGTGATATTTTTCCCTGAATTATTGGGGATATTATTGGTACTTACCTTAGACTTGGTAGTGTGAGTGCGACTTGCCTCCTCAGGGTGGTTTCTTACTGCTCTGGGATATAAGCATGTACCCTCCCCCAACTTACCTAGTTTAAAGCCCTATGGAGTAGACGGGCCAATCGATGTCCAAATATGTTTCTACCTCTTCTGGTTAGGTGGAGTCTCTTCTATTAAAGAGACTCGTAGGGCCGTCTAGGTTTGCCTAAGGCCCTTAGGCAAGCTTAGGTGTCTTGCGGGCCTCCCTAGGCTCCAGCAGGCGCCTTCAATATAAGCGGCCTGCCTGGGGAGTATTTTTTTTTAAAATGTGCATCCTGATTGGCTGATTAGACAGCTGTAGGACGCCTACAGCTGCCTAAAATCGGGACGCACTTTGCAGAATCAGGGCCAAAAATCACAGCACAATATTAAGGTCTGATTCACTGTACATTTTTCCATAGCCACAGAATGAGAAAAAAATGTCTTAGCCCCAAACATCCTAAGAAGTGGAAGAATGCATGTCGGTCCAGGAAGTACTGCATCCAAATTTATTTTATTATCCTGCCTTTGTTTTAAACACAAATGCAATAACTTGGTTTGAAAGGAGTGATTTCCTTCAGTATATTAGGAGCTGAGCACTTATGGGTTTATTTTCTTTTAATTTTTCATTACAAAGCCAGGTCTATGAAAGGCCTGTTTCTCAGGCAAGAGCCCAGGAACTCCAATTCAAATTTGCGAACAAACCTTCTCGCCAAAATTCAAATTCATGATCAATGGACTTTTCTACCTCAATCACCTCAAACCCTAGCCAATCAGGTTAGAGGACCCACAATATATAAAGACAAATAGTAGACCTCACAGCATACCCTGAAGAAATCCACAGCATGATGGTTGAAATGTTGGTTCTACCTACCCAGATTCAGTGAGACCTAATCAACTGCAATAATCATGGTGCCAGCTGGGGAAGCATTAGAGAACATAGACTAGTCTTAACAGATAGTTTCTAGCTGTATAAATATTTTGCCTAAGGCTGCACAAATTTTCTGCTTCCTACTAATATTTTATTTAAGAGTATTAAGTGCAAAAAAAAATGATGAAAGAATGAAAACTACCATAATTTAATTTTGTTTCAAAAGGATAATCATAAGTTATTTTTCATTGAGCATAAAAAAGATGCTGACTGCACTTATTTTTGCCATATCAGAGACAAGGGGCCAAATTCATAGCTAGTGAAGGCAGCTGCCATGTGAATACCCAGCTATCAAAATATCAGAGTTCTTTCCTGTAAGATGGTGTGATAGTCATGTTGATCCATTTTAAATGTAAAAAAAAACCCCCAAACAAACCCAGATAAAATGCAATAAAATAAATTAAATTATACCTTTTTAATTGGACTAATAATATATTTTGCCCCCTCCCCCTTTTACAAAAGTTGTGTATGATCCAATTTAGGGGTCCATTATTACTATGGTTGCCAGGTTTTCCAGTAAAAAAATCCGAACCCCTAGACCCGCCCAATTCCAACCATCCCCACACTGTAACGCCCTAATCCCGCTCCCAGCCCAGTCCTAGCCCCGCCCCATTGCCTACTTTTGTTGGGCAGGGACGAAGTTTGTGCATGCGTGGATTTCACATGATGACATCATATGCATGCGCGTGTGTGTATGACATCATCGTGTGGTATCCACGCATGAATGGACTTCCTCCTTGCCCTATGCAATTTGAGGAGGATTTTCAAAACCCAGACAAAGTGCTGGGTTTTGAAAAGCTGTCCAGACCCCTCAAAAGGACATCATAGAATCACAGCAGAAGTTGATGCAAAACTTTGGGTGACCTCTATAGAATCCATGGAATTGGGATTCTGTTACCTCTTTGTAATACTAGAAGTACTACAGAGGTCATCTAACCTCTATTGTTTACCTTTAATATATGAACAAATTATTCTGTGCATCCATGACTTTTCTTTCTCATTAGTGTTATACTTGACATGCAACTTTCAAGGGGCTAGCTACTTTACTTTCTAAGACATAAATGATCACACCTAGAAAATCCAAGGAGGTTAAATTGACCCCTTTGATATTTCAGACATTTTATTGTGGATTTCTTCACAGTGAAGTGGTAGAGTTTGTGTGTGAGCAGGGATGGATTAAAGAATAGGCAAAGTAGGCATGTGCCTTGGGCCCAAAGGGTTCATGGGGGCCCGGTGCACTGATCCAATGATGTCATTACATATAGCCACGCTGATGTCCCACTCTTGAAGCAAAGAAAGAACAAGTGGGGAGTAGGATAGTACATGTCAACCTTGAGACAATCTTTTATTTCTATAAACTCAAAATAAACACATGAATAAATACACATGTATAAAAAGTCCTATAAACTTGATGTCCTTATATTGAAAGGATCCAGTTGATGGCTCAACACAGTCTGTGTTGTGGCCCCCAGATGGAGGCCTGTCTCAGGGGTGTGTCTAATGGTCCACTAGGTGTCACTCAAGTGCTGGGAATACAGATTGCAAGATAATCTTTTAAAAGACTGTAAATATATGGATTCGTAAAAAAGTCCAAAAGACTCAGAACAATAGGGTGTACTAAGATCTCCTGCCACTCTTGCAGCAACATGTTGGGAGTGGACGTCATCGGCATCCATCATTTATTGTTTTCTCGAGACTCGCACAATAGCAAAGGAGCCCAGCTGGTGGCTGCCCTTGAAGGGAAGAAGAGGACTCTACGCTTCATTCTTCTTCTGTGCAGTGCCATAGCAGAATGGAGGGGTGCATGCTGTTGAACACTGCTGGTTGAACACTGCAGATTTGACCCTTGGAAGAGAGGAAGGATATTGTGGGAGTGATCCATACAGAAAAGAGTTTCTTGCTGTAGAAACCAGGAGATAACAGGTACGAAATGGACAAAGGGACTAACTTGGGGCAAACAAAAGTAAGCTGGAGGGTAGCTTGAGTCTGGGTAGGAATATGTGTGACCTTAAATTTTGGAAGGAGAAAGGATTTGAGCTGGGGAATCTAGTTAGAATGATCTGCAGTGAAAAAAAAATTCCTCCTATTGGTTTTAAAAGTTTTTCCCTATAACTTCATTGAGTGTCCCCTAGTCTTTGCAATTTTTAATCTTGTCCTGGATATTAGAACTTACTTGTCTTAGTGATATTTAATCTGCCAAGAAATATGGAAATGTATCCCCTAGAGGTAGTCCACTTATTCATTGGTACACAATCTAAATAACAGACTTCAGGCAGTATTACAGTATTACATGCAGTTCTTGTAAACCGTGCCGAGCTCCACAACATCCGTGGAGATGATGCGGTATATAAACTTAAGGTTTAGTTTAGTTTAGTTTAGTTTAGTATTACAATTTAAGTAGATTATGAACCCACGAAGCAGGTATTTGTCAAAACAGCCTGTGTCGGGTTCATTTGAAGTGTGTTCCATGCGAGCTACCTATTAGTTTTTGCCAGCCTGAATACCTTGGCCATCTTTGGTCGCTTTTGGCCAATTGACTTTGTGTGGAGTTTGGCCTTCTTTACTCTTCTTATTCGACTGTCACTAGGGACACCATTTTGATGACTGTAGTGGAGTGGCCAGAAGTGATTAGGCATCACTCCTGGCCAAAGATCCCTGGAGGACCCTACCCCCGGACTTCCCATGGACTACCAAAATGATTCAGATAACCACTAAGGGGGAGGGGGCATATATCAAGGGAGGTTAGGTCTATGGGAGGGAAGCCCAGCCCTGCAGGCGAGAAGCATTGGGTCATGGCTTTACATGGTCTAATAATCCTGGGCACACTGTTTGGGAGGTGGTTCACAAGCATCATTATTAGTATAAGAAATGATTCAGCAACTTGTGGTACCAGGATACCACAGGTTGCTAAATCTCACAGGGCATCAAGGTACAGTAACGGATAAAACTTTACCATACCTTGATGAAGTCCCTCTTTTAATAGCAAAAACAAATAAAGGAAGAAAATACTAGAATAAGAGGAAGCAATAGAAGATGGTCAAAAAGGAAGACAAGACTAAAATATATGATATTAAAAAAGGCTATCTAAAATAATTGTGTTCAACATATTAAAAAAAACATAAGGTGTTTACCTACTTATTAAACATGAATGCATTTTATTTAATTGCATAATTTTTGTGATTACATTTCATTAAATAATTATTCTTGCATTAATAAATTGAATTAATGCATTTTCTTAAGCACTTAAGAAATTGAACAGCTCAAGAAACTGATTCTTAAATTAAGCAAATTGAAATCTATTCTTATTTTAGGCTGTCCTTATTAATAAATGTCTGCTTAAGGCTTACATTAGTCAATCAATTTCACTGGTTTCAAGCACTCTCAACCCTGTTTAAGCAACCAAAACACGATAGTAGCATAGTAAATGACAGCAGATAAAGACCAGCATAGTATTTTCAGTCTGTCCAGAAAAGTGGCCATGGTTAATCCTGCCACTGTGTGCAGGCTATCATCGCCCATTGTTATAGTGCAGGTTAACAACCCCTCCCTTTGGTCCATCTTTCTTTCTCTGACTTCGATGCATAAATGCTTGACATTAAAGTGGCCTTATTGTCAGAAATCTCTGCAGTTCATGCACAATAGGGTTCTCCATGGCTGCTGTCAATTATTCTAATTAGGACAACAGGAGAATCCTAAGAGTACCTAAGAAACAAACACTAAATAAAGCATATAATAAAATCCTAAGGGGTTCATAATAAATAAAAAAACATCTAAAAAGTGTCCTAAATGGCTACTTGGATGATCAAAAAGCCTGATCGTCCAAGTACCCATAACCAAAGCTGGTTTTAGACGTATCTAAAAACAGCTTAGGCCTTTCCCCTGCCACTAAACGCACAGAGAGAAAAGAGGTGTGCTTAGAGGAGGGGAAAGGGCGGGCAGTGGGTGGGAGGTGGGCCGACCTACACATAGGCGTACAACAGGTATAACCAAAACATTAACAGGTTGCCTAGTCGGCACTTAGACCTTTTTGACTTAGACGTAGTCAAACTAGGTCTAAGTGCTGAAAAAGGGGCCGCTGAGCTGATGGCCGCTGGCGCCATCAGTTCAGCGGCCCGGCAACCTACCCACCGCAACCATCGCGGCAGGAGAGATGCCTCATCTCCCCTACCGCAATGCTATCACTCCTCTACCCGAACTGCTGTGACCCGCGGCAGGAGAGATGCCCTATCTCTCCTGCCGCGGGTCGCGGAAGTTCCGGTAGAGGAGTGATGCATTGCGGTAGGGGAGATGAGACATCTCTCCTGCCACGATCCATCACCCCCCCTCACAATTAACAGTGGGCCAGGAGAGAGCCCAAACTCTCCTGGCCCGCGGCGACCCCCGACTCGAGTGGGCCAGGAGAGAGCCCAAGATCTCCTGGCCCCGGGGACCCCCCCCCCCCCCAGTGACTGGAATAGGCCAGGAGGGAGCCCAAAACCTCCTCATCCTGGCGACCCCCCCCCCCCCGAGTACGATCGGGCCAGGAGGGAGCCCAAACCCTCCTGGCCCCGGCAACCCCCCCGAGTACGATCAGGCCAGGAGGGAGCCCAAACCCTCTTGGTCCCGGCGACCCCCCCCCCACGACTGGAATGGGCCAGGAGGGAGGCCAAGCCCTCCTGGCCCCGGCGACCCCCTACCCCCCACCCCCACTACAATACAGGCAGGAGGGTTCCCAGGCCATCCTGCCCTCGATGCAACCCCCTCCCCCAATGATCGCACCCCCGGCTGACCCCCCATCCCCTTCCCCGTACCTTTTCAAAGTTGGCCAGACAGACGGGTGCCAAACCCGCCCATCCGGCAGGCAGCCGACTCCTGAAGGGCCCGGATTGGCCCAGCCGTCTCAAAGCCCTGCCCACAGGTGGGGACTAAGGTGCCTGGGCCAATCAGAATAGGCACGGGAACCTTAGGCCCCTCCTGTGGGTGGGGACTTAGGCACATGGGTCGTGGGGTCGGCCGGGGGGGGTCGCAGGTCGGCGGGGGGAGCGATCGGGGGTTCTGGGGGTGATCGTTGGGGGAGGGGGGTTGCGTTGAGGGCAGGAGGGCCTGGGATCCCTCCTGCCCTTATTGTAGTGGGGGGTGGGGGGTAGGGGTCACCTGGGCCAGGAGGGTTTGGGCTCCCTCCTGGCCTGATTGTACTCGGAGGGGGGGGTCGCTGGGGCCAGGAGGGTTTGGGCTCCCTCCTGGCCTCATCGTATTCGGCAGGGGGGGGGCATGATCGCCGGGGATCGTTGGGGGTGCCGCAGCTGCCGCGGGGCAAGAAGGCTTGGGCTCCCTCTTGCCCCGATGTTGTCCGGGGGGGGGGGGTGGCGGTTCGACATGGCAGGAGGGCTAGGGCACCCTCCTGCCTGGATCGTTGTGTGGGTGGGATTCTGTAACCGGTGTTGTTTTTGACAGACACCGGTTACAGAATCCAGCTTTTAGGCGAAGGACTGGCTCCTCCTTCGCCTAAAAGCCCTTCTGTTGGACGTTTGGGGCTTAGGCGTTTTTTTGTTTCATTATGGCTAAAAAGTGTAGACGTCGTGTGGGTGTACTTTTAGATGTAGTGGTGATTGGGCGTTTAGGCAGAGGAAGGCCATAATCAAAACAAGGTGGCGGACCTCACGCATCACATAGATAGGATTTTAGATGGTGCTAAGGAGGAGCCATTTTCCTATGTCATTGGTACCACGTAGGTACCAATGACATAGGAAAATGAGGGAGGGAGGCTCTGGAAGCCAAATTTAGACTCTTAGGTAGAAAGTTTAAATCCAGATCCTCCAGGGTAGCATTTTCAGAAATGCTCCCAGTTCCATGTGCAGGACTCAAGAGGCAGGCAGAGCTCCGAAGTCTCAATGCTTGGTTGAGATGATGGTGCAGGGATGAGGGCTTTAGGTTTATTAGGAACTGGACAACCTTCTGGGAAAGGGGGAGCTTGTTCTGAAAGGATGGACTCCAACTAAATCGGGATGGAACCAGGCTGCTATCACTAATATTTAAAAAGGAGATAGAGCAGCTTTTAAACTGAGATGAAGGGAAAACCGACAGTCACCCAGGAACAGATGGTTCGGTGTAAGGTATCCTTGAAGGATACCATTGAAACATTATATTTAGAGAGTCCCAGTAGAGAGGTTTCAATAATGGTGAAAAAAAGCCAGGAGGGTTTAAGAGGAAGGTAGAGTAAAAGACTCAAAATGTCCCTGTCTTCTCAGCAGCCTGTATTACCTGAGTACAAATTATATTGCAAGGATAGAGTTGGAGGGGGTTTGCACTCTATGTTAAAGATGGAATTGAATCAAATAAAATAAACATTCTGTATGACATAGATTGCAGTGTGGAATCCATATGGATAGAAATTCCAAGAGTGAAGGGAAAGAATATAAATGTAGGGTTATACTACTGTCCCCAGGACAAAATGAGCAGACATATGAAGAAATGTTTTCAGGAAAGCTTGAGAATTGGGCAATGGTATAATAATGGGTGATTTCAATTACCACAAAAAGAATTGAAGATTATGCTTGACACTATGCAGACCACCATACTGAACAATGTATATCCAAATACATACTGAAAAAGTTACAGAATATTAGCTGATACATGGAAAACACTGCGATTTGTAAGTAATTTAACAACTATTCCAATTCACAAATCTACAAATCAATCTATATGGATGAACTCCAAGATTCAAATTGGCGGAGAAAAGGTCACCTGGAAGCATTGGATGATAGTAGGAATACGTTTATTGGATGATGTTATCTCTAAAGGTAAAATGCTTAAGTTTTCACAGTTGCAACATAAATATGGCCTCAAAAAATCAGAAAGTTTTAGATGACTGCAACTGAAGCAGGCCATTCAGGCTGGGTTCCCTGAGTGGAAAAACCTTAATAATCAAAATAGTATGTTCTTATGCTTTCAGGTGGACTTCCTGGGTCACCAGGCTGCCCAGTGGTATAAATTGCTGACTGGATTTATGAAAAAACAAAACAAAACAAAAAAAAACACTGGTATGAAAGACATTTGGGGCATTGAGATCAAGCATCAAATTTCTGTGTCTCAATGGCCACAAATTTGGACTTGGAGGATGAGATGTACAGTGTCGGCATTTATGAGACAAACTTGGTATTTTCTGTTACATAGAGCATTATGGACCCCTGTTCGGTTACAAAAATTGGATAGCTCTAAGTCTAATAGATGTTGGCACTGTCATCTCGAAGCAAGGACTTTGGATCATTTATTATTCTATTGTCCATTTATTATGACTTTTTAGAAATCAATTTGGGACCAAATTAATTGTTTATTAGACAATCCAGTGGCATTGTCATATGATACTGTACTGTTTGGTATGGCAATGAGAGCAAAAAGTCAGATTTCTTCAAATAATAATAAATTATTACTTATAATGACTGGAGTTGCCATTCAACAATTACGTATAATTGGAAAAACTATAGTAGATTAAATTATAATTTCTGGTGGAATTAATTATGTCATATTTATAAAATGGAAAGATTTATTGCAATATAGCGAGGATGTTTTAGGAAATTTCAAGATGTGTGGGAGCCATTAACAAAATATTGTACTGATTAGATTATATTTTTTCCCTTAAATTTTACAGGTTCAATTATGAGGGGGGAGGGGGGTAATTTTATTATTACATTTTGTATAAGGTATTTGAATATATAATAGGAAGGGGTGGGAAGGGTGGGAGATAAGAACATATCATTTGTACTGTTGATGATTATTAAGTGATATACTTACGGTTAATCTATTTTAACATATGGACACATTTATTGTAATGAAATAAAATGAATAAAGAATTATTTAAAAAAATAAAAAGTTTTTATTGTAATAATCTTTATCAATAGAAAACAATTTATGTGGAGAAAAGCTAGAGTTGGTGAGCTTGGGTAGACCAAGTATAGGTTGATGAATGCAGTTCACAAGCTGTAGAGCAGTAGTCTATGTGAATGCAATAAACTGCAATAGTGGATGCTGATAAAAGTCCAATGTTTATTCAAAGAAATAACTGACGTAGTTCACAAGTTATGCAGTAGTAGTATTTTTTCAGTAGCATTTTTGTGTAGACAATTTAAGTAATTATTGTTGCAGCATCAGTTCACTATTGTCTGTGCCCTTTGACCAATTATGGCTAATTGGTTCATTGCTTTGGACCCATGATGAAGGCTATCCTATTAGACAAAAGATGTACCATGTCGGGTCTTCTATTATTGACCATTGAACCTTCTATTGCTGTTTGATGATGACATACAGGCATATATTGCTATTGCACAACTTGTGAACTGCATCGGTTATTTTTTATTTTTTTGAATAAACATTGGAATTTTATCAACATTCACAATTACATTTTATTGCATTCACATAGATTACTGTTCTACAGCTTGTCAACTTCACTCATCAGCATATACTTGGTCTACCCAAGCTCACCAGCTCTACTTCTTCCGCTGCTGTTTTGTGGTATCACAAGTAATGTTATTCATTTACCACAGGAATTGGTAAACTATGGTGCTGAACTACCATTGGTTTCTGATTCCTGTGGTAAATCAAGGTGAATAAAAATCCCCTCTTTCCCCTTTCCTCTCAAGCTTCTCATTCCCCTGCCCTCCCACATTACCTTTACTATTGTAATCTATGATCCATTACTGTTACTTAGATAACCTTGATAGGCAGTATATAAATATCTTAAACAAATTAATAGGTGTGAGATAGGCATTTACACCAAGGCACCTACCCATGCCTACCTGAAAAGTTGATGTGGTTAAGGCTGGAGTGTGGGCATGGAATGAGTTAGGTGCTGGTAGGCACCTATCTTAAGCACCAGTATTTTAGGCCAAGAAAACCCTGGCCTAATATACTGGTGTCTGTTATAGATGTCTAGCGGTACGTACCTATTTTTCGCTCTTTAAGATGCGCCTGACCATAAGATGCACCTAGGTGTAGAGTAGGAAAAGCCAAGAAAAAAATATTCTGAACCAAATGGTGTGCCACCTTATTGTGCCTTTTCATATAGGAATTTCCTGTCAGCATCAAAATGAGAACGTTAACTCTTTCTGGTTCCAGGGTTCATTGCTGTCTCCAGTTGTTTTTGAAGGCTTTGGGGGACATTTATAGGATCTGGTTTGGTCTGTTTCTGGAGCCTGGAGGTGTCTTCATGGCAAATTGGGGTTCTGTTAAGACATGACCCTTACCAAAAAATTCCAAAACCAAGATATAACATATGATTCAGTATGTGCTGACAGGCAATGTACTTCAACATACTAACATAATATTTATCTTTCTCCATTGTTGAGCATTTCCATGTTTTTTTCCTGATAGCACTAGTCTTCCAGAAACCTGTATTCCTGGTAAGCTATGACACATTTCACTGAAACCATATTACAAATATCCAAACATGACACTGCACATATCCCTTCTAAACATATGAAGAGCTTTAAGGTCTCAATCACTCTTTGGATATTTTTATTTTTATCAGTCAAATTGGAGGAGCCAAACTAGTATCAAATTCTCTACCAGATCTGCCAAGCTATTAAGGTCCAGGGAAGTCTTTTTTTTTTTTTGCCAGTCCTTGACCTGAACTTGTAAACCAATATAGCTTACTATTAGTAGTCCCTGAACACAATACTACAGGTCCCATAATGCATCATGGATGATTGTGTTGCAGGAAATCCAGGAATGTATTAAAATCTCTCCTGGAACTCGATAACTTTGTAGCTCTGTTCTGGTTGCTGCGGCTGGAGTAAGCTAGTACTCTACCCATTCCACTTCATAGTGTCAAGTATTACACAATCATGGTAGCCAGTCTTGGTTTTATGTCACTGCAAGATTATCGTCAAAAGTCCCACTTTTTTTTTTAAGGGAAAACTACAAGCGAATCTCACATACCAATGGTATAAAACAAGGCCTGAATCAGCCTTCCAGCACAGGGGGAATGGAATTTGCTACCTTCCTCCTACTCGGATCCATACTTGAGATATAACAGAGGGTGCTCTCCCCCTGTACCCGTTCGAGTAGCATAACAACTCTGCATCCAACTCCTGCCATACGTCCATCCCCCACTTTTTCCCTGATAGCACTTGCCCCCCCCCCCCCTCCATACCTTTTAAAATCCTGGTGCTCCAGCGGTGTATCGGCAGGAGTGTGCTTTCCACGCTCCTGCCTGGCCCCATGCCGCTCTCTGAATTGCTGCCGTCAGTTCGCGCGAGAACTGACAGTAGCCATTCAGGAAGCGACGTGGGCCCAGGCAGGAGCGTGGAAAGCACACTCCTGCCGATACATCAAACGTTACTTCGACCACCAAGCCTTCCGTCTACTCGTCCAATCTCTGGTATTAAGCATATTAGACTACTGCAACATTATTTACCTGGGATCCTATAAAAATACCATCAAACGTCTTAGAACAGTCCAAAATGCGGCCGTCCGCCTCATCTATGATCTCAAAAAATACGACCATGTTAGCCCCTACTACACCAAACTCCATTGGCTCCCAGTAGAGGCAAGGATCATCTTTAAGTTCGCCTGCCTCTGTTTCAAAACTCTAACAGGATCTTCCCCAATCTACTTGTCTGAGCACCTTGAAATAGCAGGCCCCTCTCGCACACGAAACGCCCACCTATTCACCTTTCCCTCCCTAAAAGGCTGCCTCTACAAGAGATTCACTGATAGAACCCTAGCATTCCAAGCGGGCAAATGGAACAATTGCCTTACCGCCCTCATCTCCAACTCTCCACCCTACCACCTGTTCAGGAAGTCACTAAAAACCTACCTCTTCGACAAATTCCGCTAACGCTGCCTTCCCCCCTTCCCTGCACCCTCCTGACCTCGACATGCCTCCATTCCCTCTGACTACGCCCCCCTCCCAAGCCACTATGGCCTCTCTTTCTCAAGCTCTGTTTTATCTAATTGCCCTGCCTTTTCATAGCCTCATATTTAACATCACTGTAAATGTACCACCGCTTTAACATGGAACATCGCTGTATACGTACAGTCTCTTCTTTAGTATATGCCTTTTTATTACTGCTATTTATGTAACATCTTTGTAAATGTAATAACACTGTAATATGTATCATCGCTGTAAATGTACAGTCTCTTCTATTGTTAACCGCATTGAACTTCCATGGTATTGCGGGATACAAGAATAAAGTTATTATTATTATTATTATTACACCGCTGGACTGCCCGGATTTTAAAAGGTGGGAAAAAGGTAATATTCACTCCATAAGATGCACCGTCATTTCCACCCACTTTTTTTTAAGGGAAAAAGTGTCTTATAGAGTGAAAAATATGGTGATTTGATATAGGTGCTCCTAGGTGCGATTCTATAAATGATGCCAAACTTGAAAGATATGCAGTAGATGCTATTTTCCTAGGTGCCTACTGATTTAGACACCATTTATAGAATGAAGTCCTTAGTGCACAGGCTCAAAAGTTTAGACAAATGAATGGTAACCTTAAATATATAAGCATGGGGTAGATATTCAGCCTCTCACCAGCTAAGTTCTAGCTATGCCCAAGCTTCATCCCCAAACCACACTGGTATTAACTGAACAGTGTCTGGGTAGTAGAGAATGACACAGGGACAAATTTGTCTCCGTCCCCGCAAAACTCAATTTCCCCCATCCCGTCCCTTTAACTTTTGTTGTTGTCCCTGTCCCATTCCTGTAAGCTCTACCTTAACCACACAAGCCTTGAACCCTTAAGATTTTAAAGTGTTTGAGGCTTGTGCAGATGAGGGTGGAACTTTCAGGAATGGTGCAGGGACAGGAAAATGAGTCACGCGGGGACCGGGAAAAATTTATCCCCGTGTCATTCTCTACTGGGGAGTCACATCAACATCTAGCAACATTAACTACTTAAGTGTCACTGAATTTTGCCAAATTCCAGTTTAGCATAGTTAAACCCTTTTGAATTTCAGGCCCATAACGTTTTGAGTGAACAGTTTGTGCATGTACATATGGCAGTTACCGCAGGATGCCTGAAAGCTTCCCACATTAGTCTATTTTAAGCTGTATTAAGCAAGTGTTAGTGCCTAAAGCAACTTAGTAAAAGGGTCCCTTAGGAGTTTAACAAAGTCCGCCCTTAATGAAGCTCATTAATTCTGCCCTCTTTCCACGACAATGTAACCGTCCTCCACAACATGATATAACTATTTCCCCCTTGCAACAATGTGTTGTAACTTTTTTCCCTCTTGTAAGGGAAGGGGTAAAACGTGGACCTCACGGACCTGACGGACCTCGCAGATCTAAAACCTCACGTTCTTAAAAATATGAGGTCCGCACCACTTGTAGTTTCTGGCTCTGACAGACCTCGATGACAATTTAGCTCTAACGGATCCATATCAGCATAGGGAGGGAAAAATATTAGGATCCGTCAGCGCTAAAATGTCATCGAGGTCTGTCAGAGCCAGAGACTAGTGCTGGAGCGGCTCTAAAACGAATCCTTTAAACCGGTTTCCTGCAGCCCCAGTAAATTAAAAAATCTGAGGTCCGCGGCTCTGACAGACCTCTATGACATTTTAGCACTGACGGATCCTAATACTTTCCCCTCCCTATGCTGACATGGATACGTCAGCGCTAAATTGTCATTGAGGTCTGTCAGAGCCAGAAACTATCTATAAGTGGCACTGACCTCAGATTTTTAAGGACATGCGGTTTTAGATCCGTGAGGTCCGCGTTTTACCCCTTCCCCTCTTGTAACAGTGTAACTTTCCACTACAATGTGATGTAACTACTTCCCCATGATGCTGCAGTTTCTTGTTTGAGTTCTTTCAGTACCCTGGGATGTATACAATCCGATCCAGATGATTTATCACTCTTTTTAACTTGTCGATTTGGTTTAGTACATCTTCAAGGTTCACTGAGATTTCTCTCAATTCCTCCACCTCATCACACTTGAAAATCATTTCCAGTTCTGAAAGATTTCTTACATTTTCCTTCGTAAAGACCGAAGCAAAGAATTCATTCAGTCTCTCCACTATGGCCTTATCCTCCCTGAGCGCACCTTTTACTCTTTGGTTCTCAAAAGTAGTAGCTGAGAAAGTAAGGAAAAACAGATTAGCTTTCATAAACTATAAAAGATTGCATAAAGAAGAATACAGGCAAAACTGTCTATAAATGTTAGGAGAGGCTGGTCAAGAAGTCAGGAAAACAAAGATGAAAATGGAAGAAAAAATAGCTGACATGGTAAAACGGGGGAGACAAGGCATTTTTGGGATATATATAAGTGATAGGAAGAAGTGCAAAAGTGGCATTGTAAGACAAAGGTAAAGTATAAGAATATGTAGAAAATGATCATAATAAGGCTGAATTATTTAACAAATATTTTTGTTCTGTGATAACAGCTGAAGCGCCAGGAGCGGGACCACAGAAAACAGAAATAAATAGGGCTGGAGATGTGACAGACCATGATAAATTTTCAGAGGATTGTGTTTGTGAGAAGCTGGCTAAACTAATGGTGTATAAAGCGATGAGGCTGAATGGTATATAACCGAGGGAACTTAGGGAAGTTCTTGTGGTTCCTCTGGCTGATCTTTTCAATGCTTCTCTAAAATCGGGAGTGGTACCAGAGGATTGCACAAGGGTGGATGTGGTCCCTCTCCACAAAAGGAAGTAAGGAAGAAGTAGGGAACTACAAGCAGGTAAGTCTGACTTCTGTGGTACACAAATTAATAGAAATGCCTTTAAAATGGAGAATAGTGATGTTTCTGAAATCCAGTGGATTACATGACTCATAGCAACATGGATTCACAAGAGGCAGGTCTTGTCAGACAAATCTGTTCAATTTCATTGACTGGGTGACCAGAAAAATTGGATAGAGGTGTATATTGGATAGATGTGGTGTATAAAATGCCATACAGGCATCTGATAAATAAACTGAGTGCCCTCAGGACAGGCCCCAAAGTGATGGACCGGGTCAGAAACTAGTTGAGGGGAAGGCAGCAAAAGGTAGTGGTCAATGGAGATTTCCCTGAGGAAAGGGATGTAACCAGTGATGTACTTCATGGTTTGGTTCTTGGGCTTGTTCTTTTTAACATTTTTGTAAGTGATATTGCTGAAGGACTGGCTGGTAATATTTGCCTCTTTGCAGATGATACCAAAAATCTGAAATAGAGTAGACAACTCTGATGGTGAAGAAAGATCTGAAATTTGGCTACTAAGATTTAATACTGAGAAATGCAAGGTCATGCCTTTGGGCTGCATCAATAATTTTTGGTTCCAGAGTTGGAGCTGAAGGGAAAGGAGACAGGTGCTGGATCTGGTTCGGGGATTAGGGGAAGGTGGTGGTGAGACTGGAGCTGGAGGGAAGGACGAGGTGCCACACCTGGGTAAAGTTTAGGTGGTGAAGAACACTTGTGCACGAAAGAGGAGCAGAAATTAGGTGTGATAGTATATGATGAACTTAAGTTTCAAGTTTATTTTTATTTTGATATATCGCCTACCTAGCAGTCTAGGCAGTGTACATACATATAAATTTAAAAACAAATTTAAAAAAAGGATAAAAACAAATCATGCAGAGGGTCAAACAGATACTGACAATGTACTGTACAGAGAGGTGGTACAAGAGAAAGAGAGGAGAAAATGGTTACAATAATTTCCTATCTAAAGCAAAGGATGTGACACAGTGGGATGAGGGAATGTGTCTGGGCCTAAAGTTTTGATTGATGGAATTATGTGATGAGGACATCTTTATACAAAAATGTCTTAAGATTGGATTTAAAATTTGTCAAGTTGTCTTCTTTCCTAAGTTAATGGGGGAGGGCATTCCAAAGGCTGGGCACTGTAACTGAGAAAATTGTTTTCTGAGTTGTGTCATAGAAAATATGACAAATCGAAGGGACTGAAAGAAAAGGGATGTGCCTCTTGCCATGAGAATCACCTCCTGTAAGCAGTCAGCTGGCACTTCGCTCTCTCCTCTCCACTGGTGCCTCTCCTTCTCCAGCACTCCTTCACCGATGGCAATTGGAGGCTCAGGGACAGGCTGGAGGACATCCGCACACATATGGATGTCAACATTATGATAAAAGTAGATAGTGTAGCTGGTTTTAAGAAGGGTTTGGACAATTTTTTTGGAGGAAAAGTCCATAGTCCATAGTCTGTTATTGAGAAAGACATGGGGGAAACCACTGCTTGCCCTGAATCAGTAGCATGGAATGTTGCTACTCTTTAGGTTTTGACCAGGTACTAGTAACATGGATTGACCACCATGAGAGTGGACTACTGTGCTTGATGGATCGTTGGTCTGACCCAGTAAGGTTATTCTTATGTTCTTATGTGACATCATCACGTCAACATCTGCATATTTCTGGATGCCCTTCAGCCACGGCCCCATATTTAGTGTGCCGCAGCTTCAAAATATTTGCGGTACACTGGTTTAACTTTACCACTGAGTGGCTCTACTTATTTGTTGCTAAAGTTTACCCTTAAAGTTGAAGAGCGGGCTCTACAAATCGATGAGTAAACCATGTTCTGTTCTGAAAACAACCTGAATCAAACCTTGGAAATCCAGGGAGATGGTGGTGATAACAATGCAATCTGATTATTAAATGGGATTCATAAAAACATAAGAATTGTCGCTGTTGGGTCAGACCAGTGGTCCATCGTGCCCAGCAGTCTGCTCACACGGCAGCCCTTGGTCAAAGACAAGCACCCTAACTGAGACTAGCCCTACCTGTGTAAGTTCTGGTTCAGCAGGAACTTGTCTAACTTTGACTTGAATCCCTAGAGGGTGTTTTCACCTACGACAGACTCCGGAAGAGCGTTCCAGTTGAGAAGGAGCCAGCGCTGGCCAGATGCAGGGTCAACACTCACATAGCTAACTGGGCAGATAGGACTGTACAAAAGGCAACCCTGTCTTTCCTTGTTCAGCTATGTGGGTGTCAGTAAGCTACAATACAATGTCCACACAATAAGCAATAAAACATTTTAATAGCACAGGGCGTAAGCAAAGATGGAACATTTTGATAGATATTTATATTTGTTTATTGGCATTTAATATACCACCTATCTTGGAGAAGTTCAGAGTGGTGTCCAATTTATTTTTTATCAGGCACTCTTAATATTTTCCCTGTTTGTACCAGCAGACTCACAATCTAACTATGGTAACTGGGGCAATGAAGGGTTAAAGATAAGTGGACTAATTTGGAAAGTTGCAGAAGAAGTCAGAAACTTGAAACTTGAGCATCCCTAAGCTTGAGAGTCAACATTTGTGTGCTTGACCCAATCCTACTTGTTGACAGAAGAAGCAGTGTTGCTTACCAACACTTTATTCTTTCTGTCCTGCCTTCAACACCAATTAAAAGCAACCTGCAGCCTTCCATTGAATTTTATGTGGCCTCCAAGACTACAGGAAGTATATGTACCAAAAATGTCATCAAACTGAGTTTAGGGAATTTTAAATACTGTAAATATTTTCAGCATAGCTACGCTAGCAGTTTATATCCATCATTTTTAGTTGAATGTTTACTTGATATATTTATTTATCACAAAAGGTCTAAGGAACTTTGTTCACTTTCAGGTCTGACATTACATATGTTGGCTTTTGCAAAGCCTCACGTGGGCCGGCGAGATAAATGCTCTGACACTCGATAGAAACATCTACCATGGCTGCATTGGCTACCAATGGAGGCATGCGTAAAGTTTAAGTTTGCCTGTTTCTGCTTTAAAGCACTATATGGCCTAGCCCCTAAATACATAACTGACCTTTTTTCCTTCTCAGCCAACAGACATAAGAGAAGCACACACTTGAACTTCGTTTCCCCCCAGTTAGAGGATGTAAACTCCAAAGACACCACCAATACCTTCTCTCACACCAAGCAGCATTATGGGGCAAAGATCTAGAACAATTGCTTACGCCTTCCACTTATGGGGAATTTAGGAAACGCCTAAAAACATATCTATTCCTGAAGTATCTAGACAGTTGACCCGTACAATTCTTTCTCTTCAATAACGGTTCCCTTGAACTGTTAATCACTATCTTAACCTCTGTTAAGTTTATTCAATTTGTACCATCTTTTAATCTTTGTAAACCGCATAGAACTTCACGGTCCTGCGGTATATAAACTCTTATTATTATTATTATCATGTTGCAGCCCTTAGTGTACTGTATAAAGGTTGTCCTACCCTGATCTATAAAATATTCACCCTCCTACTTTTTCAGATTGGCATGCCAAGATCTAACAGATTTTAGTTACTGTAGAAAAAAATTAGGGATTCATTTCAGGATATATGCCCCCTTTTCTCCAAAGCGTAGATAAGAATGTCATTATGAAACAGGCATTTGCCCTTTGCGCATTGTGTCCTTTTTTTTCTGCTGAATGTTCTGTGTCTAAATCTAGCTGTCACTTGCCTGCTGCCCTTGTTGCTGTGTCAAGGATGTTGTGAGCTGAATCAGTTTCTCTTATTGCCTTTCAAGCTCTTGCAAAAATGAGCAAAAACAGAGATGCCGAGGTTCAGTAGGATGCTCTCCTAGATAATCAAATGATTTTCAGGGAGATATCCACTTATCTTGGAACTGCTGAATATAGTACCTTAAAGATAATTGAGTCAATACCCAGCTGACAGCGGTCAGCATTTTCTTTACACACTGCCTGCCACCAGTTAAAGTACACCTAGATCCAACATTAACTATCCAGGTCTTTGGCGATCCTGGAAGATATGTGGGTGCCAAGTTACGTGGGGAGTGTGTAGCGCAGTGCTTAGAGCTATATAGTCTCAGCACCCTGAGGTTATAGGTTCAAATCCTACACTGCTCCTTGTTGGCCCTGGGCAAGTCACTTAATCCCCCATTGCCCCTGGTACATTAGATAGAGTGTGAGCCCACTGGATGGGAAAAAAATGCTTGAATACCTGAATGCAAACCACATAGGCTATAAGTGGTGTGTAAATACTAAAATGAATAAAATAAAACAATCAAGCAAAGACAGTGTTAGGCATAGCTGTCAGAACAGGGGAGGCCACGGGGGGTATGGCCTGCCCAGAAATTGGTGGTCAGTTATGGTTCTACTCCACCATCCGTCTCCTGGCTGCTGCAATTTTAAATGTTTGGGCAGCTGCCGCACAGCCGTCGCTGCGGAATGAAGACTTCCAGGGTAGGCCTGCTCGTTGACGCTGTGCGGCGGCTGCCATAAGATTTAAAATTACAGCACCCAGGGAAAGTAGGTTGAGAAGTTGGGAGCTTGAAAGAGAGTTGTGCCACAAGATCCTTCTGGGGCTAGGGCGAAGCCTTTGCATCCCCCCAAATCCCCCCCCCCAAAAAAAAAAAAAAAAATGAAAAAGCATTCTGCTGTCTACGGTGTTAGGTATGTAGTCCTATCTGCCTAGTTTTGTATTCAGGCACCAGCACCGAATATTACCAGTGCCTGGATAACTTCCAGGGCCCAACTTCACTCCTGGACCACCCTGGCATTGCCCAGATTGTGCCAGGAGAGTCAGAGCCAATATTCAACAGCATTTCCAAATAATGTGCTGTTAAATATTGGCAAGCTGGCCAGCTCAGTGTGGTTTACATGGGCAGGAGCCTCTACTCTCTGCCCAAACCCAAAGAACTCAATATTCAGCTGCCAGGTAATCAGGATAACTCCTATAGTCAGGAGTTTCCAGTGACTGGCGTTTGAATATCTGGGGTGGGGGTGGAGGGGGTGGCCACTAAAAGGTTAACCAGCTAAATCAATATTCAGTGCTGATTGGTTATTATGACCATAGATAGAGAAATGGGTATAGCCAGCAGGGTGCAGGGGGCACAGTTGCATTCCCCTAACTAACCAAAAATGAATGCAATGATAAATGCTTGCAGCCAGCCCCAGCAAAGCCTTTTCTCTGCCGCGTCACTTCAGACCCAGGAGAAGAAAGACCCTGGTGGGGCTGGCCGCAAGCAGCATGTTTACAGCATTTCTTCTACTGGACAGCTGCAGCTGCTTCTTTGGAAAGGCCTATGGGGGTTGGCCGTTGGCCTAAAGGATCTCACCAATTGGAATTTCAGGCCACTCCCAGTGCATCCCAGAATGCACTGGAAGCTAAGCCTAAGATTCTGGTTAGCCCAGGTACCTAAGGACCCTCCTACAGGAGGGGCCTTAAGCACCTGGGCCAATCAGGCCCTTAGGCCCCTCCCCAGTGCATCCCAAGATGCACCAGGAGGGGGTAGGCCCACCATTCCAGCGAAGGCAAGCCAGCCACCCGGAAGAAAGCAGGAGCTGTCTGGCTGTCCAACTAAACCAGGTTAGGGGAGATCCTGGTTGGGTGGAGTGGTCTCTGGGTGGGGGTGAACCTTTGGGGGGTCCAGAGGTGAACGTTTGGGGGGTGGGGGTGTCGGCAGGAGGGACTGGGCATTCCTCCTGCTGGCGAACATTTTTTTGGGGGGGTTCACAGGTGTCAGCAGGAGATTGGCCATCTTTTCTGCCACGATCATTGGGGAGGAGTTTGTGGAGAGAGTCGGCAGGAGAGATTGGGCATCTATACTGCTGTGATCGTTGGGGGGAGGGTTCATGATGGGTGTCAGCAGGAGAGATTTGACATCTCTTCTGCCGCGATCATTGCAGGGGGGGTTACAGCAAGTGCCGGGTAGGAGGGACTGGGCATCTCTCCTGCGTCGATTGTTGGGGGGAGGGGAGGTACGGTTCCACGATTCTCTATCCGGCACTTATGACAGACACCGGTTAGAGAATCGTGGTTTTAGGCGAAGGACTGGTCCCTCCCATGCCTAAAACATCTTGTTTGAGACTTGAGCAATATTTTTTATCTAGAAAAGGCTTAAAGGTAGATGTAGTGATCTGGGTGATTAACCGCCTGAACATAAAGGTAGGCCATTCTCGAAAAAAACCAGAAACATTTTGGACATTTTTCTTGAGAATGGACATTTCCCTGCTGCCTACTTTGGGCGCCTATGGCCTTAGGCCAAAAGGGGACTTAGACTTTTTTTTTAATTATGCCCCTCCACGTGCATACCTATAGAATAAGATACCAGCACACCTAACGTGAGTGCCAGAATTTACACCAAGTTTTTCAGCAGGTGTAAGTGTAAATATTAAAGAAAAAAAGAATCAAATTGGCACTTAATGAAATAAGATAACACTCTTTTCAGCTACAGTGGCAAAATAATGCTCAGAATTTAGGAAGTTGGTTGATTGGGCTGAGAACTTTTCAGCACCCCCTTCTACATGCAAATCAATGTCATGCATATTCATTGTAAACCTGACTAAGTTGTGGCCTATGCTTGTCCTTCCTGACTTTATCTCTTCTACTTTTCTGTTGGGCAACCATTTAGAGCTATTTTCTGTGATTCATTAGAGTTTTAACAGGTCTTCAGAATCATAAGTGATCCCAAAGAAAAGACACAGAAAGATGTGGTTTCTCTTCACAAAACCTGAAATAAGGAGGAGTTTATGAGCTACAAACCATTTAGTCTCACTTTGGTGATGATTAAATTACTAGAATCACTTGAAATAGAGGATAATACAGTTTCTAGAATCCAGTAGATTACAGGCTGAGAGCATGATTTATGAAAAATAGATCTTGTTGGAGGAATCTTATCAAATGTCTGTATTTGGGTGACCAAAGCTTTGGATTGGGAAAAGTACAGATATCAAACCCTAATTTAGATAGTACTTAGAATTGACACATCCAGGTTGGGATGTATACAGTTACAGAAGTCCTTTAGAAAATGACCAGTCAATGTGAGACCTTTCCATTAGTGCCCTTGTATGTGCTGGCAGTGCAGTATGAGCATTGGTAGGAGAGTTACTTATGTATGGGATAACAGAGGCTATGTTTGGGGCCTGGCAAAGGCAATAGGGTTCACATAATATTTCACCAAGTAATATTGACAAAAAAACCCAGTGTGCTTGCCCCAACAGATGGTTCACCATACTCCAGTTAGCAAAATGAATTTATCCAAGTTGTGATTCTGAAAATAAGCATTATTAGATGAGGTGTGGACAACGAGGGCTGAAATCCAGTTTTGTTTTTAAGATTTTCCCAATGAATATGCATGAGATCTATTTGCATACAGTGGAGGCAGTGCATGCAAATAGATCTCATACATATTTGTTGGGGAAATTCTGAAAGCCTGACTGGATTGTGGCCCTCAAGGACCGAGGCTTTCCACCCCTAAATAAAGCTTGGTGTGTGTGTATAAATCACTTAGAAAAATGACCTTCAGTAAAGCTCCACATATTTTTATTTTTGAGTCTTTTAAGACTAAGATGCTTCATATCCCAAAAATTCATATTTATTTTTACTTTCAAAGTTTTCTATGTGCTCTGTTGTATTGGATCTCAAATAAAAATAGCAGCTTTTGCTTTAAATGTTACTAAGGAGCTCGGAACATCTGAGGAAGTACATGAGAAAATATATCTGGATAGAAATTGGATTTTCAATAGTTTTTTTTTAAACTCCTTTTTCTTTTATAAAGAAGAAGTCATGTTTTTGGCATAGAAAGCAATATGGATATATCATAATTGACTCAATCCAAAGGCAATATATTTTTGCATCTGTTTCTCAGAAAATAATAGTTTGATATGGAAGGAATGGAGGCAGTGAGACCCGGCCCTGGAGTGCAGTAGGAAGCAGTGAATCTGTTCCATCTGAGTCCCTGCAGTCTTGGCAGCTATGACATCACCACTAGGTGCTTTTAGCCTACAAAAACCAGAGATAAATACAGAACATGACTGCCTCCTTTGGATATCTCTCACTCTTGCTCTCACTCTCTCTTAATATGATGGGGCTATAAGACATTTTTGATTTTCTGATGTAAGAGATATTGATGGTGTATATGGAATCAAACAATGTGCAAGATACAAAGGTTCACCAGTCATTAATACTTTAATACCAGTCAATAAAATCATTAATACCATAAAGTCATTAATACCAGTCAATAAAAGTATTTTGTAGGTTATATGGTTAGGATTAGGAAGCCCACAGGCTTCTTTCAAAAATAGGGTAATATGATCAAATTTGTGAATATTAACCGAATAGCCATGTTCTGAAGTCTCCAAATGTCTTTTAGATGTACCCCAGCATAAAGAGATGAAAAGTAATGAATCTGATCTTGAAATGACCACACACACAACCAATACCTTCAGAATGGGCACTATCATTCAGAATCTTCCTCCTTTCTTCCTTAATATGAAAAAGCCAACTAGAACCCTTGCCCTTGTTTCCCTGCCCAACCAGCATGGCTGCCAAATTTAGAATGGCGTCTCTAGAAGTACCTCACAATACTTAAGAAAATACCATCAGGCAGCATTAAGCTTGCGTTGGTAGCTATGCTAGAAGGAGAACTTTGAAGTGTTGGGGGTTTTTTTGCTGCCAGAGAAAGAAAGGAGTCTTTTGGAATATTAAGTGTCTGTTTTGGATGAATAGATCATGATGGAGAGGTCATTAGAACAGAAGGTTTTTTTGTATTATTGTGGGAGTTGAAATTGGGAAGTGGTAAAGCTAGCAGGAGTTTTGACATTCTTGTATGGGGATAGGAGAGTGGCAGCCCTGAAAGGGACTTTTTTTGTGTGTGTGTTTTAAAGGGAATTGGGACTTTGACTATGCTTTGTAGTGTAGGAGGTATGGTATGTAAATATTATCTTTGTAAGATTGGATTGGGTAAATGAGATCTAGCTGTTCTAGAGGGCTAGATTGTCAAAGGGGACAGTTTAGCTGTCTAAAATCAAAGTTAGCTAGATTAGAGAATGACACAAGGAAATAAATCTATCCCCGTCACTGCCCCGTCACCGAACCACCGTCCCCTTCACCGCCACATCCCTACCGTCCCCTTCACCACCCCATCCCCGCAGCATCCACCCTTCCCTCTCGCCACCTCACCGCCCTTCAGCGGCCCGAGAATCTCCCTCCCTCCCCTTAACTTCATGATATAAAGAAACTTAAGGGAGGGAAGGCACGCGGTCCCTTCCCTCCCTCCGGCCAAATCTATCTCCCTCCCTCCCTCCCCCTTACCTTCGCGGCGCTTTAGAAAAGAAACTGATGCTGGCAAAGCCTGCCTGTGCCGCCTACAGTCGCATATGTGTGGACGGAAGCTTCTCCTCTGGCAATTGTCATTTTATAAACACAAATAATACAGAGCAAGGTTTAACAAAACCCATCTCCCCTCCTTTTCACAAATATCCCCTTCACTATTGTGAAAACTGAACAAACCAAATTACTACAGAATGCTACATAGAAAAATCAAGCTAACAGAATACTTTAGTCACACATGGCAAGAATGATGTTAGGGGAGTGCAACTAGGGCAACTGCCTCTTGGTCAGAGAGAGAGCCCTAAGCCAGCTGGAAGCTAAAGAAGCACAGCCTGGACTTTGTGGTCCCCAGTTATGTCTAATACCAGCTCTAGCAGGATACATATTTCAAATCTGAAATATTCTAATCACAAAATATAAAATAAATTTATTTTTTATCTTTTTATTGTCTGGTAATTTTATTCTTCAAATCACATTGGTCTCAGGCTTTAGTTTTAGGTTCCTCTGTTTTCATCGTGGCATGGCTGGCTCCTGAAGGTAAAATAGGTGCAAGAGGAGCTGGGAAGAAGATGCCGAGTCTGACACGGGTGCAATTTCTTTTACCACAGGAGTAAGACTTTTCACCGCTCCCACGGGGCGGTAAAAGATCTTGTCCCCATTCCCGCGGGGTGGTGAAAGGTTTTGGCCCCATTCCTGCGGTAAACCAGTTGCAAATGTCTCCATTCCTGCGGATTTACTATGGTGACCCACGGTTTATCGAAGTAAATGGTCCCCATGTCATTCTCTAAGCTAGATCACTTTTAAAATCTATCCTAATGTCTCAAAGTTCAGACCCAAATAAAGCATGTTTCAAGATCATTTGCATAGGAAAATAGTTATTTATGTGCCTATATCTGTTTGAAAAGTTCCAACCCTGTATACAGATAAGTTGTTCAATGAGACTAATGTTAAGAGGGTACTTAGGTTCCTACTTAGGCGTTTTTATAAAGAAACATAGGCACCTATATGTCTTTAAAAATACTAGCATAATTTATTTATTCAATTTTCTATGCTGTTCTCCCAGGGGAGCTCAGAACACTTTACATGAATTTATTCTGCTACTCAAGCATTTTTCCCTGTCTGTCCCGGAAGGCTCACAATCTGTTTAGCAGCAGAAATTGCATCTGTTTTGCAGGCATAGACATTCAGGTCCAGATTTTTCAAGCACCCATGCAGTATTGCATGTTGCATAATCTATCCCCCATCAGTGCACCCTTGTGCATGCACAACTTGATTAATTAGCTCAGACATGGGCAACTCCAGTCCTCAAGGGCCGAAATCCAATCGGGTTTTCAGGATTTCCCCAAGGAATATGCATGAGATCTATTTACATGCACTGCTTTCAATATATATTCATTGGGGAAATCCTGAAAACCTGACTGGATTGCGGCCCTCGAGGACCGGAGTTGCCCAAGTCTGAATTAGCCTAATTGTTGCTGATAATTAGCAATTAACACCTCATAACTGGCACTAATTGGTACTAATTAAAAGTTACACATACATTTGCACAGTGCGATTCTATTTAAAAAAAGTATGCCAGCTGCAGTGCGTGAATTTGAAAAGGGGGCATAGCTAGGGGCAGATTGTGAGCATTCCTAAAAGTGATATGCATTGTTATAGAATATGCCTGATCCATGCACAGTTTAGGCACAGTCATTTAGTCTCAGTTTTAGCTGGCCTACATGGTCATGCCTAAGTTATGTAATGCACACAGGCACTAAGCACAATTCTATAAAACATACACAGACCCTGTAAAAACATGCTAAGCACCATTCTAGTCAGTGCTGATTTTTTGGGGCACTGTATGTAGATTCAGGCTCTATGGCCATGATTCTATATAAAATACCTGATGTTAAATGTCTAAACCAGCACATGCCTAACTTAATTTTGTAATGAGTCAATAAGCATGGTTAATTGAACAGCACCATTGAAAACAATTAATAAAATAATTTTGGGGTAGGCACCTAACTCAGTAGGCATCTCCCGGTACCTACCTGAAAATTAGGCATGGTTAGGGGGGCAAAGTCTAGGGTGGATTAAGTTAGGCACCGGTAGGCGATGAGGGTGTTGTAGCTGCTTATTAATTCTGTGGCAAGGTTAATTACTGGTACGCCCAGAACGGTGCACATAACACCAATTCTAAAGCAGTTACATTGGCTGCCGATCCAACAAAGAGTACATTATAAAATTATGTTGATAGTACCTCAGGTACTGTAACACATATCTCCTGTCATTTTGCAAGGATTTTTTGAAATTTATCATCCCAGAAGGTGTTTGAGGTTGGAAAATAGCATGAAATTGTGTTTGGGTAGTATGATGATAATTTCTCACTCCAGGATTGGTTGTCAGTAGGAGGTGAGGAGCTTTGGGATGCTTTGCCAGGAGCTCTGCGCTTATGTGCAGTTAGACTAGGTTTTAAGAAATTGTTGGAAACTAGACTATTTGTGAACACTATCATGTGATGAGATAATTTGGAAACTCAAATACCTGCAAATGTTTTATGTGATGGATATTTTGATGTGTATGAAGTAGCTTTTAAGAGCAAAGTGTTTGGGTTTTGTTTTTTTTTCTTTTCATCAAACATGTATGTAATGTCCAATTATTATGTATGTTTTTATAAAAACCATATAATTATTATTTAGTATACAAATTTTTAAAAGAAATAAATAATATTTTAAGCCAAGAAAACTCTGATCTAATATACTGGTGCCTAACTTACCCCCTCTTTTACTAAGGTGCGCTATGCTTTTTAGCTAAACGCTAATGCGTGCATGTTATCCTATGGACATGTTAGCGCAGGGGTGTCCAATGTCGGTCCTCGAGGGCCGCATTCCAGTCAGGTTTTCAGGATTTCCCCAATGAATATGCATTGAAAGCAGTGCATGCAAATAGATCTCATGCATATTCATTGGGGAAATCCTGAAAACCCGACTGGATTGCGGCCCTCGAGGACCGACATTGGACACCCCTGTGTTAGCGGTTAGCGCATGCATTGATTTAGCAAGCGCTAAACATGCGCTAAAACGCTTAGTGCACCTTAGTAAAAAAGGGCCCTAATTTAGGTACCACTAGGCTTGAATCTATAAGTGATGCCTAACTGATATGCGGTATGTACCATTTCAATGTACCCTATGTGTGTTCTTGCAAACTCCATCTATGTGCTGCTCAAATTTACCCCATATGTCTATGCCAGTTATCACATTATGATGTCATTTACATTTATATGTGGTCACAGGTGCTTGAAAATTATTTTATAAAATTACCTTCAAAATGATACTTATAACATCATTGATTTGAAGCATTCCTATTGAGGTCATTAGGGTAGGGAATGCAAAACGTTGTGCTTTGGACTTTTAAACAATGCAAAAGGCTTTTATTTAGTTAAATGAAGAGAGTATCATTGGGAAGAGAGTACTATTGGGTGGGGAGGGGTGGGTGTGGAGAGGGACGGTAAAGGTTCAAACACATATAGATAAAGTAGGGGTTTATTGAAATTGGAATTTGTCTTTTATTATATATATTATATTATAATAGTTGATGCATTATTGATGTTCTTTGATGTTGTATTTGATGATGTTTGCATTAATAAAAACTGTTTGAATCTAAATAATGCAAAAGGAAGGAGCATCGGCAGAGAAAAAAACAACAAAAAACCAAGTGCAAATCTATGCAATCACTTTCTTTATTCCCACGGAAATTCTTCTAATGTAAAATATGTGCAACATTATCCCTTGAAAACTGGGACAAATTCTGCTATTAAAGTGCCCCTGAATTTTGAGAGTACCAATCTTGTTCTGAAAGTTGCCCATTTTACTTTATCTTTATACTTTGTTGACCTTTGATATACTACCACATGGCCTAGAAGGCTTTGCAGCGGTTTCCATTAAAACAAATAAATGCATTACAACATTTGTACTTAAATATGTTGGACTTAAATATTAAATGCAAAACCTTTGAAATTTTCATTGTAGTTAGCTAAATCTGGGCTTAAGGAATATGTTGAGTTGTATAATATTTATAGGAGACTTGAGTCTTTTAAAAATCATCATATGTGAAATATTTCATTGTATGAGAAACTTGTAACTTTGCTGGTGCACTTCTGCTGCTGTCTGAAGGGACCACTTCTTGATTTGATAAGGGAATTAAGTTTCCATGTCCTTGGCCTGTCTACTGATCTAGCTGAACTAAACTGCCAATTAACTTAAATTGCATGTTGACATTGATACACTGAGAACTACTGACTCATTTAGCATAAATTACTGAACAACTTTTAGATGGTAAGGATTTTAAGTAATTATACACCTAAAATGGATTTAAATGGTCATAGATTGTCTTGGCAGATGCCATGATAGAGGACTGCTACTAGCGTTATAGTCTTTGCATTTAATTGCATTAATTAATATTAAGCATATGTGTAATATCCTTTAAAAATCAATGTTACAAAATTATGGGGATCATTTTCCAAAAAGAAAGACATCCCCAAAATGGCATAAACTGCACTTTGATGTTTTAATCGTCAAAACATCCAAGAGCCAATTTTCGAAATCGACTTCTTAGACATCCCGCTAGGCTTTTTGTTCACAGTGCATCCAAAATTCAAGGGAAGGGGGGGTTGGAGGCATTTTATGGGTGGGATTTCTGCGTGTTTAGCACTTGGACATCTTTCAAGACATCCAGAATGCCATTTAGATGTTCCAAGCTAGACCTGTTTTAAAAGCACCTAAGTGCCACAAAGATACCAAACTGACTATATGACCACTGGAGGGATTAATTCATGACTCCCCAACACTCCCCCAAGGCCAATGACTCCTTCCCACTCCCCAAAGATGTGAAAGAAACAGTTCATACCTGTCTCTATTACAGCAGCACCTAGTAAAGGAAATCCTAGTAGAGCAGCAAGCAGGTGTCTGGAGTAGCCTGATGGGCATTGCAGTGAACCATTGAGAAGGTGACCCAGGCCCATATCCCACTACATTTATGGTGGAAAGTGTGAGCCCACCAAAAACCTACCATACTGCCATATAGGTGACACCTGCAGGTGGTAGACAGGAGGTTTTGAGGGAGTTATGTGAAGATAACAACAATGCCCCCTTAGGTACCCCACTGCTCTGCTGGCTTGTCTGTGTGGCCAGTGTAGTATAAATGTTGGCTCTACCTATGTCCAAATGGCTTGTTTTTGGATATTTTGAATTTAATTTTTTAAATTTTCTATACCGTTTTTCCAAAGTAGCTCAGAATGGTTTACATTAATTTATTCAGGTTCTCAAGCATTTTTCCTTGTCTGTCCTGGTGGAATCATGATCTATCTAATCTACCTGGGACAATGGGAGGATTATGTAACTTGCCCAGGGTTGCAAGGAACAGCCTGGGTTTGAACCCTAGAAACAAAAAATAATGCAAAATAATAATTTAAAAAATCCTACAAATTTCTCAAAATTCTTTCAGATCTAGCCTCAGTAATGTAAAAGTCTAGCATTCATGTCCTCTGGATTACATTTTTAGACTGAACATTTCCACATTTGCTTTATTAATACCCATAATAAGAATGACAAAATCATTTGTCCCCCAGCTATGAGGCCAGTTCAGATTAAGCTGGACTTGAAAGGTCATATGAAGGGCCATTTTCAATATGTCAAAATCCGAGTTTAGATATTTTGGACCTGATTCTATAAAGTGTGCCTAAGGGTGCCTAAGTGGCACCTGCTATTTAGGCATCTGAATTAAGTGGTTAATGAGTGATTTAAGGATCTTAACAAGCATTAATTGGGACTTAGGTGCAGTTAGGCACTAGCTAGGCATCCTTAGAATATAGATGCGAGTTTTGAGCCGCGCCTGCATATTTGTAGGCATCCTCAACAAAAAGTTGAGCCTAAGTATGTAGATGTGGGTGTAACCTGGGCGTGGTTAGGAATAGGCTTGAGATAGAAGCTAGTTGGGTGGCAGAATGCGTCTATACATTGCAGAACTTGTAGACGAATGAGAAGCTGGTCTAAGTGTGGTTTCAGCTTTGGCTGAATGCGACTTTCTGTGGATAAAAGATAGGTGTGCTTTGGGCTTCCAAAATGATATTTTCTAAATAGAGTTCAGGAATATGTTTTTTCCTCTTTTTCCCCCTCCTAATACATTACATTACATTACATTATGGATTTCTATTCCGCCTATACCTTGCCGTTCAAGGCGGATTACAAAAGATTTGACTGGACATGTTCCAGTGAAGATACACTTTTTTTTTTTTTTTAACAACAGAGGAGATATAGCTGGAAAGATTCCAAGGGGATTTACAAGTTGGAAGCAAATTGACAGTGCAGAACTGTGTGATATAAACAAATAGATTACATTTGGACTAGGTAAGATTACAATACATTTCAGGGATCTGTTTACTTGGTAGGTGATTTGGGGAGGATTTTATAGGGGAGAATTATCTGGAGGTAGGTGAAGAGGGGTTAAGATATTTGGATGAATTTTTTGAAAAGCAGGGTTTTGATTTCTTTTCGGAATGTTTTGAGGTCGCCCGTTGTCATCAGCAGGTTGGAGATGGAATGGTTGAGTTTTGCTGCTTGTGTTGCCAGAAGATTGTCAAACATTTTCTTGTGCTGTGTGCCTTTGAATGGGGGGAAGGCAAAAGGGTTCGGGGTTCTTCTGTGTCTTGAGGTGAAGATCTGGTTTAAGCGGTTGTTTAGGTAGGAGGGGGAAGAGCCATTTAACGCTTTGAATAATAGGCAGTAGAATTTGAATTGAATTCGTGCTTGTATGGGTAGCCAGTGAGAGTCTAAGAAGGCAGTTGTAATGTGATCATATTTTCTCAGGGAGTAGATCAGTCTGAGGGCGGTGTTTTGTATGGTCTGAAGTTGTTTTATCATCATGGCAGGACAAGGTAGATAGAGGGAGTTGCAATAGTCCAGTAAACCTAAGACTAGAGATTGGGTAATTAGTCTGAATTGTGCTGGATTGAAAAATTTTCTGATTTTACGTAGATTTCTCATAGTTAGAAAAGCTTTCTGGGTTGTCTTGTTGATTTGGGATTGCATTGTGCAGCATCTGTCTATCGTTACTCCTAGGAGTTTGAGTTCGGGTTGTATTGGGTATTTGGTATTTTTGATTTAATAAGCCACCATATCAATAGGGCACATCAATACAAACATATTGCATGCAAAACATAGTACTTTTCTGCCCAAAGAGCAATATGATTTACTAATTACAGCACATAAAAAACACACACATTTGGATTTCCTGCTTAAAAAGAACTCCTTTTTTTCTCGCCAAACAGTGCTGCAATCATCTCTTTCTTGAAAGCAGATAAATAATATGAAAAAGATATAAATATTGCACACATTACTTCATTTCTCAAAGCTTAAAAATAGAAAAACCAGATACAGACCTTAACATGCATTTTCCGTCATTGCAAGTAGAGGTGTGCAGCTGCACAATGCTGACTTCATTGTGAGATCATCAAGGTGCACCCACAAGGTATAATGCCACAATTAAACGATGTGTTGGATGTTGAACTCACAACCTCTGCAAGATGAGCACAGGATTTTAACACATTGAGCTACATCAGCTTGATCTCACGGCCCTCTCATATAATAGCTTACTGACCTGCCTATGTATCATCTGCTTAAGAATGATATCACAGTCACCAAAAAGAAAGCATTTCTAGCTCAGCAAGTTAATGCACCTCCTCTATTCTCTCCAGTTCACTGGTTCAAATCTCACCATCACTAATTTTAACAGCTTCTTATTAGATCTCATAAGATAGCCTAGATCAGGGCTGACCAAGTCCGGTCCTCGAGATCTACTGGCAGGCCAGATTTCCAGGATATCCACAATGAATATGCATGAGAGAGATCTGCATACCAAGAAGACAGTGCAGGCAAATCTTTCTCATGCATATTCATTGTGGATATCCTGAAAACCTTGCCTGCCAGTAGATCTTGAGGACCGGACTTGGACAGCACTGCATGGTGGACTTTGCCATTTTTCTTCAGCACATTTCCCTTTCCAGGAAAACTTATTTTAACCTTCACATGGCTAGGACATCCTAAGCTGTCAAGGTAGGAAACTTCTCCCCTGACAGAAAAAAAGCCATTTGTGGCTCACCAAGTTAAAGCACCTTGTTGCACCTTGTCCATTTTCTCAAGCTCTCCAGTTCAAATCCCACCCTCACCTTCACTCATTTTAACAGCTTCCTATTAGCTCTCATAAGAGTATATATGGTGGACTTTGCTGTTTTTCATCAGCATTGTATAGTTTGCAGGCACACTTATTTTGATCTTGCCATGGCTAGGATATCCTAAGCTCTCATGGTAAGAAATCCCAAACTCAAAGGAAGTGGCTGTGGCTCAACAGTTAATGACACTGCTCCCATCCTCTGAAGGTCAAATCCCAAATGATGTTTTGACACCCCAAAGCATGTTCAATTTTTTTGTGACAATCTGCATAAATGACCCCACTGGTTTCACATGACGTGCAAAACTTTAAAGTATATTCTTTATTATCTGAAGGATTAAGACATTATTGACAATCCAAGGAAACAGGACAAATAAAACAGTGTCCACATCTATAATGACCCACTTCCTCACCCTGTACAGTGTTTCCTGTGTCAAATGCATTATAGATGTGGACAATGATTCTAGTTTAAAGCCCTCTTCAGTAGGCTATTCAGTCTGCTGCTGAAGACACTTAGGCCCTCTTTTACTAAGGTGTACTAACCGATTAGCACATGCTAAATGCTAACGTGTGCATGTTAGTGTATGGACGCGTTAGCATTTAGTGTGCTCTAATCGGTTAGCACAACTTAGTAAAAGAGAAGGTTAGTCCCTTAAGAATATAAGAATTGCCATATTGGGCCAAGCCCAGTTTCCTGTTTCCAACATTGACCAACTCAGTTCCCAAGTAGCTAGATCCCAAGTAATAAAACATATTTTTGATGCTTATCCTAAGAATAAGTAATAGATTTCCCCAAGCCATCTCAATAGCGGCCTATGGACTTCCCTTTTAGGAATTTATTCAAACCCTTTTTAAACCCCACTAAGATAACTGATTCCACCACATTCTCTGGCAACAAATTCCAGAATTTAGTTACACATTGTGTGAAGAAATATTTTCTCAGGTTTGTTTTAAATCTACTCCTTAGTAGCTTCATCGCAAATCCCCTAGTCCTAGTATTAATGGAAAGAGTGAACAAGTGATTCACATCTACCCTTCTTTGATAGATGCAGCCCTTGGAAAATCATCCCATGATCAGACCCTGTAAGGCAATGCTTAGATTTTTTTTTTTTCGATTTCAAATATTTTTATTGAGTTTTCAAAAACACAACAAAAAACCCACATAGAAAAACAAGTGAGAAAAATGCAATAATTAACAGATGAACTGTAAGGTTCAACTGAACCAATCAGAATTCCAAAAGAATGACATACAAATCATCTCAAATAGAAACATAGGGAATGACCGAAGGGTCCAGAAGGACCAACAAAAAACCTGAGGAGGAAGCAAAGACAGAGGAGAGAGGAGAGAAAAAAAAAAAAGGGAGAAAAGAGAGAGAAAGGCAAAGAAAAGAATGATCGAGTAGAGAGAGTAGAATGTAGAATGTAGGACGGACATCCCAGCCCCCCTGCGGGGAGAAAGAGAGGGAAATAGAGTATAAGTAGAAACATGAAAGAAACAAGGTAAGACAACGGTTAAGGAGAAAAGTGTTGGATAGGTTCCCAAATTTTGGATATAGACAGAGATCTGTTAGAAAATTCTGCCACTTTCATCTCGTATAAGTGGATCATGAGAACAGTATTCCACCAGAAAACAACATTAAGTAGGTCAGCAGACTTCCAGTTGTGAAGAATCATTTGGATCGTTAAACCAATTAGTATATTGAGAAGAGAATATTGACTGGCGGACAATGGATCAGGCACCGCTAAGGCTCTGAAAATGAGGACATCAAACGAAAAGTCAGAGGATATAGGAAGAATACGCTTGATGAGTTGCCAAATACGAGTCCAAAATTCTTTAATGAGAGGGCAATCATAAATCATATGATGAAGATCTCCTAGTTCTACAGTGCAATGCCAACACAAATTGGAATCTCTGAGTCCCGCTATGAACATCTTATTTGGAGTCCAGAAGACCTTGTAGGCAAGAAAATATAAAGACTGAGATAGGCTAGCAGAAGCCGACGGGCGGACGACTTTACAAAAGTATCTAGTCCTCTCTTGATCTGAACCCGACCATGAAGTATAAGGTGACCAGACCTCCGTGGATCTCCTGGATCTGGGAAATAAATGAGAATGCAATTCTTTATAGAAGAGGGATGTGGTGTGACCAAGTTCTAGACCCAGTCGGGTGGATGTTATGAATGGAGACGTGGAAGCGAAGGAAAATATAGAGGGAGAGCACTTCGATAAGCAATGGGAGAACTGAATCCAGTGAAAACATTCTGCTGGTGGGAGAGCAAATTTATCCATAATTTGAGAAAAGGTGAGGAGTTTTCCATTATCCATGGCTTGATTCAAAGTCCACACCCCTCTTTCCATCCATGTACGCCAACTAAAGGGGCGATCATCAATGCGAAAGGAGGAGTTATACCAAAGAGGCAAAGAGGTTGTAAGCCGTCTGTCAGATCCGGAAATACGATCAAAATGATAGATCGCCTGAAGAGTAGCCCCAATGACATTAGATTTAGAAGGCAAAGAGGAAGCAGAAAGGAAAGGTAGACTAGAAAGGGGGATGGGACGTACAATATGCTGTTCAATACGAAGCCAAGCAGCTGAGTTCAAAAGCAAGGAAGGGTCTTGAGTCCACAAAATGCTATAGCGCAGGAGTGAGGCAATATGGTAAAGGAAGAAGTCCGGAAACCCCATGCCCCCATTTTCTTTAGATGCAATACTTAGATTTTAATATTCGTAATTCTATAATTGAGCTTATAGAACAAATTCTTACCAGTTGCTCTCTGAGAGCCTAATTATACGTAAGTGCTGTTATAAAATTGTCTCTATTTCTATGAAAAACTTTGCCCCAAATTAAACATAAGAACATATGAATATCCATACTGGGTCAGACCAATGGTCCATCTAACCCAGTATTCTGTTTCCAACAGTGGCCAATCCAGGTCACAAATACCTAGCAAAAACCCAAATAGTAGCAACATTATATGCTACTGATCCCAGGGCAAGCAGTGGCTTCCCCATGTCTGTCTCAATAGCAGACTATAGACTTTTCCTCCAGGAACTTGTCCAAACTATTTTTGAACCCATCTATGCTAATTGCTGTCACCACATATTTTGGCAATGAGTTACAGAGCTTAACCATTCTTTTAGTGAAAAAATACTTTCTCATATTTGTTTTAAAAATATTTCCATGTAATTTGAGTGTCCCTTGGTCTTTGTAGGATTTTGTAGACCACAATTATGTCCCCTCTCCGCTGTCTCTTTTCCAAGCTCAAATGCCTTGACCTCTTTAGCCTTTCCTGATATGAAATAAATTTCAACCCCTTTAGCATTTTTGTTTCTCTTCTTTGAACCTTTTCTATTTTCTATAGGACTCATATTCAAATGAGAAAAACATCCAAAAAGGACATAGCAGTTTCTAGCATGGGGAGCCACGCTGAATGGCCCGCTCTGCTTCCGATGCTCATAGGAACTCAATGAGCATCACGAGCAGTGAGGGCCATTCAGCGTGTCTCCCCGCATTAGAAACTGCTATCGCAGTTTCTTAAAAGGAGGCCATAAAGTGGTATTTGGATGTTTTGTTTGCTAAAACTTCCAAATTGCTACTTTTGAAACACATTTTTAGATGTTTTTGTGCTGTTTTTCTGTAGTGCATGTAAACCTCAAGGGGGTGTGTTGAAGTTGTGTTTTGTAAGGGCTTAGAAAGGACTTATTAATTTGGACATTTTTCTGCTGTAATAGAACATTGCAGAAAATATTCAGGGCAAAAGTTGAACGTCTGAGGCTAGATCTGCCAGAAAAGTTGCCAAACTGACCAGACGCCCATCAGAAGCTTGAAGACATATCCCCCCTTACTCATTCATTGGTCACTAACCCTCTCCCAGCCCCCAGATATATAAATGAAGCAATACATATTAGCCTGTATGACAGCTTCAGATATTGTTGCCAGTCTTATTAAAGCAACAAGCAGGTCTCTAGAATAGCCTAGTGGTCAGTGCAGTGGACTACAGTTGGGGACCCACCCCATTTCCCATTCAAACTA
Source organism: Geotrypetes seraphini (assembly GCF_902459505.1). Taxonomy (NCBI): domain Eukaryota; kingdom Metazoa; phylum Chordata; class Amphibia; order Gymnophiona; family Dermophiidae; genus Geotrypetes; species Geotrypetes seraphini. The sequence goes on from NC_047084.1 coordinate 232,186,036, forward strand.
GTACACTTGTGGTAAAAATCAGACTCTGCATCTTCGCTGTAAATGTACAGTCTCTTCTCCTGTAAACCGCTCTGAACTGTTTTGTGGTATTGCGGTATACAAAAACAAAGTTGTTATTATTATTATTAAAAAGTGTGAGCCCTCCAAAACCCACTCAAAATCTACTGTACTGATATATAGGTGGCACCTGCAGGCATAAGGGCTATTGGGGTAGTGTTGGATGAATTTTGGATGAATTGGAGGGCTCATCATACAAAGTAAAAGGATTATGGTGAGATTTGTACCTGGGTCATTTTAAGTGATGGTCACTGTAATGCTCCCTAGGGTGCCACACGTTTCTACTGGGATATCTGTGTGGACAGTCTGCTAAGAATGCTGGCCTCTCCTATGTCCCAATGGTTGCTTTTGTGTATATTTTTCATTTGGACTTTTTTTTTTTTTCCAAAAATGGATTGAAAAGATAAGATGCACTGAAAAGAGAGACATCTAGGAAATGGCCATTTTTGAAAAAAAAATAAAAAAATCAGGTTTGAAACTGGCCATTTTTCTCAGTTGGACATTTGAACATTTTTCCAAAATTCTTACACTTGTATTTATATGTTACATTGAAAATGCCCTTCACCATCTTTTTTGAGATACAGTGACCAGAACTGAGAATTATTCTCAAGTTGAGGTCACACCATACCATATAAAAGAGAACCATGTAAATTTTCAACCTTCAAAGAGATATACGTATCAGTAACTGAAAGACCACCTTTTGATATAGCTTTCAATCCTTAACACTACTCCTCTGCCCTCCAACCCAGCCAGCTGATTAACTGTTCACCTTAACTGTATCCATGACATCCTGTTTGCAGTGGCGTACCAAGGGGGGAGCGGATCACCCCGGGTGCACGCCCTAAGGGAGTGCACAGCCGGCCAGGTATAGGTCTAGAATGTCTTGCCCTACTGTGCAACAGGACCTGCACCTCAGCGTGGCTGCCAGTGCACCCCCTCCAACTTACGTGCTCTGGAGCAGAGTCGGCAGCCACGCTGAGGTGCAGGAAGGTACCACGATAACTACGTCTGCTGGCTCTACTCCGGAAGAAGTAAGTTACGTCGGATGGGGTGGACCCGGCAGACGCTGTCATTGGGGAACCTTGCTGCAACTCCCTGCATCTACTGGATCCACCCCCTCTGACGTAACTTACTTCTTCCGGAGCAGAGCCGGCAGATATAGTCATCGTGGGACATTGCTGCATGAAGGGAGAGAAGGGAGCAGGACTGCTGGTATGGAAGAGTGATGGAGGGAGAGAAAGGGGGCAGGGTGGTATGGAAGGGTGATACTGATGGAATTGGTGTGCATGGAAAGGGGAGAGAGCCATAAGGGGGAAGAATACTGGATGGAATTGGATTCGAGGGAAAGAAAGGGAACAGATGCTAATGGAAGTGGGGGGAAGGGAGAGAAAAGGGGTAGATGCTAATTGAAGAGGGGTGGCTGGAGAGAGAAAGGGAAGACATTGGATGGTAGTGGGGAGGGTAGAGGAGAGCCTATGCTGGATGGATGTGCAGATGGGAGAGATAAGGGAGCAGATGTAGGAAGGAAATGGGGAACAGAGAAAGAGGGAAGCAGATGCTGGAAGGAAGTGGACAGAGAGAGGAGAAAGCACTAGATGGAAGGGGTAGAGAAAGAGGGCTCATGATAGAAGGAGTGGATAAATAAAAGGAGGGCACATGGTGGGGGGAAAAGGATTGAGTTAGTGAAATACTGGCGGGGTGAGGGAAAGAGGTGGCAAGCTGTAGGTAAAAAGGAAAAAAGGAAATTGATGACAGGGTAGTAAGAATGTAATCTAGACAGATGCAGAAAATAAATTGAAAAGGAAAATGAGGGGAAAAAGGGAAAGGGATTGCAGAGGAGAGGTGTAGGAGAGGGAAGAAGAGGAGAGAGATGCCAGACCAATGGGGGTGAAAGGAGAGATGGAAGGGGGAGGCATACAGTTTCTGGAAGGGGCATAGAAGGAGAGAAGATGCCATATAGGGGCAGAGAGACGGCAGACAGTGGATGGAAGGAAGAGAGTAACAAGAAGATTAGGAAAGCAGAAACCAGAGAAGAAAAAAGTAGAAAAAAACATTTATATTTATTTATTTATTTATTGCTTTAGGAGACATGTGTCACTATTTCTGTGGTGTTGCATTGTATTCAGAGTCCAGTTTCTTGCTGGTTCAATTTAACCTTTGGCTATGCATTTCTATTTCATCCCCCCTTTTACAAAATTGTGGAGCGTTTTTTAGTGCCAGCCATGGTGGTAGCAGCTCTGATGCTCAGAATTCTATGAGCGTCTGAGCAGTTACCACCGTGGCTAAAAACCAAACTACAGCTTTGTAAAAGGGGGAGGGGTTAGTTTGTGATTACATATTCCATACTAGGCAAAGGTGTTTTTTGTGGTCTGTGTGTTTGAAAGACATGGTTTTCTGTTAGGATTGACTGCAGGATTGATCTGTATTAGTCTGGCTTGTTTAGTTTTACAATGGGTGTATTGATGTACTGCACACTACAGTATCTAAGCTGATGCCTTTTCCTCGGTACAGTCTTGTGTGATGTGTGGATTGTTACTAAAAATCATGTTTTTCATACAGGTGGAGGGGGTGAGGTGTCAAAAAATGATGAGCCCCGGGTGCCACATATGCTAGGTACGCCACTGCCTGTTTGTCTGTCTTGCCTGTTTAGATTGTAAGCTTTTTCGAGCAGGGACTGTTTTCTTACTCTTTGTGACTCTGTACAGGGCTGCATGCATCCGGTAGCGTTATAGAAATAATTAATATTAGTAGTAGTAACCAGTGACATAGTAAGGGGGGGAACCATCCTGAACACTGGTGCCTCTCCTCCTCTTTGCATCTTTAAACGTTTGCCAGCATGAACATCTTTCACTCGCTGCTCATGCTGACCTCGGCTCCCTTATGATGATATCACTTCCTGGTCATGGGACCAGTATGTGATGTCAGAAGGGAGTCAAGTCCGGTGTGAGCAGTGGGTAGAAGATGCTGCTCGTGCCGTCAAACATTTCAAGAGGTACACAGGGGTGAGGGTGGGGGGCAAACAGTGCAGCAGAGAGCACATGGCACGGCAATTCTGGGTGCCACCACCCCAGGTGCCAACATCCCTTTCTACGCCACTGTCAGTAACAGACAGCTTGGAATAAAATATCACTTAATATCAATTCAAACAATTAGTTTCTGCGCCAATAGCTACCAAGAAATTCTCATCTTACTACAATGTCAGATATGTCTATCTCCTTTCCTACCTCCCCCTTTCCCATATAATTAAAAAAAAAAAAATTTAAGGTTAGCTATAGCCTAATGGCCTTTTTTACAAAGCCGTGCTAGTAGCTGCGCTGTGCTAACGGCCCCGAAGCCCACCGAGATTTAAAAGGCTTCAGGGCTGTTGCCGCACGGCTTTGTTAAAGAGGCCGTAAGTTCTTCATGAAAACAATTTGGGTTCCTGGCAAATTTAAACGTCTGCTATTCATCGCCAGCTAAAGGGGCAAAAAGGGGCCTTTTTAGGCCCACTCAGCTCCAAGTTATGGAATGCATTTGTTGCCTCTTCCCAAACTTAGACATGCAAAGTTGCTCTGACAAAATCAGCACTCTTTTTAAAGTAAAATACTACTGCATTACGTTCAAATGCATAGTCCCTCCTCTGAAGTTTTGTCATGACCACTAGTACCATGTGGTCCCATCACCTTAATCTTTTGCATCATGCCCTATGTTCCACTGAGAACTAGATCTGAAGTGATTCCCCCATGTCACCATCAGTCCTGCATAGCATCTAGAAACTCTACCTGTGTAGCGTAGTCTGAGAGACATTTCCACAGTCAATATCAGGGTAATTGAAATCACTCATTATTATTCTGTTCACAATTTTATTTTGTCTTTCTAATCTCTCTTAGCATTTCACAGTTTGTTTTTTCATCCTGCTCAGGTGGGCAGGAGTATATACGCCCACTGCTAAACTCTTCTCTGCCAGACATGAAATTTCTATCCATATAGAATCCAGAGAACAGCTTGTTTCCTGCTGAACTTTCATTATCTTTGATTCTGTGTCCTCCTTGATAATTCTACCCCCTACCAAATCAGATCTGCTCTGATATGTCAGTATCTCAGTGCCACATTATTTATCCTCTTTCTACTAGTTCTCCAAGATGCCTTTTATGCAAATACCTTCATTGTAGTGCCATACATTCCAACTCTCCAGGCTTATTTTTTAAAACTTCTGGTATTTGCATAGACACAGATAAATCTCTGTCATTTGATTCCTATTTTTCATTTTTCAACCTGCTTATTAACAGTTGATATAGCTAATTTGGAACTGTTTATATTTCTCTAATCATTATTTTAATCCCAAATGTGCTAAACAAATACTTCTGTTCTGTGTTCACAGAAGAAAATCCTGGAGAAGGACCGAGATTGTCTGGCAAAGTTACACGAGAAAATGGAGTAGATTCTGCGCCGTTCACAGAGGAGGGTGTTTATGAGCAACTTGAAAAACTGAAGGTGGACAAAGCGATGGGACCAGACGGAATCCATCCCAGGATACTAAGGGAGCTCAGAGAGGTTCTGGCGAGTCCTATTAAAGACTTGTTCAACAAATCTCTGGAGACGGGAGTGATTCCTGGGGATTGGAGGAGAGCGGATGTGGTCCCTATTCATAAAAGTGGTCACAGGGATGAAGCAGGAAACTACAGGCCGGTGAGCCTCACTTCAGTTGTTGGAAAAATAATGGAAGTGTTGCTGAAAGAAAGGATAGTGTACTTCCTTGAATCTAATGGGTTACAGGATCCGAGGCAACATGGCTTTACAAAAGGTAAATCGTGCCAAACGAACCTGATTGAATTTTTTGATTGGGTGACCAGAGAACTGGATCGAGGACATATGCTAGATGTAATTTACTTGGATTTCAGCAAAGCCTTTGATACAGTTCCTCATAGGAGGCTGTTGAACAAACTTGAAGGGCTGAAGTTAGGACCCAAAGTGGTGAACTGGGTCAGAAACTGGCTGTCGGACAGATGCCAGAGGGTGGTGGTTAATGGAAGTCGCTCGAAGGAAGGAAAGGTGACTAGTGGAGTCCCTCAGGGTTCGGTGCTGGGGCCAATCCTGTTCAATATGTATGTGAGTGACATTGCTGAAAGGTTAGAAGGAAAAGTGTGCCTTTTTGCAGATGATACCAAGATTTATAACAGAGTAGACACCGAAGAGGGAGTGGAAAATATGAAAAAGGATCTGCAAAAGTTAGAGGAATGGTCTAATGCCTGGCAACTAAAATTCAATGCAAAGAAATGCAGAGTAATGCATTTGTTGATTAATAATAGAAAGGAACCGTATATGCTGGGAGGAGAGAAGCTGATATGCACGGACGGGGAGAGGGACCTTGGGGTGATGGTGTCCGAAGATCTAAAGGTGAAAAAACAGTGTGACAAGGCAGTGGCTGCTGCCAGAAGGATGCTGGGCTGTATAAAGAGAGGCGTAGTCAGTAGAAGGAAGAAGGTGTTGATGCCCCTGTACAGGTCATTAGTGAGGCCCCACTTGGAGTATTGTGTTCAGTTTTGGAGACCGTATCTGGCGAAAGACGTAAGAAGACTTGAGGCGGTCCAGAGGAGGGCGACGAAAATGATAGGAGGCTTGCGCCAGAAGACGTATGAGGAGAGACTGGAAGCCCTGAATATGTATACCCTAGAGGAAAGGAGAGACAGGGGAGATATGATTCAGACGTTCAAATACTTAAAGGGTATTAACGTAGAACAAAATCTTTTCCAGAGAAAGGAAAATGGTAAACCAGAGGACATAATTTGAGGTTGAGGGGTGGTAGATTCAGGGGCAATGTTAGGAAATTCTACTTTACGGAGAGGGTAGTGGATGCCTGGAATGCACTCCCGAGAGAGGTGGTGGAGAGTAAAACTGTGACTGAGTTCAAAGAAGCGTGGGATGAACACAGAAGATTTAGAATCAGAAAATAATATTAAATATTGAACTAGGCCAGTTACTGGGCAGACTTGCACGGTCTGTGTCTGTGTATGGCCGTTTGGTGGAGGATGGGCAGGGGAGGACTTCAATGGCTGGGAGGGTGTAAATGGGCTGGAGTAAGTCTTAACAGAGATTTTGGCAGTTGGAACCCAAGCACAGTACCGGGTAAAGCTTTGGATTCTTGCCCAGAAATAGCTAAGAAGAAAAATTTAAAAAAAATAAAATAAAATAAAAAAAATTTAAATTTAAATTTAAATTGAATCAGGTTGGGCAGACTGGATGGACCATTCGGGTCTTTATCTGCCGTCATCTACTATGTTACTATGTTACTTACTACCTCAGCTTTTCGTACAGTCTATTTATTGTGATACTTCCCTGTTCTGACAATTTCCTTTGAAAATATTTCACTGTGAAACATGAACTCCTGGCCTTCCCTATATAAACTAGTTTAAAATCCACTCTGCCTCTCCCCCTCAAAACAAACAAAAAAAAAAAGCTTGCTTAGCATTGGCATTCTTGTACGATTGACTTTTAAGAGATTTTTTGAGCATTTCCATATTTACTTAGCTAGATGTTTTCAGTGTTGGACGCCCAATGAAGGCTTTTGCATTATCCAAAACACAGATCCTGTAGGGTCTCCTGTTTCTGTTCACTGATGTCCATTCTACTGCTGCATAACTTGCCAGCCAGTTTGGTACCCTGGATTTGCTGCAACAGCTTATCACTTCTGTTTACTATTCCAGCACAGATTATTACTTTTGGACTAAACTGTGGACCATCCACTGCTGTTGCTTATTGCATTAATATATAGTATTGACTGCACAACCTACCAGCTGGATTTGGTTTTTATTAACTGGTTCATGTGTTATAATAAACTTGGTTGATCCAGCTCATCACCTCCACTTTTTGTTTTACGGTTTCTCTAAAAGTCCATTTGCTATTATTAATATGGACTTTGGAAAATCCACTGCTTATTTCTAGGACAAGCAGCATAAACTTTGTTTTACTCTTTTGAGATCTTGCCAGATACTTGTCACCTGGATACTGTGGTTGATGGACCTTTGCTCTCTCCTAGTATGGCAACTGTTATTGCCTTAGATTCTTATCCCCAGATTTTCAGTTTATGTGTGTTTGTTTATTGAGAGTTTTTTATACTGTTACTAATGACTGGGGAGTCAATTCAGAGCGGCTTACTTGGGCTTCTGCAAAGGTGTTACGCTGCATGAGCTTCTGTAGAGATGTTACCAAACAGAGATATAAAGAGCTTCTGTGAGGTGTTACAATTCATGGGCCCTATACTGAAATACATGGAGCTCTGTATTGGTGTCACAATATAGAGTTATCAATAGCAGCATGATTATGCCATAATCATCCTACTTATGTTACTACAACAATGATCATCCTACTTATATACACATGTTTATAGCAAATCAATCTCAAGGCCATTGCTTTTACTGTCAATTTTCTCCCCCTTCATAACAATTGCAAAAAAAAAAAAAATCTTTGGGGAAATAATGTTCTAGTCTATTTCAACGCTACACAAGCAAACTCTTGGAAGTTATTTGCAGTTTTCAAACTTCTACTTTTGCTCAAACCTTGAATTTGGCCATGCATTTCACTTAGACACTGTAATAACAAATATTCTTTTCCACAGCAGAGAATTCTGTTCCTATCTCTTATTCACCTTTCTTCTTAGACATCAGTTTACCCTTCCCTAAGTGCCAGAAGATATCCCCATATGTCAGAGCAGGGGACAAATACAGCTTTCAATGCTCAAAGTGATCATTAATTCCCAGGAATTAAACACACTTATCTATTTTTTATCAGGTGCTTAATGTCTGGCCTTCTTTCAAAAGCTGTTCACTTATTGGCAAGGCAGACACACAGTAAGCAGAATGTAATCATTAGTGCAGTGTAGTAGGTAATTTAACAAAACATATTTGAAAAGATGAAAACACATTGATCGGGAAGGGGGGTGCGTTGTATGTTTATGAAAGCTTTGTGATTCATATTTTTTAAATCTAATATACTTTTCTCTCCTTTAACTTTTAGCACATTGATTTCTCTGTAGTGTTTTTTAATAACCTTTGACTGTCCCAATATGAGTCATAAAACATCTACAGAAATCAATGTGCTGATAGTTTAAAAAAGATTAAGGAGCAGATGTACGAAGTGGTTTCTCCCATTTTCAGTTTGGTTCATTAAAGCTTGCTTTTTTTTTCTCTCTCATTTTGTATCTAAGGGGAAAATACTTCATGCATCCAACCTTACAAAGCTCAAACAAATGAATTAGTAAAAATCTAAAAAAAATCACAATGGGCCTCTTCTATCAAACTGTGATAGCAGTTTTTAGCGCAGAGAGCCACACTGAAAGGCCCACGATGCTCCCGACGCTCATAGGAACTTTATGAGTGTCAGGGAGCAGCGCGGGCCATTTAGCGCGGCTCACCGCGCTAAAAACTGCTAGCGCAGTTTGATAGAAGAGGCCCAATGTCTTGTGACTGAATGTTTGGCTTAAATGATATTAGACTTGCTTTCTGATCCAGGGACAAGATGAGTCAGTTTGGAATTGGTTTTCCCCTGCAAACATCCAAGGACATTCAGAGTAAAATCATTCAGCTGTGCTGGTCAGGGAAACATACTTTTCAGGGACTGGTTAATAATATTACATACCAAGGGCTTCCTCAAAGCTATGTCAGCAATTTTCAAACGCCATTAACACGGGTGCAAGGCTACCCTACATTGACATTACCTACCCTATGAAGGGGTGCTGGAAAGTTCTTAGCCCAACCAAGAAGAGAATGACGTGGATATGGTTCAATCAATGATCTGAAACAATGTCAAAACATAGAATTTTGTTTCTGCAAATTGGCACTTAATGAAATAAGATGCTCTTTTTAGCTACAGCGGCAAAATAATGTTCACAATTTAGGAAGTTGGTTGGTTGGGCTGGGAACTTTTCAGCATCTCCTAGTATATTTATGGGTTCAGGCTGAGCATCTCAGGGGTAATTCTTTTTTTTTTTTTTTTTAATCTTTATTCATTTTAAAACCAGCATAAAGTGCAACATATTATCAATCAATTAGCTCAATAGACAGCACTCATTTCCTTCTAATGATACAATGAATACATAACCCCCTCCCCATCCACACCCATCCTTCCTAAAAAAGTGTAAAAACATTTAATATAATGCAAATGAACAAGATAAACAACCTGGCAATCCAATAACAAATTAATTACATACCCGCCCCCCTCCCACCCAGCCATCCTGGATGCATATAATCAAAGGGCTAAATCCAATAATCAATCTTTACAAAACTTTATCAATGGGTCCAAAACATCCTTAAATTTTTTATAATGTCCCAATTGTATTGCTCTCATATGTTCAAATTTATAAGTTTGGCACAAGGATTCCCACCAAAAACTATAGTTTAATCTATCCCAATTTTTCTAGTTTTTTCAGAATAAGTTGTATAGCGACTCCCGTCATGATGAAAAGTAATTTGTTGTTATGGGAAGTTATTGGATTCTTGGTCCTCTCAGGGGTAATTCTAAAAATGCTACCTATCAACTTGAAAAAAAAAGGTTAATTGGCACTTTAATTGAAAACACAATTAAAACCAAATTTAAAAAATAAAGAAAAAAATTTGTTGTGTATGGATAGCCACATGGCGCCTAGCAATGCCCACACCAAAGTACGCATGGATATGGGCAGAGTTAAGCATGGTATAAGGTAGGCATCGGTAGACATCTGTGTTAGGCGCCAGTATGTTAAGACAGGAAAACTCTGGCCTACTATACCGGTGCCTAACTAACCCTCTCTTTAACTAAGGCGCGCTAGCCGTTTTAGCGTGCTCTAAACACTAACGCATCCATAGAATATAATGGACATGTTAGCATTTAGTGTGCACGAAAATGGCTAGCGCCTTAGTAAAAGGCCCCCTAAGTGTAGGTGCCTACATTTATATGGTTACTGCAGCATTAAGAAATGTATAAAATACTGTTGCTTCATTTAAGTAGTAGTTTTGAATCTTATGTTGAACTTATTTCATTAGAGGGTTAATTTTGAAACCCCCTCATGGAGCTGGTCTCATGAGAGTACCTGAAGGCATGCAAGCTGGTTTTGAAAAAGACACCTTGCACAAGATTTTCCTTTGAAAATGAAGGGACTAGCTGCACCATATGTCAGGATCTATAGGCTTTGCATTTGTTTTTCAACAAGTTCAAAGTCTGCATATGAAACCATCAGCAGATGTTTAAATCTGAAATTCCAGTGCTCATTATAGATAATATCTACATTTATAGAAACCAGATATATGTAAAATACAAGCATTTATGCCAACTACAGAGCCAGTTTAAATGTTCATATCTAAATGCCAGAGATACAAGTATAACTTATAGCATTAAAAATGTTATGCACCTAAATGTGGGTCCCATCCATGCTCCATCTAGATTCCACCCATGTATATAATGCCCACTCTGGGTATAACACTGCCTAGTGGACAGCTTCCTGGAAGCCTCTCGAATGTCCTGTAGAGATTGAGAAAACAGTAGAGTGGCAGTTAGGTTGAGAGGTACCAAGCTGTTAAGAGTAGAGACTGCAGGTTGGGATGAACCCTTGACTCTGTGTAAGCAGAGAGGGAAATACTGGTAGAAGTAGAGGCTCCCTGGTGCTGAGTTGAAGTAGAAGGGAGTACCATGGTTGTCTGGGCCATCGAAGAGCTATCAGAATCAAGGTGGCATGCTCCTTCTTGAGTTTGACAAGAGTCTTGAGAATTAGAGGGAATGGAGGGAACGCAGAGAAACTGATTCGTCCATTGCAGAAGGAAAGCATCTGCCTCGAGGCGATGAGATTATATCCTGGAGCAGAACTGAGGCAGCTTGTTGTTGTAGGGAGATGCAAAGAGGTCTATCTGAGGAGTTCCCCATTGAGCAAAAATGTGATGTAGAGGCGAGGAATTGAGTGTCCATTCGTGAGGTTGTAGAAGATAACTCAATTTGTCCGCCAGACAGTTTTGCTGCCCTTGGATGTAGACAGCTCTGAGGAAAGTGTTGTGAAGGATTGCCCAATTCCAAAACTTCAGAGCTTCTTGACAAAGAAGGAGAGATCCCATTCCTCCCTGCTAGTGGACAAAATACATAGCGACTTGGTTGTCTGTGCGAATGAGGACTACCTGGTCATGAAGAAGATGCTGAAAAGTTTTGAGAGCATTGAAGAGCACTCTGAGTTCTAACAGAGTGATGTGACATTGATGGTCCATGCCGTACCGATGGCCCTGAGTACGGAGACCGTCGAGATGAGCCCCCCAAGCATAGGTTGAAGAATCTGTCATGAGAATCTTCTGATGAGGGGGCGTGTGGAATAGCAAACCTCTGGAAAGATTGGAAGAGAGCATCCACCAGTAGATAGATTGTCTCAACAAACGAGTTACTGTAATGTATTGAGAGAGTGGGTCGCAAGTTTGCTGCCACTGAGATGCCAGGGTCCACTGAGGAATTTGGAGGTGAAATCTGGCAAAAGGAGTCACGTGAACTGTAGAAGCCATGTGACCGAGAAGAACCATCATTTGTCTTGCCAAGATTGAAGTGAGGGAAGACACTTGTTGGCAAAGGTGCATGAGAGTGTCCTGGTGTGATTGAAGCAGGAATGCTCCGAGTTGAACAGTGTCCAGTATTGCTCCAATAAACCTTAGAGTTTGCGAGGGATGTAACTGGGACTTTGGAAAATTGATTTTGAACCCCAGACTTTGGAGAAACGTAATAGTCCGTTGGGTCACTACAATAACCTCCTGTTGAGACGACGCTTTGATGAGCCAGTCATCCAGGTATGGAAAGACTTGAAGGCCTGAAACTGCAGGGCTGCAGCCACCACCACCAGGCACTTCATGAAGACTCTGGGGGATGGCGTGTCCGAAAGGAAGAACTCAGTATTGAATATGGAGATTCCCCACCCGAAATTTCAGGAATCTGCAAGAGGCTGGATGAATTGGGAAATGAGTATAAGCCTCCTTGAGATCTAGGGAGCATAACCAATCCCCTTGATCCATCAGGAATAGTGTTGAAAGAGAGAGCATCTGAAACTTTTCTTTGACAAGAAATTTGTTGAGAGCTCTGTGATCCAGAATAGGTCGCAAATCCCCCAACTTCTTTGGGACTAGGAAATAGCAGGAATAAAACCCTGTGTCCCATTGGTTCAAGGGAACTTCCTCGACAGCTCGGAGGCGAAGAAGAGCCTGAGCTTCCTGAAGAAGAAGGGGAAGCTGCGATACGTTGGAAGGAAACTCTCTTGGAGGGAGATCTGGTGGAACTTGAAGAAAATAAAGAGAGTAACCCTCCTGAATGATGGTGAGAACCCAGAGTCCTGATGTAATCTGCTCCCATTGTTGGTAAAAATTATGGAGCCAATCTCCTATGGAAAGAAGAGAAGTCTGACAGATGCAGGTGAATGTTATGCTCAGACTTAGATTGTCAAAAAGACTGCACTGGCTTAGGTGCAGCAGGAGTCTGGGATTTTTGTTGACAATGTGCTGTGGTTGTCTTCTAGGCGGAGGCCTGGAAAAAAGCCGGAGTAGATCATTGAGGGTAACGATGTAGAGGTGGCTTGGAAGGCTTGGAAGCTGGAGTTTTAGTCTTATGACAGATCAAAGATGCAAATGACCGCTCATGTTCTGAGAGACGCTTGGTGGCAGCCTCGATGGAGTCATCAAAAAGCTCATTACCCTGGCATGGCAAATTAGCTAGATGATCTTGTAAGTTGGGTTCCATGTCCATAATGCGTAGCTAAACCAAACGTTGCATTGCCACAGCAAAAGCAGTAACCCTAGAGGACATCTCAAAGGCATCATAAGTGGCTTGAAGTTTGAAGAGACGTATTTGAGAAAGGGTCTGCTGAAGTTGTTGAAAAGCAGTAACCAGTGCTCAGCCAAATCAGGAAAGAAGTAGGGTATGGTTTTAATGCAGTACTTCAAGTAGGAAGTAAAGATGAAGTTGTAATTCAAGATTCTATTTGCCATCATAGAATTTTGATAAAGACGGCGTCCAAATTTATCCATTGTGCGGCACTCTCTGCCTGGAGGGACTGCAGCATAGACTTTGGTGGGATTGGATTTCTTAAGAGATGATTCCACCACTAAGGATTGGTAAGACAATTGTGGCTTCTCAAACCCTTTTCAAGGAACCGTACGGTAATGAGATTCCATTTTTGAGGGAATAGCTGGGATTGAATAAGGAGTCTCAAGATCCCTGAGAAAAGTTTGCTTCAAAACAGGATTTTTTAAAAAATCTTTATTCATTTTTAAACCTTCAACAAGTAATTTAAATATATATTCATATATACTTTAATAACACTTATTAATCATACATATATTGTATCATAATAAAATTCCTCCCTACCCCCTCCCTCCCATATAACATTTTCAGAAATAACTAAAATTTACACCCACCCTCCCCCCCACCCTATACTTCAATAATAAAGGGGAAAAATAAATTATTAACTACAATCAATCCTTACAATAATTTGTTAATGGCTCCCAAACATCAATAAATCTTTTATATCATCCCTGCTGAATAGCTAATATTCTCTCCATTCTAAAAATATGGCACAATGAATTCCACCAGAAATTATAACTTAGTCTATAATAATTTTTCCAATTTCTCGTAATTTGTTGAATGGCAACTCCTGTATTATGAGTAAAGTTTATTGTTTTTAGAAGATATTTGATTCTTTTTCCTCATTGATGTGCCAAATAGTATTGTATCATATGAAAGCGCTACCGGATTCTCAAGTAAATTATTTATTTGACTCCAAATAGATTTCCAAAAATTATGTATCAGAGGACAAAAAAATAATAAATGATCCAATGTACCAGCTTAAAGATGACAGTGCCAGCATCTAATAGACTTAGAACAGGATTAATGGGAAGTCTCGTGGTGTCCTATGGCGGATGAGGTATTTCAATCTCAGTTAGATATTAAGGAATATATTTAGATTCAGATTGAAGATCAATTGAAGAGCTTTACTCATATAAAAAAATGAATCTTGAAAAAGATGTAGATTTTGAAGTATCAGCAGAAGGAGAAGTGGAGCGAGACTGATGTGTTTCTGAATAAGAAGGAGAAGCATCCCTTGAGTATTGAGAAGGCATGTCCATATCCAACGTAAGCATCACAGAAGAAGCTCCGCTCTGTGACATAGGTGGAGTCACAGAGTGCTTACGTTTGAGAAGCCTCGATGGAGAAGACCCTGGAGTAAAAGGAATTGAATGTCTCGACTCATGCCTCGAAGAAACAGGTGAAGGAGGTTCCCTCGTAACTAGTCTCAAGAGAGGAGTACTGGACCTGGACGAGTCTTGAGGTGGAGAAACATGAGACTTCGAAGGCTTCGGTGTTCGAGACCTGTGCCTGAGCTTTAAAGGGGTCTCGATGGGCCTCGATGATCGAGGCATAGGAGACTTTGTACTCTTCTGAGGAGTCTTTAGATTTCTTTGAAGCAAGGTGCCTTGAGGTCGAGAGGTGCTTTGAGTGAGGCCTTTAACGAGGCTTGTCCTCCACATCTCGAACAGGGTAAGTAGCTGGAGACTCAGACCCGGAAGGACGAGGCGAGGAGTCACTGGAGGACAATGGTTGAGACTGACGAGGTTTGTTTTGCGGTGCCTCAAAAGAATGCTCATGCTGGCTCACCAGAGGCAGGAGGCTCACAGGAGGCAGGAGCAAGCTGGGCCAAGATCGAAGTAATCTGTGTGGTCAATAGGCTTTCAGCATGTCCTCGAAGACAGGCACCGAGACCAATGGATCTGGTCTAGATGGTGCAGCAGTGCGCTCCATTGAGGGCAACCTCGAAGATGAGTATTCCCTAATTTTGGAGGCACACTTGGAAGAAGGTCTCATAGAGGCCGGCACAACTGCACTCATTGCCTGGATTGCCTGAGACTCAGCTGGAGGCTTCTTAGGTAGCATACCTGTGAAGGGAAGAGGAGACTTGCCTGAGGACAGGACCTTAAGAAGCACAGCAGATGAGACCTTTGAGGTTGAGGGCAACTTGCTTGAGATCTTGGAAGACAAGGCCGCCACAGGGGTCGAGGCCAAGGTCTGCAGACTTCTCCATAGGGCCAAAGAGCTCCTAAATTTTGGCACGATGTCTGCAAAGGGCTCTTTTCTGAAGAGTAGCACCACACGGACAGGACTCAGGACAATGTTAGGGTCCTAAGCACTTTATACACCAATGATGGGGGTTGATTAAAGAAATAGCCCGACCACACTGGCTACACTTTTTAAAACCAGTAAGAAGCTGGGACATAGAAATGAAAATAAAGCTGCAGCCAAATGAGGGCCGGTGGCAAGGCCTAAGCCCAAGCCCTGCTAGATGAGAACTGACGAACGAAGATAAAATAATTTTTTCTTTTTTAGAGACACAATGCACAGCGACTAATGGTAGGAAAAAATAATAAAAGAAAATCTGCGGTGCGAGAAGACAAAATTGAAAGAACAACAGAGCTCAGAAAAAACAGGGCTTCTTGGCTTCACAGAAAACTAAGAACTGAGGTACCTCAGAGGAGATGCACGACCTACGTTCGGCGGGAAGGTACTCGCGCATGCGCGGTGCAGCACTCGCAAACTCTTTGAAAGTTCTACAAGCAAGTCTGCTTGCGAGGCTGTACACTACGAGGCTCCGTGGATGATGTCACCCACATGTTGAGAATATGCTGCCTGCTTGTCCTGGAATAAAATACTTTATAGAGAATCCAAAAAGCTTATTTGGATTTTGGCTTTTATAGGCAGCCAGCACACGAATGTATAGAATTGTGAAATGCCATATTTCATCAGACAGAATATTAATCAGACAGTAGTATTTTGAATAAATTATAATCTTTGAAATGACTGCTTCAAGCAGCCTAAATAAACAATATTGCAGTAATCAAATTGCAAAAGCAATAATGCTTGTATTAAAAGTCTGAATTGATCTAATGCAGAAAATTTACATATCCTGTGAAGTTCTCTCATCAACTAAGGTGTATGTGACTTCATCCATGCATAAATAAAAATAATACAGCTAAGGGCTATTCTGGAAATACACTCATATCTTCAATAGCTTACAGGTGGGCATTCACAAAGGTGGAGGCTGGGTGGAGCATGGAGCAGTCCGAAGAAATTGATGGAGAAATAACAGACAAGATTAAATGCAACTGCAAAGGAGGCAACGCAGTTATCATGGGACACTTCAATTATCCGGGGATAGACTGGAAACTAGGCACCTCTGGCTGCAGTAGGGAGACCAAATTCCGGGATGCTATAGGTGATTGCTTCCTGGAACAACTTGTCAAGGAAAATACGAGAAGAAATGCAGTTCTGAACTTAATTCTAAATGGACTATGAGGACTGGTGCAAGGTGTAGAAGTAGAGGGGACGCTGGGAACCAGTGATCATAATATGATCTGCTCGACCTGGATACGGGGACAAAACATTGATCCAGAACGACAGCCATGGCACTGAACTTCCGAAAAAGGAATTACGAAGGGATGAGACTCATGGTGGGGAAGAAGATCAAGAAGAGGATAAGCACTGTAAAGAAGCTAGTGCAAGCATGGTCCCTTTTTAAGGACACAGTCACCGAGGTGCAAAATCTATATATACCACATATCAACAAGTGATCCAAGAGGAAAAAGAACAAGGAACTGGCGTGGCTCACTGTAGCGGTGAAGGAAGCGATCAGGGACAAGAAGACTTCGTTTAAGGAATGGAAAAGGTCAAAAATGGCCGAAAACTGGAAAAAGCACAAACAGCATCAAAACAGGTGCCGTAAGAGGGGCCAAAAGAGACTACGAGGAAAAAATAGCCAAGGAGGCAAAAAAGTTCAAGTTGTTCTTTCAATATATTAAGGGGAAACAACCCGCGCACTGGGGACGTTGGATGACTGCGGAATGAAGAGAGTGCTAAAGGAGGACAAAGCCTTCGCCAACAAACTGAACACATTTTTTTGCGTCTGTGTTTACTAATAAGGATATACGCAACATAGCGGAAGCTGACAGGCTATATGCGGTAAATTAAGACAGGAAACTGACAGGGTTGACGATCAGTCTAGAAGAGGTATGCCGGCAGATTGATAAGCTGAAAAATGATAAATCCCCTCTAAAGTTAAAAGGGGATAGATTCTGTACAAATGTAAGGAAGTTCTTCACCCAGAGAGTGGTGGAAAACTGGAATGCTCTTCCGGAGGCTGTTATAGGGGAAAACATCTCCAGGGATTTAAGACAAAGTTAGACGGGTTCCTGTTGAACCAGAACATAGGCAGGTAGGGCTGGTCTCAGGGCACTGGTCTTTGGCCTGGGGGCCACCGTGGGAGCGGACTGCTGGTCACGATGGACCACTGGTCTGACCCAGCAGCGGCAAATTCTTCTGTTCTTAACACTACAAGTTACGTATGTACATCCTGAATTGTACCACATGCATTGTACCAGTTCTATGGTTGGCATAAGTGCTCATACATAAACACAAACACCCATATACAGTATACTCAATTACACTAGTATTCTGTAAGGACAGTGGGTGCCTACTTTACTTTATAGAATAGGTTCCAGATAAACACAAACACCCATATACAGTATATTCAATTACACTAGTATTCTTTAAGGGCAGTGGGTGCCTACTTTACTTTATAGAATAGGTTCCAGATAAGTATCTCTCTTTAGAATTGTCCTCCATATGCTGAACAAAATCCTGGACAAATATGGAAAAAAAACCCAACTTGTCTTAATTCACGCAGAGACAGTGACAGGACCTTTCTGAATTCATGTTATTGTGGTCAACTCATTGCAGCCTTCTGGGCTGTTGCTCTGAACTGTGTTTGGTCTTCAGCCAGATGGCTAATCATTGATAGAGTGACATTAGCTATATTGGATAGACTGTGAGTCCACCAGGACAGACAGGGAAAAATGCTTGAATATATGAATTAATTCATGTAAACTGTTCTGAGCTCCCCTGGGAGAACAGTATAGAAAATTAAATAAATCCATTGTATTGCTAATTTTCCTCTCTTGCATTGACCTTCAACCTTGCCAAGTACACTGTCTTTCTCTAGTGATCTTTCTGTTCCCATAACATATCTGAATTTTGAAAGTTGAAGTCTTGTCATCTGAACTTCCCAGGAAAGCTTAGGTTTAATCTCTTCTAATACTGACTGATTGTTCCTTGGACAGTTCACAGTATTCTTCTCCAGCACCGTAATTTGAAGGCATTGATTTTCTTCCAGGCTTGCTTCTTCACTATGAGAATACTATGGCATGGACTAGCTGAATCTTTGTATGTAGACATCCATCTTTGCACTCAAGACATAGTACAATGCATTAATCACATTTTCATCTTCTAGATCTATATTGTTAAAAAGTCAGTACTACTGTGATTACTGTAATATAATGTATGAAAAAGGGAAAAACAACTTTCAAAAGCACTCTATGGAAATTTCTTATATATAACACAGTGATCACCAAACTCTTGCAACTCCAGAAGCTCAGATATTTGCTCTCTTAAAAAAAAAAAAAAAGAATCAAGAGGGGGCAATCCAAAAATAGCAAGCATGAATCAGATTAATTTCATTTTTTATTTGCAAAGAAATATTTTAATAATTACATTTCTACCATGTAATTTTCTCCCAACCTTCTGAGCAGCCCAGTATCCATCAGCACTTTGAAGTGAGTGCATTAAAGTACCTTTACACACAGTCATAAATGACACTTTCTTTAAAAACTGGGAGACTCCCTTATCAGCACAAGTAGCTGCTAGAAAAATAGACCCAATGTATAGGATTTGACAGAGCTCAACTACAACACCATTCCCTAGTTGTGGAATCTGCCCTCAAAAATTCCTGCAGCTCATGTTTATACACTTCTTCTTCTCCAGACAGAGAGGACAGAGCATTGGACTCTTTTGGCAAATGCTTACTACAGTCCTCAGTGCTCCTCAACAGAATTATGCGCTATCAATTTTACATGTCCATTTATTTCATATCTTTACTCAAACAATTGTCATTTTGATCAATATGCAATTCAAATAGCTATCAAAGAGCTTGTCCATTGCTAGGAAGTTTGTGGCTAGAGCAGCTTTTGATGCTTTTGATGTTTTTTCCAGAACATCTGTAGTAGCCATTGCAATGCGCAGACAAGTTTGGCTTTGAGTCTCGGACCTGGAAACTTCAGTTCAAGAATGCCTTTCTAATGTTCCTTCAAGGAGGATGATATATTTGGTGAGAAAACTGAAGCAGTTGCAGATAAAATCATAACACACAGAGTATAGATATTTGGTTGTGCCACATCCCTGTTGACCAATGCTTTTGCGTCAATATGCTTCAAGCAGATCATCTTGGACTCCTTTCCACTGAATTTAGGCCCTACCCTTAATAAGCATCTTGCAGAACTAGTGTGCAGCAAATTCCTCCCATTAATATGCTTTCTACCAGTACCCTCCATATATGTATGTGTTCAGTCATATTTTTCCATGCAGGATATTCAAACTCAAAATTCATGGGATTCCAAATGCCGAAGCAGGGGCTGGAGTGATGAAGGAGCTATAAAAGGAGGGAACAAAAATCCCTAATAACAATGAGAAAAGATAATTACAATACAATAAAGAAAATGAGTACCCAGATGACCCTTAACATTGTAATAAATGTTATGTAGAATGAAAACTTGTACAGAAATTGACAATAACACTAACATTGAAAAATGGTTTATTCGACTATTGAAATGAAGGGCTGGCTACAGTTAAGTGGTCTTTGCCTACGAAACTTGTGTCTTAACACCAGACAAAGCTGCTGTGGCAAAACAGTGAGTTGTTCTTTGCACCGTTATGCCCAACACAATTCAGTGTTGCAATGGCTGGAATGTACAGAAGATGAAATGGAAATGGATGTGTTCAGAAAAAAATACTAGACTGCGGCGCTGGATTTGTACGACCAAAATTACCTAAAGCATGAAAAGCAAATAAGCTTTTAGCACTTTAGTTAATTAAACCTGCTCATGCCAGAGACATTATTTCCAGTACCTTGGCACTGTAAAATGTTTTTCTCTCTCTCTCTCTGAAATGTAGCTATGTTTTTAGTCCTGATGTTTCCCTCTAATTTTGTTCACATGATCCAAAGCTACTAGAACAGTTTTATTAACGATGTTGCCGAGTGACTTTAACATTATTTTTCCCCACCTTGAGCTCATACATTATTGATTCTTTTCGGTGAAAATTCAAAGGCTCAACATGAGACAAAAACATTAGTAACTAGTCCTGGTAATGACTACTTCTGTGCTACTTACTGTATGCCAAAAGCTGCATTTGTGAAATGAAATTTGAAGAAGTTTATATATAACATTTGAAATATTATTTTTCTTTAATGAAAGAAACATATGAGCATGTTTTTTCTTCTCATATCAGTAAGGAGATTTTGTATATTTTATTAGTAGTCAAGCTGCATCAAATTATACCCTTACTTCTTACAATCATTATCTACCGCCACACTTGATTATTCATCAAACAAAAATCCAAAAGCTGTATCAACTACACGAGCCTAATCTTATCCAGATAAGGACAGCCTGATGTTTCACTTAAGATTGATAGTAGTACGAAGAATCAACTTCCATACCCTTTTATCATGCTCTCCACAATTAAAAAGATGACTTCCACATGGTTTTACATCTGTTTCTATGTTTTCTGTCAAGATTTCAATCTTTAAAAGAACAGCAATATCCTTTTTGAGTGAATGAAAGTGCACAGTATTACAATATGTAGCTGCATGATTTAAATTGTTGTCATAAATATTTAAGGACCCAGTTCACCCAGTGTTGAGAGCTTAGGAAATATCCAGCAGAATGTCATTTTGAAAATAAAAGTAGTCATATCCTATATTTCAAAAAGTACAAATCATCTTTCTGTGTTATTTCAATAAAACTTAATAAAAATCCCTTTACATAGGTATCTTAGGCCAACCCCCACTCCTGACTCTTCAGTACAATATGAATTTCAAAATGGCGGCCAGTTAAGTCATCAGCTGTGCTGTCTCTTTCACTCTGTTTATTTTATTCCTTTACCCTGTTTACTTTTTTTCAATATTTTATGTTTATTTGATTCTGAAAAGGGAATTACGAAGGGATGAGACTCATGGTGGGGAAGAAGATTAAGAAGAGGATAAGCACTGTAAAAATGCTAGAGCAAGCTTAGTCCCTTTTTAAGGACTCATTCACCGAGGCGCAAAATCTATATATACCGTGTATCAACAAGGGATCCAAAAGGAAAAAGAAGAAGGAACAGGCATGGCTCACTGTAGAGGTGAAGGAAGCGATCAGAGACGAGAAAACTTCGTTTAAGGAATGGAAAAGGTCAAGAACGGACAAAAACTGGAATAAACACAAACATCAATGCAGGTGCCTAAGGCGGTAAAAGGGGCCAAAAGAGACTAAGAGGAAAAAATAGCCAATGAGGCAAAAAACTTCAAGCCGTTCTTTCGATATATTAAGGGGAAACAATCTGCAAAGGAAGCAATGGGACCGTTGGATGACCATGGAATAAAGGGAGTGCTAAAGGAGGACAAAGCAATCACTGACAAACTGAACACATTTTTTGTGTCTTTATTTACCGAAGAGGATATACACAGCATACTGGAACCTATCAGACTATATGCTGGAAATGAAGACAGGAAACTGACAGGGTTGATGGTCTGTCTAGAAGAGGTATGCAGGCAGATCGATAGGCTTAAGATCAATAAATCCCCGGGACCGGATGGCATCCATCCGAGGGTTATCAAGGAACTAAAAGTGACTATAGCTAAACTGCTTCAAATAATAGCCAATCTGTTGATCAAATTGGAAAAGATTCTGGAAGACTGGAAGGTGGCGAATGTTACGCCGATCTTCAAAAAAGATTCAAGGGGAGATCCAGGAAACTACAGACCGATGAGTCTGACCTCGGTACCAGGAAAGATGGTAGAGGTGCTGATAAAGGACCACATCATTGATCACCTTGACAGACACGGTTTAATGAGGACCAGCCATCACGGTTTCAGCAAAGGCCAGCACGGTTTCAGTTGTTTGACGAACTTGTTGCACTTCTTTGAGGGAATAAATAGGCAGATAGGCAAAGGAGACCCAGTCGACACTGTATATCTGGATTTTCAGAAGGCATTTGAAAAGGTTCCACATGAATGACTGCTTCAGAAAATTGTTAGCCATGGAATCGAGGGTGAAATACTCACGTGGATTAAAAACTGGCTGGAGCATAGGAAACAGAGAGTGGGGGGTAAATGGACAATACTCGGACTGGAAGAGCATCACTAGTGGGGTGACGCAGGGCTCGGTGCTTGGACCCGTGCTCTTCAACATCTTTATAAATGATCTGGACATTGGTACAACGAGTGAGGTTAAGACACAGGGGGATTGCGAAGATCTTCAACATGACATAATCAAGCTCGAGAAATGGGCATTGACATGGTAAATGAGGTACAACGTGGACAAGTGTAAAGTGATACATGTCGGTAACAAAAATCTTATGCACGAATACAGGATGTCCGGGGCGGTACTTAGAGAGACCTCCCAGGAAAGAGACTTGGGAGTTATGAT
The DNA here is from genome assembly GCF_902459505.1 of Geotrypetes seraphini. Classification (NCBI taxonomy): domain Eukaryota; kingdom Metazoa; phylum Chordata; class Amphibia; order Gymnophiona; family Dermophiidae; genus Geotrypetes; species Geotrypetes seraphini. The sequence continues at coordinate 232,208,622 of NC_047084.1, forward strand.
CGACAAGTCGATGAAGCCATCCGCGCAATGCACAACGACGGCGAAAAGGACAAACAGAATGCTAGAAATGATAAAGAAGGGGATCATGAACAGATCGGAGAAGGTTATCATGCCGCTGTACCGGGCCATGGTGCATCCTCACCTAGAGTACTGCATCCAGCACTAGTCACCATACATGAAGAAGGACACAGTTCTACTCAAAAGGGTCTAGAGAAGAGTGACTAAAATAGTACAGTGAGAGATTGGAGAAACTGGGCCTCTTCTCCATTGAAAAGAGGAGACTGAGATGTGATATGATCAAAACATTCAAAATACTGAAGGGAATAGACTTATCATAATAAGACAGATTGTTCACCCTCTCCAAGGTAGGTAGAACGAGAGGGCACTCTCTAGAGTTGAAAGGGGATAGATTCCGTACAAACGTAAGGAAATTCTTCACCCAGAGACTGGTGGAAAACTGGAACGCTCTTTCGGAGGCTGTTATAGGGGAAAACACCCTTCAGGGATTCAAAACAAAGTTGGATAAGTTCCTGCTAAACTGGAATGTATGCAGAGGAGGCTCGACTCATTTAGAGCACTGGTCTTTGACCTGGGAGCCGCCGCGTGAGCGGACTGCTGGGCACGACGGACTACTGGTCTGACCCAGAAGTGGCAATTCTTATGTTCTTATGCTCTTATCTAACTTTTGCAAATGAACAGGGTTCCAAAAAATTATATATAACAAAAAAAGCAGCCAAGTTTGTCTCATAGATGCTGACACTTTACATCTCATTCTCCAAGTCCAAATCCATGGCCATTGAGTAGCAGAAATATACTGCTTTACTTCAGTGCTCCAAATATCTTTTATACTTATTTTTTATTCAAATATTCAGATATTAACTTATACCACTTGGCAGCCTGGTGCCCTTGCAAATCTATCTGGAAACATAGGCCCGGCAAGCTATGCTGAGTTATTACATTTCGCCAATCAGGGAACCCTTTCTGAATGGCTTGTTTCAACTGCAACTATTTATAACCTTGAGATTTTGAAATGCTGAATGATTGTTGCAGTTGTAGTAAATTTACCATTTTCCCATTCTGAATCTCATCATCTAAAGTTTGTATGCCTACCTGTAACCAATGTTTCCAGAGGATTTTAGACTTGCTGATTTGTATCTTGGATTTTAACCAAAGGGATTGACACGTTGATTGCTGTATTGGAATAGGTGTTAAATTATTAATAAGTTTTAATGTATTCCAGGAGGAAAGAAGAATACTATTGTCCTTATATATTCTGGGCAACTTGATACTCAACAGATGGTTAAGACGTAATGGGGACATGAGATGATTCTCTAATATCAGCCACTCTGGTAGTTTCTCCATGAGTTCAGGAAGGATCCAATACATACCCTGACGCAAAATGAAGGTTTGATGATACCTATACAAATTTGGAAAATTTACCTTTCAAGGCTGGATTATTGTAATTTGGTCTATTTAAGCTTGACCAAGAAAACCTTTCAGACTTCAACTGATCCAGAATACTGCTGCTAGGCTGATCTTTGCAAAAAGTAAATTTGATCACGTCTCTCTGCTCCTACAAAACCTTCATTGGCTTCCAATAATTTCCAGGGTTTATTTTAAATGTGCCTGCTTAACATTTAAGAACTTGCATGACATCCTGCCTCCTTTAATTCCCCTGTTTTGGAATTCTGTAAGATCTGACATTACCAGATCTACTCAAAAATCTAAATTGTCCTTTCCTATGTTGAAAGGTGTTACCTACATCGGCAAACTATGGAAGCCTCTACTTTTCAAAATTACTGAGCTGTGGAATAATTTTCCTATTCAACTGAGCGATCTGGGCTCTTTCCAACCATTTCGAAAACATCTGAAAACTTGGCTATTTTCAAAGTTGTAAATTCCACACCTCTCCAAACTATTCCAAATCCATACTGTATCTGTTCTCATTTCTAATTTCTTGTAAACCATACCAAGCTCTACTGTTATAGAGAAGATGCGGTATATAAGCCTAAGGTTTAGTTTAGTTGCCCCATTTTACACACCTGCATGTGTAAATGGCACCAATTAAGTAATGAGGCTGCAATTTTAAATGTTTTTATTTTGGAGGTGAACATATACTATAAGGGATTTAGAGAAAAATGACTTCCTTAATCATTTGTGTAAAGCCTTGGCTATAGCAACCATTTTTTTAAACTTCTACATTCTATGAGCAGGTCTAAAGGCCAATATAGAAACGTTTCCCCATATACCTCATGCATTTTAGTAAAGTCTCAAAAGTTAGTACGATCAAAGCAGCTGCTCAGCTGATCATGGCAGGAGGATTCCCTTGCCATGATCAGCTTATGGCATGAGATCCCTCAATCGGGCAGGTGATTCTCTAATCGGCTCCTGTGACATGGGTGCTGGTTAGAGAATCGGGGCAGTTATGCAGGGTTAGGCATCTGTTCATTAGGGCAGATGTGATTCTATATAGGACACCAGCCTGTAATACTCAGCTGCTTCTTAGATTGCTACCGAGGACAGCATCCTATATAGAATTGTCCCCAGAGTGCCTTAGCAACCTGCTTAACAACCTTCAGTTCTGTTTCTCCCTGCAGCCTGTTGACTAGCTAAGCTTCCTTAGGAATGTTTAATCAATGTGCTGCAGGTATCTTTGTTTCACTTTTCATGCCTCCCCAAGCTGCTGTGTTCTCCCTTTTACATTCCATCTCTCTCTCTCTCAGAACTCCTTAGCTATACTTCAGGTTTTCTTCCTTAGCCAGCCAATAAGCTTCAGAGAAGACATCACCAATAGGTTATAAAGCACAGTTACTTACCGTAACAGGTTTTATCCAGGGACAGCAGGCAGCTATTCTCGCAAGTGGGTGACGTGATCCAATGGAACCCCGATGCGGACGCCTCACAAGCAGTCTTGCTTGAAGAAACTCGAAGTTTCGAGTCACCCGCACCGCGCATGCGCGAGTGCCTTCTCGCCCAGCGCAGGGCGTGTCTCCTCAGTTCAAATAGCTAGCAGAGAAGCCAACCCAGGGGAGGTGGGTGGGATGTGAGAATAGCTGCCTGCTGTCCCTGGATAACACCTGTTACGGTAAGTAACTGTGCTTTATCCCAGGACAAGCAGGCAGGTATTCTCACAAGTGGGTGACCTCCAAGCTAACCAAAGTGGGATGGTAGGAGAGTTGGCAACTTAGGAGAATAAATTTTGCAATACTGTTTGGCCAAACTGTCCATCCCATCTGGAGAAAGTATCCAGACAATAATGAGAAGTGAAGGTATGAACCGAGGACCAAGTGGCAGCTTTACAAATCTCCTCAATCGGTGCAAATCTGAGGAAAGCTACAGAAGCTGCCATTGCTCTGACCTTATGGGCTGTGACTTTACTGTGAAGAGGAAGAGGAAATCCAGCCTGGGCATAGCAGAATGAGATACAAGCCGCCATCCAATTGGAGATGGTACGCTTAGAGATAGGACATCCCAACTTGTTCGGATCAAAGGAGACAAAAAGTTGAGGAGCAGTTCTGTATGGTTTGGTGCGTTCTAAATAGAAAGCCAAAGCACGTTTACAGTCCAGAGTAAGAAGAGCTGATTCTCCAAGATGAGAATGAGGCTTTGGAAAAAACACTGGAAGAACAATGGATTGGTTGAGATGAAATTCCGAGACAACTTTAGGAAGGAATTTCGGATGAGTGCGAAGAATGGAACACTTTAAAAGGCGGATCCGCAACCAAAGCTTGAAGCTCACTGACTCGTCGAGCAGAAGTGAGGCCAATGAGAAACACCACTTTCCAAGTGAGATACTTCAGATGAGCCTTGTCCATTGGTTCAAATGGAGGTTTCATCAGTTGAGTAAGAACAATATTGAGATCCCAAACCACTGGAGGTGGTTTGAGAGGAGGTTTGATATTGAAAAGTCCTTTCATGAATCTGGAAACCACAGGATGAGCAGAGAGAGGTTTCCCTTCAACAGGCTGATGGAAAGCAGCAATTGCACTGAGATGGACTCAGATCGAAGTAGACTTGAGACCAGACTGAGAAAGGTGCAACAGATAGTCCAAAATTGAAGATATGGAGGAAAGTTGAGGCTCCTTATGATGAGAAAAACACCAAGCAGAAAATCTAGTCCATTTTTGGTGATAGCATTGTCTAGTAGTAGGCTTTCGTGAAGCTTACAAAACATCCCTCACAGATGGAGAAAACTGTAGAGGAGCTATGTTGAGAGGAACCAAGCTGTCAGGTGGAGAGACTGCAGGTTGGGATGAAGTAGAGATCCCTGATGCTGCGTAAGCAGAGAGGGAAAAACTGGTAGAAGGTATGACTCCCTGCTGCTGAGTTGAAGTAGGAGGGAGTACCAGGGTTTTCTGTGTCACCGAGGAGCAACCAGAATCATGGTGGTGTGGCCGGACTTCAGCCTGACCAGCGTCTTTTGAATGAGAGGAAAGGGAGGAAACGCATATAGAAAGAGATTCGTCCAGTCCAGAAGAAAAGCATCTGCCTTGAGGCAATGAGGAGTGTAGATCCTGGAGCAGAACTGAGGCAGCTTGAAGTTGTGGGAGTCTGCAAAGAGATCTATCTGAGGCGTTCCCCACTGAGAGAAGATGTGATGAAGGGGCGTGGAATGGAGAGTCCATTCGTGAGGCTGCAGAAGACAACTCAAGTTGTCTGCTAAGGCATTGTCTGCCCCCTGAATGTAGACAGCTTTGAGGAAGGTGTTGTGGCGGATTGTCCAATCCCAAACTTTCAGAGCTTCCTGACAGAGGGAGGCAGATCCTGTGCCTCCCTGTTTGTTGACATAATACATGGCGACTTGATTGTCCGTGCGAATGAGGATGCTGAAAAGCATTGAGAGTATTGAAAATTGCCCTGAGTTCCAAGAGATTGATGTGACACTGACGATCCGTACTGGTCCAATAGCCTTGAGTACGGAGACCATCTAGATGAGCCCCCAAAGCGTAAGTTGAAGAATCGGTCGTGAGAACCTTCTGATGGGGGGAGCATGTGAAAAAGTAAACCTCTGGATAGATTGGAAGAGAGCATCCACCAGCGAAGAGACCTGGATGTGTCGAGTCAGAGGGTCGGAAACCTGCGTCCATTGAGATGCCAGGGTCCACTGAGGAATTCTGAGGTGAAGTCTGGCAAAAGGAGTCACATGTACTATGGAAGCCATGTGACCCAGAAGAACCATCATGTGTCTCGCCGAGATGGACGGGCGAGAGGAAACTGACTGACAAACACGGAGAAGAGTCTCCAGACGTTGTTGAGGAAGGAACGCTCTGAGTTGGACAGAACAGCTCCGATGAAGGGAAGAGCCTGAGAAGGGTGGAGATGGGACTTCGGAAAGTTAATTTTGAATCCCAGACTCTGCAGGAACCAGATAGTCCACTGGGTCAATAGGATGACTCCCTGAGACATGGAATCCTTGATGAGCCAGTCGTCCAGGTAGGGAAACACCTGAAGACCATGGTTCCTGAGCGCTGCGGCCACCACCACCAGGCACTTGGTGAAGACTCTGGGTGACGAGGCCAGGCCGAAGGGGAGCACTTTGTACTGATAGTGTAGATTTCCCACCCGAAATCTGAGGTATTGGCAGGAGGCCGGATGGATAGGAATGTGAGTATAGGCTTGTGCAGGTGAACTTGGGAAGGATGGACAGAAAAAACTCAAAATAGGTAATGAAATGAAAGTTGTAGTTGAGAACTCTGGAGGTCATCATAGAGTTCTGGTAAATGCTACGACCAAATCTGTCCATCGTTTTGCCCTCCTTGCCGGGAAGGACTGTGGCATATACTTGAGAAGGGTGAGAACGCTTCAACGAAGATTCCACCAGAAGGGATTGATGGGACAACTGAGCACTGTCGAAGCCCTTGTGATGGACAGTCCGGTATCTGAAATCCAATTTCCCCGGAACAGCTGGAATAGAATAGGGGGTTTCCAGACAGCGGACAAAGGTTTGATCCAACAGCTTATGAAGAGGAAGCTTGAGGGATTCAGCAGAAGGTTGAGGGAGATGCATGGTCTCGAGATACTCATTGGAAAATTTGGACCCAATGTCCAGTTGAATATCCAAATCCGCTGCCATCTGAAGTAGAAAGGAAGAAAATGACAGCTGATCTGCCAAAGCCTGGCCTTGAGAGGGACTCGAGGACGTTGAGGCAGCTTGATCCAATGAAGACAGGGATCTAGACAGAGAAAAAGACCCCACCGTGTCCTCAAGCTCTGGAAGTGGAAGGGTTACAGTAGACGGTGGAGAATACTGAAGAAAAGGCTGCTTCCGATGGGGCGAGGCATGCCTGGATGAGTGCTTCGAAGAATGTCTCGATCGATGATGTGAGCTGTGCCTCGAAGCAGGCCTCGACATGCGAGGCGAGTGTGTCTTCGCCAAAGTCCCCAGAGAAAGGATGGGGCTGGAGGCTGTGGATCGAAGCAGAAGTGGTTGGTTGGAAGAACCACAAGGCATTCGCAAAGACTCGGCTCCTTGCATCGAGTGTATCGGTTCCAATGGAAGCATGGGCAAAGACTCTGCTCCTTGCGATGCATGCATCGATGCCAGACTAGACTCTCGCAGAGACTCTGCTCCCTGTAGAGAGTGTGCGTACGACTGAAGCACAGGAGGCGGCTCGACCTCGCAGGAGACCTCCGCATGCCCAGGCTGGATTTGAGAGAGAAGCTTCGGCCCCATAGTGGTAAAGAGCTGAATGAATTGCTTCTCTAAGATCTGGAACGAAGCCGGCAAGGATGGATCCGCATCTCCAACGGGACCACCTGCATGGGCTTCGTGCTCCCTCGAGGCAGTGTGAGAGTGCTTGGACTTAGAAGCCTTGGGCACTTTAAGCACTACTGGGGGAATGGGCTGCTGCGCTATCTGACCTGAAGAGACAGAGGAAGGCACCGCAGCCGGCATCGAAGGCAGAGCCGGAACAAATGAGGCAGGTTTGATGAGGCTCGGAGTAGCAGGTGTGGGAGCCTGAAGAGCCTCGGATGAGGTCGATGGTGAAGCACCCTTCGATGACGAAAGCTTCATTGAAGACTCCATGCTGTAAAGCTGCTCCCACAAGATGCAATGACACTTGAAAGCATGGGCTATAAGTGTTGAGCAAGGCCAGCACGATTCCGGTAGATATTGAGGCCCAAGACACCAAAGACAGCGTCGATGAGGGTCCGTCAGGGAAATCGCGCGCTGGCACTTGGAACACTTTTTAAAACCATTCGCAGGCCGGGACATAGGCCGAAAAAGCTCCGCCGCAAGATCGAAGCCACGGGTCTGCGGCCACGTGGCCTGCCCAGTCGAACGGATGGAAGAAATTTTTTTTGGGGGGGGAAAAATAAGAAAATCAGCGATTATGAGAAAAATAACCCAAAACCGCGGACTTAAGAAGGCACAAGTGAAAATACTTCACACAGAGAGTCGAAGACGGACTTCTCGGCTCCACGGAAAAGTAAGAACTGAGGAGACGTGCCCTGCACTGGGCGGGAAGGCACTCACGCATGCGCGGTGCGGGCAACTCGAAACTTCGAGTTTCTTCAAGCAAGACTGCTTGTGAGGCGTCCGCATCGGGGCTCCGTTGGATCACATCACCCACTTGTGAGAATATCTGCCTGCTTGTCCTGGGATAATATATCATCCTTCAATCCTGCTTTTGCCTACAGCTTATTGGCTGACTAAGATTCCCTATCTGACCAATGGGCTGCAGGCAACCTGCTTAGCAACTACTAAGCTTCTTTGTCTGACCAAAGGGCTGCAGGGGGAGGGGGGACTATCTGAAAAGTCCCCTGCTTGACTCCTCAAATGACTTTTGCCAAACTCCAGACCTAACTAAATCACTTTCTCACATCCAAAAAACGTATATTGATCAATTTCATCAAAATCCTTAGAGCAGTGGTCTCAAACTCAAACCCTTTGCAGGGCCACATTTTGAATTTGCAGGTACATGGAGAGCCGCAAAACAAATAGTTAATGTCTTATTAAAGAAAAAACAATTTTGCATGAGGTAAAACTCTTTATAGTTTATAAATATTTTCTTTTGGCTAAGTCTTAATAATAATATTGTCATTTATAGCTAGAGACATATGATCAAGAAACTTTTATTTTACTTTTGTGATTACGATAAACATACCGAGGGCCTCAAAATAGTACCTGGGGAGCAGCATTTGGCCCCCAGGCCACGAATTTGAGACCACAGCCTTAGAGCTATTTTCAAGATCAGTCTTGTACTGAAAACCATAGGTTAGAAACATAGAAAAAGACGGCAGAAAAGAGCTGTAGCCCACCAAGTCTGCTCATTCCAAATACCCGCCCTCTGGTTTCACTCCCCTAGGGATCCCATGTGAATATCCCATCTTCTCTTAAAGTCTGACACGCTGTTGGCCTCAATCACCTGCAGTGGGAGTTTGTTCCAATGATCCACCACTCTTTCAATGAAGAAGTATTTTCTGGAGTCGCTATGGAACTTCCCTCCCCTGATTTTCAGCAGATGCCCCTTGGTGGTCGAGGGCCCCATGAGGTAGAAGATATCTTCTTCCGACTCGATACGGCCCGTGATGTACTTAAATGTTTCAATCATATCACCCCTCTCTCTTCATTCCTCAAGTGAGTACAGCCTCAGTTTATTCAGTCTTTCTTCATACGTGAGATCCTTGAGCCCCAAGACCATCCTAGTGGCCATTCGCTGAACCGACTCGATTCTCAGCACGTCCTTCCGGTAATGTGGTCTCCAGAATTGAACGCAATACTCCAAGTGAGGCCTCACCATGGACCTGTACAGCGGCATCATAACTTCAGGTCTCCTGCTGACAAAACCTCTACGGATACAACCCATCATTTGCCTTGCCTTGGAGGTAGCTTTCTCCACTTGATTTGCAACCTTCATGTCCTCAATATTGATCACCCCTAGATCACGTTCCGTCGTGGTCCTGGCCAAGGTCTCACCATTTAGTATGTAGGTTCCGTGCGGGTTTCTCTTACCCAGGTGCATTACCTTACACTTTTTAGCATTGAAGCCTAGTTGCCATGTTGCCGACCACTGTTCAAGCAGTAGTAGATCTTGCGTCATATTATCAGGCAAAATGCTTTTACCTACTATGTTGCAAAGTTTGGCGTCGTCGGCGAACATTGATACCTTTCCTCTAAGTCCTTGGGTCATATCTCTTATGAATAAGTTGAATAGAATCGGGCCCAAGACCGAGCCTTGCGGCACTCCACTGATCACGCCTGATGTTTTGGATGGGGTACCGTTCACCACCACCCTCTGAAGTCTACAACTCAGCCAATCCTCAACCCATGTAGTTAGAGTGTTCCCTAACCCTATTGATTTCAGTTTGTTCAATAACCTTCGGTGTGGGACGCTATCAAAAGCTTTACTAAAGTCCAAATATACCACATCCAGTGACTCTCCGGCATCTAGCTGTCTAGTAACCCAGTCAAAAAAACTAATCAGGTTAGATTGGCAGGATCTGCCCTGGGTGAATCCGTGCTGGTGGGGATCACGTAGGTTTTCCTCGTCTAGGATTATGTCGAGATGTCATTTGATCAGTGTTTCCATGAGCTTGCACACTATAGACGTGAGACTCACTGGTCTGTAGTTTGCTGTCTCTGTCCTGCATCCCTTTTTGTGGAGTGGGATAACGTTGGCGGTTTTCCAGTCCAAGGGGACTCTTCCTGTGCGTAGGGAGAGATTTGAAAGAACAGATAATGGTTCTACCAGGACTTCACTCAATTCTCTTAGCACTCTGGGATGTAGGTTGTTCGGTCCCATGGCTTTATCTACTTTGAGTCTTGATAGTTCGTAGTAGACGCTACTGGGTGTAAACTCGAAATCTTGAAACGAGTCCTTCTGGCTGTCTCCCGTCTGAAGCTGTGGACCAGCTCCCGGTGCTTCATAGGTGAAGACTGAGCAGAAGTATTCGTTTAGTAATTCTGCCTTGGCAGAATCTGATTCTATAAGGCTACCGTCTGATTTCTTCAGGCATTCATGAAAATCCTTAGAGTTGTTTTCAATATCACAGTTATAGCTTACTCACTTTATATAATAAGATACATAAACAAACAATATCCAAGCCATGACTCCTCATTAAGATTATTTACTCCTTCAAACCTTCTCAACATGTCAGCAATATCTAGTACATATGATTGCACCATCCTACATGAATGCAGGACTTAAATTGGTGCCATCGATCTGAAAGTTATAGCTAATTAACTGGGTTTTTTTTTTTTGATTGGTGGCAAAGTAATGTATGATGGCTTCAGTTTAGACTATTTCAAAAGTGAGTTGTTTTAAACTTTTGGATTGGTGATTTGGAGTAGAAACACATTAATACTAAAAAGAAAAAAAAAGACTGATGATTATTATTTGGTAGGAGGATGTTGACAAAAGATTATTCCTCCATATATATAGTCTACTTTCTACTTCATAATTACAATATTTAATATGGAACTGATACTTTAATGGATTGCATGGTATTGTGGTTATATTAGATGGATTGAGTGATCTAAAATTGATTGGCATCAGAGAACAAGGCAGCACAGTTGTCTTCAGAATCAAAGATAAAATACAATATGTAGTTTTTGAAAAATGGATTTTCTTTTTTGTTGTTGTTCCTATATTACTTGTCAGTTGCAGGGGCTTTGTGTTGCTTCATTTTTAGTCAGGCATTTCAGGCAGTAAATGGTTTTTTGATGAATTGTATGTGTGTTTAGGTGGGGGGGGGGGGCTCTAGCTTTCACATTAGAGTTGAGAGGGAAATGATAGAAATGATGCTGGTTTGTAGTCTTAGTAGTTCCTTCCCATTCCCCAATGCCAGTTTTCCAATCTTACTATATAGACTGACTCACTAATTAAGAAGTTGGATTAGATAGCATTATTTGGCATTGATTGGAAGTAAAGAACAATAGAGTAATTTAGATCAATTGTTGGTAATCTGTGAAACAGAACACTTATGTAAATTTCAGGGGATGTTTTACTAGATTCAGTTCATTTGGCTTCTGATGTACCATAGGCAGCAAGATTCAGTGAGAAACTTCAACAGACTACACATTTCATAGATGCTATAAATATTTGGAAATGATAAGATAAACCACTTTGTAATTCATAATAGCAAAGGAGGAATCAAATTGTGGCAGGTTAGATTTCATAGAGCAGAGGCTAGCTGATTTTACAACTAATGTAAAGTTAGGAAGTTGGTATATTAACGGGAAATTTACGGGAAATGAGGGAGAAGCATAGGGAAAAAGGCATGACACAGAATCACTCAATTTATGTTAACCAACCCCATAGCTTAATATATGAGATAATTAATATAATTAACCAATGAACATGCACCAACATGGGCCAGAGCTGTCAGAATCATATAAAAGAAAGCTCCCTGGACCATGGTTTCAGAACTCATCGGAGGTTCTCCATCAGCCTGGCCAGCCTGATGTATGCTCTATCACTCTGTATGCTGTGTGATTTGTTCCTGTAAGCTATTACTATTTGATTATTAAACTTATATTATTTGTATCAGCATAAGGAGAGTTGAGTAGTCTATCTGTGAAGGCCTAGGGTCTTCAGTGGTAGACCCCGACATTTGATAGAGGGAATAGCAGCCTTTAGACCACTCTCTGGTTTGTACATGGGTTGTAGGCATCTCGCTTTTCTGATTATCTGCTTTGCTTATATCTGTTTTTATAGTATTTATGCACCAATATAATTACTCTAACTGTATATCTAACTTGTTTTTTTTTTTCACTTTTCCTTCATAATTTTAACCTTGGGGGTTTCCCTTCCATAATTTTAACTTTGGGGGTTAACGAAGGAGCTACGCCGAGCTGCGGGGTCAGCGGTGGGCCTGATTTCTTTATTGCAGAGGCGGGGACCGGGAAGGATGGTAGCGGGTGTCAGGCAGGGGATGATGTATTGCTAAAATTTTTACTATGGTAATGGTATTGCTGTGAGGGTCGAGCCCTTTGCCGTAGGCAGACTCTGTGACCTCCCGTGGGGCCATGGAGCCCAGATCTACTGAAAGTGGTTCACATAGACCCAGAGAAAGATAGATAAAAAGGTGCACCTCTGAACAACCCGGCTGATTGTTGGAGCTTGGGTTAGCCCTTTGCTTAACCCATAAGGCTCAGATGCCAGAAGGCTTGGTAAGCTTAGTAGTAGGTCTCCATATAGGGCACAGGCTTATAGACTGGAGACAGCTAGGTCTGGCACGTTGTTAAAAACTGGTTACCAATGGTTGGGATATCAGCCATATGCTGCGGGGCAGCCTAACTGACCCGCAAGGCAGAGCAATAGCGAGTGCCAGAGCAGAGCAAGAGCGAGTGCCTGGCAGAGCAAGAGCAAGTGCCACTAGAATTTTGGTTGTTTCAATAGGACATCCCTGAATCCTCCAGACTCAGGAATAAGGCCTTATTGTATGAATCTTGTCTTGATGTATCTCTTCGTCTGATTATCATTTTTCTGTCCACAGGTTAACTAATATTACATTGTATAGTGATATTGTATTTCACTGTTTCTATGAATCCGCTGTCTTGCATTTTGATGTTTCTCTGCATCCACATCGTTGATGCCATGTGAAATCAGTCACCTACATATATCTCTTTGGTACTTAATCTCTAATCTGACCTATTACTGTTACCCGTATATATCCATTTTCTGTCAGCATGCATCTTGGTGAACCTTCACTAACAAAAGTGTTGGGGAACTGATGCCTTGCTTCTTTTATCTCTCTTCCTAAATTTTCCTCCTGGTACCGGCTGGTGCATACTTTGTGTTCAGGCATATTTTACGGGTGGTCTTTATGCCGGAAGTCTCTACTGCACTCCCATGAAATATATGTCCTCAACTCTATCTTTCTTAGCCTCTCAGTAGGTCTTTATTGTTTCTTCCAATATATAGTTTATCAAAACTAATAGTAAATGGGGACTATGAAACATAGTGGCATCACAACTATTGCTTCTGTTACTATTTAGTCTTGGTCCAGAAGGATGACCTCATCTACAGGGAAAAACCAGTTTAGTATGAAAAATGCTTTCATATTGACTCCCTCAGAAAAAATAGAAAGAGGAAGTGACAAGGCTGAGAAGCATCCATAAAGGCCTGGATTCTGTAAGTGGTGGCTGCTGCAACAGGAAACTGCAGAACAGGCGCCTGCCATGTGTTAATCACCGCTTACAGCATCATGGTTCCCAAGGATGCTAAGTGCCGGAAATGTAGGCCAGGTTTTTACAGACCTACATTTTTGGCACCTAGGGTCCTTTCTGAATCATAGTTAGCATTGCCTAGCGATGCCAAACACTGGTGTTGCACCTAAATACGCCCATTTCTGGGTGTCAATATCACTAAGCAACACTAGGTGCCATGGCACTAGGCACCAATTTGGGAGGCTGCCTAGTATCACCTAATTTTTTTGTTTTGATTAAGGTTTTAATTGTTTTTTAATGGCACAATCAATTATCACACCATTTTAAACCAATTGAAACCCTTAAGTTAGCTGCTCTTAGACGTGATCTAGGTACCTGTTGGTGACTAACCTTCGGTGGCTTTTTGAGAATCCGGGCTAAAAGGTCAAAATCAATGAAATGCTGCATGAGGGATGGGAAACTTAAAAAGCAGTCAAATTGAAACTGTACATGGATTATTAAATCCTCATCATGCATCAACAGGAGGGACGCCCACTCCTTCCTGCTGCCGACAATCCCCCCTTCTTCGCCTAAAAGCTCTTGTGTTGGGCGTTTGGGACTTAGGCTTTTTTTTCATTGATTATATATGGTAAGTGTAGACGAAGTGGTGGACTGGGCGTTTAAACAGCTGAATGTAGAGGCAGGCTATTATTTTTTTTAAACTCCTTTTGGAGGTTTTTTTTGAGAATGGACATTTTCCCTGCTTCTACATTCAGCGTTTAGGACCTAGGCCAAAAGGGGACTTAGCCGGTTTTTTTTATTATTATTAATATGCCCCTCTGTAAGCAGAGAAAATGTTAATTATAATTTATATTTGGGGGGTTTTCAAAAAGGTCAAGGCAGATGACTTTAAAATATGCAATGTCACCTCAGTAACAACTATACAAAAATAGACAAATATACCCCTCCCCTTTTACTAAACCGCAATAGCGTTTTTTAGCACAGGGAGCTGTGCTGAATGCCCCGTGCTGCTCCCGATACTCATAGGCTCCCTGCTCTAAAAAACGCTATTGCAGTTTAGTAAAAGGGACCATAGTGCAAAATATAGACAGCAGATATAAATTCTCAAAATGAGCATATTTTGATCACTAAATTGAAAATAAAAATCATTTTTCCTATCTTTGTTTTCTGGTGATTTCATGAGTCTCTGGTTGCACTTCCTTATTACTGTGCATCCAGTATTTCTTCCCTTCTTTCTGCTTCCTGCATGCTTCCTCTCCTCCAGACCTCATTCCATTCCCCAACCAACATCTCTCTCTCTGACCCTCCATGAGTCCAACTTTTTCTTCCTCTCTCCCTGCCTCCTCCCCTTTCTTTCTTTTTCTCTATCTCCCTACCCCTTTCTTTCATTCTGTCTTTCTTTCTTTCCCCCCCCCCAAGCCACTGCCACAGATTTCTCCCTGCTTCCCCGATGCCACAAAAGCCAGCGCCGGGCTCACGAGCCTCCCCCCCCGCCTCCCCCCCCCCCACGATGTTATTTCTGTTGTTGGAGAGGAAGTTCTGGGCTGGAACTTCCTCTCAGACTTCAGAATTAACATCAGGGGGGGAGGAGAGGGGAAGGCTTGTGGGCCGGCACTTGTACAGTGGCTGCACGGGCCTGGCTTTTGTGGCATTGGGAAAGCAGGAAGAAAGTAAAGACAACACGAGTCTATGGACTCTGCGACTGAATCACGTTGCATTGCGATCTACTGGTCGATCGCGATCGACCTTTTAGGCACCACTGTGTTAGAGAGTACTAATACTATATCCTCATGCTTAATATCTAGAGTAGAGAATGGCACGGTGGTTGTTACCTGCGGCTAGCCGCAGGTAACCCACAGAAACGGTGACAAAAAAAAGGTCACCACAAGAATGGGGACAAGGCCATTCACCGTCCCGTGGAGTGGTGAATGGTCTTGTCTCCACAGTTAAAGGAGTGAGCATGCGCGGTGAATGAGCGTGCAGTCCGGCAGCCCCTTCTCTCCTGCCGGCCGGCTGGCCGTGCATCTTTTCCCTTACCTTCTCTTTGTGGCGATTTCTATAAGGCTATGTGTTGTATTGCAGCCGGAGCCTTGAAGTCGCGTCACGTGTAGCTGCTGGAAAAATCTCTTCTAATGCAATTTCATGTTTACGGTTGCATCGAAGGAGACTTTTCCAGCAGCAAATGTGACGTGACTTCAAGGCTCCGGCTGCAATTCAAGGCATAGCCTTATAGAAATCGCCACGAAGAGAAGGTAAGGGGAAGAGAGAGAGGAGATGCACGGCTGCCTGCCCTGTGCCCTGTGCCCTGTCCCTACCTGCCTGCCAGCCACTATGCCTGCCTGCCCTATGCCCTGTCCCAGCCTACCACTAGACCACCAGAGGGAGGACAGGGTACAGAGCCTGGCAGGAAGGGGGGATAGGGTGCAGAGCCTGGCAAGGAGTGTGGGGTTGGGTGAAGAGCCTGGCAGGGAGAATTTGGTTCAGAATGGGTTTTTTTTTCTTGTTTTCCTCCTCTAAATCTAGGGTGTAGCGATCAACAAGATGATCTCAAACTGCCAAATTATATTTATATTTTGCAATCAGGAGAACATAATTCCACCAATGGTGGTAATGGTAGTGGTATTTTTCCATACAGTAACACTATCTTCTTCTTTTTTTGAAATTCTTTATTAATTTTCAAATCACATACAAAACTGCACAGAATATATAATCAATTAATACAATAATCAGCACTTACAACCAAACAAATAATAATATAACGTACATTCCCCCCCTCCTTCCGCCCCTCCTCTCATCAAAGCTATGGCAATAAGAATATCAAACAGGGTTTAGGGGTTGTTTTTTTTGCTCCTCCGTCATATAATTAGGTAATGCAGCATATCTAAATATAATTAAATCAAAAGTACAGGAAGAAGGGCAGGGAGTACAGTGTACCATCGTCTCCTACACTGCTTACCAAAATTGAGACAAATTAACACAATCAAATAACATATGTTGTAATGTGCCCACCGTATGCAAACAGTGCCAACACATGGAGGAGGTAGAAGCACATTTACATACCTTATGAGCTCTTAAAGGGGTCTATAATACTTTTTGACTAATGAAATATAAAGTTTGCTGAATGGAGGCTGACAAAACAGGTTTTAAACTAAATTGCCAAAAAATGCTTCCATTGATCAGAAGATAATTTAACCCCCCAATTCCATCTCCCAAATACAATGAATAGTACTAGGAATGGCGTGGAGGAGCATAATCAAAAGATACGTCTAAGTCCGTTTTGGGCCTAAGTCGCTAGTTGCCCAAAGTCGGCAGTGTCTAAAGTCAATTCTTGAAAAATACATCCAAATTTTTTTTTTTTTTTAATCATCTAATTATATGTCCAGCCTTTTGATTGGCCAGATCGCTAAGTCGTCTATTTTTATATCCCATTCTCGTCCAAAAATTTGTCCATGTCAAAAACGCCTAGAACAAGACCTTTTAGATGTGGGAGGGACCAGCGAAGTGATGGACTTGACACCCAGACATGGCAACACAATAATGGGGCACCTTACAGGGCACTGCTGCGAACTTCACAAAAAGGGTATCATATAAGCATCTCGGCAGAACTCCCTTATAGGTCATGGTGAGCCCCCCAAAACACCCCAAAACCTACTAGACCTACTTGTCTACAACCCCAATAGCCCCAGACTACTTAAACCACTTCTGTTTTCTCTACTATGCTTTTCTAGGCCAGGTATGTATGTTTTTATTCCGATTTTTATGGTGTTGTGTGTGTGTGTGTGTGGGGGGGGGGGGGTCAGTGATCACTGGGAGAATGTGTGGGGGTCTGTACTTTGTGTCTGCAGTGGTTACACTGCACAACAAAGTTTTTGCTTCCTGAACACTGCTGGGTGTTTCTTATAGAATTTTGGGTGCTGATCATGAATATTACATCAAAAATTACCCATCACGTACCATTTCAGAGAAATCTTCAATTTTGTCGTGATTTTTTCTTATATTTGGATGCAAACAATTTTTTCTCCCATAAGTGTCTTATCAACAACGGTTTGTGCCGCCTGGGTATGTCCATGCATAAAATCTAGCCAGGTTGGAAGCTGTTTTATGGAAGATGACATCCTGGGCATGTCTGGGCAGGTCTGAACGAGCTTGCGCTGTCTCACCATGCTATAATGGTGGCTTCCATACACCGATCCTGCTCATTTGGTTAATATAGATAGTCCGTGTGTGTATATAGTATCAGTATAGTAAAGTATAGTAGTATAGTAGCTGTAGCAATATAACAGTAAGTAAGCTTGATGCTATAGACGTTTTGGTGTCGGGCAATATGTCTCGTCGGTGTCGTAACAGCCGCGACACATTCTGCTATATCTGTGGGGAATATACACTTACGCCTCAGAGACGTTCGATGACTGCCCTTGTAAAGAAAGCCTATCATCTGTATTTTGGCTGCAAAATAGGTGATCAAGACAAGCAATGGGCGCCTCACATTTGCTGTGCGACATGTGCTGTTAGTCTGAGAGCCTGGCTCAGAGGTACTCGAAAGACGATGCCATTTGCTGTTCCGATGATATGGCGAGAACAGAAAGACCATGTGACGGACTGTTATTTCTGTTTGACTAATGTGTCTGGTTTCTCTGCCAAAAACAAGAAGTCAATTGAATATCCTAATCTGCCTTCAGCAATGAGACCCATGCCACATGATGACAGTCTTCCAGTTCCGAAACCACCAGAGGATTGGACCTTAGACGAACCAGATGAAGAAACTGCAGTGCAGGGTTCTAACAGTGACATTGACCCGGATTTTGAACCATCCTCATCAGGCGATCCACATCTGATAACACAGTCCGAATTGAACGATTTGGTCAGAGATTTGGGTCTGTCAAAAGCAAAAGCTGAGCTGCTAGGTTCGAGACTGCAGGAATGGTGTTTGCTATCACCAGGTACGAAAATTTCTGTGTTTCGAGACCGGCATCATGATATAACCAAATTTTTTGCACAAGTCGACAGTCTCTGTTTCTGTTGTGACATTGAAGGATTGTTCTCGGTCTTTGGTTGTGATCACAACCCGGAAGAGTGGCGTCTTTTCATTGATTCGTCAATGTTAAGCCTGAAAGCTGTTCTGTTGCACAATGGCAACGTTTATCCTTCAGTACCTGTTGGCTATGCAGCACATATGAAAGAAACATATGAGAATATGGAAATGTTACTAAAGTATGTCCAGTATACCAGGTATAACTGGAATATCTGTGGAGACCTCAAAGTCGTTGCTCTGTTACTAGGACTGCAGCTTGGCTATACAAAGTACTGCTGTTTCATCTGCGAATGGGACAGCCGAGACAGAGAGTCGCACTATTCTAGAAAGAACTGGCCACTCCGTAAAAAGTTAGTTCCAGGACAGAAAAATGTAGCACATGAATCGCTTGTTGACCCGACAAAGATATTTTTGCCTCCTGTTCACATTAAACTGGGACTCATGAAGAATTTTGTGAAAGCAATGAACAAGGAAGGGGAAGGTTTTCGTTATTTAAGACAGATGTTCCCAAGAATAACTGATGCCAAGATCAAAGAGGGTATTTTTGTTGGCCCCCAGATCAGACATGTTATGAGTGACAAGCGATTTGAAGATCTGTTAGTTGGGCCGGAAAAAATTGGCTGGAAAGCCTTGAAAGACGTTGTTGACAATTTTCTGGGCAATTACAGAGCCCCAAACTACATTCAGCTGGTAGACAAACTTCTCAAAGCATACAAGAGAATGAAGTGCAATATGTCACTCAAGATTCATTTCCTCCATTCACACTTGGATTTCTTCCCCGCAAATCTCGGTGCTGTGAGTGACGAGCACGGTGAAAGGTTTCATCAAGACATAGCTACGATGGAGAAACGATACCAGGGCAATTGGAATCCGTCAATGCTTGCCGACTATTGTTGGATGCTACAACGTGATGCACCAGACACTGAATATAAAAGAAACTCGGGAGCAAAACACTTTTAATTCTGTTTCATTTAGTCGCTTGTGCGAAACGTAAACTTGACTATATATTTTATTGTCAGTAAACATAAAAATGTCTATTTCTCATAGTTCTTACGTGATGCAGTAAAACCAAAACCATATTTGAGCATACCAAGTTGGTACCTGTCATAATCACCAAAAACTTTTCAGGAATCAAGACTTAACCAAAAAATTGTTGTGCAGTGTTATCTAGTCACTTTGAATACCTTCTGGGCACTTCGAACCTGCTTTTACATCGCATAAGTCAAAAATGTACAAGTTCCGTCTGCGTGACATTTGGAGCATTGAGATTAAGCATCAAATTACTGCGTCTCAATGGCCACAAATTTGGGCTTGGAGGATGAGATGTACAGTGTCGGCATCTATCAGACAAATTTGTTTTTTTCTGTTACATATAGCATTTTGGACCCCTGTTCATTTACAAAAATTAGATAGCTCTAAGTCTAATAGATGTTGGCATTGTCATCTTGAAGCTGGGACATTGGATCATTTACTGTTTTATTGTCCTCTGATACTTAGCTTTTGGAAATCCATCTCGGGATCAAGTAAATAATTTACTTGAAAACCCAGTAGTGCTATCATATGATACAGTATTATTTGGTACATCAACGAGGGCTAAGAGTCAAATTTCCTCTAATAATAATAAACTTTTGCTCATAGTGACAGGAGTTGCCATTCAACATATCACGAATAATTGGAAAAACTATGATTGATTAAGTTATAGTTTTGGTGGAATTCATTGTGCCACATTTTAAAATGGAACGAGTAATAGCTATTCAGCAAGGGCGTTTTAAAAAGTTTAATGATGTTTGGAAGCCATTAACAAAATATTGTACGGATTGAATATAATTAATAATTTTATTTTCCCCTTTTTTGTTCACTAATGTCCAGGGTGGGGGAGAGGATGGGGTTATTCTAATGTTATAGAATGATGGATATAAAGAAGGGAGGGAGGGTAATTGATGTGATTTAGGGCTCCTTTCACAAAGGTGTGCTAGGGCCTTAAGGCGTGCAATAGCGCGTGTTAAATTCCTGAGCCTGCTAGCCACTACTGCCTCCTTTTTAGGAGGTGGTAGATTTTCAGCTACCGTGCGCTATAACACAGTAATTTTGTGCGTGCGCTAAAAACCCTAGCGCATCTTTGTAAAAGGAGCTCTTAGTTCTTTGATGGATTAGTAAGTGATGTTAAAGTATATATGATTGTATTTTTGTTGCACTTATTGAAAGTTTTAAAATGAATAAAAGTTTTGAAAAAATAAAAAATAAAGTAAACAAAAGTCTACTCTCTTCCAGGGAATTACACACAATGCCAGCAACTATAAAACAGGTGGAGTAAAAGGCCTCAGTTAAAGTCAAACAATGACTGGGGAGTGCTACTATTGTCATACACATTAAGCAGACACTCCCTTAACGGTCACAGGCCACAAAAAACTCCACCCGCTATAATTATTAGTTCAACATATTGTGTAGAATTCTACCTCACCAACCCCAGGAACTGCAGAGTCAAATTCAAGCCAAACTCAGTCCCGCATTTACAGCATAAGAAAAAAGCACAGAAAAAATTCACAAAGAAAATTGCCACTTATCTTGTGCTTCTTCAATCCGACTGTCAGTAGCGATGACCACACTTCAAGGCTGCTTCATGATTGTGGATAGTGGTAGTATGCATTTTCTGCTACACACCAATCTCATCGATGATTTTAATTTTTATTTTTCTCTAAAGTTTGCAGTCACGAATCAACAGCTGATATCTTGGCTAAAAGATGTAAAAGTTCAGACTTAATTTTCTTGCTATCACCTGTGTTTTCCGATGAGTGCCAAGATTTGCCAAAGCTGTTTGACCACATTATCCGTATGCTCTGGAATCATTTTACTGCCATTGTCCTTCACTGGTGATGGTGGGTCTGGTTTCGGACACTTTGCTCTGGAATTTAGCGTGAACGCTGCTTCAATCTTACCAGGCTTATGTTGAGCCATCTTTCTAAGAACAAAAGGTGCAGAAAAATAATCTGTGGAGCTGAATTAACCAATTAATCATATAGCTAAACAAGCGAGCAAGCAGATCATTCCTCCATCTTGTTTGGGCTCCTTAGCGTCCCCCCACCCCCCCACACACAATTTCTAATATCTTATCATAAAGTGGAATATACTACTGGTCTTTATTTTCTAATCTAAATAAATTGGAGAAAAAATCTATAAACTTAATTCACAATTTAAATAATATAACTCATAAAGTGAATTATTTCAAATAAAAAATATAATTTTAATTATAAGAGTGCTCAGTGTGATATCTTATTCAAAACCAGCAAGTTGTAAGAATAAAGATATATAATCCTTGCATCATTGCACTCACCTCCCTACCAGCCCTAATTAATTTAAGCAAACTTATACTCAAAAATATAAATTGATGAATACTTAGCTGAATTCACTGAGTGTCAATTCGGTTGAAAGATGTTTGTAAAGTTCACCTCTCATGAATAGGTTTGCTCAGACAGATTTTTTTTATCTTTAAAGGCTGATCACTGATGATAGTTGATTTGATGCAATGAAATGTTCCTTATAGTTATTCCTTGTTGTTTAAGCTGGTTACGAAATAATATAGAATATAGTGAGCCTTCAGCACAACCATAAAGTCCAAATAGCAAATCAACGTGTAGTTAAAACATCTTGATTTAAGAACTCAAGTAAAGTGTCCAACATTTCCTCATTTCCTCAACACCGATCGTGTTTCGCTAAGACTAGCGTCATCAGGAAGAAAAAAACTAAAAATAAAACAAAAAATAATAATAAACATGTTATAATTGTAGAAAATCCTATAATTATTTTGAAAAAGATTTTAGAGTTTTTAGAATCTTTTAGAATCTTTTAGAATCTTTTTCAAAATAATTATAGGATTTTCTACAATTATAACATGTTTATTATTATTTTTTGTTTTATTTTTAGTTTTTTTCTTCCTGATGACGCTAGTCTTAGCGAAACACGATCGGTGTTGAGGAAATGAGGAAATGTTGGACACTTTACTTGAGTTCTTAAATCAAGATGTTTTAACTACACGTTGATTTGCTATTTGGACTTTATGGTTGTGGTGAAGGCTCACTATATTCTATATTATTTCGTAACCAGCTTAAACAACAAGGAATAACTATAAGGAACATTTCATTGCATCAAATCAACTATCATCAGTGATCAGCCTTTAAAGATAAAAAAATCTGTCTGAGCAAACCTATTCATGAGAGGTGAACTTTACAAACATCTTTCAACCGAATTGACACTCAGTGAATTCAGCTAAGTATTCATCAATTTATATTTTTGAGTATAAGTTTGCTTAAATTAATTAGGGCTGGTAGGAAGGTGAGTGCAATGATGCAAGGATTATATATCTTTATTCTTACAACTTGCTGGTTTTGAATAAGATATCACACTGAGCACTCTTATAATTAAAATTATATTTTTTATTTGAAATAATTCACTTTATGAGTTATATATATACTTTATTTTCTAATACCACTGATATCACCTTGTTGATCTTTAGGAACTAGTGTAAGAATTGTTTTCCCTAAATGATTTGCAAAACCCACTTTTTTTCCCAAGGAATTATTCAATCAACAAGAAGGGGTTGCTGAAAAGTTCTCAGCCCAACCAATATGAGAATGACATAGATATGGTTCAATCAGTGATCTGAAACAATGTCAAAACATAGAATTTTGTTTCAGCAAATTGGCACTTAATTAAATAAGATAACACTCTTTTCAGCTACAGTGGCAAAATAACGCTCAGAATTTAAGAAGTTGGTTAGTTGGACTGAGAATTCTTCAGCACTCCCTCATATACCCCTCTCTCCTTTTTACAAAACCCCAGAAGTGGTTTTTAGGGCTTATTTTACAAAGGCGCGCTAAGTGTTTTAGCGTGGATTTAGCACGCGCTGAATCAATGCGTCCATAGGATAACATGCACGTGTTAGAGTTTAGTGCATATTTAGCGTGTGATAATATTTACCGCGTACTAAAAAGCATAGTGTACCTTTGTAAAAGAGGGGGTTATTGTAGACTGGCCCGCTGAATGCTCTGCACTGCTCCTAACACTCATAGGAACCTTATGAATGTCGGGAGCAGTGCAGAGCATTCAGCGTGCCAGCCAGCACTAAAAACCGCTTTCACATTTTTGTAAAAGCGGGGGATAACAAAGATTGAAAGTAATTGTTAGATGGATTTTTTTTGAGCAAAAATACAAGACATATATCCTGCAAACATTGAGATTTCACATATTTAGGCAATAATCTTCTCAGTTCCACTTCTAATACTTGAGAAAAAAGTTTGTCAATACCTATCTGCTGTACGTCTATTTGTAACTGATCTTTGATGTCATCATTAACGATAATTCATTTAAATGTTCCCTGAGAATAAGCAGTACTAAATACTGTATATCTGCCCTAATAGATTATATTTTATTTCTGAAGAAAAAAGGCTAGACCCATTGCCCTTGTCATCATGCCATCTGGGGTTATCATAAAATTAATTATCTTATATAACTTTCTCCAACCTATTTTGCCAATCTTTATTTGTTCGGAATAATATCTTTATTTGGCCTGTTTTAACTGAGACTTATATCTATTAATCATTTTTCTTCATTGAGCTTTACCTTATCTTTTTGAGTTTTATTCCACTCTTTTCAAACCTTTCAAATATTCTTGTTTTAATTGTAACAAACCTAAATTAAACCAAAGTGTTCCCTCTCTTTCTTTAATCTTCCTTTTAGGAGCAATTTCTTCTATAACTTCATTTCAGGCCCCTTTTACAAAGCTGCAGTAGCGATTCTACCGCAACAAATGCAGTGAAGCACATAGGAATTGAATGGGCTTCAGTGCATTTGCCAAGGGGGAATTGCTACCACAGCTTTTTTTAAGAGCTTTTTCCCTAACGTGCAATGTACTCCCAAACATTACATCTTAGTGGGAAACTCAGAAAATTGCCCCTATACTGTACACACAATGATAATCTATAAAGCTCTTTGTCAACATATTTTAATTCTCTTCGCTACTCAATGGTTTATCTGTTCCTGGTTTGGTTCAGGACTAGCTCTAGTGGGGAAAAAAGGCAAGCACGGCAGTTGCAACACAAGGACCCTCCTTGGAAAACTAAATAATATAATTGGTCAGATTTTCAGAGCTTTTACCTGAGTCACAGCTTGTTTAACCCAGGCACTGCCTCAGTTTCCTGCTAAAAAGAAGCGTGGCACTATTCACTGTAGTCGGTGGCACCTTGTACCAGCTATTAATAGGAAAGATAATTACAAGGTTACAGTTTCTGGAACTGTTATATTTCTGGGGTGATGGAAGTCAGGAAGGATGATGTCATCATATGCTGCTAGCCTGACTATAACAGTTTTTGTTAGACAACAGAAGGAACCAGAAGGGTTGTCATGGCAATACTAATTAGCATGCTCACCAAAAAATAATTTAAAATTAAAATCAGGCAAACATTGGCATGCACAATAACAACACAAAATTTAGTTTTAACAAGAATTTGTAGGTTAATCATGTGATAGAGAAACATTAACATCTTTATTAAGATATCTGCTATGAATCATAGACTGAAACACCAATGTACCAAAGGAAAATCTTAAGCATTTGTATTATCATTTAGGAACATATGCAAAAGGGAAGATATTTTATACACCAATGTTGTAATTTAAATGCAGTTTTGCATGTGTAAACTTTTAGAAAATTATCTCCCTGCCCTACCAGGCTATGTAGCCAGCTCCCCTCCTTGCCAGGCTCTGAACCCAGCCCCCCTTACTACTTGACAGGTTCTGCACCGTGTCCACCCTCCCTGCCAGGCTCTGCACCATGTCCCTCCTTTCTACCCTGCACCCTCTTCCCCCTATGGTGGTCTAGTTGTAGGCCAGGACAGGAGGGATCCCTCCCGTCTCCCGTCCCGGGCGATACTAACAATTTTTTTAACCCCCCCATACCTCTTCTCGTGAGAACTGGTGGCAGCCATTCAGCGAGCAGCGCAGGGCTGGGTGGGAGCTTGAGAAGCTCACTCCTGTGTGCCAGTGTGCTGCTGGCCATGAGATTAGAGGGCGAAAAGAAGGGGCTCAGAAGGAGGGGCGCAGCGCAGGGCAGGAGCGTGGAAAGTTAACTCCTGCCCATACACCGCTGGACCACCAGGGTTGTGAGAAGAGGTTTGCGGAGGGGGGGGGGGGTTATAAAAATTGTTAGTATTGGCTGTGATGGGAGATGGGAGGAATCTTTCCTGTCTCAGCCTACCAGAATCCTTCATCAAGTCCGGGAGGGGGTCGGGTCATGACCTGAATATAAGATGAGATCCTCATTTTTGGGCCACTTTTTGGCCCAAAAATCTCGTTCTATATTTGAGCATATACGGTACATCTGCTAATATCCACATTTTCAGTCCTGTCAGGATTCATGCCTAGACTGGTTTAAAAATTGACTTTTTAGATTAATATTGGGTCTTAGTAAGGAGAGGAAATCTTAAGATGTAGGAATAATGACAAATTATTTTTGTTGCAACTCGCCTTGATCTTTTGGGTCAAAATGTACAGCACTGCATATACCTTTCAGCACTATATAAGTGATTAGTAGTAGTAGTAGTAGTAGTAGTAGTAGGGCATGTGATCAAATGTGGAGGCTTCTTAAATTTCCACCAAGAACCTCAGCAACACCACTCCAGGCTCACAGCCTAAAGCTTAATATGTCATTTTTTCACTGGTTCTTTTTATCAAGTGTGTTTCTTAATTCATATCTCATTTCTATCACCTACCTTTTCCAGAGCAGCAATTCTGTAACCAGTACCGTCATGTGCTTGACACATGATCAGCGCTCTGACAACAGCACCAGTTATAGAATCTGGACCCAATTATATTAGCACCAGATGTATCAACAGTTAAGACAGATCTGGACATTTATTTTTAAGTTTCACTGCTAGCTTGCTTGCTTGCTTAAAATCAGTGACATCCCAATGTACATTAAAATCCTAGCTGTGGTGTGCTCCAGGGATCTCCACTGTCCCCCATCCTTTTCAATGTTTACATGACATCATTAAGCATTCTCTCTTTAGGTCCAGGTGAATTTCTTTTTACATATGCAGATGATATTTTTATACTACAATAAGTTAGTCTAAATTTAAATAACTTTGCCTCTAATATTTATTTTTTGTATTACCAGATTATTACAGTGGTCAACTTTGACCATGATGAAGTTAAACCCCGTAAAGAGATCAAACCGGCTATGTCACTCGAAGCCCAACTGATGAAGTTACAACTGTCTTATTTTGGTCACACCATCAGAAGAGAGAGATCACTGGAGAAGAACATCATGTTTGGGAGGATCGAAGGAACCAGACGAAAAGGGCGATCTGCAATCAGGTGGCTGGACACATTGAAAACAACCATGGGGATGATGCTGGAGGACCTTTCCAGACTAGCACAAAACCAATTTCTTTTTAGATCTGCCATTCATCAAGTCACTAGGACTCAAGCACAAGTCGATGGCACCTAACATTTGCCACGATTGTACAGTTGACTGTATTAGCCCAGTTGGACTATTATAATTCTGTTTATTGTGGTATTAGTAAAGGCAATTTAAAAACATCTACAACTGATACAGAATACTGCAGCTCAGCCGATTTTTAATAAGAATACATTTGAACATATCACACCCCTCTTGAGATCACTACACTGGCTTTCTATTTAGTCAAGAGTCAAGTTCAAAAGTATTTGTCTAGTTTTTAAAATATTTTATGGACAATTAGATGACTTAGGACTCCTTTTACTAAGCTGTGCTAGCGGTTTTAGCACACGCTTTGCGCACGCTGAATTGCCGTGCGCACTAGACTTTAACGACAGCATTGAGCTGGCGTTAGTTCTAGCCACGTAGAGTGGGTTTAGTGCACGCTAAAATCCCGCATACACTAAAAATGCTATTGCAGCTTAGTTGTACCATTAACATAGAAACATAGAAACATAGAAATTGACGGCAGAAAAGGGCCATAGCCCATCGAGTCTGCCCATACCAGTGACCCACTCCCTGATTCTTACTCTCCTAGAGATCCCACATGAATATCCCATTTCCTCTTGAAATCTAACACGCTGCTGGCCTCAATCACCCGCTGAGGCAGCTCGTTCCAATGATCGACCACCCTCTCGGTGAAGAAGTACTTCCTAGCATCACCCTGAAATTTCCCTCCTCTGATTTTCAGCGAATGTCCTCTGGTTACTGAGGGCCCCGTAAGACTGAAGATATCATCTTTCACCACTATACGCCCAGTAATATACTTGAAGGTTTCAATCATGTCTCCTCTCTGTCTTCGCTCCTCCAATGAGTACATCCGCAGTTTTTTTAACCTTTCTTCATACGTGAGATCCCTGAGCCCCAAAACCATCCTGGTAGCCATTCGCTGAACCGACTCAATTCTCAACACATCTTTTTGGTAGTGTGGTCTCCAGAATTGAACACAATACTCGAGATGAGGTCTCACCATGGATCTGTACAGTGGCATTATTACTTCAGGTTTTCTGCTGACAAAACCCCTACGGATACAGCCCATCATTTGTCTTGCCTTGGACGAAGCCTTCTCTACTTGATTGGCAGCCTTCATATCGTCGCTAATGATCACTCCTAAATCACGTTCCATCGTGGTCCTGGACAAGGTTTCACCATTTAGTGTGTAAGTTCTGTGTGGATTTTTTTTGCCTAGATGCATTATTTTACATTTTTTAGCATTGAAGCCTAGCTGCCAAGTTGATGACCACTGCTCGAGCTGTCTTAGGTCCTGCGTCATAAAGTCAGGCACACTGCTTTTGCCAACTATGTTGCATAGTTTGGCATCGTCGGCAAACAGTGATACTTTTCCTCTAAGTCCTTGGGTTAAATCTCCTATGAATAAATTAAATAGAATCGGCCCTAAGACGGAGCCCTGAGGTACTCCACTCATCACTGCTGACGTTTTGGAGGGGGTACCGTTTACCATCACCCTTTGAAGCCTACCATCTAGCCAATCCTTTACCCATGTAGTGAATGTATCCCCTAATCCCATTGATTTTAGTTTGTTCAACAGCCTGCGGTGTGGGACGCTATCAAAAGCTTTGCTGAAGTCCAAATATATCACGTCAAGGGACTCACCGGCATCCAGATGTCTGGTCACCCAATCAAAGAAGTCAATCAGATTAGATTGGCAGGACCTTCCCCTGGTAAATCCGTGTTGATGTGGATCACGTAAACTTTCTTCGTCTAGAATTTTGTCAAGTTCCTGTTTGATCAGTGTTTCCATGAGTTTGCACACTATGGATGTAAGACTCACCGGTCTGTAATTTCCTGTCTCTGTTCTGCATCCCTTTTTGTGGAGTGGAATTACGTTAGCTGTTTTCCAGTCTAGGGGTACTTTTCCCGTGCGCATGGAAAGATTGAAGAGTACAGATAGTGGTTCAGCCAGAACTTCACTCAGCTCTCTGAGTACCCTGGGGTGTAGATTGTCTGGCCCCATGGCTTTGTCAACTTTGAGTCTTGAAAGTTCGTGGTAGACGCTACTAGGTGTAAATTCGTAATCGCGAAACAGGTCATTTTGGCTGTCTCTTATTTGTAGTTGTGGACCATCTCCTGGCGCTTCACAGGTGAATACTGAGCAGAAGTATTCGTTTAGCAGTTCTGCCTTGGTAGTATCAGATTCTGCGTAGTTTCCATCTGATTGCCTAAGGCGTTCTATTCCATTTTTGTTTCTCTTCCTGTCGCTAATGTACCTAAAGAAGGATTTGTCCCCTTTTTTAATGTTCCGTGCTAGATCTTCCTCTGTTTGAAGTTTGGCTTCCCTGACTGCCTTTTTGACAGCCTTAGATCTGGCCAGATAGTCTTCTTTTGCCTCCCTTTTCCCAAGATGTTTGTAGTTGATAAATGTTTCTTTTTTCATTTTAATGAGATCCGAAATTTCCTTGTTGAACCATTGTGGTTTTTTGTTTCTCCGGCGTTTGCTTACTGTTTTTACCTTTAGCTTTTCCACACCAAAGTGGCTGTAGATCTTCTACTGGTTATAAACTGTCTATTCCATCATTTAAAGGTGTTCAGTCAAGGAGTCAAGTCTTCCGTTCTTGTTCTTTTCTATTTATCACTCTATGGAATGAATTACCCATCAGTCATGCGGTCATGTACTACCTATCAAATCTTTTGAAAAAGATTAAAGACTTTCTTGTTTTCTGCTATTTTGGGTTTTTTTCAATAGTACAATTCATACAAATTTCCAAATTAATATACTGTGCAAAGTTTTAATATAAACCATATTAAGCCCTCTTTTACAGGGATAAAACAAAGGATTAGATTAGATTAGATCCCACAAAATAATAAAAAAAGGTTCTGATTTCATTGCTACCCCCCCAAAAAAAAACCTTCCAGTATAAAACCAAGACAAACTAACTCCAGAATAGGAGCCAAATTAACAGAATTGTCAAAGAGATTTTATTTTGACTAGTGAACAAAAAAAGACTCTCGCTCTAAAGGCTGGACAAATACACATCATTTAAGACCAATTTATTCTTATAAATTAATGTCTACAGTGATTGATTTCCACAGTGATACTCTGAAAAGATAGCCAACACGCCGTCTGACCTAGACTGGTAATAAATCACAAAACTATGAAGGCAAAGCAGGTAAACAACCACATTTCCCCCACACCACCAAATTTCTGCTAAACATAATACAAAAATATTCCCATCTGTTACATAGTGATCCAGTGCTAGATTCACTAACCTGCCCGATCATGCCCGATCCGCGGCAGGCCGACTGATCCACAACGGGTCAGCATGCAAATGGGAGCAATTGAACAAATGTCCCCCACCGACCACACAAATTGCTAGTGAGCAATCCTGAAGCATACGCAGACCATCTTCTTTACCTGTAGATGGTCTGCACATTCTCTCCACTGGAACTTTTTTTAATGTGATTCTGGTTTACTCTTTCTGACTTAAAGCAACATTCCTCTGATTTGCAGTCTGAATTAGACAGAGCACAAGCAATTTTGATTGCCAGACCAGCTCCTGTCAGAACTTACTTACACTATCGGGGTCCGCGCATGAATGCTGAATCTTCTATGGGAATTAATGGGGTTTTTACTAAATCCTACCGTACTACACCCCTGTCTGTAGCCCACCCAGCACTCTTTTCTTTTCTCCTAATTCCTCACTGCCCTGTTAGCCTTCTTGGTCGAGATCTTTTCTTCCCTCGCCTCATTCAGCTCACTACAGATGATGCAGGAGGCTTGCATGTTTTTTTCCCTGTCATTTATGTCCATTTGTCCTCCGTCCATGCTTTTGCCCTTCCCCTTAGACTACCCAATCTGGGCTTCTGCTGATTTTGGTAGTTCCCATTGCACCCATTGCCCCTGACGTTCCGTCCCTCCTCTCCTCCATTCCACCTGCAGCTACCACTTTTTCTGTCATTGACTCAGCCCCTTTTTGACTTTACATTCCAGCAACAGCAGTATATTTGGTGTAGAATTCCCCAGGGCTATGTTAACTCCCCTGTGGTGTTCTCCATTGTCCTTCGGGCTACTCTGCAACCATGGACCGACCCTCATGGTTCTATCCTCATCCAGTATGTGGACGACCTCCTTCTTTGTTCCATAACTCAGGAGACCTGTCAGGCCAGTAGTTTGGACAATGGATGTCTGTGTGTGGTCACAAAGTGTCATGAAAGAAACTGCAATGGTGTAAATCTGAGGTAGAATACCTAGGTTTTGTCCTGTCTCATGGTCAGAGGAAAATTAGCACTTCTCGCATTGCTGCTGTCCTGGGTCTGCCCTGCTCAGCTACCAAGACAGACATGCTCACTTTTCTTGGTATGATTGGTTACTGCCGCCAATGGATCCCTGATTGTTCCTTCTATGACCAGATTCTGAGCAGACCCTGGGTCCTGAAATGACTGATCTTATCAGATGAACCAAATAAATGTTGGATGCTTTTGGACATTTGAAATGTGCTTTGGTTTCTAGCCCGGGCCTGGGTTTTCCTGAATATGCTTGAGCCAATTGTAAAACCATGGTGGGAGTCCTGGCACAAGATCATGGCGGTAAATTACACCTTGTTGCCTTTTTTTTCTAAAGTTACTCCTGTTCAAGTACAAGTCATGCCTGCCTGCTTGAGAGCCCTGGCTGAATGTGCTCTGGTGGTAGAGATGGCCACTCCTCTGACCCTGGTCTTTGGACTAGAGAGTTGCGCGGGGACAGAAATCCCACCCGTCCCCATCAAAGATCCCACCCGTCCCCACCCGTCCACGTAAGGAATCCCACCCGTCCCTGTGAGGAATTCCCTCTGTCCCCACCCGTCCCTGCGAGGAATCCCCTCCATCCCCGCTAGTCCCTATAAACTTCAGAAACAGTTATTTCATTTAATTATGCTACTGAATTAAAGGCTTTGGTAGAAACTCATTTACAAATAAACAAAGAGACTTTATTAATTTGGAAATATTAATTGGAAAGAATACATACTTTGTAAACGGGTTTGTACCAGAGCCTCTAATGTTTATAAATTTTTATCAACACAACTAATATACTACTTTATCCTGAAGCAAAAAAAAAAAAAAAGAAAGAAATATAATTTTTTTCCTACATTTGTTGCCTGGTTTCTGCTTTCCTCATGTTCTCATTCAATTCCTTCCATCCATTATCTCTCTTCTCTCTGCAGGAAAATGGGGAAGAGAGAGTAGGGAGAAGACGCTGAAGGGAAATGGGGAAGAGAGAGTTGGGAGAAGACGCTGGCAGGGAAGAAGACAGAGATGCCAGACTATAGGAGGAGTGGAGGGAAGAAGATGGGTGCCAGACCAATTTGGAAGGAGGGAGAAAGGGAGAGGCACAGTAACAGAGCAAATGGAAGATGCAGCGAGAAGAGAGACAGTAGATGGAAGGAAGAGATTAACAAGAATATGAGGAAAGCAGAAACCAGAGAAGACAAAGGTAGAACAAAAATTTTCTATTTCTTTATTGCTTTAGGAGACATGTGTCACTGTTTCTGTGGTGTTGAGTCCAGCTTCTTGCTGGTTCAATTTAACCTTTGTCTATGTATTTCTATTTTATCCCCCCTTTTACAAAACTGTGGAGCATTTTTTAGCGCCAGCCATGGTGGTAGCAGCTCTGATGCTCAGGATTCTATGAGCGTCATAGCTGTTACCACCATGGCTAATATCGACACAACAGTTTTGTAAAAGGGGGAGGGGTTAGTTTGTGATGACATATTCCATACTTGGCGAAGGTGTTTTCTGTGTTCTGTGTGTTTGAAAGACATGGTTTTCTGTTAGGATTGATGGTGTAGGATTGATCTGTACTAGTCTGGCTTGTTTAGTTTTACAATGGGTGTATTGATGTTGTACTGCTCACTGCAGTATGTAAGATGCTGCCTTTTCCTAGGTACTCATGTGTGACATGTGGCTTGTTACTAAAAATCATGTTTTTCGTACAGATGGGGGGGTGCCAAAAAATGATGGGCCCCGGGTGTCACATATGCTAGGTACGCCACTGCTGGTTTATCTAATCTTTGGGACCAGTCCTTTAACTGGATACAAGGATGGGATAAAGACCTTATTATTGTTATAATCTCTATTATTATCTGCATCCTTGTTGCTTATGTCCTTTTTAGACTGCTTATGTGTTGTATTGCTCATATTACTGCTCCTAAGCCTCCTCCTTGGGAGACATATCTGGAATATCTCTCCTTCCAACCTGATGCTGTTCATTATGATATCATTTTCATGACGTAAGAGGGTAATGAAGGGGCATATACTTCTTATAAGTCTATTCCATTCCTGCTTGTGTAACATATAAAACACTGCTGAAACAGTTTGTATTTGCCAAGAAACCACAAGGTCATTTTCTCTTTGTGTTCTGAGCTCTGTGTTTTACATTCTATTCTGTAGCTGACTAGTTTTGCCAAGATCATTCCTCCTCATGTACTGACCCCCACATCCTGTGTTTTAGCTGAGTGATCTTGCTTCTTGTGAGTCAGGACTTAGATAAGAAACATTTGCTAGAAAGAAACATTTGCTAGAACTTAGACAAAAAGACAGTATTTTATGCCATAGTTATGGAAACTTCCCACTAAACCCCTCCTTTTTGTTTTCTACCTCCTTCTAGCTGCTTTTATATATCCTGTTACCAAATATGGTCTTTCCTACAGTCATATGCTGAAAAAACTGACCCAAGTAAAATGCTATAAATATGTATGCAGTACTCAGAATAAATGGACATCTCTTTGGATATATAAACAGTCTGCATATTTGTTCTTTCTAAGGAGGTGTCCCCAGATGCATCTGTACCAGAGATGACAGAGAGTGTGTGTTTGAAGCAGTATTGGGACCAGAACCTTTTCAAATATGAATTTCTCTTTTAGGAAATTATCCAAACCTTTTTTAAAACACTGCAGTGCTAACTGACTTCAACACATTCTCCAGTAACAAATTCTAGAGTTTAATTACTTGTATGAAGAAATATTTTATTCAGTTTGTTTTAAATCTACTACTTAGTACCTTCATCACATGCCCCATAGTCCTAGTATTTTGGGAAAGAGTAAACAAGTCTTCACATCTACCATTTCCACTCCACTCAGTATTTTATAGTTATCAATCATATCACCCCTGAGCCATCTCTTCTCCAAGCTGAAGAACCCTAGCTGCTTTAGCCTTTCCTCATTGGGAAGTCATCCCATCCCTTTTATCATTTTTGTCGCCCTTCTCTAATTCCACTACATCTTTTTTGAGATATGGCGACCAGAATTGCACACAGTGTTCAAAATGTGGCTGTACCATAGAGCGATACAAGGGCATTTATAACATTTTCATCTTTGTTTTCCTTTCCTGATAATTCCTAACATTTTATTTGCTTTCTTAGCCGCCACCGCACATTGAGCTGAGGGTTTCAACATATCCTCAACAATGACACCTAGATCCTTTTCATGGGCAGTGACTCCTAACATAGAACCCAGCATCATATAGCTATAGTTCAGGTTCCTCTTTCCCACATGCATCACTTTGCATTTGCCATTTTGACGCCCAGTCTTCCAGTCTCACAAGGTCCTTTTGCAATTTTTCCACAATCCTCTTGTGATTTAACAACTTACAAATATGCACTATGGAAGTTAAGTTGGTATTTTCAGAACAGCACTTAGGTGGCATGCTAGCATATATATATATATATATATAGCTAGCATGTATATATATATATATATACTTGAGTAAGAAAGCAGATTTGCACATATATGCTTGTATACTAAACATTTTTTCCATGTGTAAATGTTAATGCCTACTTCATAGAATTGCCCCAATAATAGCACTGCATATACATTTTTTTTTAAAAAACATCCTGTTGGTTAGCATAAAAACCAGAACCAACTGTGACTGCAATGCTTATGTTGATATAATTCATTACCTCCCCATATTGAGATAGCTATACTTGGCTTGTATAGCACTGCATATATTTTGAGTTTCATGCAAATCAGATTAATAATATATGCAGAGAAGATAGACAGTATATAGAAATAATAAACAGTCACTTTCTTGTTATAAAATCATAAAGTAATTTTTTCACATTTCTATTTAAATCTTATTCCAAAAATATACATTCTTTTTTTGTGAAATTATGACTATCATAATTTTAAAAATCTCCTGTCTATCATTCTTTGTTGCTAAGCCTTCTTGTTGACAGAGTCAGCAACTGCTATGGAAAATTAAGGCTATTAAAAAGCATCTTGTTTTACATCATAGTATATTTTTTATGATTATAATTCCTTCTTGATTAATTATTTGTTAAGTGCTTGTTTTGCACTAAATAGATAAGTGCTATTTGTTTACTTGTCCTTTCAGTAATCATGTAACATGGAAAAATGAACTGATTTAATTCTTTAAGCCTAGTGTATGCACTTGTAGTTAGGCCTTATATTGTACTTGTATTGCCAATACCTTGAACCGCAAGGTATTGGCGGAATAGAAATCACCAATGTACTTGTTCAGTAGCCATTTTTGACCAAGGCTGAATGCCTAGTCTATGTGGGAAAATATTGAATGCCTATATTTTGGTAAATTTATACAAATGTCTAGGTGCCTGGGTTGGTTAAAATTCTCCAAAATTTGGTTCCCTGGCAGTGGCGTACCAAGAGGGGGGAGCAGGGGAGGTGTTCCGCCCGGGTGCATGCCCCAAGGGGGTGCACAACTGGCCACCCTCCAGTGTTCTCCCTAGGGCAGTGGTCAGCAAACTGTAGCTCGTCTACAGCAGGGGTGCCCAACCTTCTTCCCTTCCCTTCTCACTGCCATCCCCCAAGCTGCCAGCGCCGTGTTCTGAGATCGCCCTGCTTCTCTTCCCCAATCGCCAATCGCTGCCTGGCTGACCTGGAACGTCCTCTCCGACGTTAGAATTGACGTCGGGTGGCGAGAGTTGGTCAGCCCCGCAGGGAAGAAAAGCAGGGAAAACTCGGTGCCGGCCTGATCCCAATGGCGGCAGAAGCAGTCTATTCCCTGGCGGCGGTGGCAGCATGTTTCCCAATGGCGGTGGCATGGGGGAGGGCAGGGAAAAAGAAAGAAAGGGGGGGGACAGGGAGCCAGAAAGGAAAAAAGGGGGGTGACAGGAAACCAGAGAGAAAGAAGGGGGGGGACAGGGAGCCTGAAATAAAGAAGGGGGGGGACAGGGAGCCAGAAAGAAAGAAAGAGGGGACAGGGAGCCAGAAAGGGGGCAGGGTGACACAAAGAAAGAAAGAAATGGGGCACGGAGAGAGCGAGAGAAAGACAGACATATATTAAGAAAGGGGGCAGGGTGAAACAAAGAAAGAAAGAAATGGGGCAGAGAGAGAGAGCGAGAAAGACAGACATACAGAAAGAAAGGGGGCATGGAGAGAGAAAGAAAGAAGGAGGCAGGATGAAAGAAAGAAAAAGTTGCAGAGGGAATGAGGTCTGGAGGAGAGGAAGCATAAAGGAGGCTGAAAGAAGGGAAGAAATATTGGATGCAACCAGAGACTGATGAAATTAACAAAGATAGGAAAAATGATTTTATTTTCAATTTAGTGATCAAAATGTGTCCGTTTTAAGAATTTATATATGCTGCTTATATTTTGCACTATGGCCTCCTTTTTTCTAAACCGCAATAGTGGTTTTTAGCGCAGGGAGCCTATGTGCGTCGAGAGCAGCATGGGGCATTCAGCGCAGCTCCCTGTGCTAAAAAACACTATCGCGGTTTAGTAAAAAGGGAGGGGGGTATATTTGTCTATTTTTGTATAGTTGTTACTGAGGTGACATTGCATAAAGTCATGTGCCTTGACTTCTTTGAAAACCTGCAGAATATAAATGATAATTAACATTTTCTCTGCGTACAGTGTGCTTTATGTTTTTAAAATTTTATTGTTGGTAGATCATTTTGACTTGGCCACGAAGGTAAGGGCGAGGGAGGGGAGCTGCTGAAAGATATCTAGTAATCCTTGCAGGCTTGACTGTGTAGGGAATTATTTTTGTAAAATCATGTTTTGTTATGTGAATGGCATTATTTAGACTTTAATTTCTATGAATGAATAGAATGAAAATGATATAAAATTACTTGCTTGTTTTTATGTGCGTGCGCTGAAGGAAAGTGGAGAGAGAGTGGGCTGAGGATGCTGAAGGAAAATGGGGAAGAGAGAGTGGGGAGAAGACACTGCATTCGTTAGGGCTTAGGTCAGCGATGAAGGGAAGCTAGGGGAGACAGGTCAGCAACGGAGGGAAGTTAAAACTTGTCTTGCTGCTCTTCCTTGCTACGGGCTTTCCTGGATGCCAGGTCCTGCCTACTTTCTGTTTCCGCGAAGGCAGGACACAGCAATGAGGAAGGCCCGAAGCAAGGAACAGCAGCAAAAAGTTAGCGATGGAGGGAAGCTTGCGATGGGAGAGATGAGAAGAGAAATGCTGCTGCTGCACCCGGGGAGGGGGGAAGAGAGATGATGTTGCTGCACCCAAGGGCGGAGGGGGAAGATAGATGTTGCTGCTGTACCCAATTGGGGAGAGGGAAGAGATATGCTGCTGCACCCAAGGGGGGAGGGAGAAGAGAAATGCACCCAATTTTTTTTGTGGGGAGGGGGAAGAGAAATGCTGCAGCACCCAATTGGGGAAGGGAAGAGAAGTGCTGCTGCTGCACCCATTTGGGGAGGGGGGAGAGGAAGAGAAGTGCTTCTGCAGCACCCAATTGTGGAGAGAGAGGAGATAAGGAACACCAGAGAAGGGAGAGGAAAGAGATGCCAAGACCATGGGAAGAAAGGAAAGGAGATACCAGACCATGGAGAGGGGGGAGATGTCAGGGGGAGGGGGAGGAGGCAGATGCCAGACCAGGTGGAAGGAAGGAGAGAAAGGAAGGAGAAGAGATGCTAGATAATGGAGTGGGAGGTGGTGAGACGGAATGAGAGGAGAAAGATGTCAGGGCATTGGGGGAAGGAAGGGAAACTAAAGGAGACAAAATGCCAGACCAGAGGGAAAGAAAGGAGAGGAGGTGTCAGAAGGAGAGATAGGAGGGAGATGCCAGGGCATGGGGGAGAGAAGGGAAAGAGATAGAGATGCCAGACCATGGGTGAAGTAGGAAGGAAGGAAGGAAATAAGAGAGAGATGCCAGTTCATAGGGAAGGAGGTGAAGTCAAAATGAATCATGTACAAAGAAGAGAAAGGGCACAGGATATACAGTTTATTGAAGGGACATAGAAAAAGGGAAGATGCCATACTGAACAGAGAGACGGTGGACAGTGGATGCAAGGGGCAGAGAGAGGGTGGACAGTAGATGGAAGGGGTAGAGAGAGAGAGGGCACAAGCTGGGTGGAAGGGGCAAAGAGAGGGCAGATGTTGCATGGAAGGGAGAGAGGACAAACGCTGTATAGAAAGAAGAGAGCAAAGAGAAGATGATTAAAGCAGAAACGACAAAAGGTAGAAATATTTTTTTGTTCCTTTACTTAGAATCAAGTAGTATTGTAACTGTATTGATAAAATTTTATAAATAGGAAATGGAAATAAGGCAATTTTTTGGACTAAACCCTCGTTTCCTTAGGTCAGGACAGGATAGCATAACAGTACTGTTCTTAAGAAAGATTTGGCCTCTGAAAGCTAATTGAAAAATGGATTAGTCCAATAAAATGGTATTTTCTTATTTCTCATTATTTGTTTTATTTTTATTTGTTAATTTGTAAAGTGGTGATTGTTATGTATCAGTTTTTTCAAATTTACATTTACTGTCTTTATATTTTGTACAGTATTAAAGGACATGTGTTACTGTTTTTGTGGTGTGGTGTTGCATTGCATGCAGTCTGGTTTCTTGGCGGTTCAGTTTAACTTTTGTCTACATATTTCTATTTTTAGTTTGTGATTATTCCATATTGGGCGAGGGTGTATCTCTGTTCTGTGTGTATGAAAAGTTGATATTGATTGCAGGATCAACTGACTGAGTGGGATCTGGCTTGTTTAGTTTTACAATGTATGTATTGGTATTCTAGTGATCACTGCAGTGTTTAAGATGATGCCTTTTCCTAGGTACACTCTTGTGCGATATGTGGATTGTTACTAAAAATCATATTTTTCATATAGATGGGGGGGTGTCAAATATGCTAGGTACACCACTGTTCCCTGGTATTCAAAAACGCTCTGTGTAGGCTAAAAATGGGAGCCAAATACACACACGCTGTGTTCTTTGATTTATTTTTCT
The DNA here is from genome assembly GCF_902459505.1 of Geotrypetes seraphini. NCBI lineage: Eukaryota > Metazoa > Chordata > Amphibia > Gymnophiona > Dermophiidae > Geotrypetes > Geotrypetes seraphini. The sequence continues at coordinate 232,247,431 of NC_047084.1, forward strand.
ATTTAGTTAGAACTTAGGGGTTCTTTTATTAAGCTACAATAAGCACTAGTATCTGCTTAAAACAAGAAAACTGACCTAACATAGGATATGTTAAAGCGTTCTGCAATAGTTTTGTAATTTACATACACTAAGGGGTTTATCATCAAAAGAAAAAAAAGGCTAAAAAGTGTCCTAAATGGCTACTTGGACGATCAAAAAACCTGATCGTCCAAGTACCTATAATCAAAGCTGGTTTTAGACCCGACCCATGTGCCTAAGGCCCCGCCCATAGGAGGGGCCTAAGACTCCCGGGCCTATTCTGGTTGGCCCAGGCGCCTTAGGCCCCAACTGTGGGCGGGGTTAAAGACGCCTGGGCCAATCCGGCCCCATTCTGCAGCCGGCTGTCCTGCCGGACGGGTGGGTTTGGCACCCGTCCGTCTGGCCAACATTTTACAGGTATGGGGGTGTGTTTGGGGGTGGGGGGGGTCGTGGGGTCAGCGGGGGGTCACGGGTCAGCGGGGGGGGCCGATCGGGGGTTCGGGGGGTGGTTATTGGGGAGGTTGTATCAAGGGCAGAAGGGCCTGGGATCCCTCCTGCCCATATTGTAGTGGGGGGTGGGGGTAGGGGGTCCACCTGGGCAGGAGGGGTTGGGCTCCCTCCTGGCCTGATCATAATCAGGGGGTGCTGCGGGTGCCCGGGGCAGGAGGGCTTGGGCTCCCTCTTGCCCCGATGTAATCGGGGAACGTTGGGGTGCCGTGGGGCAAGAGGGCTTGGGCTCCCTCTTGCCCCGATGTCGTCAGGGAACGTTGGGGTGCCGCGGGGCAAGAGGGTTTGGGCTCCCTCTTGCCCTGAACGTAATCGGGGGAGGGTCGGTGCCGCGGGGCAAGAGGGCTTGGGCTCCCTCTTGCCCCGATGTCGGGGGGGGGGGGGGTTTGGTGTGGATTCTGTAACCGGTGTTGTTTTTGACAGACACCGGTTACAGAATCCAGCTTTTAGGCGAAGGACTGGCCAAAAGGGGACTTAGACGTTTTTTTTTTTATTATTATGCCCCTCCACGCATGAAATATTTATTTTATTTTTGGAGGGGGTAGTTGGGGCAGAGAATAGGCGTGGAAGCGTTATTCAGCTAGAGTGCTGACATTACCAGTGTGCTAACTGGTTAGTATGTCCATAACACAGGAACCCTTAGTAAGAGAGTGATTGTGATATGGTGGTGTTTGTGGGGATAGTGGGGTGCACCTGTGCTGGTTCCTGATGGATGTGTTTAATGCAGTGGTGATGGGGAGAGCTATGTAACAGGCAGGAGAGTGGTGAGATAGGACCTCTCAGGAGATACCCCTGTGTAAGAGTGTTCAGGGCCCATTTCTGGACAAGACAGATCGGGAATGTATAGACAGATACCACTTTGACAGGGTTGCCATACAGCACCTCTGTAAGCAGTTCAAACCCCTCCTCCAGGCCTGCCTCAACAGGAAATATCCCATCCTTGTCCACCTTAAAGTCACTGCCTCCTTTGCATTCCTGGCTACCTGGAGCTTTCAGTCTCTCCTATCAGCCAACACAGGCTTCATCCAGCATGCCATCTCCAACTGCCTCTGCAAGTTCCGCCAAGCCTTCCTTACCCACACCCCAGACCACATCACCTTCCCTACACCCCCAGGCTCTATAGAACTGTGTCATGTATTCTATGCCGTAGCCCGCTTTCTTTCAGTCATAAGCATCAATGACTACACACATATCATACTTATACACCCCCCTCGGAGGATGAGGCCACCTGCCACAACAGGAAAGCATACCATTCTATGAACATTCAGTGGGAAATGGTAGACATACAGTATATGCATGATACCTAGGTTCCACTCATTATGCCTACATCTTCCAGCACACTGGAATCTACAGGAGATTGGAACGAGGGGAGATCAACGGCAGCTGGCTGCTAGGTAAAAACCATAGGGATGCACAAACCCCAGATCTCTGTCCTCCCTACCATCCAACACATTCCCTCTCTCCCAGGTGGCACTGTCAACCCTTCCCTTCCCCCCCTTGATAATACATCCTTGTTTCTCATTCTGCTTCATCTGATAGGTGACAGAGGCTTGGCTTCAATCATAGTCACAGGAGCACCAGAGCCATTATCAAACATACTTGTAGTCAGCTCAAAAACAGATTCTGTTGTCGGGGGGTGGGGGGGACTCCTCTATAGACCTGAAAAGGTGGCCCAGATCTTTATGATGTGCTGCATGCTCCATAAATTGGCACAGAGAAGAAGGCAGTCTCTGCCAGACTCGCCGCAGCAACCACAGCAGCAGCCACCAGGTCAAGTTTCCAAATTAATTTAAATCTTTCTGTCACGTACTGGGGTCAGAACCTTCTAAGTGACTTACAATCTATTCAAGAGGGAAAGCAGATTTGGATTTGTGCAAACAAAAAATGATGAGTTGAGAGTGAGGGAAGGGGGTAGAACAACATAGCAGTAATAGTAGAGGACAGGAAAAAAACAAAAGGCGGGGGGGGGGGGGTGGTATCATATTTTTGAGGTTTTTATCTGGAAGGATATAGAAGAGTGACCAGGGCTTTATAGACAGATGTCCCTATCTGTTTTAAATTTTACTAAGGATATTTAGAGTCAAAGAGATGTGGGGTGCGAGTTCCAGAGCTGAGGGCCATGCATAGAACAAATAGTGCACCAGATGTGTTCATGAACAATTTCAGAATATGGTGATTTTGAGCTGATTTTGATGAATGGATCAAAGGGTTCTTGAAATAACATAAGGGGTCAAGAGACTTATGAGATAAGGAGGTTCATCGAAGCTGGTCTTTGAAAATTAGTAGCAATGTTTTATATGTAATTAGGTGATAGACAGGAAGCCAATGTGCCCTCTTGAGAAGGGGGATGATGTGATAATATTTATGAGCATTATGAATCAGACTGATTGTTTTGGGTCATCTGTAGTGTATGAAGGTCTTTTTGTCTCAATCCTGCATATAGCGAATTATAGTAATCTAACTGAAACATAGAAACAGAAAATGGTGGCAGAAAAGGGCCATAGCCCATCGAGTCTGCCGCTGCCAAGTATCCGCCCCCCTGAATTTACTCCCTTAAAGATCCCACGTGAGCATCCCATTTTCTCTTAAAATCCATCACGTTGCTGGCCTCAATCACCTGCAGTGGGAGTCTGTTCCACTGATCCACCACTCTTTCGGTGAAGAAGTACTTTCTGGAGTCGCCATGAAACTTCCCTCCCCTGATTTTCAGCGGATGCCCTCTAGTGGTCGAGGGTCCCACAAGACAGAAGATATTATCTTCCGACTCGATGCGTCCCGTGATGCTGTATGACTAGTGAGTATACTAGGATGTTCAGAGCAGAGGTGAAAAGTAAGGATCATACTGATCAAATCATGGATAGTTTAAAGAAAGAGCATTTAATAACTTGAGAGGTTTGGGCACTGAAAGATAATTTTGAGTCCAGATCAATACTTAAAATTCCCCAAGGATGAGTAGCCCCCTACCCATAGATCTGACCAGGGTGTACTGCATCAGTGTCTGCACTAGGCAACACTTAGACTGATTTCATGTAGATATGGATGTACAGTTTTATTAGTTCATTGCACCTCTCATAAACCCCATCACCACCACATCCATTTCAATGTGACCCCCAGTACACTCTCCCTCCCTGTGCCAGCTTACACACACCCTCCACCTTTCCCAGCTCAGAGACCCACATCTGGTATCCCTTTGCCTACTTCCTTCTCCCCTTGCCCCTACCTCTGCACTTCCCTCTCCTAATCTCCTCTGAGATCCCCTTGACCCATCTTGGGTGACAGCTGAAGATGAGTAGGAAGCCTCTACAGCCTCAGAGCAAGTGCCCAGGTCCCCTTCGTCCTCTTTGCCACTGCCACTGGTCCCTGTGCTAGCAGTTGCTGCAGCTGTTGAACTGAGACTAATTGATAGACTCTGAGAATGGCTGGTGTGGCACAGGCCTCAGAATGGGCCCCATTCAGCCCCTTTTGGTTGAGAGTTGACCTCTTGTACCTGTTGTACTGCTGCAGGTGGTGGAATAATGGGGGGCTAGGGGGTTTTCACAGCTGCTGTCAGGTCATAACATCTTTAGGAGCTCCCAGCAGCTGATGCCAGATTTCACTCAACTCCCACCTCTCCTCCCTCAATGCTCAGTGACTTGGTGAAGCTGCTGCATCTGTTCCACCTACTTTCTCTGGGCAGGAGCTGCAGCTTATGATGGTTTTAGTCCCCCATGTTAACACTGTGATCCATGAACATCAGTGTCAGGCAGAGAAACTACCACTTCTATTGGTGGTGTCCTCTCCAAGCAGATTGGGCACTCTACCCATATCTGAGTTATAGCCAGGATCTGAGAAGTCAGGGGAGGGGGGGAGAAGTTGCTGTTCTAGTGGTGTGGCTCTCTAGTGCCACATGCAGGCTTCTCCCCTTTGTGTTTCCCACTACCACCACCTTACCTTTCATTGCTGAGGGATTGTTTGCCCCCTGATCCCTGGCTCTTGTTGAGCCTGTGGCTCTGCAGGCTGCTGGCCATTGGATCCTGCCTCTGGATCTGAGTAGTCAACTGCATAGGTTAAGTGGAGGAAGTGTGTTTGTTGTCTATATGTCCGCCACCGGTCACCAGCATTGCTGTCCTTGCCCTTCTAGATGCCCTTCCAGCTGAAAAGTAGTGTCAGTGCCACACAACCCAAGGATGTCTGCCTCAACATGCTTGAAACAACAACGAAGGTGACCAATTGGTGCTCAATCCCTTTTATTTTATAATAGACTCAACATGATCGTGTTTCAGCCCAAAAGGGCCTGCCTCAGGAGTCTTGTTAAATCGTGATAGATAAGATGTGCAGATTCACATACTCATATTATTCATTGAGTTGACATTGAACCATGAGAAACAACACCGCTTGAGATGAAAGCATGTACTGCTAACCGCACCAAAGTGAAAGTGACTTTTGTTTTTCAATAAATAATTTAATAGCAAGACGATTAACTTATCTTATAAATTTTCATATGGTTCGACCTGGGAGGGTAATATATTGAAATATAAGGGCCAGTGATGAGTATACATAATTTTCTTACCGCTATGAACTGTTGTTGAGTGGTAGGGGTGTGTTGCTGAGGCCCAGAAAAATATCATAAGGTTGATTTGAGATCTTTATTGGTTATTTAACTTAAGGGAATACCTGAATTGATGCTTTATAAAATACATATTTAGGCATGGCCATGTACACCAGCCATAGACATGGCATAAGTGGTTACATCTAACATTAGATAAGTTACTGTGTATTTACATTAGTATTTTATAAGATTTGACATGCAAACATGCTGTTATAAAATACTAGCTGAGTGCCCAAATTTTCCATTTTAGTGTCTTTTATTGAACTGACTTCCAAGATGTCTAGATGCTATTCAAAGATGATATTATGGGTTTCTGAGAATTTCTTATCAGCCGATCTGGCATTCATCAGGCCTGTGGTACATTATTTAGAAATAGAATGCCTCTGGGACAAAGCAATAATATATGATAGTGGTGGAACAACAGTTACATATTTAACCACTTACAAGGGTATAAGTGGCTTTTGAAAACTATCTTCTATGAACCTTCATTCACAGATAGCCAGGACTTTTTCTTACTCTCTTGGCTTACCAATATAGGCATTTCTGGTTGCATGCACAGTTGGTTGAGACCATTCTGTCACTTACACTCTTTCAAAGTTCTTTTCAAAATCCCATCTCTTCTTTTCAGGAAAACACTTATAGTGCTCCACAAGGCTCTGTCCTAGCCCCTTTACTCTTCAACATATTTTTGAGCCCCCTTGCTATTATTTTGCAGTCATTTGAAATTAGCATTTACCTTTATGCAGATGACTTTCTACTTGCTCACTACATAAATCTATCTTCCCCCGATATTGCATCCATGCAACAATATTTGTTGAAGGTCAAATCTTGGCTGATAGCCACTTAGTCTTGAACCCCTTCAAGTCAGCTGCTATCTGATTCTCTCACCATTCTTTCAGACCATCACGTGCTCCAGTTCTGTCAGGTTCTCCTATTACTCTGGTAGACTCTGAATCTGAACATCTTGGAGTTACTGTTGATCAACTTAACTTTCAAATTCATATTTCCTCTGTTGTCAATACATTGTTCTTTGTACTTCACCAGTTTCAATCAGATCACGCTTTGCTGGAGCATTCTGTTTTACAGAATCTTATTCACACATTGGTGATGTATTGGTTGGACTACTGCAATGTTATATTGGCTGACTTTCCACAATATTCACTAAGGGCTCCTTTTACTAAGATGCGCTAGCGTTTTTAGCATGCTAAAGATTAGCGTGCGCTAACCCCGCGCTACACGAAAAATACTAATGCAAACTTTATGAAGGCGTTAGCTTGTAGCGCGCGTGGCAATATAGCGTGTGCTAAGTGTGCGCTATAACCGCTAGCGCACCTTAGTAAAAGGAGCCCTAAATTTTATCCAAAATGCTTTGGATTATATACATTTTTTACCTTACAAGGACAGAATGTGTCTCATGTTACTTATTTAATTTATATTGGATCCATGCAAAATACTATTTCCAATTTAAAATTTTACTTCTGGTGCACAATGCTATTGATACTGGTCTTCCTCAATAATTTGCATAATTTTTAGTACCTTATAAGCCTGCATGTTACTTATGTTCTTCCTCAGAATTTCTTCTTAGCTTGCCTCCCCTCACTCAGGCTTGGCTTGCTATTCACTTTGGAATTCTCTTCCCCATGTTCTCCATGCTAAATCTTCTCACAATAAATTTAAATGTTCCTTACTTTAATTCTTAGTTAGGGGTTGGACTGGTGTTCAGTGAATAGTACTTGCCTCCAAATTTCAAGTTTTTCCACCTGTATCTGTCTTCCTTATCTTTGTCTTACTCCTTCTATGCTATCCTTTCCTATACCTTTCCTATGTGAAATGGAGTTCCTATCTAGCATTTGTGCCAGTCTCGAAGATTTTAAATTATACACCGCTTTGATGCAATTTGCTGAAGGTACTATAGCAAATAACAAATAAGCATTTTATGGACCCTTGATGTAATGTAACCAATAACCATCTCAGCATCAGTTCTCAGCCAATGCCCATGAATTGCACCCTTCCAAAATCTATTAACCATGCATCCTGTGTCTGACCACTAGATGTCACCATTGTCTGGGCCCAATCCTGTCTTCCCCAAACCTCAAAACACAATTAATATTTTACATATTAAATGATGTTGAGTATAGGTTTGCTTTACTGTACAGTAGACAGTGCTTTAGAATAATAATGAAACTATTCAAAACACTGGTCTGAATGATGGTGCTCTCTGGGTAGTCTTCAAAGATGGGCTGTGCTTGATGAAGGATTTTTTTCCCAAAGAAATATGGCCCTGCAAATGTATAAGTATAAAATAATAATTTTTACATAGAATTTCTCTTAATTGGGAGTATTGTGACAAATATCAAAGAAATGTAGAGCATTTTGTCAAAATACGGTACATGTATTTTTGCATGCCTTTCTATATGTGCATTTTAAAAGAGAGAGATTAAACTATAATCATTCTGAAATAGCATGTGCTATTTTTCATATGACAGCGATAAATCAAAGAATCTTGTGATATATGTGACGAATCCACTATTCATAGAAAATAAACTTAGCTGGTTAAGACTCCAAATCTTCTCACAAGCCCCAGTATAATAATAATAATAATAATTTTATTTTTTATATACTGCCCAACCAGAAGATCCAGGCGGTTCACAGCAAGAGAACTGAGGCATATCAGTGAAGATGCAAGATACAGTAGGAATCAGTAGAATTCAGTGTGAGCTATATATTACAGAAGAATAAGCTACCTGGGGGAGGGGGGTGTTATTCAGAGGGTAGTTCACTTACTCCAGTTCATGTGAAAGATTAGACCATTTGGTTGTTTAAGCTGATTTCAGAGTGGGCTCTCTGATGAAGCTTGTCTAACGAAACATATCAAAACCTACATGTTTCCTATGAATCATTCTCAGTTAATTACATGAAAAACTATATATATACTGAATTTTGATGAATTGGGTTTTTGCATGCATGCACAAATAGAAACCTTTAAGCTGTGATTGACCAAGAGAGGCACATTTAGGGGTGTGACCCCATTTGTGGTCTTTCTACCAAAAAGGTTCTGAACACTTGTGGTTATATGATGAGCATTATGAAAATAATGTGTCAGGTGACCTTTTTAATGTGATTAGTACTAAATGAAAAGCTAGGAAAAATATTATTGAAGCTGAAGGATTGCAAGGAAAGAAGACTGGATCAGAGTAGAGCTAGATGGAGGGAGAGATGAGTGAAGTTTCAAGATGGGTTCGCATAGAAATGCACTTGCTTGCACTAAGACATCTCATTACAGCTGTTGATATGACTCACCCCAAGTGCTGGGAGCTGCATCACTGAGCAAGCTCTGACAACTGCATACTAATTCTATGTAACACAATTTTTGTTTCTGGGCAGTAAGTGTAATTTCCAAATTGATCATGCCTAAAAAGTATAAAAAATGTCTGTTATTTCCATAAATCTTTGCTTTTGTGACCAGGATAGTCAAATTTTGACATTTACCTATTTAAAACATGAAAAACACCAAATTTGCATCTTTCCATTCTTATAAAGTCATAAAAAGCAACATATGAATCACAATTAACACGTATGTATATTGAAATTATACAAAGATGACCACAGAAGATTTAGAAATGAGTAGATTATATTATGTATCACTTTTACAAATCAGTTCCCATATGTAGTCTCCCATCATGTTCTCATTGTATTGTCCTTGGTAGCAGCATTCAAAGTCCAGTATATCCTGGTGGAAGCAGTCACCTTGTTCCTCTGAGTATGCTCCCATGTTCTGTTTGAATGTCTCAAGATGAGCATCAAGGACATGGACTTTGCAAGACATCCTACAGCCCATTTTGCTATAATTCATCACCAGATTGTCAACTGTCATGTGGTTTTTGGCCTTGTGATTGCCCAGGAAGCCCCAAACCATTGTGACAAAGCTGTTCCAAGCCACTTTCTCCTTCCTTGTTAACTTCTTGGGAAATCCCTTGCATTCCAGGATCTTCTTTATCTGTGGTCTGACAAAGACACCAGCTTTGACCTTTGCCTCAGACAGATTAGGGAAGTTGTCTTGAAGGCTGCTGACTTTTTATCTAGAGCTCTGAAAATTGTTTCATTAGGCCTAATTTGATGTGTAGTGATGGCATCAGAACCTTCTTGGAGTTCACCAGTGGTTCTCCCACAAAGAAATATGTCTGATGTGACCAGTCCAGCCTTTGTGCACCTTTGTGTCCCTGCTGTCTCAAAGACAGATAGCAGGGAAATTTGGTAAAACCTCCTTGAAGACCATTTTGAAGTCTCTGATGAGCTCCCAGCCATACTCATCATACTTCAAGGTACCTAGTAAAGTCTTTTTGCTGTTGTAATCCTCTTTGAGATGAAATGAGTGAGCTAGTGGAAGAGATGGGTACTTGTTCCTGTTATGGAGCAGCATGGCTTTGATGCTTCTGGAAGAGCTGTCAATGAAGAGTTGCTACTTTTGGGTTACAATCAATTCCAATTGTCTCAAACAGATCTCATCATGGCAGAAGCAGAGCCCATCTTGATGAGTGAAGAAGGTAGAAAAAGCTTGGTGATGCTTCCTCTAATCTGTGACTTACACACTTTCATGCAATAAAGTTTTTCCTTCACTCCCTGACTTGCTGCTCTCTTCTGAAGACAGCTGCTCTCTCTATGGAGAAATGGGTAAGGGAGCCCAGGGCAATGTGGCACTGGGGCAACGGATGAAGGAATGTCTGGATATGTGATTAAAGATGCATGCTTACTAGTTCAACGTTTGGAACGGTTCACCATGCAGAAGTAGTAGTTGTTTTGAAGGAGTCTGGGACTGGTTTTCCTGAGTTTTAAATTAAATATTCTCTTTAATAAAATGCTGAATGTTTAGTTACAGACCTAACTTATCTCATGTTCTAGCCTGCCTGAACTGGGTGTTTTAGTTTGGGCGTTTTAGCTTCTTATGGTTATCTCAGCATACACAATATTGCATTCTGCCCTCCTGGACATGTAACAGAAAGACTGCAGGACTTAGATAATGACCTGCTAGTGTGAGCTTAGGACCAACGATTGTTAAGAAAAGTAACACGTGAAAAGTTCTTTCTAGAATTCAGTTGTATAGCCAGAAAAGTATCTCTGTAACTTCCTGGTTTTGGCACTTCTGAAGCTACCAGCTTGGGGGCTCAGGGGTCCGCACATGCTGAATAAAATATACCTGTCACTTTCTTCAAGTCTCTAAGTTTTGTGACCTTTCATTTGGCGCACGAACAGGGACTTGAAGGTCATTTGACCACTGGTCACTCGATCGGTCACTTGTGTCTGGTCTAAGAGCCGACACGTCTGCCTAGCCAGCTTGGTCCCCTCTTGGTTTCGGTGGAACTCGGACACTTTGACCAGTTCAATTGATTAATCGAGTCCTGGTTTAAAGTGCAGGAACTGATATCTGTCCAAATTTTGAGTGGCCACTCATCTGGTAAGTGCAGAAATTGTTTACTTCTCTCCTGTCTCTCTCTTCTGCCTAGTAAAGCTACTTGATTTTGTCACTGAAGTCGCAGGGAGGGATTCTAGGAACTGTTATTTTCTGATTGGGTAACTAAACTGAAATCTGTTATGTTTTGTGTGCTTGAGAGTGTCTGAGACGTCCTTGAGAATGAAGCAAGTGCGGACCTGTTAGTACTGTGTTTCCCTAGTCCAGAGACGGGCAGGGCCAGGAATACAGGGAAGTGTTTTTGTCCTCCATTGCACAATGGGGGGATGTCAGTCTACCTATGGGGATCCCCTTGATACAATGTTAGTTAATTTTAAAAAGGGATTTGGCTCTGATTATGGGACTACACTTAAAAAATCAACCCTTATTTGTCTGTGCCAGTTAGAATGGCTGTTTGGTGTGGGCTGCCCCCCCCCCTCTGGCTCCCTAGAAGAGGACATAACCCATCAGGTTTTTATCATAGTAACCCACCTAAGACTGGCCATCCTGATCAATTCCCCTATATAGATAGTTGGTTAGACTTAGTCCGCAGCAAGCCTTCTTGGCTTTTCCCTCCTGTACCCAAGAAACTCCAGTCCCAAGTCCTCACCCTCAGGAAGACTGTCAATGAGCGCTATCCTCTTACTCATGTCTTTGAATCTGACCCTTCAACTGACATACTTGAAATACCCACCGCTCCTCCTTCTTACTCGGCAACACCACAGCCTATACCCAATCCCAGTTCTGTCTCTATTGCTCATCCTTCTGTTTCCCAGCCTGTACAACACCCTGCCCAACTTCCAGTTTCCCCTTCCCGAGCCCCGGCCGATAGCTCAGCCCGTGAAATTCTGTCCTCCCTAGTCCTTTATCCACCTCTGGACTCTCTCTCTCTCTCTTTCTGATGATTCTCCTATCAGCCATCGCTTGAGACCTGATCCTCCTCAAATAGTTCCCATGAGAAGACACATGAAACAGGAGACTCTGGAGGCTACAAACCTGGCCATGCCCCTTCACCAGGTTCCTGTCGCCAACCCACCGGATGCCGCTGGGCATCCTAGACCACCCACTATTAGCCTTGAATATCAGCCCTTCACCACCACTGATTTATACAACTGGAAATCCCATTGTCCCCCTTACTCTGAGCGGCCACAGGCAACTATTGACCATCATTCGCACACACCACCCCATGTGGTCATATTGCCAGGAACTACTTCTCTGTCTCCTAAATACTGAAGAACGTAAACGGGGAATCCCTTATAAAAGCCCTTGCAAGAATCCCTTACAAAAGCTCAGGCAGATGCGGATGCAGCCGACCCCCAACTGGATTAATAACCATTTCCCTTCTCAGGACCCTAATTGGGACCCCAATGATGCCACTCATGATACTTTCCTTATGCGGTACCACCAGTATATCCTTAAGGGTCTCCGGTTGGCTTCTCGGAAACCCACCAACATTTCCAAAGTATCTAAGGTCCTCCAAAAGACTGATGAATCCCCAAGCCGCATTCTATGACACCTACCGTACCTTTACTCCCTTTGACCCAGAAATACCTGAAAACTTCCGTATGGTTAATACCTCGTTTGTGAGCCAGACACAACCTGATATCCGTTGGAAACTCCAGAAACAGGACGGGTTCGCAGGCATGAACACGGTCCAGCTTCTTGAGATTGTCCAGTGTGTTTTCATGAACCGGGACAGCACCAACTGGTGAGAGGCTGATAAGCTTCTCCAGCGCAAAGCGGACCTCCTTGCTGTAGCCCTCTAAAATACTTTCCTAAGTAACCGGCCCCCTGCCCGAAACTCTGAGCTCCGCTCCTCCAAGCGCCCCCTATTCCTCTGGCTCATCAAAACCTACGGGGTCCCGGCTTGATATGACAGGACCCCGTAAGGACTTGGAACGGGATCAGTGTGCCTACTGCAAGAAGATGAGTCACTGCAAGAATGAGTGTCCAAGCAAGCCCCGTACCTGCCAGGCTAAAACTACGGGCCAACCTGCTATTGGTTTGGCATCCTTTCATTCTGACTCTGAAACTGAATACTGAGACAGACCGGCTCGCAGTGAGTACCAGGGACTTTGCAGATTGTTCCCAACTTACTCGCTCGGTTCCCACAAGCCCTTGGTCAATGTCCACATAGGGGACCACTCTATCTCTATGCTGGTCGATACTGGTGCCAAGCACTCAGTTCTGACCCGCCCTCTCAGTAAGCATTCTTCCAAATCTATCTCCATTATGGGTGTAACTGGCTCTTCTGATTCTGTCCCTATCCTTGAACCTGTTTCGGTCCGCATTGGCTGCCATTCCATACCACATTCCTTTGTGTACATGCCCTCTTGTCCTGTCCCTTTGCTTTGTCGGGACCTTCTCCAGCGCTTGGGAGCCACTATTCATCTGTCCTCTCATGGTCTGACTATGTACCTCCCTTCTGCAAATCTCACCCCCATTCCTGACCACTCCGCTGCCCCCTCACCAAGCCTCCTCTGTTCCCTATTGTCGGAACCCAAGACAAGCAAACCCCCAGACCTTGATTTGACTGTTTGGTCTGAGTCTGGGTCCTCCAGACTAGCACGTAACATCCCACCCTTTGTTGTTACCCTCAAAGCTTCCGCCAGTCCAGTCTCTATCAAGCAGTACCGCATATCCCAGTCCGTTTTCCAGGGAATACACGTCCACTTGTCTCGTTTGCTAGATTGTGGGTTTTTGGTTCCCTTCAAATCACCCTGGAATACCCCCCTCCTTCCAGTTTTAAAACCCGGTGATCCCCTCGATTACCGCCCAGTCCAGGACATCCGTGCTGTCAACCGTCTTGTAGAGGATATCCATCCTACTGTCCCTAATACTTATACCCTGTTGGGATTGGTTCCGCCTGGAGCTACCCACTTCACTGTTTTGGATCTCAAGGATGCATTCTTTTGGTGTCAGTTAGCCCCTTCCAGTCAGCCAATTTTTGCATTCCAATGTGAAAACCCTTTCACTGGACAAATCTCCCAAGTAACCTGGACCCTTCTACCCCAGGGCTTTAAAAAGAGCCCAACTCTATTCAGCACTGCCCTTGCTTCAGGCCTTGCCAATTTCTCCCCTTCATCTGATTCCCAAGTTTTGCAGTACATTGATGATCTTCTCCTCTGCTCTCTATCTATTTCTGTCTGTCAGGAGGATACTCACTCTCTCCTCCAGTTTCTTCTCCATTGTGGTTACCGTGTGTCTCTCCGGAAGGCTCAGTTGTGCCTTCCTTGTGTCACCTACCTTAGGTTTCATATTTCCCATATGGTCCCATAGGTCCCTTCCCCACACCCATGTCCAAGCTGTCTGTAGTCCAATCCTTAGCTAAGGCCCTGCAAGAGCTCCACAAATAGGTCCTGGAAAGGACCCCACTACTGATAGCCACACAAGTCCATGGATACATCCCTGGGGATATAGTATGGCTGAAAACTTGGAAGTCAGACCCCCTGACCCAGCTGTCAAGGTGTCCGGACACGAAACCTGTTTCACTACAATAGAATCAAGCCAGCTGCTGTGGGGCAAGCCACCCCAGGCAAAACAGACCTGCAGCTGAAGATCTCTAAAACCTCAAAATTGCTTTGAACATTTACCACTGTATTTAGCAGGTATTCTGAATATAACCTTTTCACAAGTGTTTAAGTTTAATTGACTGCCTGTGGTTCACCACTGCCTCTAGCAAGTGCCTTGAGTATGACTATTTTAGGTTTTCTAAGTTGTTCCTGACAAAATGAGCTTCTTGTGCCAGCATTGTCGGCGCCTTTTGTGTTATATATCTGACGTTTATTTTGCCCTCACTGTCTTATGTTTCTTTCTTCTGTATTTCTTCCCTATTATACTAGGGGATCAGTCACAATCCCTTACTTCCTGTAAACCGTGTCTTTCTCAGGTCCATAATGGAGATAAGGAAGAAATGGCCCTTCTATACCGTACCCAATTTAAGTGCCCCTCAGCCCCTTTGCCTGATGTTTGTTTGCATGACGGAGTTAAATACAGAAAGTGTCAAACATCAGAGGGTATTATCTGTTTCCAACCTACTGGTGATGAAGTTGAAAAGTGGGCGGAGATCCGCATTAATAATGTAGAGGATCCACTTATCAACCAGACTCTTATTGTAGATCCCACTTGCCCAGTGTCTTTGTATTTTGATGCATGTGTGTTATTTGATGTTGCCCAGGGTCATGGTATTGCCCTAAGGTATTGCCCCTAATACAGTCTCATGTGGCTCCCTAGCATGGCAGCGCTATTATACCTCATGTGCTAAATATGCATGCCTGTACAACCTAATGCCCTTTAAGAAATGCCCCTATGAGGAAACCTTTGCTAATGGTGGAGCCTGTCCTGAGTGGGAATGTGTCTCGTGGACCACCTACAAGAACCCTCATAAATACCCAGCCATTACCCCCTCTGCTACTCTTGCACTAGGCCCTAACTCCGGTCCCACGTGTACTGCAAGACACTGTAATCCCATGGTTTTCACTAACCCTCACACCTGGAATGCCAATGCCCAAGTCCTGTATGCTAAAAACTGAATAGGATTGTACATTGATGGTAAAAGATTAGACCAAGGTACAGTTGTATATGACCGTATTGTGTCCCGCCCTCATGCCCCTGTTCACCACTCTGTGGTGTTTCCCCAGTTTTATGAAAATATGAAAGTAGATATTGATATTCCTGTAATCACTAGAAATTTGTTTTATACAGTTTGCTGAAATAATGTTAGCAATTGTTTTGTATGTGGAGGGACTGGTATGGGAGAACAGTGGTCATGGGAGGCAAAGCAGCTGGACATGTTAAACCTGACTTCACAGAACCTCACTTTCATGTCAGGTCCACGATCTCCACGATGGGCCTTGCGAACCTCCATTGTTGCTTCCCACTGCCTTCAGCGAATCGGGGGTCCCTTCAACATCCAAGTTGGACACCTTAAGTGTTCATCTCTCTGGTCTTTTAACACCTCTGCTGTTGCCTGGGACCCCTGGCCTGCTAATAACACCTCCAATTTGCCATGTCCATCCCTTCAGACACTGCTCAATGAAACTTCCTATGAACGATGGCCAGCTCCTGATGGTCGATATTGGCTCTGCAGTTCGTTTGCTTACTCTTGGTTGCCTGCTAACTGGACTGGTACATGTGTACTTGGCATGATCCGTCCCAGCTTCTTCCTGTTACCGCTGGCCGATGGTGAATACCTGGGAGCCCCTGTATTTGACACCAGGGGTCGCCAAAAGCAGTCTGCTTCCACTAATTCCCTTAAAATAGGTGAATGGGGTGATGACTGGCCTGCAGATCGGATCATCACTGCTTATGGACCTGCTACTTGGGCCGAATATGGCTGCTATGGTTATCGGACCCCTATCTATATGCTAACCACATCATTCGCTTGCAGGCTGTCCTTGAACTTGTTACCAATGAAACAGCTCATGCATTGGCTACTATTGGCAAGGCCAGTGCTAAAATGTGCACTGCTATCTATCAGAACCACCTAGCGCTAGACTTGCTGGCGGCAGAAGGTGGCGTCTCTGGCAAATTCAACCTCTCCAACTGCTGCCTTGAACTTGATGACGATGGTAAAGTGATCGAAGAAGTTGTGGATCGAATCACTAAACTGGCTCATGTTCCTGTCCAGACCTGGCGTGGCCTTACTGCAGACTGGCTCTCTGGCACCTTCGGCTCCTGGTTGCCCTCTGGCTCAGCAATGAAGACCATCTTGCTGGTTGCCCCCCTGTCTTTTCTGCTCCTTTGCTGCCTGCCCTGTGTGGTCCCCATAAGCCATAAAGCTGCTCCACCAAACTGTTAACTCTGCTGTTCACCGTTCCACTGCTGCTCTGGCCCTTGCGCTCCCTCAGTATCAACCAGACCCTACAACTGATCCTGACATTCCTCCTTCTTGAATTTTGTCAGGCTCGTCTCCTTCCTCCTTCATTTGACTAGCCTGAAAGGGGGGACTGAAGGAGTCTGGGACTGGTTTTCCTGAATTTTAAATTAAATTTTCTCTTTAATAAAATGCTGAATTATGTTTAGTTGCAGACCTAACTTATCACTTGTTCTAACCTGCCTGAACTGGGTGTTTTAGTTTGGGCGTTTTAGCTTCTTATGGTTATCTCAGCATACACAATATTGTATTCCGCCCTCCTGGACATGTAACAGAAAGACTGCAGGGCTTAGATAAGTGACCTGCTAGTGACCTGCTAGTGTGAGCTTAGGACCAATGATTGTTAAGAAAAGTAACACGTGAAAAGTTCTTTCTAGAATTCAGTTGCATAGCCAGAAAAGTGTATAAATATCTCTGTAACGTCCTGGTTTTGGCACTTCTGAAGCTACCAGCTTGGGGGCTCAGGGGTCTGCATACGCTGAATAAAATATACCTGTCGCTTTTTTCAAGTCTCTAAGTTTTGTGGTTGACCAAAGTGACCTTTCAGTTTGACCAAATTTTTGGGATAGCAAGCTCTATGGCTATCTTTTCCCCTCTCTACCATCCTGTAAAACAAAATGAAATTGTGGTAATAAAAACAATACATTTATTTCACCTTTGACAAATATATATGAGATGCTCGCAACATATTTCATATATGATATATTTTAAAATAACATTGACAATTTTAAAATTTATCCACCCCCTCCCTTTTGTGAAGCTTTTTTCATCACCGGCCATGGCAGTAAAAACTGTGATGCTCATAGTAATTGTATGAGCATCAGAGTTTTTACCACCACGACCAGAGATTAAAAAAAGCCTAATGCAGCTTCATAAAAGGGGGCCTAAATATATATATTTTTATTAAATATTCTACAAAATTTTAAAGCAGAAATTTTTGCCATCCTAGTGAGAAACAAAATTGTCTTACTTTCCAGAGATTTTTGGCAGAACTCACATGTGAAGTGAGGTGCCCAAGGTTTGTCTTAATTCCCAACAGGCGTGCTGAAATATGCATTGTAGACATCACACATCTTAGCAGATACGTCTTTTTAAAAAATATATATATTTTATTAAGAAATGCAGCATAGACAAAAGCGTACAATATACAGGTATGGAGCACTTTTTTCCTCTTGCCTTGATAAATTGGCCACATACATAGCAAAATGCATCTGCTGGATATTTGCACCTTAATAAATGGGCCCCTAAGCTTACTCAGCTTAGAATCAATCTGGAATGTTCTGCAAAAAAAAAAAGGTAAATTTCAAAATATCAATGTCCTGGTCACAAAAGCAAAGTATGAGGGAAATGATAGTCATTTTCTATACCAAACACAGTCCATATGACCTTAATCCATTTCCCAGAACCACTAAAGGCATAGGAAACCTGTCACAATATTTTGTGAAGTTAAAAAGAACAAAAGTTCTCCCCCATGAGAATGGTAAGATCCAGTTAATTTAGCATATGCTACAGACCACTAGGCAGGATAGTTAGACCAGTGGTTCTCAACCATGTCCTGGGGACCCCCAGCCAGTCAGGTTTTCAAGATATCCCTAATGAATATGCATGAGAGAGATTTGCATACCTGTCACTACCATTATATGCAAATCTCTCTCATGCATATTCATTAGAGATATATTGAAAACCTGACTGGCTGGGAGGTCCCCAGGACAGGGTTGAGAACCACAGAGTTAGACATCAGTTAGACCAGGGGTGGGCAATTCCAGTCCTCGAGGGCTGGAATCCAATCGGGTTTTCAGGATTTCCCCAATGAATATGCATGAGATCTATTTGCATGCATTGCTTTCAATACATATTCATTGGGGAAATCCTGAAAACCTGACTGGATTCTGGCCCTCGAGGACCGGAGTTGCCCACCCCTGAGTTTGACTGTGTCATTGATGTATAAAATCCCACCCCTATCATTGACCCTGAACATGTCAATTAACACCTCTCCTTTCTCTTTGTTTACTTTAACCATAAAATCTTAGAAGAAACAACCCAGTGACCTTCATCTGCCCTGTGAATGTACTCATGTACTGTATATCAGGAGCTCTTTAGGAGTACTGTTTTTGTAGTTTTAAAAGCTGTGCATACTTTTCCTGCTTCAGTGCCAGATTTATAAGGTAAACTTTCAGCCCAGTCTTTGCTTATGTCATTCCTTCTAGAATTCATGCTGGTTGATTTTGATTGTCACCTTTGTATTGTGCAGATGTTCATAACATAGGTTAGCAATGCAAGCATCACCAATGAGGGTATGCTGATTGAATTTTTCTAAAGCATTCCAGGTGGAGACAAGACTGAACATCTGCTTTATTGAGACAAAAAAATATACCCCATCTGAAGCAGCATCGGCAATTGGCATGCCCATATTTTTATGGTTTTGCATTTATTTTGCATATTACTTCAATCCAGGATTGGGCAAACTTGATTGGAAAAATGTGCTAACCTCATTCTGTGGTAGGCAAGTTATAACATAGAAGCGATAGTTGTTTGTAGCTAAATATTTATAAGGTAATCCTGTCTGGGATAAAAGGTTCTAATTAGCCTGCAATTCCAATTTTAGTGCATAAGGCTTGAAATGTTTACTGATTATGACTGACCTCTATACAGTTCAAACACTAGAGGTCTCTGAGCACACACTAAGGTTTCCTAATGAGGACAATCTGTCAGTGTTCCACAGGACTGCCAGCTTCATTTTAAAAGACAGCCTTCTCAGAGACTTTCCCCTTTAAAAGACTACACACTAAAGTTGCCAACTGGATTCAGATTCACCCATTGGTGTTTACCCCATTGCATGCAGGGACTTGTAGTCTTGCTTTTCTTAGGTAATACAATGGGGGAATCAGAACTACAAGTTAGAGAATGACATGGTGGCGGTTTACCCACGACTACCGCGTTTAGCCACGGGTAACCCGCCAAAATGGGGAATGAAAAATAGCAGCCTCTGCGGGGATGGGGACAAGGCCATTCACCGCCCCATTGAGCGGTGAATGGTCTTGTCACCGCAGTGAGGCATCAAGGATCGCGCGGTCCCCGCAGCCCCCACCCGCCCACCCGCACACCGTCTCGATCGTTTAACCAGCTTCCTCTCTCCACCTCACCTTAGTTTGCTGGCTTTCTTTTTCGGCGACCGGCACGCTTTCAAAGAGCCGTGCATGCGCGGCTGCTCAGTATTCAATCTTCTGCTCTGACCCAACCGGAAACAGGAAGTTGCAGCAGAGCAGAAGATTAAACATTGAGCAGCCGCGCATGCGCGGCTTTTTGAAAGCGTGCCGGTCGCCAAAAAAGAAAGCCAGCAAACTAAGGTGAGGTGGAGAGAGGAAGCTGGTTAAATGATCGAGCCGGCGTGCGGGTGGGGGCTGCGGGGACCGCGTGTTCCCGGCTCACACAAGGAAGGAGGGAGTGAAAGGGAAAAAGTTTCTCTTCCTTGGAAATAGATTCTGAAGTGACCTCATCAAAGAAGACCAGCACCAAATGTAAAAGAAATCCCTTAAACAATGTCAAAAGAGACCAAAAGAGAAAACTGCTACTGCCGTGAGACTCCATTATTGAAGGAATCAACTTGAAATCACAGTTCAAGAGACAGGAAAAGGTTAAATGCCTCATGGAATCCTCAGCCACAACACAAACCAAATTGTGAATGAAATCAGAGCAGACAGTAAGAATTATAAAATTGATGTCTAATGCTGAGGCATTAGAAATAATGCCTCAGCAATACAATTTTCAGAAGTTCTATTTGCTCGTGGTAAGGGAGAAGAGAGACTGCTAGTGATGGTGGGGGACTGATAGAAGATATGAAAGAAGGGTGGTAGAAAGGAACAGATGGTAAAGGAGGGAGGGAAGGGTGGTGGTGGAAAGGAATAGAACAGACATTGAAAGAGGGTAGAGAGGAACAGACCCTGAAGGGAAATGTGGAAGGCAGAGTGGGGAGAAGACGCTGGAAGGGAAGAAGACAGATGCCAGACTATGGGGGAGCGGAGGGAAGAAGATGGGTGCTAGACCAATTGTGGGAGGGGGTCAAGGGAGAGGCACAGTAACAGCAAATGGAAGACGCAGAGAGAAGACACACAGTGGATGGAAGGAATTGAATGAGAAGATGTGGAAAGCAGAAACCAGACAACAAAGGTAGAAAAAAAAATTATATTTATTTATTTATTTTTTGCTTTAGGATAAAGTAGTATATTAGTTGTGTTGATAAAAATTTATAAACAAAGCCCTGCCAGCTGAACATCTCTTTCTCTAGTTCAGCAGCCAGAACTTTGATTTATAAGAAAGGAATAAGCTAAATATTGCAGTACTAAGGCTTATATGGATGCTGCGGGGATGGTGACGGGGTGGTGAAAGGGATGGCGGTGACGGGGCGGTGCAGAGGATGGTGGGCCGGGGACAGTGCAGTGATGGGGACAGATTTTTTCCCCGTGTCATTCTCTACTACAAGTCTCTGCATGCCATCCCTGGATTAACTATTAAGCAAAATAAGCCCGTATTTAGCGCATCAAGGGAAGGAGGTGTGTATGTGGGGGGGGGAGGGGATAGCACAAAATTTATTTCCCTGGTTATCATGCCCTGCACTCTTTTATTGCCATCTACCACATCCAGTATCCAATTTTAGTGTTTTTTCTAATCATTATAAATATATGTGATATTTTGTTTCTTACAATAATGATATTTCTCAGCAGTTTTTGAGTCTTAGGGCTCCTTTTACGAAGCCGCGCTAGCGGGTTTAACACACGTGACTGTTCATCAAGTGCTAACCCCTGCGCTGGCCGATAAACTACCGCCTGCTCAAGAGGAGGCGGTAGCAGCTAGCGTATCCAGCGGTTTAGCGCGCTCTATTACGCACGTTAAACCGCTAATGCACCTTCGTAAAAGGAGCCTTTAATGTCTTGTCAGTTAAACAACGGAAGGGCCGAGAAACACTACTGTCGGGCTGTGCTTGGGGCATCAGTTAACTCTAATCTTGTCTGGTTACATGCAACAGGATGAATCCAGGACTGGATGAGCCCTGCTGAGCAAATCTGGATCTACTTGGCAACTCTATTACCCACAAACAATATAGGTGCTAAACAAATACTAGAAAACTCATATCAGAGGTCTGAAGGGAGGTGTTATTGCTTTACTTTATCTCTAGTTATTCTATTAATAAAGCTTATTTTTCCAATGCTACAAGCAGAGCTGCTCCCGCCACTAAGTGGAATAAGTGACAAATGCATCAAGTGTACTGGGGGCAAAGGCACAGCACTGGCATAGCTGTCATTGACAATGACAATACAGTAGGGTTGTCCAGAAAAGCCTAAAGTTGGAAAAACTGTGCAAACTGAAGTTTTTCCGATGAATTTGATTTTCCTTGATCAGAAAATATGATTCTTAAAATGTTTTAAAGCCCATCCTGGGGTCGCTCAAAGCCACTGATTACATAAAACTCCATTTTTCTTAACCCCACCCCCTCCTTTACAAAGCTGTGCTAGTGATTGCCACTGCGGTAACTGCCTTAAAGCCCATAGAGATTTAAAGGGCTTTGAGGCTTTTGCCGCACAGCCGATGCTAGTGCAGCTTTGTTTAAAAAAAAAAGGAGAGGGAGGGGGATTTGCTATTATTTTTGCTTAATAGAGCAATTTGGTATTATAGCTATAACTTTTATGTTTTCACACTCGGCAATGATACATTAATATTCTTGATGCAGGCCTTAGGTCCTGTTGAGTCTGTTGAGTTTGGAAAAATAAAGCACAGCAGCACTCTTTTGGTTATCTTCATTGTGTTGTGTGAGTCATCTTGTGGAGGTGGTTCTCCTGTTTGTGCTATGGTTTAATATTGACAGGTGTAGAGAGGGCTCATTCAAAAGTAAAGGTTCTAGACTTAAAAAAAACCCACAAAATTAACTTTGTTCAGATGAGGGATTGTATAAAGGAATTGTTGTATGGGAACATCTGGAAGAAGTATGAAAGCAGTGGGCAAAACTGAAAGGAGCTATTGTAAGAGCAACAAACCATTTTCTGAGGAAAGTAAGTAGAAAGAAGATGAAAAGAAGGCCGCTTAGGTTCTCAAAAGTAGTAAGTGAGAAGGTAAGGATAAAGAGGTCAGCTTTCATAAACTACAAAAGATCACAGAAAAAGGAAGACAGGAAAAAAATATCTGGAACATTTAAGAGAGGCTACTCTAGTAGCCAGTGAAGCAAACATGCAAATAGAAAAAAAAAAAAATAGCTGACATGATAAAACGGGGGGATAAGACAATTCTTAGATATATTAGTGATACAAAGAAGTGCAAAAGTGGTATTGTGAGACTCAAAGGTGAAGGAGAGAAATATATAGAAACTGAAAAAAATAAAGCTGAATTGCTTAATAAATATTTCTGTTCTGTGGCCATAGCTGAAGCGCCAGGAGTGGGACTGCAGAAGATAAACGCAAATAGGGCTAGGAGTGGTGGACCCTGATTGATTTGTGAGGAGCTATCTAAACTAAAGGTAGACAAAGTGATGGGGCTGGATGGTGAACATCCAAAGGGTACTGAAGGAATTTAGGAAAGTTCTAATGTCTCCATTGGCTAACCTTTTCAATACTTCTCTAGAATTGATCAAACAACCATGTCCTATTAGTAATACCATCAGTCCGTGAACTAGTTTATGATAAACTCAAAAAGCTATCTCCTCAGTTACCGCTCCCTCACTATGGAACTCCCTTCCCTTAGACATCAAATTAGAACCATCTATAGACAAATTTCATTCGAAAGTCAAAACATTTCTTTTTAAAGATGTCTTTAGTACTTGAAAGCTTTCCTCTTCCCCTGATAAGCATCAACAATTTGGCAAAGAAACACAAAAGCTTCCTAAGAAGCGACCCCGCCATATGTATCTCTCCCTCCCCCTCCTCCCACTTTATTTTATTTTCACCTCGATGTAATTTAACTCCCATGTGTTTTTCCTACTTTTCATGTATGATCTGTTTGTCAAATATCCCCTTTTTCTTTATTTTATTATTATTATAATATACCTTTGATTTTATGATTATTTTAAGGTATATTTTATAAAACTTATTCTAAACCATTTATTCAAAGTTCAGTAGATGGTATATCAGAAATTAATACATTTGGAAACTTAGGGGTCCTTTTACTAAGGCATGCAAACCATTTTAGCGTGCTAAATATTAGCGCATGCTAAACGCTAATGCGTCTATTATATTCTATGGACGCGTTAGCATTTAGCACACGCTAAATTGGCTAGCACGCCTTAGTAAAAGAGGAGGTTAGTGATGGACTGGAGAAGAGCGGATATGGTCCCTATCCACAAAAGTGGATGTAAGAAGTAGGGATCTACAGGCCGGTAAGTCTGACTTATGTGGTAAGTAAAATAATGGAAACACTTTTAAAACACACAATAGTGATCCTTCTGGAATCCAGTGGATTACAGTATCCGAAGCAATATTGATTCACGTAGGCAGGACTTATAAGACAAATCTGATTAATTTCTTTGACTGGGTGGCCAGATAATTGGATAGAGGGAGTACAGTATACAGGATGTGGTGTATTTAGATTTTAGCAAAGCCTTTGACAGTGTTCTACAATATAGGCCTCAAAGTGACGGACTGGATCAGAAACTGGTTGAGTTTAAGGCAACAGATGATAGTGATCAATGGAGATTGCTCTGAGGAAAGGGATATTACTAGTGATGTGCCTCAATGTTTAATTTTTTGGCCTGCTCTTTAACATTTTTGTAAGCGATATTGCTGAAGGACTGTCAGGTAAGATTTGTCTCTTTGTGGATGGTACCAAAATCTACATTAGAGTAGATACCCCTGATGGTGTGAATAGCATGAGGAAGGACCTAGTGAAGCTTGAAGAATTGTTTGAAGTTTGGCAGCTAAGATTTAATACTAAGTCAAGCATTAGATTAGATTAAGAAACGCAAGGTCATGCATTTGAGCTGCAAAAAAAAAAAAAAAAAGTAGAGAAAACAGTACAGTTTAGGGGGGTGAAGAACTTTTTTGCACAAAAGAGAAATTGGATGTGTGAATGATAGTACGTGATGATCTTAAGGTGGGCAAACGTCAAAAAACTTGACGGCAAAACCTAGAAGGATACTAGGGTGCTTAGGAAGAGATAGTATGGCCAGTAGGAAAAAGGAGGTATTGATGCCCCTGCATAAAAATCTGGTGAGACTTCATTTAGAATATTGTGTACAATTCTGGAGACCAAACTTTCAAGAAGAAACTAAAAGGATGGAGTCGGTCCAGAGGAAGGCTACTAAAATGGTCAGTGGTCTTTGTCATAAGGTGTATGCGGACAGACTTAAAGATCTCAATATGTTTACTTTGAAGGAAAGATGGTAGAAGGGAGATATGATAGAGATGTTTAAATACCTACATGGCATAAATGCACATGAGGCGAGTCTCTTTTATTTGAAAGGAATCTCCAGAATGAGAGGGCATAAGATGAAGTTAAGAGGTGATAGGCTCAGGAGTAATGTAAGAAAATACATTTTTACAGAAAGGGTGGTAGATGTGTGGAATAGGCTCCCAGCATTGGTGGTGGAGACAAAAGCTGTGTCTGAATTCAAGAAAGCATGGGACAGGCATGTGGGATCTCTTAGGCAGAGGAGGAGATAGTGAATGCTGTGGATTGGCAGACTGGATGGGCCACTTGGCCTTTATTTGCCATCATATTTTATGTTTCTATGCTTCTATGATTCCATAGATCTAGAACCGATTCTAGAAACAGGTCAGGTTTTCAGGATATTCTTAATGAATATTCATGAGAAAAATCTGCATGTGAATGCAAATCTTATCTAACCTAATCTGCAATTTCTGAGTTGCTCTATGCCTAATGAGATTCAAGGCAATTTACAATTCACAGGAGTAACATAGTCTGTTGAATAAAAATCTATTCCATTCATTTTCCTTAAGCCTGTTTATGGCTCTCAAGGACTGAACTTGTGTGTACCTGACCTAGAATCTCTGCTTAAGTCAAACTCTTCTGTCTCCCTAACAGAATACACTTGAGTCGTGCACTGCTAGCAGCAGAGATGAATAATCATGTTAGAAATTGTATCATTCTCATGGTGGCTGACTGCAGATTTCAGATTATAACGTTAGAATTTGGAGAGGTAAAATGCAGGGGTGACCCAGACATTTGTATTGACTGAAGAGTACCATAAGTAATTAACTTAATTGATCATCTGCTCCTAATAAAGATAGAATTTGAGAGTAAACCTCAATCTGCCAGAGTCGTTAGAGCAAGTAGGAAAAACACACATGGCGTTTGCATCTCCAACATGCTTTTGAATGTTGCCCTATTACTAGTCTGTTATCGCTGCCCTTCAGAAGGAACATTTTGTTACTAGCTGCGTAATGATAATAATTAATAATAATTTGGTTTTACGCAGCACCTTTCCTACAGACAGCATCCTAATGTGTTTTCCAGTCGCAGCACTTTAGAAATATTCAGGCAGCTACCTACAGAGTGGATGTCATGGCAACTTCAGAGCACTTAGACACTACATGACTGAAGCAGTGAAAGGGGAAAAGGAAATTATTCAGTATCCAATTACATATGGGTGAGTTGAAAGTGAAAGGAGAATATGCATAGTAGAAGGTGTGGCATAGAAAATTGTGAAACTTTTTATACACCCCAGTTTGGTGACTCAGGTCGCACCACACCCTCTGCACAAACAGCGACTTGTCAAGGATTTCCTGTTTTCTTGTTCCTAGAGATGTGCCACTAAAATATGACTGCACCTTCTTTCAAACCCTATCATCAACATAATGCAATCTTTTCTAGCATATTGAGAAGGGCAACAGTTCACAGAGAGCATGCCAAGATGTATGACATGTAAAACCCCCAAACTAAGGGGTCACATATTAGGTTTGCAGAGCAATCCTTCAACCAGTGGTCCCTAGAAAAGTATATTTCAAAGTAAAATCTGTGGTCAAATTCTGAATGTATTTGTAGACAATACATAATCATTGGTTGTACTGTGGTTTAATTACAGCATATCTGCTTTTTCAATTTTAAAAAAACCAACAACACAAAACTAGCCTGGATATGTACAGTACATAGACAGTCAACACTTAGTGAAATGCTGATCACCAATATTGTTCTGAAACACAGAAACACGATGGCAGATAAAGGCCAAATGGCCCATCCAAGCATCTGAAATGGCAATTACAAAGAGAGGTAAACAACAAATCATAATTCTTGATCAAAACCAAAACCTTTTTCCACCATCTGGATATTACCAGATTGGTAGGAATTTTGTCATTTACTGTCCCATCTACAGCAAATCTGATAAAACCAGATAGTAAAAACAAACTCCCAACTTGTGATCAGGGTTTAAGTAGCTCCTTTGAAATCATTAGTGTTTTGCATGACTTTACATTACAATTTTTTTTTAAATCCAGCTTCTCTCTAATCACCAAAGCAATCCGGGGTCTTGTGGGGCTGATATTCAGTGTGGTTTAAGTTGGAAGGAGAGGCTCCTGCCTCTGTAACTCATGCTGATTGGGTCTGCCACTGATTTTCAGTAGCACTTCACTGGGCTATGTTAAAAGGTTATCTTAACATTATCCGCTGAGATAACCAGAGAGAGACCTGAATATTGGCTGGTATGCAATAAACTTCTGGGTGATTATTCTGATCCAGAAATGTAATGTCAGTGCCCAACCATACCAAGACATTGTATACCCAGACCCAATGGCGTAGTAAAGGGAGGGGGGCAGTCCGCCACTGGTGCCATCTTGATAGGGGCACCAGAACCTGTCCTCCTCTCTATCTCCCCCCCCCCCCCCATACCCCCACTTTTGTGCATGTGCCCTTTCCCTTCCCTGTACCTCTTTAACATTCAGGGCATGAGCAGCAACCTCAACCTGCTGCTTGTGCAAGCATTGGCTCTTCCTCTCATATCACTTCCTGGACCTGCACCTAGGAAGTAATGTCAGAGGAGGAGCTAACACTGGTGCAAGGAGCAGGTTGGGGTTGCTGCTCATGCCCTGAACTTTAGAGGTACAGGGGAAGGGAAGGGGCGTGGACAGCAGGAAGGGGTGGGGAAGGAGTGGATGGGGTGGGGTGGGGAATGGAGAAGAGAGCAGAGGAAGGGCACCACTACCCTGGGCGCCTCACACCCTCAGTACGCCACAGCCCGGACCCTCAATTTTCAGGACATAAGAACATAGGAACATAGCAATAGCCATATTGGGTCAGACCAATGGTCCATCTAGCTTAGTATCCTGCTTCCAACAGTGGCAATCTAGGTCACAATTACCTAGCATAACCTACATCATACTAGCAACATTCCTTATTACCAATCCCAGGGCAAGCAGCGGAAGAGAGTGTGGTGTAGTGGTTAGAGCTACAAGCCTTAGTACCCAGGGATTATGGGTTCAAACCCCACACTTCTTCCTGTGACCCTGGGCAAATCACTTAAATCCTCCACTATCACAGTTGCATTAGAAAGAGTATGAGTCCACCAGGACAGATAGGAAAAATGAATGAAGTACCTGTATGTCAACCATTTTGAATGTGGTCATAAAACTACAAAAAGGTGGTATACAAATCCCTTTCCCCAGGTTTATCTCAAAAGCAAAGTATGGAATTTTCCTCCAGGAACTTGTCCAAATCATATTTAAACCTAGATTTGCTTACCACTGTTGCCACATTTTCCAACAATGAGTTCCAGAGATTAACTATTATTTAAGTGAAATAAATATTTCCTCCTATTTGTTTTAAAAAGTATTCCCAAGCAATTTCATCAAGTGTCACCTGGTACTTGTGCTTTTTGAAAGAGTATAAAATGGATTCACTTTTACTTGTTCTACACCAGTGTTCTTCAACCACCGGTCCATGGACCAGTGCCGGTCCACAGAAATTTCCTGCTGGTCCACAGGGCCGACATGTGTATCAGGCCCAAAACAGTGTTCTTCAACCGCTGGTCTATGGCGCGATCGATACAGCGTTATCTTTGAGCCAGCTCCCTCTTCCTAACTGATTCAGTGCACAAAGCCACGGGCAGTGGCTCCTATGTGCATCCTGCGCCTGAACCAGAAGCCTTCTCTCTGACGAGGCTGTGGGGGTGCGAGCGGTTCTTCGGGTGGGAGTGCGAGCGGTCCATCGGGGTGGGAGTGCGAGCGGTGGGGGTGTGAGCGGTCCTTCCGGATGATTAATTGGGTGTCGGGGGGGGGGCATCAGGCTTTCAGGATGGGGACAGGACTTCAAGGGGGGACATGCAGACCT
Source organism: Geotrypetes seraphini (assembly GCF_902459505.1). NCBI lineage: Eukaryota > Metazoa > Chordata > Amphibia > Gymnophiona > Dermophiidae > Geotrypetes > Geotrypetes seraphini. Next base: position 232,276,126 of record NC_047084.1, read on the forward strand.
TCAAGGGGGGACAGGACTTCAAGGGGGGGCAGCCAGAGGAAAGTCGGGGCAGCGAACGGAGAGTCGGGGCAACGAACGGAAAGTCGGGGCGGGTGAAAGGAGAGTCGGGGCAGCCAGAGGAGAGTCGGGGCGGCATGCGCGGTATACCCGTGAGCGCGGTATATAAAAATTTATTTACATAAATTTGTGTTTCCCGCGCGCTATACCCGTGTGCGCATTTTACACGGGTGCGCGTTATCTACGTGAAAATACGGTATTTATATTTTATTATGTAAATTGCCTTGATTTAGCTCTGGCCAAGATTGGAGATAAAGTAAGCTTTTAATAATCATAAAAATCTTGAAAGAAAAATAAGGCAGTATAAAGAGGAGTTAGGATTTTAAGAACTGTCTAGTTTCAAAGAGCTATAAAAAATGTATTAGCTAGAAGGAAAGAACAATGCTCTATAGAGACTAATGGCTAGATTCACTAAGCAAACCGATCGGGTTGCGACCTGATTTCCCTCTGACCTGTTTCACTAACCTCTCCTGTGATTTGCTTCCGATCCGTGCATGCAAATGAGGGGAAACGGCATGTAAAGTAGGCAGGGACGTGATTCACCAAACAAATCTGTGACACCGACTGGGCTGGCAGGAGAGCAGGAGAGTCGAGGCCCAGAAAAAAAACAAACCCCAGCAAAAAAACGGACACAAAACACATGCGCAGACCATCTGCAGGGAAAGCAGATGATCTGCACATGTGTCAGGATCGCACACTAGCGATCCGTGCTGTCAGAGGGGGGTGTTCCTCCAATCACCCTCATTTGAATTTTCTCCTATTGTGAATTGGTCGGGCCTGCTGGAATCAGCCATGGATCTGCCAAGGAAGTCAGGTTAGTGAATCTAGTCGTAATAGTTATAAAAATTTTATTTTAAAAAAAAAGCGTTTTTTTGCGAAAATGTTTTACTTTGTTTTATAAACTATTTGCTTCATAGTTTTCCTAGCCCTTTTGTTTATATTTATACATTTTTTTGGTGAGCACAATGAAGGAGAACTTTATTATAATTAAGTATGCTGAGAGGTTGGATAGGCTGGGGCTCTTCTCTCTGAAAAAAAGGAGGCTCAGGAGTGATATGATAGAGACCTTCAAGATCATGAGGGGCATAGAGAGGGTGGATAGGGACAGATTCTTCAGGCTGAAGGGGACAACAGGTACGAGGGGGCATTCGGAGAAACTGAAGGGAGATAGGTTCAAAACGAATGCAAGGAAGTTTTTTTTCACCCAGAGGGTCGTGGACACTTGGAATGCGCTACCGGAGGAAGTGATCAGGCAGAGTACGGTACAGGGATTCAAACAGAGACTGGATGGATTCCTGAGGGATAAAGGGATCGTGGGATACTGAGAAAGCTAACCAGAAAATAAATGTAGAAACCCAACCAGGTCGTGCAGGTGCAAGACCGGAGGGCTAGGACTTTGATAGGAAGATAGGACTCAATTAGGAAACCAAGGAGGCATGGGGGCCCCTTCTGGTGAGTTAGACAGGTCGTGACCTGTTTGGGCCGCCGCGGGAGCGGACTGCTGGGCAGGATGGACCTATGGTCTGACCCAGCGGAGGCACTGCTAAAAAAAAAAAAAAAAAAAGTACAGCCTTTGGATTTACAATGCCTGTTTAGTGCTAACAAATAATAATTGTGCCTTTAGAAGAACTTTTGATAGTCAATAAAGTTTTAGGCGATCTGATGTGCTATAGCCACAGACCTTAAGTAACTTCTTTGTGCACTAGCCTCTGGGGTATCCTTCAGCCCCTCTGATTTGAGAACTCTGCTATACTTACATGAGACAAACATTTAGAAAACATTATAATTCTTAAGCTCTAATTTACTTAAAAGATTATTAACCCTTTAATTGGCAGATGGTGACATAGCTGTTTTATGTAACTTGATGCTGAATGAGAGCAACAGTGCCAAGGTAACAGGCATTTGGAGATGCTGATCCCCCATAAGAGCCATAGAAGATACATGTTGCTGGATAAAATGATATTTGTTTTGCAAAATGAAATTTGGTTGTTGAACATTTATATTTTGAAGCATTATACTGGACGTTGTGGCCTAAAAAGGGAGGGGTTTTTTTTTTCTAATTGTCTGATTTTATGTGGATGTTTGTTACTTAAACCCCACTTTGTTAATAAACTATACTTAAAAATGGCAGAGGCAGCAAGATTGGGCCCACGTGGCAGAAACAGCAAGATCCGAACATACAGGAACTGCAAGCATTGCTCAGCCCAAAGCTTTCCTCCCAGGAAGCTGCGTCAGATGGAAAGCTTTGGGCTGAGCAACGCTTGCAAATACCGTACGTTTGGATTCCAAAGCAGTGTTTGGATTCTGAGACAAAATTTACTAAAAAAAAAAAAGTTTGGATTCCAAGATGTTCGAGTTCTGGGGCGTTCGGATTCCGAGGTACCACTGTATCTCCAAAGATAATAGAAATTAAGACTATTCAGAAAATGTTGCTCTTCTACTGCTTCTAAATTAAATGCACAGGAAAATGACAACAGATCCTGCAGTACAAAGTAATCAGACTACTGTGGTAAGCATTTCAGATGCAGCTCCCAGTGCTACCATTTAGATACAGAAAAATCAATCTCACAGCCTCCAGACCATTGTTCAGATGGATCTCATGCCATGTAAGTGATCAGATTTTTTGATTGGAAAACCCTAGAAGAAAGACCTTATACAACGTGTAAAACAAAAATCAAAGCTCAAACAGACAGGCACATGCTTGAAACTGCAAGATCGGCAAAACCTTGTAATAGCTTGCTGAACATCTTCTCTTGCTCTTTCTCCTACCACAAGACTAACACTCTCTGCAAACATATCTTTTTGCCTCTGGGTGGGAAATGTCTTCTGAGTCAAGATGCTTAAATTATAAAACTACCTTGTGTAATTATTACTCTGAAAAGGGAGGAACTACTGGTACTGCCTCTGGCCTACACATTACCTGGATGCATCTCACCGGAAGTCAGTATGAGTAACTCTTAATCATTTTCTTAATCGCAGAGTCTCTCCCTGCAGTAATTTAGAGAAGGAGCAACTCTTTAAAAGATTTTCTGTCAACGTGTATTTTTCTTTTTCCTTTGGTGTACTTATATTTCCCTGTGAATGGTTACTATGACTGCATTACACTTTCTTTCATTTCATTGCCCCTACCCTTCTTCCTATCCAATGCACATACAAGTACAAATATGCAATCACGTCTTAAATGCACAAAAAGCATCCCCTAATAACATAAAAACTAACTGAATAACATAATCTGAAAGCTAGAAAGAATTTGAATGTGTATTATAGTTTCCAGTAAAGTATGTAAGCAAAAATGGCATCGGACTGTCATGCATATGAAGGGAAATTAAGAACATAAGAATTGCCATACTGGGACAGACCAAAGGTCTATCAAGCACGGTATCCTGTTTCCAACATTGGCCAACCCAGGTCCCAAGCTAGATCCCAAGGAGTAAAACAGATTTTATGCTGCTTATCCTAAGAATAAGCAGTGGATTTCCCTAAGCCATTTCAGTAATGGCCTATGGATTTCTCTTTTAGAAAATTAGGCAAACCTTTTTTAAACCCTGCTAAACTAACTGGTTTTACCACATTCTCCGGTAATGAATTCCAGAGTTTAATTGCATATTGTGTAAAGAAATATTTTCTCTGGTTTGTTTTAAATCTACTATTTAGTATCTTCATCGCATGCCCCCCATTCCTTTATTTCCTGCTCTTCCAGGAAGGGATTTTCATAAGTCTCTAATCTAGAGGATTGTCTTTTGTAAGGGCATGGACTGTTTTCTTTAAGGAGGTCATAATAATTATTAATTATTCTAGACCAGAGATAGGCAATTCCAGTTCTCAAGAACCACAGGCAGGTCAGGTTTTCAGGATATGAGTATGTATGAGATGGATTTGTATGCACTGCCTCCTTAAAATACAAATCTATCTCATGCATATTTATTGTGGATATCCTGCCTGTGGCTCTCAATGGCTGGAATTGCCTATCCCTGTTCTAGACAGATGTCTAATTTCCTGGGGGGTCTCAAGGAATACTGGGTCTAAATGTTGCACCCCTCCCCTTTCCACTCAGTAAGACCTTCTTGAGGGATCATACTATGCACGAGAGAGATTTGCATGCATTTCCTTCTTGGTATAGAAATCTGTCTTATGCATATACATTGAAGATATCCTGAAAATCTGACTGGTTGGATATACCCCAAGAACTGGGTTGAGAAGCTTTGGTTTAAGGTACCAGGTTGTCAGAAAATATTGATCAACAATCAATTAAGTGATTGTAAGCACATTATTGAACAATGGACTATTAAGAATTATTTGAAGTTGAATGCACAAAAAACTAAGGCCTCCTTTCATTAAGCCACGGTAGAGCGTTTTAGCGCTGGTCGGCAAGGCAAATGCTCCAACGCTCATAGGAAATAAATGAGTGTTGAGCATTTATCTACTGTGGTTTATTAAAAGGGGGCCTACGATTCTCTGATTCAGTAAGATTCCAAACTCAGTATCTGCTGAGTTGCTGTTCCCTTCAGGAATAAGAATTTCAATTGATAAAAACTATAGGGTTCTAGGGGGTTTAGACTCTGCTCTTATTATGGAGACACAAGTGAATCCCATCACACAGGAGGGGCTTAAGGCACCTAGGTCAATTCCGGTTGGCCCAGGCGCCTAAGGGCCTGCCTAGGTGCTTGGGCCAATCAGTTGATATTAGGAGAGTCTTCAATTTACTTGTCTCCTCATTTTGAGTTATATAGACCATCAAGGAATAAAAGAAGTTCTTATTTATTTGCCTATCCTAAGCCAAATGATGTCAGATATAAGACCTTTTTTGATAAGACCTTAGCGTTTCAGGTAGGTAAATTACAATCCTGGCTTGGTGAATGTATTCATCAAGCAATATCTTACTGTTCTTTTTAAAAATTAGTTAAGTCTTTGTTTGACAAATTTATTAATTGGACATTTTTAAGGTTGGACATTTTAAGATTTCAATTTATTTTAACTTTTTATAGTGATTTTATTTTTATACTATGAATGTATTTCACTGATTGTTCAGTTTCCTATGGTGTAAACCACCTAGAACTCTTGGTAATGGCAGTATAAAGAATAAATTTATTATTATTATTATTCAGAACTTATACCTGTTTTGACTTGGTCTAAGTCAAAACGTATAGGTTCCGACTGGGCCATCTCCCTAGACGGATTTTGGTTATATTTGCAGTACAACTAAGTCTAGGTCGGCCCACCTCCCGCCTACCTCCTGCCCTTTCCCCTCCTCTAAAAATGCCTCTTTTCGCTCTAGTCGTTCAGAGGCAGAGTAAAGGCCTAAGCTGATTTTAGATAACGTCTAAAACCAGCTTTGATTATCGGTACTTGGATGATCTGTCTTTTTGGTCATCCAAGTTCCGATTTAGGCCACTTTTTGAACATTTTCTTTTTTTGATTATGAGCCCCTTAAGCCCCTTAAGGTATAAATAAATAAATCCCTGGAAATGTATGCATGAATGAAATGCCGTAGAATTATATGGGCTCAATCAGCATTTGCAATGTGATTTTTTAACTGATCATTCTTTCTCAGTATCTCTACAACTACAGCTTTGTTAAATTTTGTAACTGCATGATCTGGAGAAAAATGCATCTTCCATTATATTCTTTTTTGAGATAAAATTGAAAAGTTAGGATGCCGGTTTAACAAATTAGAAAAACTAGGGAAGTGGTCTATTTTTCTTAACTATGAAACTTGCAGTAAATCAAAGTCAGAAACCACAAGTTAAAAGAAATCAGGGAGCCTTGTGAACTCATGGCAATTAAACTTTTCAAAACACTATAATTTGCACATTAACTTGGAGGTTCCTAATCTCCAGAAAATGAGATCCCATCCCTAAACATCTGTTTTCCTCAAGCCAAGCAATAGTGACAGAAAACACATCTTAAAGGAAATGGTCCTGATTATGAAAACAACTTATACTAGATTACTCAGCTAAAGTCCTGGAAAAAAAATGAAATGTGGTTGCTGACAGTGGTGGAGTTAGGATTCAGTGAGCCCCAGATAGAAAAATTAAAATGGGCCCCCAGTAACCCCAGAGAAGGGAAAGCTCTTTCAGAGCTCCAGTAAACAAAACTCAACAAAATCAAGACACATTCCACACCTACATAGAATTATGATGATGATAGTAAAAGTAATACTTAAATACAAGATATCAGAGATGCACATTTCTGCAAGCTTGATGCATTACAATTAAGACATTTAGAAAAAAAATGTATACATACATATATATATATTTTTTTCCCTTTATATCCAGTATCTATTCTCTGTGCCAATGTCCCTTCCCTCTTCATGTCCAGCTTTTCCCCTCTCTCTTCCTTTCCTCCTGTACCCCATACCCTGGGACCAGAATTTTTGCTCCCTTTCTCTTCTGTCACCCTTGCCTTCCTTTCCACATCGCAGGGCCAGCATTTCTTCTCTGGCAACTTGACCAATGCCCTCATGGTCTGACATCTCTCATTCCCTCTTTCTATTGGTGCAGCATCCATCCCCCTCTTTCCCCCCCCCCCCTTTTTAGTGTGGAAGTCTCTCTCTCTTTCTCTTTTCTTCCCATTCAGGTCTAGCATTTCTTTTCCCCTCTTTTCTTCCCACCCTGCCTCCTCAATGTGGGTTCTACATCTCCTTCAGCTGCTTACTCCTCCCTCTCCCCCATAGGTTCAACATCTCCTTCTGCTTTCCCCAGTGATCCTCCAGAATCCCAGTGGGTGACTGGCAGATGCAGCGATGTGAACAAGCTGTCTGAGACTAGACCTGTCAGGGCTTTTCCTCTGTTGCAGCTACCCACAGGTAGTGACATCACAAGAGGTGGGATACAGCAGAGGAAAGACCTTGGCAGGCCGTCCACAGGTGGCCTGTTCACATTTCTGTCTGTGCTGGCCACCTGCTGGGATTTTGGAGGTCTACCAGGGGATGGGAAAAAGAAAGAGATTCCAGATATGCGCAGGGCAGGAAGGAAGAGAACAGTACTGGACACTGTGGAAAGAGCAGAGGACAGCAGGAGGCCCCTACTATTGGGTAGTCCTGGACATTTACCGTGCTCGCTCAATGATAGCTGTGCCCATGGTTGCTGTATTATTCTGCTTTAAAGGTGATTAAATGAAACCAAATTGAAAACAATATAATACTTTTTAACTGGACCAAATAAATACATTTTTTGACTAGCTAGTGGAGATTAAAACCTACTTCCTGAAGTCTGGACAGTATGAGCAGAAAATAGCAATATTAGAATATTTAAGTGAATAATAAGAACATTCCAATAATATTCCAAAAGGACAAAGTGGGGGTGGTAGGAAAAGGTGGACAAAAAGAGGAAAGAGAGATAGAGCAAAGATCAAAAGGTAACAAAGCTGTATGACTGTATAGTTTATAATGGGAGAACAAAGATCTAAAAACATGATGGCAGATTACAGTCAAATGGCCCATCCAGTCTGCTCATCCACAGCATCACCTATCTTCTCCTTTCCTTAAAATATTTCAAATGCCTCTCCCATGTTTTCTTGTATTCAGACACAGTTTCTATAAAAAAGTATTTCCTTAGATTACTCCTGAGTTTAACATCTCTTTGTTCATCACAACAAAATCTTCTTGCAATTCCTTCCATCCGTCAGATAATCTATGGCAGGGGTGCCCAACACGTCGATCGCGATCGACCAGTAGCTCAGGAAGGCAACGCGAGTCGATCGCGGAGCCCATCCCGGGCTCCGTGATAGACTTGTGTTGCCGTCCTGATCTACCGGGCCGATCAGCCTTCCTCTCCAGTGTTTTCTCTAGGGCCTTTTAGCTGGGCGGTCCGCCCAGCTATCATCTGCTGCTGCTGCCGCCGCTGCTGAACATTTAAAAAAAACAAAAAAAAACGGCTTGGAGATTTCAGCCCGTAGCGAACTTATGCTCCGTGGCTCTAACGTATGCATGCCGGCTTCCCTTCTCTTCCCTCAGAAACCGGAAGTTATGTCCGGGGGGGGAGAAGGGAAGCCGGCATGCACATGTTGAGAGCCCTGAAGCAAGCGTTCGCTATGGGCTAAGGCGGGAGACAGGTTATTGAAGTATTTGCTCTTCTTGCTGCCGGGTCCTGCCTACTTTCTGTTTCTGCGAAGGCAGGACCCGGCAGCATTTCCCCCAATAGGTCGATCGCGATCTTGGGCCAATCAGCCTTCCTCTTCCCGACGGCAGAATTGACGTCAGGGAGAGGAATGCTGGTCGGCCGAAGCATGGACAGCTTGGGGCGGCGTCGGCTTTCAGGCCTGTTATTGGTGGCGGTTTGGGTCCTGGTCCCTGATGGCAGTGGCTTGGGGGAGGGCAGGGAGAAAGAAAGAAAAAGGGCAGGCAGGGAGACAGAAGGAAAGAAGAGAAACAGAAAAAAAAGAAAGGGAGGCAGAGAGAAAGAAAGGGCAGGGAAGAAGAAGGAAAAGTTGGGGGAAGGAATGAGGTCTGGAGGAGAGGAAGCATACAGGCTAAAAGAAGGGAAGAAAGATTGGATGCACAGTCAGAAGAAGAAAGTGCAACCAGAGACTCTTGAAATCACCAGACAAGGTAGGAAAAATGATTTTATTTTAAATTTAGTGATCAAAATGTGTCTGAATTTATATCTGCTGTCTATATTTTACACTAAAGTCCCCTTTTACTAAACCGCAATAGTTTTTTAGCGCAGGGAGCCTATGAGCGTCGAGAACAGCGCTGGGCATTCAGCGCAGCTCCCTGCGCTCTAAAAACTGCTATCGTGGTTTAGTAAAATGGGAGGGGGGTATATTTGTCTATTTTTGTATGGTTGTTACTGAGGTGATAGTGCATAGAGTCATCTGCTTTGACCTCTTTGAAAAACCCTGGAATAGGAATGATAATTAACATTTTCTATGCGTACAGTGTGCGTTGTGTTTTTTTTTAAAATTTTATTGTTGCTAGATCATTTTGACTTGGTCATTTTAAAAGTAGCTCGCAAGCCCAAAAAGTGTGGGCACCCCTGATCTATGGCATGACTCACTAAACAATCTTCTCAGTAATAGCACCCACACTGTGGAACTCCCTCCCTTCAAATATGCAACAAGAAACTAACACTGCCAAATTTGAAGCAAGCCTCAAAACCTTTCTTTTCTAAGATGCCTTTGGGGTATAAATTTGGATCCTGTTTTCAGTTCTCTCATACTCCCTTTTGGTTTTTTTTCCTTTCTCCATCCAATTTTTTTATTTTATTAAATGATGTAACCCTTGCTGTTTTCCTTTCATATCCTATGTTGTACCTCTTGTTATTTTAATTGTCCATGTTTGTTCTCCCTGTTTTAGATTAATTTTTAGACTATATTTTTATGTAAACTGCTTATGATTGATTTTAAGTGGTATAAAAGGTCACCAGCTTGACATTGCAGCCTTCAAGACCCAAAAACCCATTCTACCAGAGGTTCAAACCTCAAATGGAAAATGGTCCAGATCCATCTGTTCAGACCATTACACATATACCTTCAATATCAACTGGGCCAAAGGCAAAACCAAACCAAAATCCCAAAGCTTAACCTGCAAATCACGTATATATATTGACCCCTCCAAATTCTGGAACAAAACAGATGCTACAATCCAAGAATGTGACCCCAAAGACTTCATCTCACAATGGTGCAATATAAGTACAACTATCCTAGATGAGCTAGCCCCAATACAAACAAAAACCAGAATCAGCAGACGATCAGACAAATGGTTCAACAACGAACTACTCCTTTTCAAAAGACAATGCAGACAACTAGAAAGAAAATGGAGAAAAAGTAACCAAGAACACACAAGAGCAGCATGGATAAAAACTAAACCAACGATACAAACTAAAACTAAAAGAAAAAAGAAAGACATATTACACAAACCAAATAGGCATAGAAGCCCAAGACACAAAAAAACTATTCCAATTACTAAAAGAACTCACAGACACCAAACCCTACCTAGCCAAAAACGACAACCCTTCCCCTTCAGCCACCCTTTTAGCTGAATACTTTAAAAACAAAATTACAACTGCCAGGACAAACTTTGCAGGAACCCCGACCCACCTAGAAGAGATCACAATGTCCCCACAAAAAAAAGACTCAGCTGCAGCAGATAGAACCTAGTCCCACTTCTCCATAATACAATGGTCCGACCTTAACAAACTCTATAAAAAATACAGCCACGCAGCTTGCGATCTCAACTAATGCCCTCAATACCTATTAAAAACTTCCAGCCTACAATTCCACACTCTCCTCATGCAATGGATACAAACCATGCTCACAGATGGCCTTTCCCCACAAGACCTCTCCAAAATCATTGTCACCCCAATCTTAAAAGACCCGAAAGGAGCAACAGATCAACCATCCAACTACAGACCCATAGCCTCAATTCACTATATGTCAAGCTAATGGAAGACCTTGTAGCTAAACTCCTCACCAGCTACCTAGAAAACCACAACTTGCTCCACCCTACACAGTCTGGATTCAGAACCAACTTCAGCACTGAGACACTACTAGGCTCCCTTCTGGACACAACTAGACAACACCAGGCAGAAAAAATGCTAATTATACAACTAGATCTCACTGCAGCATTTGACCTGGTAGATCACGACATCCTGCTATAAATACTAGATACAATAGGAATCACAGGCAAAGTACACACATGCTTTCAAGGATTCCTACAATCCAGGATCTACAAAGTAAAGACAAACAATGAAAAATCACAACCATGGTCCAACTCCTGTGGCATATCCCAAGGATCGCCATTATCCCCAACACTCTTCAATCTCTACATTGCATCCTTCGGCACCTGTCTAGACAAAATAGGCTTAATCTCCTATAGCAGGGGTAGGGAACTCCGGTCCTCGAGAGCTGTATTCCAGTTGGGTTTTCAGGATTTCCCCAATGAATATGCATGAGATCTATTTGCATGCACTGCTTTCAATGCATATTCATTGGGGAAACCCTTAAAACCCGACTGGAATATGGCTCTCGAGGACCGGAGTTCCCTACCCCTGTCCTATAGCTATGTAAACGATATCACCATTCTCCTTCCTTTTGATCAACCAACGCCCACCATGACAGACACACTACACAGAACTCTAGAAACAGATGAACATGGATGAAAGACCACAAACTAAAACTGAACCCAGACAAAACAAAATTCATACTTCTCGAAAAAATAAAACCCCAACTATAACAAAACTAGTAATAAAATAAATAACACACCCCATTCAAACCACTTTAAATCTTTTGGGAATGATGATAGACAGATGCTGCACCATGCAACCACAAATCAACAAAACAATACAGAAATCATTCACGGTCATGAGAAACCTAAGGCAAGTTCTAAAATTCTTTGACAGAAAACAATTCCAGCTCATGGTCCAGTCCCTAGTCCTAGGTCTCCTTGACTACTGCAACATCCTCTATCTCCCCAGCCCCGCAACAATGATAAAAACAACTATAAACAGTACAAAACACAGCCCTGAGACTAATCTATCCACTAAGAAAACACAACCACATCACCGAGGCATACCTTGACTCACACTGGCTCCCAATTCAAGCAAGAATACTATTTAAATTATACTGTCTACTATTTAAATCCATAAATGGTGACAGCCCAGCCTACGTGAACAACTGCCTGATCCAAACTACCACAACCAGACACAGGAGAACCTAGACACCATTCACATACCCTCCAATTAGAGACATCAAACAGAAAAAATGTACGATGGTCTTCTAGCCACACAGGCAGCAAAACTAGACCACCAACTCTCTAATCTACTAATCACAACCCCAGACTACAAAACTTTCAGAAAAGAAATAAAAACCTTGCTATTCAAGAAATCCATGAAGACTAACAACGAATGAAACATTTTAATCCTCTGAAGCAACCCACTCTACTCTGTAGCACCTCTGAACATGTCCAGAAATCCTCTTCTGTAATCCGCCTTGAACTGCAAGGTAATGGCGGAATAAAAATCACTAATGTATATCAAATAGAAATAAAACTTGAAACTTAACTTCATTCCATGCCCTCTCACTCTGAAGTTTCTTTTCAATTCAAAGAGACTCACCTCATGCATATTTATGCCACATAGGTATTTAAACAACTCTATCATATCTCCCCTCTAGGTATCCAATCACATTAAAAACTGTAAAATTCTACTGTTATCACTTTCTGATTACCTATCTATCTCTCCCTCATCTGTCATCCCGCACCCCCTCCCCCACCACTAGCATTGTCATTTTTTTGCTCAAACTGATGTAACCTGTGGAAGGAGTTTTTAACCTCTGAAAGTTAATCAAAAATATATTAACTTAGGGGCTCTTTTACTAATGTGCAATAAAATGTGGCCTTATCGCATTTAGATACAAGACTTTTGGGTGCACTAAGCAAGGGTTACCATATGTCCGGATTTCCCCGGACATGTCCTCTTTTCTAGGACTCTGTTAGGGGGTCTGGGCTGTTTTTTTATATTGTTGTTTTGTCAGGAGGCAGTATCCTGAGAAATAAATGCCTGCTGTGCAATATCATAGAGATGGGCGTGCATACAGCAGGCAGTCGGCAGCTGCCCAGAAGAGGAGAAAAGAAGAGGCCAAGCCTGCCTGCCTGTTTGTTCTGCAGCTGGATAATAATAATTAAAAAAAACTGTATAGGATGGTACTCAAAATCAGAGTGAAACTTAGTACACACTGAAAGAGGACATAGGAACACCAGAATGAGGCTTGGAATACAGTGCGAGAGGCTGAGAGTGAACAGGAGAAGTGAGAGAGAATTGTAGGAGAATAAGAAGGGACTGCAGGAGAGATGAGGAAGAGAAGCAAGCAAGAAAAAAAACCATACAGAGCAGACAGGATGAAAAAAGAGAAGAAGGGGAGTGATAGAGGAAAGGAAAGTAAATAATTTTAATTAGGGTTACCTAGGGTTGCCAGATTTCCTCATAAAAAAAAGATATCTGGCCCTGCCCCATTCCACCCCCAGCCCCGCCCTAAAAAGAGAACATGGCCTGGTTTTCCCAGTCATCTGGTAACCCTAAACATCCAAATTCACCCAGACAGTTTTAAGTGAGATATGGAAAACACAAGAAGTTATGATAAAAGATAATGTTAACTTGAGGAGAAAAATTGGATCTATAGAAAATAATTTTCAGAATAATAATCTACATTTCTTGAATTTCCCTCAGGTGTTTTCAGTAACACCGAGAGAGATGTTGAAAAGATATTTTGTGGGAATACTTTTAGTACCTGAAGAAACAATTCCTCCTTTCTCTCAAGTTTATTACCTATCAATTAAAAAATATTAATCAACAAAATCTTAATCAAGATAAAGCATGTCCAGATATTTCAAAGATTTTGGAAACTTCTGATAGAGAGGCGGCTAAATCTTCAACATTAGTGGTTTTGGTAGCACTTTTACTTGTTAAGATGTGGATCTTAAAAATGTTCTTTAAAAACAGACAGAATTTTGGGGCTTTAAGATCCAGATATTCCCAGATTTTTCTCAGGATACGCAAAAATGAAGACATCAGTTTTTGCTTTTGAAACCATGAGTTACTCTTATGGGTGGAACTTTTTATTTAAGATATCCATTCAAATGATATCAATCATTGAAATATGTTTTCTTTGAACCTTCTCATCTAACTGTTTTTCTGTCCACAAAACACCTTGAAGAAGTATGAAGTTTTTGAGCTCTTAGAAATTAATTTCTGTTTTCAGGTATTAGATGATGTATGTTACTTTTTCCTAGGTATCCTAGTGATTTCCTAAAATACTCTACCTTGTGTAATTTTGGATCCAAATGGTGGACTTGAGAATGATTAGTCTATTACTTTTTCTATATTTTTTCCTTGATATGAATTAGACTATATTATTATTTTCTGTATAAGTGTTTTGCTTGATACAATCAATGAAAATTTATTTAAAAAAAAATAAAAAAACAAAACCCAACAACAACACCACAGAGATTGCCTTCACTGTTTCTTTTCATTCATTCATTCAACCCAACACTAAGCCCAGGTTTCATGTGGCACTTGTTAGAGCTTTTTCTTTTCTTTTTCTGCTTTCTATGCTAATATTCTCATTAACATTTGAGACCTGCAAAAATTACTGCAGGAGCACTGATCCTGTTTAGGAGATAAGTGTTCTCACATTAACCCTGCATTATCCAGCTAGCATGTGCTAATCATACCACACTAGCCAGAATATACAAGAGCATCCACTCTCCACTCTTTAAAAAATAGTTAACATGCATAGCACACAAAAACAGGAAAATTGCCACAAAAAGTGTTAATTCATTTTGTGATAAGTCTTTTCTCACATGTTAATCATGCATTAGGACTTAACACCCTTTAGTAGCAGGGCCCCTTAGTTCAAGAAAAAGATATCACCTTATATTGTGGGAGGCTTTTGGTTTGGTTTTATTTAAAAAGCAATCCTTCTAGCTGCATTAGACTATTTGGAAAAAAAAAAAAATCCACTTTGTGTTATTCTCAGAGAGGATCCCAAAATCAACCCTATGAGGATAGGAAGTACCGCAGAAGTCAATGCATGCCTGGAGTAGATTGACAGTATGACTAACATCAGACTAGTGAGCTATACAATAACAAAAACCACTTTGGAAAAATCAGCAAATGCAAACATATAAAGAGAATTAGCCATGCTATGCTTAACACAGAGGGTACATTTCCAAACAGCTCAGACTATCCATTAATAAATGACCCCCATAGTGTGGAGGGGAGGGAAGCACGCAGATTCTTTCACTAAACAATGTTGCTACTGCTCTTGCAACCTACTCATTTTTTGCCTGTTCAATTGGAATATTTAACCAGTTGTATTTTGTGTGATGGGAATTAGTTTTCTCATTACTTGTTTATTTTGGATGTGCTTTGGTGGAACACTGAAAGGCTGCTAAGGATAAAGCTGTCTCTTTTCGATTTGTTCTACATCCATAACTTATAGATAGCACATATGAAGTGTGCAGGAGAATGGTATGCTCTCCCCCCGAGCTGCTTCAAGGTGATAACAAATTAGTATACAGTATATAATGATGAGTAGTATTGATTAAACATAAGGTATATTAAAATGATGGATGTTTATTTTATGATATGTTTGTATGAATGTGTAGATGACACTGGAAGTCCTTACAGACACAGCTCCTGAAGATGCGTAACAGCGAAACACAACTTGGTGTTGGGCTACACTGCATCTTATGTGTAGAAGAACCTTTATGAGATTGTGAAACATTCAACGATCGTTTAAGGATCAATGTGGGATCCGGAGTTAATGAACACATTGATATATCTGGAAAAAGGAACTAAATGGTCTATGATGAATAACGACAACTGCAAGTTTGAGGATGTAATGAATGATGTTTGATGTGTGAATGCTTGGTCTCTCTTGTGTAATTTTGTACATATGGTTATTTAAATGATTTTATAATAATTGTGAAAGTATGTTCTGTAACAAGGTGGTAAACCAATAGTTTAATAAAATATTTGAATGTTAAACTGTTAGTATTGAGTACAATAGCTTCCCAGTGGCATTATAGATAACACATAGAGAGTTCAGAGTTGCCACAATATGCACAGTGATCTCAGGTTGACACTTTTTACTGAAGGGTCACAAGCCACTCAATGTAGCCTGGAACAATGCTGTGGGATCTTCAGAGATCAAATAAGAAATGCTTAGCCTGCTTCAACCCTACCATGTATGGCAACATCTACTTGACTTTAGTTATGACACTATGGATCTCTCTTTATACCATGCATATGTTTTATCCCTTTTTATATGTTTTTGTTTGTACAGTGCAGTGCTTAAGTACAATGAAATAAGCCAGCAAACAAAATGCCTTAAATGTACAATGGATTTTGTCCTGTTTGTCATAATTAGATTATAAGCTCTTTTGAGAAGGGACTGACACTTCAGTGTTTAATATACAGTGCTGCGTATGTCTTGTAGCACTATAGAAACAGTAGTAGTAGTAGTAGCTGCAAACAATGTGACAAATGTCTGATGTCTGGCAACTAAAATTCAATGCAAAGAAGTGCAGAGTGATGCATTTGGGAAGCAGAAATCTGAGGGAGATGTATGTGCTGGGAGGCAAGAGGCCAATATGCACAGAGGGTGAGAGAGACCTTGAAGTGATAGTGTCTGAGGATCTGAAGGTGACAAAATAGTGTGACAAGGTGGTGGCTGTAGCCAGAAGAATGCTAGGCTGTATAGAGAGAGGCACAACCAGCAGAAGAAGGGAGGTGTTGATGCCCCTGTACAGGTCATTGATGAGGCCCTACTTGGAGTATTGTGTTCAGTTTTGGAGGCTGTATTTGGCCAAGGATATAAAAAAATTTGAAGTGGTCCAGAGGAAAGCAACAAAAAATGGTAGGAGGTTTGCACCAAAAGAAATTAAAGAAGAGACTAGAAGACCTCAACATGTATACTCTGGTGGAGAGAAGGAACAGAGGTGATATGATACAGACATTTAAATATTTGAAAGGTATTAATATAGGACCAAATCTTTTCCAGAGAAGGGGAATTGGTAACATTAGACTATATAAATTGAGGTTGAGGGATGGTATAATTAAGAGTAATGTTAGGAAATTATTTTTCACGGAGAGGGTGGTGGATGCCTGGAATTCCCTCCCAAGGGCAGTAGTGGAGAGGAAAAAAGTGATGGAATTCAAAAAATCATGTGATGAACACAGAGGATTGCTAATTAGAATATGAATGAGCAAATTTTCACAGGCTGAATCCAGCAAAGAAGATGGTTTGGACAGGCAGGAGTGAGCTTCAGTGGAAACTCCAGTAGTTGGAACTTAAGGACAATACCAGGTAGACTTCTAAGGTCTTTGACGCAGAAATAATAAAGAAAAAAAAGACATTTAATTTAATCATGAAATTGTAATTCATGTGATTACAAGGCAGACTGCATGGAACATTCAGATCTTTATCTGCCATAATTTACAATGCAAATGTGTTAACAATTGAAATCTGTCCCAATACCACAAGGAAAATTCATGAAGCTAATGGATATTTAGAAGCACCTTAATCACTAACATGAAGTGGAGGACAAATTATTTCTCTACCTCCTCTATGTCTTCTATTGTTTTAATAAACAATTCTCTTTCACGCTAAGGGCTCCTTTTACGAAGCCGCATTAGCTTTTTAGCATGCGCTAAGCCCGTGGTATGCGGCTAGAACTAATGCCAGCTCAATGCTAGCATTAGCGTCTAGCGCAGCTGGCAGTTTAGCGCGCGCTAGTATGCGCGTTAAGCCGCTAACGCGGTGATGTAGGTAGCTGTCCAGGCCTACCTCGGTAATGAGACCTCGAACGCTATATACTGGTTTCAATAAGTATATATTTATTTAGTCAATCAGTAACAGCTTACAGGAATAAATCATTTAGCATATAGCGTAACAGAAGGTGGATCTCCAGGCCTGTAGATCCTCTGATGTCTGTTCTGCCCTCTCCCTTCTAAAGGCCTGGTTTTTATACATTTCTTAGTGGCCAACACCACGTTGGCCTAGATCACATGATACCTCCTTATTGGCTATTTTCCTATGCACTGCTGCCTAACTACATTCATTTATTGGCTGGTTCACCTGCCATGTTATATGTTCACTCTGTTTCCCGTAAGACCTAACCTATTCCCCGAAATGCCTGTTTCTATACCATATATGCATTTCCGAGCAATAAACCTCCTCCCAACTGCAAATATTTCTGACACTTTAGATGATATCTTCAGACCATGTTCTGTTTATCTCTTCATGGTATCTGACTGGGTGGGCCCTGATGCCAGACCGCAGCATCAGGACCTGTTGCTTTTTCTCTAGTTTCACTGACACAGTAGTTAACTTTGCTTAAAAACTGGGTATTTCTTCATTCTTGCATGTCTTCTGGTAAATTGTGTGAAATATCTTTTTACAGTTAATCTACTGTTTCCATCAGCTGCAGAGATAAGATGCTAGTTGCAGGGGGAGAGAAGGGTTTTTGTAGAGAGAACAGTTTCTGTGAGCTTATGGGTTTTTTTTCCTATCCCACTTCACCTGGTTTAATAATGTCAGGACTTACAGGGATTCTTCCAGAGCTTCCATGCTTTACCTTCTTGCCATCTCCCTCCTTCTCTCAGCGGCTTCATAAAAGGAGCCCTGAGTGTGGTAAGATGTGAAGCTGTTCTAAAAGTATGTTAAAAAGGTCTAGTGTTTAAAATTGGTTGACCTACAAAACAACTATCAATCTCTGACAAGAACAAGGAAAGGAACTCAAGGGTAGATGAACACAAGAAAGGTAAAGATACCATCCACTTAATGATAGGAGGACAAACCTTGAAAGTTTGAAACTAAAAAGAAGGAAAGGAAAAAGAGAGGCTGAATATGGAAAAGGGGGACAGAGGTAAGAAATCTAGGGGTTAATGGCAGCTATCCCTTCACCCTAATCGTACAGGCTCTCATACTAACTCACAGACAGCAACCCTCTCAGACATCTCAAACTCTCAGTCTCTCAGACACCCTTATCTTTCAAGCACTAGATACCCCAATCTTCCAACTCTCAGACACCCTAACTTTCAAAATCTCACACCTGCTCACAGACAGATTTTTCTAATTTTCCTAATTCTCTTCCTTACTGACAGGCAGACCTCAATTACAACTCAGCAATGGCAGGGAGGACAAGAAGCGCAAAGTCTACAATCAAGACCAGTATTCCAGTCGCTATGGGGATCCAGGAAGCGACCACGGACTGCGTGCAGAAGGAGGAAGACCCAGGATGGTGGACAGAGGTCTCTGTGCAGACCGAGACCATCCCCCAGCACTACACTACAGTCTCTACACAGACAGAGGAGGCTGCACAGCTGGATGGAGATCTCATGCAGGAACTAAGGAGCCTCAGGGAGGAGGTGATACGCCTGAGAAGCATCCGAGAGGACGAGGCCTACATCGACGGAGTCGTCCAGGAGCTGTCCCAAATCACCGAGCAGGCCCATGACAAGTCCATCCTCGAGATACCCAAATCATCAGCTTTGAAACCAACAATTGGGATACAGGAAATGGCTAGCAGCACTGACTCCTGGCAGCTGGTGACCTCCTCCATGGGCAAACATAGGAGACCCCCCCCCCCTTTTTCAATCTCTTCATCTTCTCCTTCTTCTTACAAACAGGGCTGCTATACATCAACCCCTCAACTCGTCCTACGGAACAGATTCCAGATTCTTCAGGAAGGAACTGCCGATGAGGAACAGGATAAGGAACAGGAGCAGGCCCAACACCCAGCTCCATCTCCAGGGACAACTGACCGGCTCCCCCCAAAGAAGCGCAGAGTAATAGTCATCGAGGATTCCATGCTGAGGGGCACCGAGGGACCAATTTGCAGACCGGATATGCAATCTAGGGAGGTCTGCTGTCTGCCTGGAGCCAGGATACGAGATGTCACCGCCAGTCTGGATAGACTACTCATGCCCCGAGACCACTTTCCTATGCTTCTTGTCCACATAGGAACCAACGACACTGCCAGGAACACACCGGAGACCATCACCAGAGACTTTGGAGCACTGGGTGAGAGGCTGAAGCAGACAAGAGCGCAGGTGGTTTTCTCATTGATCCTCCCAGTTAGAGGCAAGGGAAGAGCCAGAGATGAACGTATCCTGAGGACAAACGAGTGGCTACAGGGATGGTGCCGGGATATGAACTTCGGATTCCTAAACCATGGGGAAAGCACTACAAGGACTTCAGGGACCAGACGGACTCCATCTGACCAGTAGGGGTAAGAACGTCTTCGGACACCGACTAGCCCACCTGCTTCACAGGGCTTTAAACTAGGTAAGTCGGGGGAGGGTACCCATTCACATATTAGTGCAGAAAGGAATTATCCTGATGAGGTGAGTCGAAACTCCGCTTCCATGTCCAAGGTAAGTACCCACATTGCAAACAGTTCTTTGGGAGTCACACCGACTCGGGTAGGATACGCGTCACAGGGACTTAGCAAACACAAGATATGGAGGGCCATGTATGTCAATGCACACAGTTTAGGTAACAAAATTCTAGAATTGGAGGCTGAAATAAGGAATGCCGACCTAGATGTGGTGGCAATATCTGAAACTTGGTTCACGGACTCACATGGGTGGGATATGGCTATACCGGGCTAAAATCTACTTCGTCAGGACAGAGAGGGCAGGTTAGGAGGGGGGGTAGCTCTATACATTAAAGAGGACATCAAAACCACCAGGATCACAGATGTCAAGTACACCGGGGAGTCCCTCTGGGTAAACCTGGCAAGAGGCAGAGAAAAATGCCTGTATCTAGGTGTGGTTTACAGACCCCCAAGACAACTGGAAGACATGGACGCAGAATTAATTGAAGACATAGAGAATATCACTCTACGAGGAGAAGCTGTACTGCTAGGGGACTTCAATATGCCTGATGCAGACTGGAACTCATTTTCAGCGACAACCATTTGTAAGGTGCACATTTCCCTTTCCAGGCAAACCTATTTTCAACTTACCATGGCTCGGACATCCTAAGCAGTGATGAGAGCACATTAACCAGGCGATCCACAAATGTCATCTTGCTGTCAGAGGAAAGGTTTCCTCTCATCACTGCTTAGGATGTCCGAGCCATGGTAAGTTGAAAATAGGTTTGCCTGGAAAGGGAAATGTGCACCTTACAAATGGCAAAGTCCACCATGTAGACCCTGTTATAAGAGCTAATAGGAAAAAACTAGGACCTTAATTAAAATGAGCAAAGGTGGTAGTCAAACCGGGGAGTTTCAGAGGTCAGAGCTCAGAACATGAGCATTACCATGTTGAGCTAGAAATGCTTTCTTGTGCTTATAGCAGTTTGGATTTGCTTATACCGCTTCTTATAGGCCGTTAATTCTGCTAAGAGACAAAACACTGCAGTTGTATATTATTGTTTCTTCACCATTTCAGAAATGTATACTTTACCATGATAAAAACTAACAAAGTATGCCATGTTTAAAAGGAGAAATATAAGATGAGTTGAACTCAAATTCTTAGCATGGAAGGGGGAAAAGTTTATTTTTCTGCTACACAGCAAAGTTGTACAGTAATGTTATATTCAACTCCTATAAGAAGTAGAAAGCATCATCAAAGTGCACCTGGAAGGTAGATATGCCACAAGTAAAATACAGGCTGGTATTTGAACCCTCAAAGCCCAGAGGATTGGTAGAGAGTGCTTTTCCTCACTGACCTACAGCAACTTTTGCTCCAATGTCTCTGGCTCCCTTGTCATATCATATCTTAGTGAAGTGCTAAGGGAAAAGGAGTTTAGCTATAATCTCATAATAGGCTGAGACAAAAGAGTGGTAGCTCAATGGTTAAAAGCGCTGCTTTCACTGAGCCCCAAACCCATATTCCCAAGTGTGCTTGAATGCATGTGAGGTGGAGCTCCATTTTTCTCACACGCTAATCTTCATTCTAAGCACTGTACTAATGGATATATGACTGTAAGTAAATTGTTCAGTTTAGGCGTCATACCCGGAAAAATGGTGTTTTTTTGCACTTACCGATCAGCGTCATTTGTGCTGCAATTCTTTAATACATATTTGATATTTGTTTTCTACTTGAAAACCTTCCAAATCTTTAGGCATTCCTTTGCTTAAACTTATTTGAGTTCATCCTGATATGATAGCTAATGAGCATAGACAGCTCAGTCAAGTATGATATGAAAGGGTGGTGAGATGGACCTATGTAGAAGCAGCTGTAGCTCTATGTGTTAGGAGCTAGCCTGTGCTCCTAACATCCAGAGGTTGTGAGTTCTACACCCAGCACATCTTTTAATTGTGGCATACTACTTTGAAGGTGCAGATTGATGAGGTCACAATGAGGTCAGTTTTGTGCAACTGAAGACCTCCATTTTGCAATGAGGGAAGCTGAATGTTAAGGTGTGTATCTGTTTATTCTCTTTTTAAGTGCTGATAATGTGTGCTGTTTTTTCTTTGCTTTCAAAAGAGAGCCGATTGCAGTGCTGTTTGTTGAGAAAAAAAAGGGGGTTGTAAAAGCCATGTGTAAATTATATTATTGTTCGGGCAGAAATGTGGTTTGTTATCCATACAATATAACGTGTTCCATTGACATTATATTTATTAGGACAGAGAAAAGATGAAAATTACCTAATCAAACTCACTATTGGAATTATTGATGAAAAAACACAGCGAACGTCTGCCTCACGTGTAACAAAGAGCCGCAATTATGAAAGTTGAAACGGCATTGAAATCCAAGTTAGACCAGGGTTTCTTACGTCTACATAATACACGATATTTAGACGCAGGCGTTCGCTCAGGTAGCGCCTATCTAGCGTCCCCATTCGGAACGCCGACAGAACGCCCACGTCCAGAGCTGGAGACGGGACTATGCTTTCTGTAGACGTCAGTCCGTCAACTACCTCTTAGGGACTTCTATGTGTCGTTTATCTTCCAATTAACATTAATTAAGACCCTTAACTCTGTAATTATTCACTTACATCGGACGTCCAAAGCACGCCTAAGTTAAACGCAGTAATAGAGAATTTACCCCTTAGTGCCTGATTCTATATAGGACACCCAGTCTCAGCAGCTGCCTAAGCAGCTTTTGAGAATCACACACAGGTGTCCTAATGGCCAGCAGGAGGGATACCCACTCCCTCCTGCTGAAACCCCTGAAACCCCCCCCCTCCCTGACTGTCTGCAGCAGGAGGAGTGCCCAATTCCTCCTGCCACCACTCCCCGAAGCATCCCCGGTCACCTGGCAACCCCCCCCCCCCCTTCAGCACTTGTGATTAAAGCAGACTCTGTTTCTAAGAATTTGGAGAGGTAAAGATAGATTTTACAGATCAAATTATGAGTATTCAAGACAATATTAAATCATTGCAAGAATTGATGACTGCTATTGTGAAGGACAAAATTGTGCTACACATAAAGATTGAACAGATAGAGAATTTTAATTCAAGACTTAATCTTTGCTTCTTGAGTTTTCCTAAGTTTCCAGGAGTCTCCCCTCTCGAAGTAGTTAAGAGATATTTGACTGAAATACTTAAATATTCCCCTGAAAATATTCTTCCATTAAATAAAATTTACTACATTATATTCCTTCTGTTAATAGAGTTATGGGTGACCAACCAGGAACTTTAAACCAAGAAGCAAAGGTGGATGGTTTGAATATTTCAACAACCCTTGAGACATCATTATCTGAAGATTCTGAGAGGGCTACTTTAGTCGCATCATTTGTGTTTGAAAAAGATTTAAATGCTGTGCTGAGATTATACTAGAATTCAGAAATTCTATGGCAAGAGAATATAAGTATATCCTGATGTGACTAAACATAGGACTCCTTTTACTAAGCTGCAGTAGCGTTTTTAGCGCGCACTGAAGATTAGTGTGCACTAACCCCCACACTACGCGAATAAACTAATGCCAGCTCTATGGAGGTGTTAGTGTCTAGTGCGCACGGCATTGTAGCGCACACAGCTTAGTAAAAGTGTACACAGGGATGAAAAAAAGCTCTCTTAGCCCCTTAGCATTTTCTAGTAGTTTACCTTTGCAAATGTATTGTAAAATATTGGGGGATAAAATTTAGATTTAAATAAGATCTCCACTGGGAATGTTGACTTTTATTAGTAGGTTGTATTAAGTAATTTGGATGGGGGAAATTATCTAGTAGCCTTTTCCTTATTATTTCCATACTTTGATCTCCTTATCTTCTTTGGCGTTTTACTACTGTATCTGACTGGTTGACTTTCTTAGGGTTTCAGTTTAATTGATGTTTATAATTTGTGGTTATATAGTCCGTATTTGGCATTTATGTTTTGTATCTGTGACTGAGGTATTATATTAGTTAGAATAAGAATAGCCTTTCTGGGTAGACCAATGGTCCATCAAGCCAAGTAGCCCATCCTCATGGAGGCCAGTCCAGTCACCAGTACCTGCCAAAAACCCAAAGAGTAGCAACATTCCATGCTACTGATCCAGGGCAAGTAGTGGCTTCCCCCATGTCTTTCTCAATAACAGACTATAGATTTTTCTTCCAGGAATTTGTCAAAACCCTTTTTAACACCAGATACGCTATCCGCTCTTACCATAACCTCTAGCAATGCATTCCAGAGCTTAACTATTCTCTAAGTGAAAGAATATTTCCTCCTATTGGTTTTAAAAGTATTTCCCTGGAACTTCATCGAGTGTTCCCTAGTCCTTGTAATTTTTGACGGAGTAAAAAAATAGGTCTGTTCTACTCTACTCAGGATTTTGTGAACTTCAATATCTCCCCTCAGCCGTCTCTTTTCCTAGCTGAAGAGCCCTAATCTTTTGGCTTGTTTAGTTTTCCTGATAGATGTATTGATATTTTAGGGTCACACTGTAATATTTAGGGTTCTACAATATTTAGAGATCTTTGTTTTGAAAGTTGGTACTGACAAGTTAGATTTGCTCTAGATTCTAAGTGACTTTTTGTTTTCTGTATTTTTGTATTACTTTACAATATGCTTGTTATTCAGATTATACTAGAAACAAATGGACAGATTCTATAAACGGTGCCTAAATCAGCCGGCACCTAGAAAAATGGTGCCATCCATGTGTCAATCACACTTAGACGCTGTTTACAGAATTACGGCTAGCGGGACCTATGTAAAAACTTAGGTGCTTGAAATGTAAGCCAGGGTTCTAAAGGCCTACATTTCAGGTGCCTCAAGATATAGTGGAACTAGAATAGGATGAAAGTGACAAAGATGATACAGGGGATGAATCTCCTCTCAGACAAAGAAAGACTAAAAGTTTAGGGCTCTTCAACTTGAAAAAGAGATAGCTGAGGAGAGATATAATTGAAGTCTACAATATCCTGAGTGGTGTAGAACGGGTACAAGTAGATTAATGTTTCACTCCATCAAAAATTGCAAAGACTAGGAAACACTCGATGAAGTTAAAGAAAATAATTTTAAAACCAGTAGAAGGAAATATTTTTTTCACTCAGAAAATAGTTAAGCTCTGGAACACATTGCCAGAGGTTGTGATAAGAGCTGTTAACAGCTGGTTTTAAAAAAGGTTTGGACAATTTCCTGGAGGAAAAGTCCATAGTCTGTTATTGATACAGACATGGGGGAAGCCACTGCTTGCCCTGGATTGGTAGCATGGGATGTTGCTATTATTTGGGGGTTTTCGCCAGGTACTAGTGAAGATGGGCTCCTAGGCTGTGAGTCCACTGTGAAGATGGGCTCCTAGGCTAGATAGACCATTGGTCTGACCCAGTAAGGCTATTGTTATGTTCTTATGTGATAGGTGCCTATCACCCAATTATATATATATATATTTTTAACAATTTTTAAGGCTATTAAGGGTATTTTGCCAATTAAGTTAGGTGCCCTGTATAGAATCAGCCCCTATATTTTCTTTGTATAGTGAGTTTTATGGGGAAATGTCCTAGCTCTGCTCTACATCCATTGTTGATGTAGAGAGCTCTATGGATGCTGAATATATTTGTTTTCATTATCATATAGAAAAAGCATATGTGTGTTGAAGGACCATACTCCTCAGTATAGCCTGCAGCAGTGGCATACCAAGGGGGGGGGGGGCGTGGGGGGCGGTCCGCCCCGGGTGCCAAGCCCTGAGGGGGTGCTCCTGGTCCGGTCCGGTCTCCCCACCCTGCGCCGGGTGTCGCGTCTAGAAACAGCCTGCAGCAAGATTGCGATGCCAGCAATCTTTGCCTGCTTCGGCTGTTTCCTCCACCACGGTCCCGCCCCTCCTCTGACGTCAGAGGAGGGGCGGGACCGCGGCGGAGGAAACAGCCGAAGAAAGCAAAGTTCGCTGGCATCGCGCGATCTTGCTGCAGGCTGTTTCCCCAGAGAAATGAAGCGGGGAGGCCGGAGGAATAAGCAGTGCTTCGTGGTGTTGGTGGTGGGGCCGAGGGGTCCTTCGAGGTAGGGGGGGCAGCAGGCCTTCAGGGTGGAGCGGGCAGGCAGACCTTGTGGAGGGGGGGTGACAGGCCTTCATGGAGAACAGGCAGGCAAGCCTTTAAAGGGGGGGACAAGCCTTCGGGGGGGTGCAGGCCTTCGGGGGATGACGACAGGCCTTCAAGGGGGACAGGCAGGCCTTCGGGGGGGGTGACAGGCCGTCGGGGGGGGGGGGTGCAGGCCTTAGGGGGGGGACAGGCTTTCCAGGGAGGGGACAGGCCTTCAAGGGGGGGGGACAGGCAGGCAGGCCTTCAAGGGGGGTGTAGGCCTTCGGGGGGGTACAGGCCTTCGAGGGGATGCAGGCCTTCGAGGGGGGTGTAGGCCTTCGAGGGGGGTGTATGCCTTCGGGGGTGGTGCAGGCCTTCGGGGGGGGTGCAGGCCTTCAAGGGGGGGACAGGCCTTCAGGGGGGGGCAGGCCTTCAAGGGGAACAGGCAAGCAGGCCTTCAAGGGGGGGACAGGCCTTCAAGGGGGATGCAGGCCTTTGGGGGGATGCAGGACTTCGGGGGGGGGGTGCAGGCCTTCGGGGAGGGTGCAGGCCTTCAGGGGGGTGCAGGCAGGTCTTCAAGGGGGGGACAGGCCTTCATGGGTGGGATGCAGACCTTTAAGGGGGGGACAAGCCTTCAGGGGAGGGGGGCCCTGGTGTAGAAGTACACGGAGGGAAGAGAGAGGGGTTCAAAGAGATGTGCATATGCCAGACTTTGGGTGGGAAGAAATAATGGGTCTGAAAATAGAGGAGAGAGAGAGAGATGATGGGCATGGTTTTTAGGGAGGGAAGGAACAGAAAGGGAGAGAAGTTGGACACAAGGGATGGTGTTGGGGGGGGATAGAGATACTGGTTAGGAGGGTAGTTGGGAAAAGAAAGGGAGAGATGGTGGACCCTAGGGTGGTGGGGAAGGAGGGAGAGCTGCTGGATGAAAGGGTAGTTAAGAAAAGGTGGATCTGTGGAGGGAGACAAAAAAAGGAAAGATGCCAGACATCCGGGGTAGGGAAGGGAAACGGAAGGGGAGGACAGAGATGGCAGATGGATGGTTAGCACGGAGAAAGAAGAAAGAAGGAGACCCTGGCAAGCAAGTTATCAGAAGACAACCAGAGCCTTGGACCAACAAGATTAGAAAAATAACCAGACAACAAAAAGGTAGAAAAACTAATTTTATTTTCTGTTTTGTGATTACAATATGTCAGATTTGAAATGTGTATCCTGCCAGAGCTGGTGTTAGACCGCAAACGTGAGCTCGGATTTAACAGAGAGAGGAAAAGTCCTTTTTGTTTCTTTATTTTATTTACACCACAGCGCCAGTGTGGTTAGGAGAAGTCAAAGGGGAGGGGGGGGGGGTGAAAAAGCTATAAAATAAACACACCAGGATGTTTGAAAAAAACACCCAATTGGGCAGGAAAATCGAATCGTTAAACCAATTCAATAGGCTGAATCGAATCTAAATTTTTTTTCCTGAATCTGGCAGCACTAGTTTGCGCTACTGTCTTAGACTTTAGGACCTGGGATTGGGGAGAGATGGCATCCTCAGTACTTTATAATGCAAGTGAAATGAGGATTTGGTCAGATTTTTGAAGGGTCTGCACTCTGCAGAAGAAAAATATTGTATAGGCCGGGGACATGAGACAGCAGGAAATGGGAACTTTTCTTCCTTCTATTTTTGTGAATGGAAAGGCTGAGGATGTCAGAGAGTTCAGTTAAAATATGTGCTTTATAAGAAAATATAATAATGTGTTTTATAAAGTTTATAGCATTGCTGGCCTACCCGGTGAGGTGCTCCTAGTGGTGGAGGCAGCGTGTCAATGTGTTGAGAGGAAGAGGTGATCTGGGAAATTCTGCTGAGCAAACTCCGGGCCCATTTCCACCCCCCAGTTAGTCCACTCAACTCAACTGGTTCACACACTGAGTGGGTCTTTGGGTGTTGCTCCTGGGTAGTTGTTTTGGGATCTCTTCCAGGGGTTTGTCAGTATCTCCTTCTGGTCCAAGGAAGGAAACTCTGTTAACCTTATCACTGACCTATAGAATATGTTTGTAACAGCGCTGCTTGTGTGGCATTAGTCTATGTAGTGATCGAAAGAAAAAAACCAGACCTTTGCACATTTTTGCACTATATGGTGGGTGTATGAGGAGATTCACATTTCCTGCACAGCTAAGTCCGTGTGAAGTTACCTTGTGCTGTATTTGACATCTAGCAAAGTCTCTGTTTGGAAGGAAAGATCTCAGCTTAAAAATGAAGTGGCCAGAAGTTATGGTAAAAGCAGATAGCGTAGCTGGTTTTAAGAAAGGTTTGGACAAATTCCTGGAGGAAAAGTCCATAGTCTGTTATTAAGACATGGGGGAAGCATCTGCTTGCCCTGGATCGGTAGCATGGAATGTTGCTTCTCTTTGGGTTTTGACCAGGTACTAGTGACCTGGATTGGCTTCCATGAGAATGGGTTACTGGGCATGATGGACCATTTGGTCTGACCCAGTTAGGCTATTCTTATGTTATGTTCTCATCTGTAGGGGCCTTTGTTTTCACTTCTTATTTTAATGTATTTTTTTTTCTGAGAACTTATCAGTGTTTTTTATAATGGGAACAAAAATGGAAGAGAATTAATGTGTGTGGGGAATGGGGGGGGTAACTAATTTCTTCAGCTAAATAATTCAATCCACCTCAACCAGACATAGGAGAACTCACGCACCATTCACACACCCTCCAACCAAAAACGTCAAAAGAAAAAAACAGTTCGACAACCTCCTAAAACTCGACCCCCAACTCTACAACCTATTGACCTCGACCACAAACTACAAAACCTTCAAATTAGAAATAAAAACCCTTCTATTCAAAAAACACATAAAACCGAACTAACACAATCAGAACTGTCCCAAACATCACCTGCAACTACTTCTGATGTCATGACAATTCAGACATAATTTATGTTATGTTATGGTATGTTTGGAATAATGGTTACATATATGAGGTTCAATAAAAGAAAATTTTCACTGCCTGTTTCTATTATGACCATTTATTCAGTTTCATGGTTATTACAAAAAATATTTTTTTACATGGGGGGGTGTCAAAAAATTATGGGCCCCGGGTGCCACATGCCCTAGGTACGCCACTGGCCTGCAGTCACTGAAACCTGCATTTCTAACCTCATTAAAGTTATTGGGAGTAGATAGGGGTAAGAAGAGGCAAGACATAAGTGCATTAGGTGTTAGGTTTATCTCTTTCAAAAACCTTGGCATCCCTAGTGTCCACCCATCCAACTTGTTGATCCATCCAAATATTGCCTTCTGGCTATACCACTGCTCCTGGGGGATAATATACCAAATGAGGGAATAAAAACCCTACAAACTTTAAATGTAGCAATTCACATCCCTCTGGAGAACATTTACTCTCATACGAAAGGGCTTTTGAAAAATTCTCAGCCCAACCAATAAAGTTGGAGCAGTCTCCATTGAGGGTTATACACACATTCCAATGATTTTCCACTTTTTTGTCGTTCCAATGAAAAAATACAGAACGAAAAAAGTTGAAAATCATTGGACTAAGGGCTCCTTTTACTAAGCTACGATAGCGTTTTTAGCGCACACAGGATTTTAGCGCACGCTAAACCCATGCTACGTGGCTAGAACTAACACCAGCTTAATGCTGGCGTTAAGGTCTAGCATGTGCAGCAATTCAGCGCACGCTAAGCACGTGCTAAAACCGGTATCGCAGCTTCCCTCCTGCCGTACGATCTACAGGGGGGGGGTCTCAGCAGGAGGGATTGAGCATCCCTCATGCAGGTAGTCTTTGCAGGGGGTGGGGAACGGGTTGTCGCTAAACTTATCGTGGCAGGGAGATCCCTTGCTGCAAAAAGCTCAGTGGCAACCCAATTCTCCAACGGGCGTCTGTAACACGGACATCGGTTAGAGAATCGGGTTCTTTTTAGGCAGGCTTAGACGCGATTCTATATAGGATGTCCGTCGGCTTCTGAGTTCGGGCGTCCTATACAGAATCGGGGCCTAAGTGTATAGCCCTTGATGGAGACTGCCCCAACTTTGTTGGCTGGACTGAGAACTTTTCAGCAGTCCCTTATATATGACTGAATGAGCTACTGTTATGGAAAATAAAAATGATAAGTTTGTTGTTTTATTTTCCTCTTCTTTTTAAATGTGAAGGGTAATTTCTAGCAGAACGTAAGTTTGATTTTTTTTTGTTTGTTTGTTTAAAACGAAGCAGATGAGAGATGAAAACCTGTGAGACCTCCACATGCTAACAGATTTCCTTCCATGAGATTCACAACCCACAGATGTTTGCAGTCAGTTGCTTCATCTTTGGAAAACAGCCACCTGAAGGTAATCACCAACGATTAGCGGGAATTTGTAAAAAAAAAAAAAAAGTTAATGATTTATCAATGAGAACTTTGGTGTACTACCCATTGTTCTGCACACTGCTATGTAATTGTTTCCCTGCAGTGTTATTTTTACAGCATATTGAACGACACCGTTGCTTGCCTACAATATCTGATCAACACAGCAAGTGATGTGAATTCAGATGCAGAGATGCTCATCTCTAAAGGTTAACCTGATGAACTTTATATTTTTGCAAACCATTTTATGCAAAGCACTAGCATGCTATGATGCATCTAAACAAACCTCTGATATCTGAACAAATCACCATGGAAAACTTATCAAAATTGTAATGTGATATATTAAAAAAAAAGGCCAATATTGCATAATGGGTAAAATTAACATTAGCTCATAGTAGTGTTGATCTGAATATGAGAGAGAACAAAAATAGAAAATAGATAATGTTAAAGATAAAGTTGAAGTTCTAAAACTGAGAAATATAAAGTAAGTGAGAGGAAAATTTTATGAATGCCACCTCTGATCCAAGATAGATAGATAGATATGAGGGAGGGGGAGGGGGGGTTGTGCTGAAAAGTTCTCAGCCCAACCAAGAAGAGAATGATGTGGATATGGTTCAATCAATGATTAGAAACTATCCCCCTCTTTTACTAAGGTGCGCTATGCTTTTTAACGTGTGATAAATATTAGCGCTTGCTAATCACACGCTAAATGATAATGCATGCATGTTATCCTATGGACCCGTTAGCGGTTAGCGAACACGTTGATTTAGCCCGCGCTAAAACGCTTAGCACACTTTAATAAAAGAGGGCCTATGACAAAACACAGAATTCCATTTCTGCATATTGGCACTTAATGAAATAAGATACTCTTCTCACCTACAGTGGCAAAATAACACTCAGAATTTAGGAAGTTGGTTGGTTGGGTGATAACTTTTCAGCACCCCTTTGTAGATAGATAGTCAAAAGTTATTTTATATGTATAAACAATACTAAGTTGTAAATTATAAAGATATTTGGCTCTGATATAGGAGTTGGGAGTTGCAGTACATATTTTACACTTCCTTAAAAAAAGCATAAAAGCCAAGGCCCTATAACCACTTCCTGTCAGTGCTGTAAGGAGTATGTGGAAAACTAGTGAACCAAGACAAGGAAGTCAGGCTTGTGCTTTGACAGAGAGGAGTTATGAGTTTTAGTGTGCTGTCAAGTTGCTGCTTAATCCATTATTAACTTTTCTATTTGTCTTTGTCTGCTGGAATGTATGAAAGTCACTCTGGATTGTCTTCATCTGTCTTGTTGGTCTTTTTAGCATTTTGCAGTCAAGGTTAAAAGCACTACAACAGTGATTCAACTTGCCCATTTCTCTAGGAGCAACACATCTGTGAAAATTCATCAACTGGACTCTTACTTGGGAGAAAGGTGAAGCATGGCCCTGACATCTACCCTTTTGAAAATTACTTCAGTCTGATAAAAGTAAAATCACTATTAATGGTGCCACATTTTAAAAACAGTGGGAATTCCATGCATATTTATGGGCTTCATTTCTTCCCCTATTGTCTTTGGAGATGCTAGAGCAGAGTGTGTCTGCTACAGTGGAGTGAGGATATAGACCAGGGGTCTCCAAAGTCCCTCCTTGAGGCCGAATCCAGTTGGGTTTTCAGGATTTCCCCAATGAATATGCATTGAAAGCAGCGCATGCACATAGATCTCATGCATATTCATTGGGGAAATCCTGAAAACCCGACTGGATTCGGCCCTCAAGGAGGGACTTTTGGGACCCCTGATATAAACATTCCCAGGGATATAGTTTAGACAAAGCTAAAATGACATTTTCATTAAATGCCACCATTAGTATCTATGGAACTGTAGATATTCAGAGTAGCACTAACCTCTGATGCTGTTTTCAAAGAGAAATATAATTTAAGTTGAGAATTTTCTTTGTATTCTAGGTCAATAATAAGGTTATGCTGAGTGAATAGGTACATTTTTTAATTGTATTATCAAAAATTAAAAATATTTCCATGCATATATTGTACTCAGACTTTGAAATCTATGATTATATTAAAGAGCCATGTACTAGCAGTGCATTTAAGTTGTAATAGTATGGATCGAGAGATGATGTCTTTTACATTGCAGCTACGGAATTTTTTTAAATTTTTTAAATCAAGTGCTGATACTGTAGTACATATGGAATTGAATGTTTTGTGGTCACAACCTGTATAAAATAGACATAAAATAGGCAATATTTTGGAGATTTCACAGAAGCATCATGTTATGAATCTATCTCCATGGGTATATTTTATTTGTATAACTTTTTTTCACCATTTTTTATCTATGTTGTAAAATACAAGAGGATATTATTTATTCAATTTTCTCCCCAGAGAACTCAGAACAGGTTACATGAATTTATTCAGGTACTTAAGCATTTTTCCCTGCCTGTCCCAGTGGGCTCACAATATATCTAATATTCCTGGGGTAATTGGTGGTGGTGGTAGGGGGGTGATTAAATGACTTGCCCAGAGTCACAAGCAGGGCAGGATTAATTCTTCGAGGACCCCTAGGCATACAAGTACACTGGGCCCCCTAGCCGCGCCCCACCCTATTTATGTACCTGTTTTCTTATTTACTTCTTTATTTCCACTTGTATTTCTTTTTTTCTTTTATTATAAAATTCAAAACAAACAACAAAGATTACCATACCAGTGCCAGTGTACAGTTTTAGTTCTATACAAGCCCCAAACATCTCTGAACAAATCCCCCCTTCCTTCGCTTCCCACCTATTTGCCCAGGACTTTAACTCAGAACCCTTTCCTAATGTATATAAAAGTGTTCAAATGCATTGTACAGGAGTAATACTATCCGAAACATAAGTCTATATTAATAGCAAAGTTTGCAATATACTGTACTGACCTGAGGAGGAATTTGGCCTTTAAAAGTTAATCAAGCATGTATAAAAATTAGTCCAATAAAAGGATCACTATTTCTATTTCTAAACATTTATCAACACAGCTACAATACTACTTTATTCTAAAGCAAAAAAATAAAAAAATATAATTTTTTTCTACCTTTGTCATGTGGTTTCTGCTTTTCTCACCTTCTTGTCATTCTCTTCCTTCCATTCACTGTCTGCCCCTTCCAGAAAATGTGTGCCTCCCTCTGCCATCTCTCCTCCTGCCCCCCTCCCCCCCCCCCCTTGGCCTGCATCCATCATCTTCCCTCTGTTCCCCTCATGGTCTGGCTTCTTTCTCCTTCCATCTCTTTTTCCCTCCCCCCCTGTAGTTTTTAGCATATCTATCTCTTCTCATTTCCTCCACTCAGATCTGATAGCTCTGTCTCCTTCCCCGTTCTTTGGCATCCCTCTCCTCTCTCTTCTCTTCACTTTCCTTTTCTTCTCTAGTCTTCCTTCTATCTCACTAATTATCTTCTTCCCCTATCCAACATGTGGGAAAGCAGCAACAGCAGCAGTAGTGGTGAGGAGTTGAGGGCTGGGCACAAGTTCTCCCCACTTGCCCTACTCCCTACTCCCCCACTTCTGTCATCTGCCCTGCCCCTTTCTTCCCACATCCATCATCTGCCCTGCTCTGCCCCCTTCTCTCTCTCCCACCACCCTAGGTCCATCTCATCACTCACCTTTCACTCCGATTTTTTTTTTTTTTTTTTTTTAAACAGCGACGCTCCCCCAACATTGATCGGCAACGCGGCCCCCCCATCAACGCACTGATCAGCAATGGACCCCTCCTCCCCCATCGACAGAAAGTAAGATGAGCATAGAACACGGGTAAGAAAGGCAACAGCAACTGTAATTTTCCAAGCGGTGCTGCTTGCCCAAAGCGCTTCTCTCTGACATGCCCCAGCAGAAACTGGAAGCTGCGTTGGAGGGAAACTTTGGGCAAGCAGTACTGCTTGGAAAATTACAGTTGCTGTTGCCTTTCTTACCCGTGTTCCTTGATTATCTTACTTTCTGTCGATGGGGGAGGGGAGTCTGTTGCCGATTGGTCCGTCGATGGGAGGGGTCCGCGTTGCTGATCGATGCTTGGAGGGGGGCCCATCACCATTTGAAAAAAGAAATACCCTCCATCGGGCCCCCTGAACATTTTGGGCCCTCGGCACATTTGTTAATCCGGCCCTGGTCACAAGGAGCAGCATGGGTTTGAACCCACAACCTCAGGATGCTGAGGTTGTAGCTTTAACCACTGTGCCATACTCTCCCACCATGTGGGAGTCTCATGGAATATCAGTGTGTTATAGGCTGGGGGAACAAGAAGCTTTGAAATGAAAAAAGATATGTATTTTCAACCCTGAAAACAGAGCTTTCTTTATTCATAGCTTGTCATGCTAAAACCTAGATTACAAAAAAATAAAAAAGCAGCAGCATGCTTTTGCCTGTAAAACCATATAAATATATCAGACCAAAACAGTATGTAGAAGACTTATCAATTTTATATAGAAATATTTCCTAAAATTTACACCATTGCACGTTTTTAAATGTTTTTAAATAGTAAGGGGGTAATATACAGCCCATGTATTAGGCAATATTTTAAAACTCTTCAGTGACCACTGTGAACTGAGTTAGGCCCAGATACTTGGTATATGACCTAATCCAGGTACCAGCACTGAATATCTGGGGAAGGTTTTTTTTCCCAATATTCATGCCAGTACCTGGATAACTATTTGGGCAGGTTGGAAATGTTATTTCTGCTATCCTATTTGCCAAGACAGTTATCTAGGCACTGGCACTGAATTATGAAAGTGCACAGATAATCTCTGGGTCTGCCTCTACTCCAGGGGTGCCAAATTAAATCACATAAGGGGCTGAAATTTTTTTAATGGTCTGGCGGGTCAAATTTTACTACACCGAGGGCCAGATTTGACCCGCGGGCCAGAGTTTGACATGTCTGCTCTACTCCCTCTTTTAGGGCTCCATTTACTAAGGTGCGCTAGCGTTTTTAGCGGGCGCTGCAGATTAGTGCGCTAACCCCTGCGCTATGCATAAAAACTAACGCCAGCTCAATGGTGGCGTTAGCATCTAGCACGTGCGGCAATGCAACGCACGCTAAATATGTGCTAAAACCACTAGCACAGCTTAGTAAAAGGAGCCCTTAGTGGCACTTAGAATGATCAGTGGCATTTTTAGGTTAAGTGCCACTGAAAATCAGCCCTGGTCCCACACAGTGCTATTTGACTGGATAGGAGTTTCTTCTGCTGGTTAAATAGTGCTGAATAGTAACCCTTACGACTTTTTCTTTGGGCACAAATAGAGAAAAAATGTGATACAATTTGATAAAAAATTCTGGAGTCAATTCAGAGTGATTTAACTGGCCAGGAATGGCACCTGGCTGGTTAACTCTTTGTTTAGGGCTAACTGGTTATATTCATTATCCCAGGACAAGCAGGCAGCATATTCTTGACTGATGGGTGACGGCACCGACGGAGCCCCGGTACGGACAATTTTAGAGTGATTGCACTCTAAGAACTTGGAAAGTTCTGGTAGGCCGCACCGCGCACGCGCGAGTGCCTTCCCGCCCGACAGAGGTGCGCGGTCCCCAGTTTCTTAGTTTCCGCGGAGCTAAAAAGACGCGTTTTTCAACGGCTGTTGAAATTTTTCTAACTTGCCTTCCCGCTCGCGTAAACCTTTTTGGCCCTATTGCCTTTTTTCTTTTCTTTAACTTTTGTAAAAAAAAAAAAAAAAAACTTTAATTTTTTTACGTCATTTTTGGTTTTTCCCCGGCGGGGCCTTCTGCCACCATCGAGGCCTCGGCCTTCGATTTGGCTGAAGCCGTTTTTACTTTCATGCCCCCTCAGCCAGGGTTTAAAAAGTGCCAGCGGTGTGCTCGGCCTATATCTCTCATGGACCCACACAACTGGTGCCTACAGTGTTTGGGTCCTGAGCATCAGGCCTCCACCTGCACCCGCTGTGCCACACTTAAAAAACGAACATTGAAAAATCGCCAAATACAACAGCGATTACTGTTCGGTGCCGAGATGTCCGACCCCGTTCCATCGACTCCGGCTTCGGCACCGGTTCAGTCGGCACCTTCCTCTTCGACGCCGCGCAACACCGCACCGGCGTCCCAGCATTCAGGTAAGCCGGCTAAGAAGCCTTCCCCGCTGGAGCGACCTCCGGTCTTGAGTGCAGCGAGCCCAATCCTGCCGACTGTGAGGCGCCAGCGGAAGCGCTCCGCCTCTATTGAGGTGAGTCCCTCGATATCGGGCTCCTCATCTCCGGGGCGTCGAGCGGCACCGCAGGTACCGCAGAAGAAAAAGGCGGTACCGGTGCCATCCCTTGATGACCGAATTGCCGGTCCGCACTGAGCCACCGGTACCGATAGTGGAACAGCCTGTACTGTCTGCATCCACGGTTTCGGTACCGCTTCACTCGACCTCATCGGTATCGATGCCAGTCCTCGCACCGGAGCCGAGAGCTCAGCATCAGTCGGTGCAGACTTCGGCACCGGTGCCACCGATTACATCTCCTGGTTCGGTATCGATGAGGTCGGTAAGTCGGTGCGCAAAACCCGACACTTAGAACCATCTACCACTCCAGAGTCTCGGGACCGTACTTCCCATGTCAGGGATCCTGATCTGTGAGGAGATTCAGAGGAACCCTTTCTATCTGAAGGTGAATGTTCCTCAGATGAGGATGATTCTGCTGTACCTGACCCATCCTCTAGGCATGACACTTCATCTTTCTCGAGTTTTCTAAAAGATATGTGTGACTCTTTGTCTATTCCTTTGGAGGCTGAGTCCAAAAAGTCTAAAGCTTTTTTGGATGCCCTTGACTTTGACCAACCTCCAAAGGAATTTTTGAAGCTCCCTCTTCACGACATCTTGAGGGAGACTTTCTACAAGAATCTAGAGACTCCCTTAACGATCCCAGGGGCTCCACGTAAATTAGACTCTTTATATAA
The DNA here is from genome assembly GCF_902459505.1 of Geotrypetes seraphini. Classification (NCBI taxonomy): domain Eukaryota; kingdom Metazoa; phylum Chordata; class Amphibia; order Gymnophiona; family Dermophiidae; genus Geotrypetes; species Geotrypetes seraphini. The sequence goes on from NC_047084.1 coordinate 232,313,323, forward strand.
GGTAATTCCCATTCCTGGATTCGACAAGCCTCAACTTCCACACGAGTCTTTACTTGTCGAATCTACCCTTAAAAAATCTTCAGGAGCCAGTGTATATGCTTCTGTACCTCCTGGCAGAGAGGGTAAAGCCATGGATAAATTTGGTAAGAGGCTCTACCAGAATGCAATGTTGGCAAACAGAGCTGGTAATTATGCTTTTCATTTTTCTTTCTATCTTAAACATCTCCTTACCACCATGGCTTCATTTGAGAAGTACCTTCCTCAACGTAAACAACAATCCTTTCACCATTGCTTGTCGTCTCTGTTTCAACTTCGTAAGTTCATGGTTAGGTCCATTTACGACACCTTCGAATTTACATCCAGAGCGACAGCAATGTCTGTGGCAATGCGTCGCCTGGCCTGGCTTCGGGTATCCGAACTTGATGTTAACCATCAAGATCGGTTAGCCAACGCCCCGTGCCTAGGGGATGAGCTTTTTGGGGAATCCATGGACTCGACCACTCAAAAGCTCTCTGCTCATGAGACACGCTGGGATACCCTACTTAAAAATAAGAAAAAGCCTCCTCCAGCAAGGTCTTTTAGGCAACAATCGGCCTATCAACGCCGCTTCACAGCTCGCCCATTACCAGCAGCTGCTCAGCAACCCAGGCGTCAACGGCAGCAACAACATCAGCCTCCAAGACAACAGCAACAGCAGCAACCTGTGAAGCCACCTCCACAGCAGAAGGCACAGCCCTTTTGACTTAATTCTCCAAAGTATAGCCAGTACTCCTATATCTGCTCTCCTGCCTCAACCTATAGGAGGTCGTCTTTCTCTGTTCCTCAGCCAATGGGTCCTCAACATCATCCGCTACGGCTACTCTCTCAACTTTCAGACTCTTCCGCCCCAAAACCTGCCAAAAGAGTCTGCTTTGAACAGTCCTCAATCTGCCCTCCTTATTCAAGAAGTTCAATCCCTCCTCCTTCTGAACGCTATAGAGGAAGTTCCTCTAGATCAAAAGGGGCAGGGATTCTACTCCCGTTATTTCTAGTTCCCAAAAAAACGGGAGATCTCAGACCAATCCTAGATCTTCGCGATCTCAACAAATGTCTGGGTAAAGGAAAAAATTCAAGATGCTTTCTCTGGCCATTCTTTATCCTCTTCTCAATCAAGACGACTGGCTATGCTCCCTCGATCTCAAAGAGGCATACACTCACATACCGATCAATATAACCTCCAGACGGTATCTCCGCTTCATGATCAATCATTGTCATTACCAATACAAGGTGCTGCCCTTCGGTCTTGCTTCCTCTCCAAGGGTGTTCACCAAATGTCTCATTGTAGTGGCTGCATTTCTACGCTCTCACCATCTTCAGGTATTTCCTTACCTGGACGACTGGTTAATCAAGGCCACATCCGCTCAAGCAGTACTCCTGGCCACCAACCAAACCATCCTGTTTCTCCAAATACTGGGATTCGAGATCAATCTACCCAAGTCTCATCTCATCCCCATTCAAAGACTTCAATTCATTGGAGCGATACTGGACACAATCCTCATGAGAGCATTCTTGCCATCCAACCGTCTTCAAACTCTTCAAATTCTATGTCAGCAGGTGCTTCCACAACGTTCCATCTCTGCCAAGCAAATGATGATACTCTTGGGTCACATGGCATCCACAGTCCATGTCACACCCCTCGCACGTCTTCACCTGCGCACTCCTCAATGGCCCTTGCTACTCAGTGGTCCCAAGCGACGGATCCTTGCTCACGACACATATCTGTGACATCATCTCTTCGTCAGTCTCTACAATGGTGGTTGGTATCCTCAAATCTATCCAGAGGTCTTCTGTTCCATCTACCTCCTCATCAACTAGTCATCACCACCGACGCCTCTCCTTATGCATGGGGAGCTCATTTGAACGAGTTCCAAACTCAAGGCCTTTGGACAGCCCAGGAAAAGAAGCATCACATCAATTTCCTGGAACTCAGAGCGATGTTTTATGCCCTCAAGGCTTTCCAACATCTTCTCTTCCCTCAAGTTCTTCTGCTGTGCACAGACAATCAAGTTGCGATGTACTACATCAACAAGCAGGGTGGAACAGGCTCTCGCCTCTTGTGCCAGGAAGCCCAGAAGATCTGGACTTGGGCCATAAATCACCATCTATTCCTGAAAGCTATTTACATTCAGGGACAAGCTCAGCAGAATTCTCCAGCCTCACGAGTGGACAATCGATCCTTTCACTCTACAATCCATCTTCGCTCAATGGGGCACTCCTCAGATAGACCTCTTTGCAGCTCCTCACAATCACCAGCTGCCTCTATTCTGCTCCAGACTCTACTCTCCTCACCGTCTGACAGTGGATGCGTTTCTCCTCGACTGGTCAAATCTGTTCCTGTATGCTTTCCCTCCTCTACCTCTCATGTTAAGAACCTTGTTCAAGCTCAAGAGGGAACGAGCCACCATGATTCTGATTGCTCCGAGGTGGCCCAGGCAGCATTGGTTCTCCCTTCTACTTCAACTCAGTTCCAGGGAACCTTTTCTTCTTCCACTGTATCCTTCTCTACTTACACAGCATCAGGAGACCCTTCTACATCCCAACCTCCAGTCTCTACACCTGACAGCTTGGTATCTCTCGGGCTGACTTCTCATGATACATTTTTGTCTCAGCCTGTTCGTTCAATTCTGGATGCCTCCAGGAAACTGGCCACTCTACAATGCTACCGTCAGAAGTGGACACGTTTTTCTTCCTGGTGTTTTCTCCATCATCATAATCCTACTTCTCATGCAGTGGAGACCTTGTTGGATTATCTTCTTTCCTTGTCTGACTCTGGCCTTAAGTCCACTTCAATCAGAGTCCACCTCAGTGCTATTGCGGCTTTTCATGAGCCAGTCCATGGAAAACTCCTCTCAGCTCATCCCCTGGTATCCAGGTTCATGCGGGGTCTTTTCAATGTGAAACCACCTCTTAAAGCCCCTCCTGTTATCTGGGATCTCAATGTGGTTCTTTCCGCCTTAATGAAGCCTCCTTTTGAACCTTTGGCTACCTTTCCTTTCAAGTTTCTCACTTGGAAGGTACTTTTCCTTATTGCCCTTACCTCTGCCAGGAGGGTCAGTGAGCTACATGCACTAGTCTCAGATCCACCTTTTACAGTCTTTCATCATGACAAGGTGGTTCTGCGTACACATCCAAAGTTTCTCACTAAGGTTGTCTCTGAATTCCATCTCAACCAATCCATTGTTCTGCCTGTCTTCTTTCCGAAACCTCATTCTCATTCTGGGGAACAGGCTCTACATACTTTGGATTGTAAGAGGGCTCTAGCTTACTATCTAGAGCGTACGAAACCCCACAGATCAGTTCCCCAACTCTTTCTGTCCTTTGATCCGAATAAATTGGGACGTCCTGTTTCTAAACGTACGTTGTCTAATTGGCTGGCAGCGTGCATTTCATTCTGTTATGCTCAGACCGGACTGACACTGGAAGGTTCTGTCACGGCCCATAGAGTCCGAGCTATGGCGGCATCTATAGCTTTCCCTCCGTTCCACTCCTATTGAGGAAATCTGCAAGGCTGCCACTTGGTCCTCAGTTCATACTTTTACAATCTCATTATTGTCTGGGATACTTTCTCCAGACGGGATGAATACTTCGGCCAATCTGTTTTGCAAAATTTGTTTTCCTAATGGCCAACCTTCCCTCCATCCCTCTTTTTGTTAGCTTGGAGGTCACCCATCAGTCAAGAATATGCTGCCTGCTTGTCCTGGGATAAAGCACAGTTACTTACCGTAATAGGTGTTATCCAGGGACAGCAGGCAGATATTCTTGTGTCCCTCCCACCTCCCCGGGTTGGCTTCTTAGCTGGCTTATCCTAACTGGGGACCGCGCGCCTCTGTCGGGCGGGAAAGGCACTCGCGCGTGCGCGGTGCGGCCTACCAGAACTTTCCAAGTTCTTAGAGTGCAATCACTCTAAAATTGTCCGTACCGGGGCTCCGTCGGTGCCGTCACCCATCAGTCAAGAATATCTGCCTGCTGTCCCTGGATAACACCTGTTACGATAAGTAACTGTGCTTTATCAATAAACTAATTAAAGCCGCTGAAAATGTCTAGTTAGCACCCAACTCATAAATGGCTGTTTTGGAGGCATTCCAGGGGCAGAGTCAGTACTTGGCCAGTTATGTGCCAGTATTCAGCACATAACTGGCCAAGGTAACTACATAACTAGCACTGCATAAAAGTAAATCCTATCTTTATGAAGTTCTAGGGTTACCAGATTTCCCCTTTTACAAAGAAGATACCTGGCCCCATCCCGTTCTGCCCCCAGCCCAGCCCCATTTCATTCCGACCCTGCCTCTACACAAACCTCGTGAGGGCCTCTACATGCGCAGATGTCAATGCGATGAGGTCCTCTGCTTCCATCTTCTGGACCAACTCTCTTCCTCCCTTCCCCCAGACCCAACGTGCTGCTTTTCGGGAGCAGGGAGAGGGCTTTAAAACTTTTATAAAGACTAGATTTTTGAAGTATTGCCTACTTATGGAAAAGGAGAGGAAAGAGTACAAAATAAAGAGAACTTCAAGAGGTGGGGCAATCCATGGAAAAACAAGAGACTATATTGTAATAATGGGCTGCACCTTACTAAGGCAGGAAAAATAATTCTATTCTGAGAAATTTTCTAGGCATTTAAGGCTAGATTCACTAAGGGACACCGATCGTGTCCCAACCACTTTGCGACCCCAATTTTCCTCAGACCCGATTCACTAACCTCATGGCCGATCATCCTCCGATCCGATCCGCGCATGCAAATGAGGGGGAAAATGTCATGCAAAGTAGAAAGAACACGATTCATTAAACAAATACAGGGCACACCGACTGGGCTGGCCGATCCAAAAACAAGCGACTGCTGAGGACCAGTTTGCTTGTGCAAAAACTCTGCTCTCTGCCCTGATTCTCCTGCTCTGGCCGCCCTGCTCTCTGCCCCAATCCTGCTTATCCTGCTCTCTGCCCCGACTCTCCTACTCTTCCCCCATTGTGCAAGACCATGATTATAACCCATGGGTGAAAAACACAGGCTCGCAAAAAAATAAAATAAAAAAAAGTAGTAAAAGTTTTCTTTCCAGCTCTACTGGGCACGGAGGGCCACTGCATGTGCAGACCATCTACAGATGGTCTGCGCATGCGCCAGGATCTCTGGAGAGCAATTTGTGTGATCAGTTGGGGGGGGTGATTCTGATCGCCCTCATTTGCATGATGGCGCTTTGTGAATCACCCCCCGGCCACGGATCAGATCGCTCATGGATCCGATCCAATCCGTAGCCTTAGTGAATCTAGCCCTTAAACTAGAAAGGGGAGGGGCATATGTATACAGGTCATTTCCAGTGGCCACCCCCAGCAAAGACAAGATATGATGGTACTAAAGATATGTTAAGATTGCTTTCTGAAATTCAAGGGATGCAAGACCATAGGTTGTTGGTTACATTTGATGTTACGGCATTGTACACCATGATCCCTGTGGATCAAGCCCTTAGCCTGCTTCAGACAATATTCATGAGACAAACAGTTCGACCTAATATATCAACTGAGATACTGATGGAAATGGCCATGTTAGTTCTTACTCAAAGCTATTTTTGGTTCCATGATGATTTTTATTTACAGCGGCATGGGATCGCGATGGGAGCATCGTTGGCCCCATCTCTAGCTACGCTGTTTATGGCTACAATGGAGGAGGAGAAGACATATCAAATGCCTCTGTTTTGTCACATGATTATTTGGAAACGATATTTAGATGACATATTTTGTATATGGTCTTCGATTAAAGCTGACTTGCATCGATTTATTGAGAATCTGAATCAGTTAGATGTCAATATCCAGTTTACGGCAACCATAGCTCATCAGCAGATTGCCTTTCTGGATATCAGAATAATGAAGGAACATGGAAGATTACTGACAACCATACACTGAAAAAAGACAGATAGGAACAGCTTGCTTCGTTATCATAGCTTCCATCCGACTGGTCTTAAAAGAAGCCTCCCTATTAGTCAATTCTTACGCTTGCATAGGATTTGTTACTCTTTAGATGAATTCCGTATTCAAGCAAAAACGATGAAGACACGTTTCTATCAGCGTGGATATCCTCGAGAGGTGGTGAAAAGAGCATATACTCGAGCAAAGTATGCCCATCGTGAATGGTTGCTACAAGAGAAGAACAAGTGCTCTGATGCTAATGAGGGGATTGCATTTATTCAACAATACTCCCCTTTGGCTCAAAACATCACTCAAATAATTATGAATAATTATAGCCAGGTTAGCCAATCCCATCCTGGAAGATCATCCCATTTTTTCCTATAAAAGAATGAAAAATATAGGGGAATATGTCAATCATAGTATTCTCAGGGATCCTATACCTAGAATTCAAAGTTGCCACTTGCCCTGTGATCAGTGCCAGTGGTGCCCTTTTACTATGGCTGGTGAAATATGGCTCCATCCAGGAGACAACTATCGATCTAAAGCAGTGACTAATTGTAATTCTGACCATGTAATATATCTTATTCAGTGTCCGTGTCCGAAATTATACGTAGGAAGGACCTTGAGATTGATTAAGACATGGTTGACTGAACACAAATCCCATGTACATACTGAAAATGAAGCTTCCCCTTTGGTGCGTCACTGGAAGTTATGTGGCCACACACTACGTGACTTTAAGTGGAGGGTATTAGATGTAGTTACAGTAGGGTGGGAGGGAGGTAATGTTGAGAGAAGCCTTAATCTAAAGGAATTAAGGTGGGTGTTCATGTTAAAATCCATGGCTCCGGAGGGGTTAAATAAAACCTCAGACTGGTTAGCTCAGGTTGATATTTAACCATTCCTTGGCATTTGGTTAATTTGAAAACCCCCTTTTTTTCCTTTTTTTTCCCATATTTTATGGGTAACTTATAATGGAGATGGTCAGCTGACTTTAGGTTGGCCGGCTATGACGTCGGGGGTGGAGTATATTTCAGTGGGTGGTCAAAACGCCGCGGCCATCTTTTGGATGCCAACGGCATAGTAGATAGCGATGTTATCTCATTAAGGTATGTTACTTTGATATATGTGATATAATTGATCTTAGGAAAATTTGTAAATTGAAAGTCTAACTACGTGTTTTGTGATCCTTAGTATCCTCAGCCTTGACAAAGAGTTGCGAAGCGTTGGCACAGGGGAGTATTACTGCATTGCTGGAGCAGCACTCGTGAACTATAAATCAGCATGACTTTTCTAAAAAGCTGTTATTTAAATTATTCAAACCATTTATATATCAGCTAAATATTGAAATAATAAATATATTGAGAGCAAAATGAGTAAAATGAGCAGGGATGAATGAAGAAGTGACAGGCCTGATGAGTTTATTTAACTCTAAAGGTCAATCTGATATCCCGCTGATGTAATATTAAAAATACCTTATGTACTACTATTTTGGTTAGACCACCATGACTGTGTTTGGACTTTCTTATTTTTTGATTGAATTTTTAAGAACTATTAGTGTGTGAAGAGGATGGCTCAACTAACTGTGAACAAATGTACTAAAGACAGCAATGAAAACAGCAATATTAGCAATGCAACAAGAGATGAGACAAAACTAAACCTGTACATAAAATGAGACTGCCATGGTATGGTCTGTTATTGAGAAAGACATGGGGGATGCCACTGCTTGCCCTAGATCGGAAGCATGGAATGTTGCTACTCTTTGGGTTTTGGCCAGGTACTAGTGACCTGGATTGGCCACCATGAGAACGGGCTACTGGGCTCGATGGACCATTGGGCTGACCCAGTAAGGCTATTCTTATGTTCTTATGTTCTTATGGTAGCTGGAAAGCAATGACCACAAACACTCAGGCCCTGATTCTGTATAGGATGCCCGGGAGAGGTGTCCTATTCAGAAACGGGCCTACACTAAACCCCGATTTTGTAACCGGTATCCATGGAACAGACGCTGATTAGAGAATCGGGTTAGATTAGACATGGCTCGCTACACTTATCGCGACAAGGGATCTCTCTGCCTCTATAAGTATAGCGGGCCGCGGCCGCCTGTCAGATTGCCGGCAGGAGGGTGGCCAAACCCTCCTGCTGGAAGATGCCCCCCCCGACACTACCGACCGCGCCCCCCCCCCCCGACACTACCGATCGCTGGCAGGAGGGTGCCCAAACCCTCCTGCCGCCCCCTCCCGATACTACCGATCACCGGCAGGAGGGTGCCCAATCCCTCCTGCCGGAAAACGCACCCCCTCCGCACCCCCCCCGCACCCCCCCCGCACCCCCCCATGCTAACAGCCCCCAAACCTCCCCCCCACCAAACTAACCTTTTCTTGTTGGCCAGACGGGACTTGCCCGTCCAGCCGGCAGGCCCGCCTCGTCGAAATGAGGCGGACCTGCCCCTTCCCGGCTCATCCTTCCAAAGCCTAGGGCCTGATTGGCCTAGGCGTCTAGAGCCTGGGCCAATCAGGCCTTATATTAAGTGGGGGATGGGCGGACCCCACTATGCCTAAGGCCTGATTGGTCCAGGCTTCTAGAGCCTGGGCCAATCAGGCCTTAGCTTCAGAAGGATGGGCCAAGAAGGGGCGGGCCTGCCTTATTTCGATGAGGCGGGCCTGCCGGCTGGACGGGCAAGTCCCGTCTGGCCAACAAGAAAAGGTTAGTTTGGTGGGGGTGAGGTTTTGGGGCTGTTAGCGCGGGGGGGAGGGGTGCGGAGGGGGTGCGTCTTCCTGCAGGAGGGATTGGGCACCTTTCTGCTGGTGATCGGTAGTGTCCGAGGGGGGCGGCAGTAGGGTTTGGGCACCCTCCTAGCCAGGGATCGGTAGTGTCCAGGGGGGGCGGCAGGAGGGTTTGGGCACCCTCCTGCCAGCGATCAGTAGTGCAGGGGGGGCGGGTCAGGTAGTGTCGGGGGGGGGCATCTTCTGGCAGGAGGGTTTGGGGCACCCTCCTTCCGGCAATTGGACAGGCGGCCACGGCCCGCTATACTTATAGCGGCAGAGAGATCCCTTGCCGCAATAAGTATAGCGGCCGCGTCTACTTACAAAGTAGACCAGCATTTTGTTGGCCTACATTATAAGCGTCTCTTCCTCTACTAGGGAGACGCGTACGGCCACCTAGGTTCGCCTAAGGCCCGCCTAAGGCCCTTAGATGAGCTTAGGCGTCTTGCGGGCCTCCCTAGGCTCCCGGAGGCGCCTTCAATATAGGCGGCCTGCCTGGGGAGCATTTATTGAAAAAATGTGCATTCCGATTGGCTGATTAGACAGCTGTAGGACGCCTATAGCTGCCTAAAATCGGGACGCACTTTGTAGAATCAGGGCCTCACAGTCTAAGCAACAATAATCAGGATCTGCAAACCCTCATGTTAGAGGCAGACTTGGATATTGTTGCTATCATAGAGGCATGATTCAGTGATTACCATGGATGGGACATGAGCATACCAAGCTATAATATTTTTTAGGAAAAAACAGAGATGATTGTAAAGGTGGAGGAGTAGCATTATATGTGAAGAATAATATCAAAGCAACTGAAATGCAGGGAGCCTGGGGAAAGGAAGAAGCAATATGGATTGATTTAAAAAGAGAAGATGGAACTTCTATCTAAGTGGGTGTTATCTATAGACCTCCTACTCAATCGCAGCAAATTGATAAAGTTCCAAAAGTTGGGAAAGAAAGGGGAGGTATTGCTGGATGATTTCAAACTGCTGGATGGAGACTGGAAAATTCCATCTGCAGAATCAGAAAGTAGAGAGATCATGGATGTTTTTCAAGGGGCTATGCTCAGACAAATGGTAACAGAACCTATGATTGGAAAAACAATACTGGATCCGGTGCTCACAAATGGGGAAAGTGTCTCTAATATGCAAGTGGGTGCACGCTTAGTAAGTAGTGATCATCTAACAGTATTGGTTTGATATAATAGCTAAAGTGGAGGGTGGCCACACAAAACTCCAAGACCCTGGATTTCAAGTGCGGACTTTAGTAGCATGGGGAGTATCTGAAGAAAGAACTGACAGTTTGGGAGGACATACAAGAAGATGTAAGGAAAATAAATAAAAACAAGAGAAAAAGGAGAGAGCAGGGGATGGACACCACCGCCCCGGGTGTTGCTCACCCTTACTAAGTCACTGCTCATAAAGATTTATTCATTAAATCTTTAGAGATGGGAGAGGGTTCATGGAACTGGAGAAGAGCGGAAGTGGTTCCTCTCCACAAAAGTGGTTGCAGAGATGAAGCGGGAAACTACAGACTTGTAAGCCTCACTTCAGTTATTGGAAATATAATAGAAGCATTGCTGAAGGAAAGGATAGTGAATTTATTAGAATTTAATGGTTTATAAGATCTAAGGTAACATGGCTTTACTAAAGGTAAATCGTGCCAAACAAATCTGAATAAATTCTTTGACTGGGTGACCAGGATCATGGATGTACGCTTGATATAATTTATTCGATTTAAGCAAAGTCTAAGGGCCTGTTTTATAAAGCCGCACTAGCGGCTGCTAGCAACAGCCTCGAAGCCCTTTAAATCTCTATGGGTTTCGGGGCTGTTACCGCGCTACAGCTGCTAGAACAGCTTTGTAAAACAGACCCTAAGACTTTGACATGGTTCCTTTGATTGGCCGAAGTTAGTTCCCAAAGTGGGACCCTGCAGCACGATCAATTCAGCTCCGGAATCCCTCACTCCTAACTCCCCTCCCCGGGTCACTGTTATTTTAAATATTCTGGAAGTTGCGGCACAGCATCCACGAGATGAGCCTGCCCAGAGGTTTTCATTCAGCAGCGACTTCCTGTTCCCGCCTAAGCGGGCTGCTGCTGAATGAAGAGTTCCAGGGTAGGCTGATAGCAGAAGGCTCATCTTGTAGATGCTGCACCCTGGCTGCTGGAACATTTAAAATAACAGCGATCCTGGGGGGCAGGTGTAGGGGAGTCCGGAGCTGAAGAGGTTATGCTGCAGGGTCCTGCTGGAAGGGAGTAAGGAAGGAAGGAAAGAGGAACAAATGCTACATGCCACGGGCTGAAAATAGGGGGTTGGGAATACAGGGAGGACAGATGCTGCCTGGGGTGGGTGGGAAGGCAGGGAAGAACAGATGTTGCACGGATGGGGATGGGGTTGGGAAGGACAGATGCTGCATGGATGGAGTGCTGGGAAAGGAGGGAAAGAAAGATGGTGCCAGTGGGGCAGGGAAGAGAAAAATAAAATTATTGTACATAGGTGCATGGAGTGGGAGGGAAAGGGAGGTGGTATTCATGGGGAAAGGAAGAAATAGGGAGAGTTGTTGAACATGATAGTGGTGGAGAGGAGAAAAGGAGAAATACTACACTGAGAGGGAGGACAGAAGACTCAAAGAAGTGAGAGATGTCAGATTCTGGAGAAGGGTGAGAGTTGTCAGACCACTGGAAGGGGAAAGAGAGATGTCAGACCAAAGAAAGGAAGGAGAGGAGAAAGAGATACCAGACTGTGGGAAGGAGAGGAGAGAGATGTTAGACCATGGGAAGAGGGAGAAAAGGAGAGAGAGATGCCAGACCATGGGAGAAAAGAGAGATGCTAGACCATATGAGGGGGTAAGAGGGAAGATAGAGATGTCAGACCACGGGAGAGAGAGGGAGGAGATGGTGCATTGCAATTGGTGTTGCAGGAAAAAGAGATAGAAGAAATGATTTTTATGGGATAGATGGGAATAGGGAGGGAGGGAGGAGAGAGAAGATGGTACACATGGATAGATGGGAAGGGAAGGGAAGACATGGAAAAGTAGATTTTGAGAAAAAAGTAGAAAAATGTAAGAAAGTTGAATTTTAAAAGTTAATGCCAAAAATGAATGTAGCTTCTTGTGACCCTCCATTTCCCCAGTAATGGTGCTTAGTGACAATGCTCATTAATGGCCAGAAAAACCCACATGAAAACCAGGTTGGCTGCTATAACTTAGCCGGCCAGCCAATGTATATCAACTTAGCTGACTATATTTTTAGCGCTAAAAATAAACCAGAAATTCAGTGCCAGTCGCTGGATGTGACCCAATATTGACTTTCCAGGTTTGCCATCGACTGCAGGAGTCAGCTTGGCTAACTCCTGCTGTCTTAATATTGGTCCCAATATTCTTATTATATACATCTATTGCTAGATTGTCTATCATGTTGGGTTATGAGTGAATGCACACTCTACTATATATACTGCTGTATATACAAAATATCACTTATGTTTTCCATGTGATACAACTGAAAATGAGTAACAAAATCACTATCTTCTCCATTTAGTATTTTATTTCACAAATACTACCAATTCACCACACCACTGCTGTAACGCAATTTTAAATTCAAGCAACATCATCTGTAGTTCATCCTGCAATGACTTAATCAAGTGAGCTTAGCTCTCAAAGGTTATCCACAAATGTATTAATATAGCCCAGGGTAATGGTGCTCCTTTAAACTTGTATGTTAACCTTTAATTCTGTATACTCAAGTGGGGAATCGGCAGCCACACTACTTCATTCAAAATCCTACACTGAAATAATGGACAAAATACAATGCCAACATGCAATACTGCTGCTGGAGCCCATGCTGAATGTAATTAAGCTGTTGTAGAACTCTACTGAGAGAGAACAGAAAAAGACAGGGGTTCCGTATCCTAGCAATGATTCACACCTCATAGCTTGCACAGGCAAAACAATTAACACCATTACCACATCAATAACAAGACAATGATTATGGAAAAACTGTGGGACATCAGTGAATATAACAAGGACTAGTATGTTGGTACATGTGCTCTGTACAAACCTGAGATCAAATTTGACTAGAGTGAGGAGTGAAATGAATTTTCTCACCTTTTATAGAACTACCTGAATTATAAATGCTGTTTTTTACAAAGCTCCTATAAAAGTTTCTACCATGAGAAGGCAAGGTAAATTCACCAATGCTCATCAGCATCGAAGTATTTACCTCACTGGTCTGTGGTAGAAACTTCTACCGTGGCTTTGTAAAAGGAGCCCAAAATGAGGCAGTTTTCAGAGCAATTTACCCAGGTATAAATCAACTTCTTTGGGTACATTGTCTGATGGTGGCCTGAAAATTGTCGTCCCTCAGTCCAGCTAAAAGTATAAGAGCAGCCAATAAATGAGAAGTGCTGGGAGATAGTATAAGGAAACAGGGGAGTGGCTATGGGCTAAATTCACTAAGCAAACCAATCGGTTTGCGAGCACTTTGCGACCAGATTTCCCTCCTGCACTATTCACTAACCTGTGTAGCGATTCGATTACAATCCGCACATGCAAATGAGGGGAACTGCATGCAAAATAGGCAGAGACACGATTCTCTAAACAAATTTTGTGATTTGAATGGGTTTTCCACTCATCCTGAAAAGCGACTGCTGGGGACCAGTCAAAAACGTCTTTCCGAATCTCCAGCTCTGCTCTGCCCCGTGTCTCCTGCCTGCTTGCCCCGATCTTGTAGCCCTGCTCTCTGCTCCGAAAATGAAACATGAGGTCCCTGTCCCTGCTCTCTACCCCAATCTTCCAACCCTGCTTTCTGCCCCGAGCTCCTACTCTCTGCCGTCTTACCTGCAGTGCGAGTCTGCGGATTTAAAGCGGGTTACACGCTGCAGTGCAGCCCCACTTTAAACCCGCGGGCTCGCACTCCAGGGAAGGCGGCAGAGAGCAGGAGAGTCTGGGCAACAAGAGCAGGGCTTGGAAGGGGAGAGCAGGAGGGCGTGTGCAGAAAAGTAAAAAAAAAACAACCAAAAAAACCTAGCCCTGGCTCGGACGAGCATGCGCAGACCATCTACAGATAGTCTGCGCATGCACGAGATCATGCACCAGCGATCCGGGCAGGTAGATGGGGATGTTCCTCCGATCGCCCCCATTGCATATTTGTTTTTTGTGAATACATCGGACCTGCTCGCATCGGGCCCGATCGGGCAGGTTAGTGAATCCGTCCCTATATCAGGTCAGTGCTGAATAAGGTTAAAGCTATCGGTATCCTCTATCTGTAAAGAATGGAAATGTGTTGATGATACACTTAATGAATGCAATAAAATAAAATATATAAACAAGTAAAACAAAAGTATGAGCAACCTTCAATAGTCAGGCTGTGAGGAGGCATTCCCAGATGTTAGTTTAGATCAGGAAAGGGAAATTATGTGTTGAGTAGAGGAGGAGCCCGTGCCTTTGGGCAAGTCCTTTAAAGGCCCATCTATTAAGCTGAAGCAAAAAGTAGCCTTAAAGTGGGTCTTTCCTGCATGTTAAGGCCATATTTTCCACATGGGTAAAATGACCAATTTTCAGAATTTTTTATTAATGGCCATGAGCTATTTTTCCCATTAGCATAGGGCCATTAGCACCTACCATCACCTATTTTTCGGGCTCTAGGACTCAAGCACTAAACCTATGCTAATTAGTACATACAAATGCTGACACATTAACTGATTTGTATAAATATGCCCACCCTTCACCCCACAGGCCTGCTCTCTGCACGAAAAAATAAACTTTATTTGTTAGTGCATGGGTACATGGTAAAATGACTATGGGAAGCTTCAGTGCACCACAGGGTATATATGACCATGTTACATCCTTTTACTGTGAATTGCATTGGTTGCCTAAGGAGGCTTGGGTACTGTTTAAATTAGGCTGCTTCTACTACAAGGTTATTTATGGTATAGCTCCTTTTTATTTAGTCAAGAGATTTTCTTTGGCTTCTTATAGACATAGTAGAAGAACTCATCCTTTGTTTAACTTTCCATCTGTCCAGGGTGGTATGAGTAAGAAATTTCTTAACCACACTTTGGCATCTCAGGCAGCTCTTCATGACAATGACTTTCAAATACTGTTGCTCATAGCTCTTTCCCATAGACATTTTAGAAAACAATTAAAAACCTATCTTCTCTCTAAATATTTGACTGACTAACTAACCATCCTATTTTATGTAACATGCTTATTTTCATAATCTTTTGTAAACCGCGTTGAACTTCTGCTTATGCGGTCAATAATAAAAAAAAAATAATTTTTTGCTGCGGTAAGAATGTGCTACTGCTTACCACAGCCTGGTATATGGCAATGAAGGGTAAGTATCCATACCTGCAGTGGCGTACCTAGGGTATGTGGCACCCGGGGCCCATCATTTTTTGACACCCCCCCATGTAAAAAAATATTTTTTGTAATGACCATGAAACGGAATAAATGGTCAGAATAGAAACAGGCAGTGAAAATTTTCTTATATTCCAAACATAACATAACATAAATTATGTCTGAATTGTCATGACATCAGAAGTACATATGGAGTAGTTGCAGGTGATGCTTGGGACAGTTCTGATTGTGTTAGTTCGGTTTTATGTGTTTTTTGAATAGAAGGGTTTTTATTTATTTTTGAAGGTTTTGCAGTCTGTGGTCGATGTCAATTGGTTGTAGAGTTAGGGGTCGAGTGTTGCAGCTCGAATGGCTAGGAGGTTGTCGAACAGTTTTTTTTTTGACGTTTTTGGTTGGAGGGTGTGTGAATGGTGCGTGAGTTCTCCTATGTCTGGTTGAGGTGGATTGAATTATTTAGCTGAAGAAATTAGTTACCCCCCCCCCATTCCACACGCATTAATTCTCTTCCAATTTTGTTCCCATTATAAAAAACACTGATAAGTTCCCAGAAAAAAAATACATTAAAATAAGAAGTGAAAACAAAGACCCTACAGATGAGAACATAACATAAGAATAGCCTAACTGGGTCAGACCAATGGTCCATCATGCCCAGTAGCCCATTCTCATGGTAGCCAATCCAGGACACTAATACCTGGTCAAAACCCAAAGAGTAGCAACATTCCATGCTACTGATCCAGGGCAAGCAGACTCTTCCCCCATGTCTTAATAACAGATTATGGACTTTTCCTCCAGGAATTTGTCCAAATCTTTCTTAAAACCAGCTACACTATCTGCTTTTACCATAACTTCTGGCCATTTCATTTTTAAGTTTAGATCTTTCCTTTCAAACAGAGACCTTGCTAGATGTCAAATACAGCACAAGGTAACTTCACATAGACTTAGCTGTGCAGGAAATGTGAATCTCCTCATACACCCACCATATAATGCAAAAATGTGCAAAGGTCTGTTTTTTTCTTTCGATCACTACATAGCCTAATGCCACACAAGCAGCGCTGTTACAAACATATTCTGTAGGTCAATGCTAAGGATAACAAAGTTTCCTTCCTTGGACCAGAAGGAGATATTGATAAACCCCTGGAAGAGATCCCAAAACAACTACCCAGGAGCAACACCCAAAGACCCATTCAGTGTGTGAACCAGTTGAGTGGAGTGGACTAACTGGGGGGTGGAAATGGGCCCGGAGTTTGCTCAGCAGAATTTCCCAGACCACCTCTTCCTCTCAACACATTGACACGCTGCCACCACCACCACTAGAAACACCTCACTGGATAGGCCAGCTATGCTATAAACTTTATAAAACACATTATTATATTTTCTTATAAAGCACATATTTTAACTGAACTCTCTGACATCCTCAGCCTTTCCATTCACAAAAATAGAAGGAAGAAAAGTTCCCATTTACTGCTGTCTCATGTCCCCGGCCTATACAATATTTTTTTTCTGCAGACCCTTCAAAAGCCTGACCATATCCTCATTTCACTTGCATTATAAAGTACTCTCCCCAATCCCAGGTCCTAAAGTCTAAGACAGTAGCGCAAACTAATGCTGCCAGATTCAGGAAAAAAAAATTTTGATTCGATTCAGCCTATTGAATTGGTTTTTCAATTCGATTTTCCTGCCCAGTTGGGTGATTTTTTTCAAAACTCCTGGTGGGTTTTATAGCTTTTTCACCCCCTTTGGCTTCTCCTAACCACACTGGCGCTGTGGTGTAAATAAAATAAAGAAACAAAAAGGACTTTTCCTCTCTCTGTTAAATCCTAGCTCACGTTTGCAGTCCAACACCAGCTCTGGCAGGATACACATTTCAAATCTGACATATTATAATCACAAAACAGAAAATAAAATTAATTTTTCTACCTTTTGTTGTCTGGTTATATTTCAAATCTTGTTGGTCCAAGGCTATGGTTTTCTTCTGATAACTTGCTTGCCAGGGTCTCCTTCTTTCTGCATGCTAACCATCCATCTGCCAACTCTGTCCTCCCTTTCCATTTCCCTTCCCTTCCCAGGAAGTCTGGTATCTTTCCTTTTTTTCATCTCCCTCCACAGATCCACCTTTTCTTAACTACCCTTTCATCCGGCATCTCTCCCTCCTTCCCCACCACCCCAGAGTCCACCATCTCTCCCTTTCTTTTCCTAATTACCCTCCTATCCAGTATCTCTATCCCTCCTCCACACCATCCCTTGTGTCCAATTTCTCTCCCTTTCTGTTCCTTCCCTCCCTAAATCCCATGGTCCATCATCTCTCTCCCTCTCCTCTATTTTCAGACCCATTATTTCTTCCCCCCCCCCCCAAAGTTTGGCATATGCACGTCTCTTTGAACACCCCCTTCCCTCCGTGTACTTCTAAACCAGGGTCATCCCCAAAGGCCTGTCCCCCCTTAAAGGTCTGCCTGTCCCCCCTTGAAGGCCTGCACCCCCCTTGAAGGCCTGTTCCACCCCCTTGTAGGCCTGTCCCCCCCTTGAAGGCCTGCACCCCCTTGAAGGTCTGCACCCTCCCCCCGAAGGCCTGTACCCCCCCGAAGGCCTGTCCCCCCCTTGAAGGCCTGTCCCACCCCTTGTAGGCCTGTCCCTCCCTTGAAGGCCTGCCTGCCCCCCCCCTTGAAGGCCTGTCCCTCCCCCATGAAGGCCTGTCCCTCCCCCTTGAAGGCCTGCACCTCTTGAAGGTCTGCACACCCCCCCGAAGGCCTGTCCCCCCCCTTGAAGGCCTGCCTGCCTGCCTGTCCCCCCTCACCCTTGAAAGCCTGCCTGCCTGCCTGCCCGCCCCACCCTGAAGGCCTGATGCCCCGACCCACCCCGAAGGACCGCTCGCCCCCCTGGCCTCCCCACACCACCTATGAAGCAGCCGCAGCAGGATCGTGACGTCAGCGATCTCTGCGCTGCTTAGGCGCTGCTTCCTGTGCCGCGGTCCCGTCCCTTCTCTGACGTCAGAGGAGGGGCGGGACCGCGGCGCAGGAAGCAGCGTCCAAGCAGCTCAGGGATCGCTGACGTCGTGATCCTGCTTCACAGGTGGTGCAGGAAGCTCAGTGGGGCGAGTGGTCCTTCGGGGGTGGGGGGGACTGAACGGCAAGGCCGGGAGCACACCCTCAGGGCTGGCACCCGGGGCGCACCGCCCCCCCCCTTGGTACGCACTGCATACCTGTGCCTTGTTTGATTGTAATTAATATCTGTTTATAAATAGTTGATTAGTTTCTTCCTTGTGAAATCCTTGTACATTTCATTCAGGGCTAGACGGACTTTGCTGGAGCCTGGGAAAAGTAAAAGAGCTGACAAAGAATCTGTGAGCAAAAGAAGTTCAACTTACTGGAATAGCTGTTCAAATGATTACAAAAAATTGGAAACATTATGATAGATTAAACTATACGTTTTGGTGGACAACTGTATGTTATACGTATAAATTAGAAAAAATGAATGCTGAATGTTTAGGGCATAGTGTTTTTTTAAATAAGATATGGGGGTCCATTGGCTTTATTCGTTGATTCACTTTAGGAATTTTTATTTTTCTGATTTTATCACTACACATCCGGGAGGGTGGGTGGGTGGGAGATAATTGAAGATAATTTCTATGTATATCAAATTTTTGTTTTATTTGGTATTATTTTAATTGACAAACACGTACTGATATATTCTATGAAATTACTTCTGTAATAATTGTTTTATTAACAATTACTATTCACTATTTTAGTTTATGTACTTTATATTATTATTATTATTTGATAAGAAGGGTGGGTGGGTAAAACAATATTTTTTATAATTAATTGTATGAATTGGCGCATTCTATGAAAATGGTTCTGTAATAATTGTTCTATAACAAATGTAATACACTGTAGTTTATAAAATAATACAATTTTTACAAAAAAAAAAATCAGGAAAAGGATATCAAAAGATATCCAAAGATTTGAAAATGCCAATTGGTAATCTTCAAACTCTGATTAAGAAGTGAAAAATTATGGGTTGTTAATGCCAAGCCATGGTGAGGTAAACCAAGAAAGATTTCAGACGCAACTGCCAGGAAACTTTGTAGGGATGCAATGAAAAACCCATAAGCAACTTCTACTAGTGTAGTGTGGCTCTTTCCAACATCCATAATAAAGAAATACTTGAACAAAAAATGGGCTGCATGGTGAAGCAAACAGAAAATAAAGACGTTGCTGTACCAATACCACAAAACAGCCCATTTACAATATACCAAACAGTCCCCCGCTTTTACAAACGCGTAGCACGGGTTTTAACGCCGGCAGTGGCGATAACTGCTCAGACGCTCATAGGAATTCTAAGAGCGTCGGAGCAGTTACCACTGCTGCCGGCGCTGAAACCAGCGCTATGCATTCGTAAAAGACGGGGGGGGGGGTATCTAGAAAAGCCTCAAAACATATGGAACAAAAAAAGTTTGTGTGATGAGGACAAAATTGAACTTTATGCTCATAACCATGATGAGAAAAAAATGTGCTTCTGAAAACAGAGTATACCAAATTGTTACTAATTCCTAAGTAAATCCTTGTTTTAAGGACATCAATATCAGTGAGAAATCTAAGACGTCCGTACATTATGATTATAATAAGGCATTCTGAGATCTTCACGGCTGGCAAAATCTATCGTGCCATGCTAAGGTCAGTGGAATTACAGCAGTAGAAAAAAAACAAACAACTAGAAAAACATAAGTTTATAACTGCTGACCTTAGACATTATTGCAAGATATCGGCACTTCTTGAGTTGCTGAAGTTATTTCACCGTTGGTCTTGGTTTTCAAAATTTAGCTCAGGTATGCTGAAATGCTTGTTTCTACTTCGTTTCGTATTAGAAGGGACAGGCTAATGTAGTCCTGCTTTTTCCTATTGCATGCAGAAATTTATAGTTGCTACTTGTTATAGTTTTCCTTAAAACATCAGAGCTACAAAATCCATATGTGCACTGGGGGGGGGGAGGAGGGGGAGAACAGGATTAGATTAGCCTGTCCTCTGTGACATGAAGCCAGGTAGTAATCCAAGTTGAAAGCCCATCACAATATAATTGTATGCCCTCTCGTGTTTTACTGCTTTTGTAAGCAACTCCTTAATGAAAATATTACCCTGTTTGGGCAGGTTTTGCAGTTTCATTATTCTGTTCTCTTAGTACAAGCCAAACAGTTTGCAGAGCTATGAACAATTCTGCATCATCCACTGTATTCCCACTGGAGGCTCAGAAAAGACATGAAATTACTTTTGCATTGGGCCTCGCATTAAATCCAGCTACCGAATGAGATTTACATTTTTTTTTTTTTTTTAAGTCAAATCTATTTTATTAAGCAACAGAAAATACAACAGCAATAACAACCATGGTATGCATTTTCATCAAACACCCGCGGAGGACTGGACTCTTATGTCCTCCCCGGACCCACCATACCCCCACCCCCCGACAAAGAAGCCCCCCACCCTCCCCTCCCCATCCCCCCACAGATACAGAAAAACTCGTAAGCAGGGAACAGCAGAGACACCGAGAAGCCGAAGCAACAAGGAACAATGAAATTGGGGGGGGGGGGGAGGGTATAAAGCAGAATGTGAATTGTTAGCTTTAAACCCCTTTTAGGTTCTCGCCTCTCACAAGCACCTGCAATGGAATGTTATAGCTTGTCATTCTTTAATCACTTTACTGGGTGCGATTTGTTAATATCAATAGACTGAAGAAAAGTAAAATGTGAATAAGCTAACGTAAAGTTCAGCCCAGGTGTGTCATGTTAAAAATATGAGCTCTGATTGAAGCTGGCCATTAAAATAATGCTGCTGGGTATAGTCTTTGAGTGCCATTAGAGGGCTACATTTAAACTAAATAAACAAATGTAAGACATTTTGCTACTCGGGGAGTAGGGTATAAACTTGCTTTTGGGTGTTGTAACTCTTCAGTGCCAAATTGAGACAAGGAAACATGGCAGTGGGTGAAAGTATGTTGATTTAAAGCAGCAATGATGGAAATGCTGTGTGAGACCAACACTGTACAAGAAAGAACTAAAGCTGCCTGTTACCTTACAAATAATAAATAATACACAGCCTAGGCACTCAAACTCATGCTAAACATTTCCAAAGGTATAATACTGTGGGCTCCTTTTACTAAGCTACGATAGCGGTTTTAGCGCACGTGCTAGATGTTGACGCCAGCATTGAGCTGGCGCTAGTGTTAGCTGCAGAGCGTGTGTTTAGCGTGCGCTAAAAACGCTATTGCAGCTTAGTAAAAGGAGCCCTGTATGCAGTAAGCTATTAGCATGCAAACTAAAATAGCTCACAATGGGAGATGCACTACATTTCTTCATGTATGTATTAAAATGTATTATTTATTTATTTTAAAAATTTATATACCACCTAAGATCTAAGTGGTTTCCAGTAATAGACATTCATAAAATAAAACCATAACACATAGGCATTATCTAATCATTTGCCACCTAATCGATCAGGATATACTGTCTGAATGTCTAATACAGCATAAGATTTATACCTGTCACATATTATATGTAGGCATCAACAAATAGCTGTGTCTTTAGTAGTTTCTTAAAGATAGCACGGTCAGTACATAATCTGAAATGCTCAGGAAGGGCATTCCACAGATTCACACTGTCAACCGAAAACATTTTGGCCTTCGTAGCCACACAGTGCACTCCCATCCCCATGGTTGCTGTTAGTTTAATTCCTCCTTCTGACCTCAATGCTCTTCTAGGTCTATAGACCTCCCAATAGGGGCCAGTCTATACAAAACTTGGTGCACTATAGACATAACACTGGCATTCGCATCACTCCTTATATAAACATACAAAATAAAAACACATAACACTTAGTAATGGCAAAGCATGGGCCACAGCTTTCAATGAATTCATCCATCAATGAATTCATATAGACATAACATTTTCATAAATAAATAATTCAGTGTAGCTTAACAACAATAAACCTTGGAGCTAATCGGTGTCGAATTAGCTCAGCTCACCAAATTCATCACATTCTAGCAAACCCCACTTCCCCCAGCAAGACTCGCGGTGTCGCAGAATCATTCCGGCCACACATGGCGGTTCTGCACATGAGCAGACTAAGCACATATAATACTTTAAGCCACACTGTCCACAATTCACCCCATAGCACATTTCTGCAAAAGCTGCAACCAACCCATCCTCCACCCACCAAAACCAAACAACTGAAAAAACTGGGAGGGTGGGCAGGGAACAAATTTTAACCCTGCCTACCCACCTCTTCCCACACGCCCACCCTTCCCAAAAATGATTTAACCCGCCAAAATCACCCTTAATCCCACACAATTCCTCTACCAATCACCCTTCCCCTTCCTAACAACCAATCTTCCTATCCTCGCACCCCGACAACCAATCCCTGCCACCCTTCAGCTCCCACTACCAACCCTCATAGTCTAACCCCCCCAGCCCACTGTAACCACTGTATAAGGATTCGCTCAGTCACTGTTATCAGCTTACAGCTAAACTGTAAGCTCCCATACTTTATAATGTACCCTTTGTTTCATAGGTAGCCAGTGTAATTGTTTCAAAACAGGAGTAATATGTGCCATTCTTGGAATGCCAGTAATCAGCTTAGTGGCCAAGTTAATCATCAACTTCAAAGCCTTACACTTTGTTTTAGTCAAACCCAGATAAAGTGAGTTACAGTAGTCTAATTTTGGCAAAATTAAACTTTGCACAACCATCCTGAAATCATAAGGTGTTAGCTCTGAAAATAATGGGTTAGGGCCAATCTAAAGACTGGCTATTTTGGGGTATTTCAGGGGTGGAGTCAGAACCTGGCCAGTTTCATGCCAACATTCAACACTTAGCTGTCCAGGTTAACATAGAAAAATGTAGGCAGATAAATACCATATGGCCTATTTAGTCTGCCTATCCATGCCATCTACTATCCCTTCCTCTCCCTAAGAGATCCTATATGCTTATTCCAAGTTTTCTTTGATTCAGATACATTTTTTGACTGCGATAGGTTATTGTATGCATTCACTACCATTTGTGAGAAAAATTATTTTCTGTGGTTATTTCATAGTCTGTCCCCTTTCACCTTCATCCTATGCACCCTCATTGCAAAGCTTCCTTTCAATTGAGAGACTTGCCTCATACACATTTATGCCATGTAGGTATTTAAATATCTGTCATATCGTCCCTATCCTGCCTTTCCTCCAAAGTATACATATTGAGATCTTTGAGTCTGTCCTCATATGCTTTATGACAAAGAACCCCAACCATTTCAGTAGCCTTCCTCTAGACTGACTGTATTCTGTTTATATCTTGTTGAAGGTGTTATCTCCAGAACTGTACACAATATTCTAAATGAGGTCTCACCAGGGTTATATACAGAGGCATCAACACCTCCTTTTACCTACTCTCCTTAGAATGTCTGATTATGAGTCAGAAATCTTGTTTCTAGATGTTTTGGTCAGAAAAGCAGCTACTGAATTTGAGACCACAGTATTTAAGAAAGAGACTGATCATAATTCCATTTTACACTTTGACAGCATTCATTCTTCTACATGAAATGTAGATTCCTATTTTCCCTGAGCCCCTCATAAACCTTTCCTCACATTTTGTGAGTATTGAAGCTTTTACCACCATGGCCTGCAATAATAATAAAAAATAACACAACTTCATAAAAAGGGGAAGGGTGTGTGTGTGGGGGGGGGGGGAGATAAGAAACAAAAAAGCCCCAGAACCCAGTTTGAAGGACACTTTACCTTCAAACTAAAATGGGACAAAAATACCTCATTGGCTAAAAAAAGGGTTTGATGCCTGGCAAAAGAGGATTTTCTTTTTTGAATGTTTCTCATCCCAGAATTCCTGTTATTTATTTGATCCCTAAAATTCATAAAGCTCTAATAATAAATGATCTAAAGTCCCTGCTTCAAGATGACAGTGCCAACATCTATCAGACTTAGAGCTATCCAATTTTTGTAACCGAACAGGGGTCCATAATGCTCTATGTAACAGAAAATACCAAGTTTGTCTCATAAATGCCGACATTGTACATCTCATCCTCCAAGTCCAAATCCGTGGCCATTGATACAGTAATTTGATGCTTAATCTCAATGCTCCAAATGTCTCTCAGACCAGTGTTTGGTTTCTTTATAATACATCCAGTCAGCAATTTATACCACTGGGTGGCCTGGTGATCCAAGAAGTCCGCCTGAAAGCATAGGAACTCCATACTATATTGATTATTAAGGTTTTTCCATTCAGGGAACCCCGCCTGAATGGCCTGCTTCAGTTGCAACCATCTAAAACTTTCTGATTTATTAAGGCCATATTTATGTTGCAACTGCGAAAATTCAAGCATTTTACCATTAGAGATAACATCATCTAATAAACGTATTCCTGCTATCATCCAATGCTTCCAGGCGAGCCTTTCTCTGCCAATTTGAATCTTGGAGTTCAGCCATATAGATTAATTTGTAGATTTGTGAATTGGAATAGTTGTTAAATTACTTACATATTGCAATGTTTTCCATGTATCAGCTAATATTCTGTTATCTTTACAGTACATAGGCATTTTGATACTGAGAACATGGCATAGATGTATAGGAGACATGAGTTGCCATTCTAACACAACCAATCAGGGAGTTTTTCCATGAGCTCTGGGAGGACCCAATACATACCCTGGTGCAAAATATAGGATTGATGGTACCTATAAAAATTAGGAAAATTTACTCCTCCCTCTGAAATCGGCTTTTGTAAAGATACCAAAGCAACTCGAGGAGTTTTACCCTACCAAATAAATTTTGTAAGAATGCTATTTAATTTTTTATAAAAGGACCCTTGAAAAAAAAAAACTGGTAACATATCCATCTGATAACAAACCACAGGCAAAATCATCATTTTAACAGTTTGGACTCTCCCCCACCACGAAAGATGTAAAGGATTCCATTGCTCACACATTTCTGTTACCTTCTGTAATAAAAAATTGTCATTTATTTTCATTGTTTTTTCCAACGTATTTTTAATCCAAATGCCTAAGTACTTTATTCCTTCTTCTTTCCAAAGAAAGGGGAATGAATCAAACAAACCTATTGAGTAAGTTTTCTGATAGCCTGCTTTGTTGTTGTTTTTTTAATCAAGTTCAAAGTATTTGTTAATGTTATTCACTTTCTGTTTTTCAGACGTATGGTCCTGTTTCCTTGATGCAGCTTTATGGAGGAAGTGTATTGGGCAATAGGGAATAGTTCTTTGTTGAAGGCGCCTGGCGAGGATGGCATGCGCATTGAATTTTATAAGCTCTTAGGTGAGGAGATCATTCAGCCACTTGCTCAGATGTTTACTGTCATGGTTGGCGCAGAGGCTTTACTGGAGGGTATGAACATGGCACACATTTTGCTGTTGCCTAAACCGCATAAAGACCCTGAACAAGCAGGTTCCTATCGACCTATTTCCTTATTGAATAAGGAGGTTAAATTGTTAGCGAAAATCATGACAAAGCGGATGGCTGCTGTGCTTCCCTCCCTTATACACGAAGCTCAGGTGAGATTTGTAAAAGGACGAACTATAGCTAAATATGTAAGAAAATTGTTGCTGTCTTTGGAAAAGCGGGCGGCGAGCAATTTCTCATCTGTGCTGGTTAGTTTTGATGCCAAAAAGGTGTTTGACAGGGTGAGGTGGGATTTTCTTTATGATACTTTAGCGGCTTATAGTTTTGATGGTTTTTTTGTATCGGCGGTGCAAACATTGTGTGCTTTTCCACAGGCTAGAATAGCGTTGAAAGATTTCGAAATGGACAGGTTCCTGATTTCTAGGGGGATGAGACAGGGTTGCCCCTTATCGCCGTTGTTGTTTGTGCTTACATTGGACCCCTTAATTCGGGATATTTATGCGATGCCATCTATAAAGGGAATTGACATCGGAGCTACCTCTTTTAAGTTATCGGCCTTTGAGGATGATATTTTAGTACATCTTACAGATCCTTTGCCTTCTTTGACAGTCTTACTGGACTTGATAAAAGAATATGGTAAATATGCAGGGTTTCGCTTAAATGTGGATAAATCGGAGGCGTTAGCATCCTCAGCAGCGGTTCAGGCCCTATGGGGGAATGGATTTCCATTGACATGGGCGCCTGGGCAGTTTGTGTATTTGGGGACTTTGATGACTATGAAGGTTCCCTGTTTGTATCGTCTTAATGTGGATAAGCTTCAGCAACAGATGGAGCTCTTGCTGGAGACATGGAGAGCATTGCCCCTTTTTCAGATGGGGCACATTTGTTTGGTTAAGATGTTCATCTTTCCCAAATGGCTGTATGTTTTGTAGACTCTGCTGTTGTGCTTGATAAAGAAAGATTTACACATTCTTTATAAAGGGGTTACTCATTTTTGTTGGGTGGCTAAGAAACCTAAATTGAAGGTGTCTCAGTTGGTGGGGAATTGGCATAGGGGAGGATTAAGATTACCGGATGTGCAGATTTATAATTATGCGTGTCTGCTTCGTCATTTGGGAGATTGGGTGAATATGACTAGCAATTATACCCCTCTTCTGATGGAACGTGAGTTTTTTGCTCCCTATGATGTGTTTGCATTACTGCATAGTTCTCGGAGGGTGCTGCCCCCTTCTATCAGATCCAGTGTATTATTTAGCACATTGCAAGCGGCTTGGTGTTGGCTTGTGCGTGCCTTGGGAGGAGATCCGAAGGTCACTGATCTCTTGCCTTTGCGGGGAAACCTGGCCTTTCCTCCGGGAAAGGAATCAAGAGACTATCTGTCCTGGAGAGCGAAAGGAGTTACAAGTTTAGAAAATATTTTGGGGGATGATAGGGAGCTGTTGACATGTGCAGATTTACTAGCTAAGGTGAGGAAGACCTGGGGAGTGCAGTTTGCATGTCATCAAGTAAAACACTATGTGAGATCCCTCGACAGAGCACAATTTAGTTTACACTTGGGAGCCAGGCTGTGGGAGTTGTTTGTTCGAGAGGAGGGGACGCCTCTTACGGTCTCTAGCATTTATGCTAGATTGCAAGATTTACAACCTGCCAGGGACTACTAGAGCATCAAGGGTAAATGGGAAAAGAAACTGCAGATTAATCTGGGACATTGGGATGTAGCCCGTACTTTGAGGGCAACGCCTGGGGTCAGTGGCATACCTAGCATATGTGACACCCGGGGCCCATCATTTTTGGCACCCCCCCATCTGTACGAAAAACATGATTTTTAGTAACAAGCCACATGTCACACATGAGTACTTAGGAAAAGGCAGCATCTTACATACTGCAGTGAACAGTACAACATCAATACACCCATTGTAAAACTAAACAAGCCAGACCAGCACAGATCAATCCTACAACGTCAATCCTAACAGAAAACCATGTCTTTCGAACACACAGAACACAGAAAACACCTTAGCCTAGTATGGAATATGTCATCACAAACTAACCCCTCCCCCTTTTACAAAACTGTAGTGTGGATTTTAGCCACGGTGGTAACAGCTCTGACGCTCATAGAATTCTGAGCATCAGAGCTGCTACCACCATGGCTGGCGCTAAAAAATGCTCCACAGTTTTGTAAAAGTGTGGATAAAATAGAAATACATAGACAAAGGTTAAATTGAACCAGCAAGAAGCTGGACTCTGAATACAATGCAACACTACAGAAACAGTGACACATGTCTCCTAAAGCAATAAAGAAATAGAAAATTTTTGTTCTACCTTTGTCTTCTCTGGTTTCTGCTTTCCTCATCTTCTTGTTACTCTCTTCCTTCCATCCATGGTCTCTCTTCTCTCTGCATCTTCCATTTGCTCTGTTACTGTGCCTCTCCCTTTCTCCCTCCTTCCAAATTGGTCTGGCACCCATCTTCTTCCCTCCGCTCCTCCCATAGTCTGGCATCTTCTCCCTTTGTGATCTGGCATCTCTGTGTTTACTTCCCCCTAACTTAGTCTGGAATCTCTCGCTCCTCCTTCCCTTCCCTAGTCTGACATATTTCTCTCCTTCCCTCCCCCTCCCCAATCCAATGCTCTGACATCTCTCTCCTTCCCTTTCATCCCCATGTCTGGCATCTCTCTCTCCTTCCTTCCCCTCTCCCATAGTCTGGAATCTCTATTCACCCTTTCCATTCCCTTTCTTCTCCTGGAGCTCTGCAATTGTTCTCTCCAGTTCTTCTTCATCCCTGCAGTCCAGCATCTCTCTATTACCCTCCCTCCTTCCCTTTCATCCCCTTATTTGGCACCTATCTCTCCTTCCCTTCCCCTGGCATCTCTATCTTCCCTTTCTCTTTCTGTCCCTGAAGGTATAGTATCTTTCTTTTCCTCTCCATCCTCACAGTCCATCATTTATTTTACCTTCCATATGATTCTCCCCCCTCCCCTTGCAGGATCCGGTTTTTGCTCACTATTCTCATTCTCAGCAGTGCTGTTCTTACTCATCTGGCCAATGGACTAACTGTATAGCTCTCGATGGAGACTGCCCCAACTTTGTTGGTTGGGCTTAGAACTTTTCAGCAGACCCTTGTAACTGTGTTCTATTGTAGGGAAAGACAGAAAAAACAATACTGGGGTAAGGGAAAGATGAAAGTGATAAAGGAAGGGAAGAGATGAAAAGAAAAACTGAACAGGAGAGAAAGGACAGAAAGAAAATAAGACAGATGCAAGAAGCGCAAAAGGTGAAGAAAACAGAAAACAGAAGAAGATATAACAAGAAAAGGAAGATATGTAGATATGTTTTCTGAGGATTATTTGTTTGTCTAATGTTTTTTTTATAATTTTATGTATGTAAATTATGTAAACCGTTTAGTTTTAAATGGTATAGAAATTTTAAAAATAAATAAATGAATAAAATGTATGAAAATATTCAAACATGCAGAACAAAAAACTGGGTGACTAGTTTATCTTTTAATGGAAATATCAAAGCATTTCAATAAATGTTGCTATGCATAATATACTGTATAATATAGGCTCCCGTTTACAAAGCCACTGTAGCGATTCAATTCCACTGGGCTGCATCACATTTGCTGTGTTGGGACTCACTACCATAGGTCCATAAAGTTCTATGCTGATTTACATAGATGCACTCCAAATCTTTACACCTGTCCTGCAAAATGTCTTAATCCGTGGGACAGGATCTACTAATGGGCTGGATAGAACATAAAAACTGGTGAGCCTTGGTTATAAATATCTGGCAGTAAGAATGTATTGTAAGGGCCATCTTAAAAGAGAGGAAAGAAACACATTTTTTACCTTATTTTAAAATCTTAAGCAATTTCTACAGAAATCACAAAAAGCATTGACTGCCTTCTTATCTAAAACAGTTGTCCCAAAGTGTGGATAAACACAATTATTTCTGTAAAGTGCAATTCCATTTCCATGTTGTAGTCCTTAATGTGACGGTTTTCAGATGCATGAGAAAAGGTCAGTTTTCACGTTAATGGCCAAGAGTGCTGCCATTACAAGCACTTTTGCTATGCTTTAAAAGCAAGCCCAAAATACTAAGTCACAAAAGTCCTTTGGATGAAATTGAATGGCATCCTGTGTACCACAGAGAAATGGGTTGTTGGGGGTTTTTTTTTTCCACTGAATAAAATGCAATATTAAGTATGAAACCTAGAAATGCCATAGTGGGTTAATGAAACTCTTATTTATACAGTACAGTTCTCCTGTAATTTTCCCTCAAGTGAGTTGGTTCTGTGTTCCACTTGAATTCAAATGCTTTTACAAATCACAAGGAAAGCATTTCAAACTCACAGGAAGGAACATTAAATAAGAATTATGGAATACCTATTAGAGTGATAGCAGCCTTCATAATAAAATTGGGGTGTGTGCACTGTTTCAATTTTAATTATTTTACCTTTGAAAAAAAAAATCTGTAAAAGATAGAAGGGCATGTCAGCACTTTTAGTAAGCATGCTCTAGGTTGCAATTAATAAATTTGATTAAATTTGACTACATATGATTTATTGCATATGATCATATTCCACTAGTTCTCATGATTGCTGGATGCTAAAGAAAACCGCTTCACAGAACTTAGAGGAAGATTCTCAAAACTTACCGTGCCTTTAACAATAGGTGCTAAACCTGTTCCAACTGGTTTAGTGTGCGTGTATTTTAGTGACCGATTATCAAAATGGCTCATCGTGGTCTTTTCTGAGCTTTCTAGCAGTCTCCGAATCTGCCATGTAAATGTAGTACAATGAGGTCATTAATATTAAAAAGATAGTAAAATGGGCTCATCAATATTCAAAGGAGCACTCCAGGTGATTCTCTTTCATCGCCATGTGATTCCCCAAGTGCAGTGCCAGCTTTTGCCAACCAAAAATCACCATTGCTCCAGAAGAGCCAGTACTGTGAATATCGCTTCTCAGGCATGTATTTCTGGCTGTGACTCATGATAAAATTTACTCATACTGCAATTCTCCTCTAATCCTTCATATATAGAAACATAGAAGATGACGGCAGAAAAGGGCTACAGCCCATCAAGTCTGCCCACCCTGCTTACCCACCCCCTGTCTATGCCTTAATGACCCAATTTCCTTATCTTGACCCTCGTAGGGATCCCACATGGGTATCCCATTTATTCTTAAAGTCTGGCACGCTGTCTGCCTCGATCACCTGCACTGGAAGCTTGTTCCAATGATCAACCACTCTCTCTGTGAAGAAATACTTTCTGGTGTCGCCATGAAATTTTCCGCCCCTGAGTTTGAGCGGGTGCCCTCTTGTGGCCAAAGGTCCCTTGAGAAAGAAAATATCATCTTCCACTTCGACACGTCCCGTGAGGTACTTAAATGTTTCGATCATGTATCCCCTCTCCCTACGTTCCTCGAGAGTGTAGAGCTGCAATTTGTTCAGTCTCTCTTCGTACGAGAGACCCTTGAGCCCCGAGATCATCCTGGTGGCCGTCCGTTGAACCGATTCAATTCTGCGCATATCTTTACTGTAATGTGGCCTCCAGAATTGCACACAGTACTCCAGATGAGGTCTCACCATGGCCCTGTACAACGGCATTATGACTTCAGGCTTTCGGCTGACGAAACTTCTATTGATACAACCCAATATCTGCCTTGCCTTAGATGAAGCCTTCTCCACTTGATTGGCAGTTTTCATGTCTGCACTGATGATTACTCCTAAATCTCGTTCTGCTGAAGTCCTAGTTAAAGTTTCTCCGTTCAAGAAGTACGTCCTGCATGGATTTCCGCTTCCGAGGTGCATGACCTTACATTTCTTAGCATTGAAGCTAGCTGCCAGGTTGAGGACCAACTTTCCAATGTAAGCAGGTCCTGCGCCATATAATTCTGTAAACTGCATTCACTTACTATATTACATAGTTTGGCGTCATCGGCGAATAGTGTTATTTTACCTTGAAGCCCTTGAGTCAGATCCCCTATGAATATGTTGAAAAGGAGTGGACCCAGGACCGAGCCCTGCGGCACTCCACTGGTCATCTCCGATGTTTTAGAGAGGGTACCATTAACCACCACCCTCTGAAGTCTGCCACTCAGCCAATCATTGACCCATGCAGTTAGTGTCTCTCCTAACCCCATCGATTCCATCTTGCTTAGCAGCCTGCGGTGTGGGACACTGTCAAAAGCTTTACTGAAGTCCAGGTACACGACGTCCAAAGACTCTCCCAAGTCCAACTTTCTTGTTACCCAGTCAAAGAAGCTGATGAGATTGGATTGGCAGGACCTATCCTTGGTTAATCCATGCTGACTGGGATCCCGAAGATTCCCTTCATTCAAGATCGTGTCCAATTTGCTTTTAATTAGTGTTTCCATGAGTTTGCACACTATTGATGTGAGACTCACCGGTCTATAATTCGCAGCTTCTGCCCTGCAACCCTTTTTATGCAGAGGAACGACATTAGCTAATTTCCAGTCCAGGGGAACTTTCCCCTTACTTAGGGAGAGATTGAATAGCTCAGCCAACGGTTTCGCCAGGACATCGCTCAATTCTCTGTGCACTCTTGGGTGCAAATTGTCTGGTGCCATGGCTTTGTTCACCTTGAGTCTTGCCAGTTCACTGTAAACTTCACCTGTTGTGAACTCAAAATTTTGAAACGGGTCTTCTGTGCTTTGTGTTGCCTTCAACTGCGGACCGTGTCCCGGTGCCTCACAGGTGAAGACTGAGCAGAAGTATTCATTCAGTAGTTCGGCTTTATCGGAATCTGCTTCCACGTAACTTCCGTCCGGTCTTCTAAGGCGTACTATCCCGCCTGTGTTCCTTTTTCTGTCACTAATATACCTGAAGAAGGATTTGTCCCCCTTTTTAATGTTTTTTGCCAGAATTTCTTCCACTCGAAGTTTTGCCTCCCTAACTGCCATTTTGACCGCTGTAGACCTGGTCCTATATTCTACTTTTGCCTCTCTTTTCTCCGTGCGCTTGTAGGAGAGAAATGCTTTTTTCTTCTCCTTAATGAGGTGCGAGATCTCCGCGGTGAACCATTGGGGTTTATTGTTTCTTTGTCGTTTATTTACTGATTTTATGAAGCGGCTAGTTGCTTCATGTATGGTTGATTTCAGTGTTAACCACTTAGCTTCTACATCATCGGTCTCCGCTTGGTCCTGCAGCGTCTGATAGACGAAATCTCCCATGCGTGCGAAGTCTGTGCCCCGGAAATTGAGTACCTTTGTTTTCGTGTTTGATCTAGGGAAGCCTTTCCTAAGGTTGAACCATACTATGTTGTGGTCGCTGGAGGCTAGCGTATCTCCTACTGAGACCTCTGAGACGCTTTCTCCATTGGTGAGTACCAGGTCGAGGATCGCCTGGGCCCTAGTGGGCTCCGTTACCATTTGTTTGAAACGTGCTCCCTTTATGGAGGTTAAGAGCTTCCTGCTACCGCTGGTTGTCGCTGAAAATGAGTTCCAGTCTGCATCAGGCATATTGAAGTCCCCTAGCAGTACAGCTTCTCCTCGTAGAGTGATATTCTCTATGTTTTCAATTAATTCTGCGTCCATGTCTTCCAGTTGTCTTGGGGGTCTGTATACCACACCTAGATACAGGCATTTTTCTCTGCCTCTTGCCAGGTTTACCCAGAGGGACTCCCCGGTGTACTTGACATCTGTGATCCTGGTGGTTTTGATGTCCTCTTTAATGTATAGAGCTACCCCCCCTCCTAACCTGCCCTCTCTGTCCTGACGAAGTAGATTGTAGCCCGGTATAGCCATATCCCACCCATGTGAGTCCGTGAACCAAGTTTCAGATATTGCCACCACATCTAGGTCGGCATTCCTTATTTCAGCCTCCAATTCTAGAATTTTGTTACCTAAACTGTGTGCATTGACATACATGGCCCTCCATATCTTGTGTTTGCTAAGTCCCTGTGAGGCGTATCCTACCCGAGTCGGTGTGACTCCCAAAGAACTGTTTGCAATGTGGATACTTACCTTGGACATGGAAGCGGAGTTTCGACTCACCTCATCAGGATAATTCCTTTCTGCACTAATATGTGAATGGGTACCCTCCCCGACTTACCTAGTTTAAAGCCCTGTGAAGGAGGCAGGCTAGTCGGTGTCCGAAGACGTTCTTACCCCTACTGGTCAGATGGAGTCCGTCTGGTCCCTGAAGTCCTTGTAGCGCTTCCCCATGGTTTAGGAATCCGAAGTTCATATCCCGGCACCATCCCTGTAGCCACTCGTTCGTCCTCAGGATACGTTCATCTCTGGCTCTTCCCTTGCCTCTAACTGGGAGGATCGATGAGAAAACCACCTGCGCTCCTGTCTGCTTCAGCCTCTCACCCAGTGCTCCAAAGTCTCTGGTGATGGTCTCCGGTGTGTTCCTGGCAGTGTCGTTGGTTCCTATGTGAACAAGAAGCATAGGAAAGTGGTCTCGGGGCATGAGTAGTCTATCCAGACTGGCGGTGACATCTCGTATCCTGGCTCCAGGCAGACAGCAGACCTCCCTAAATTGCATATCCGGTCTGCAAATTGGTCCCTCGGTGTCCCTCAGCATGGAATCCCCGATGACTATTACTCTGCGCTTCTTTGAGGGGAGCCGGTCAGTTGTCCCTGGAGATGGAGCTGTGTGTTGGGCCTGCTCCTGTTCCTGCTCCTAAATCTCGTTCTGCTGAAGTCCTAGTTAAAGTTTCTCCGTTCAAGAAGTACGTCCTGCATGGATTTCCGCTTCCGAGGTGCATGACCTTACATTTCTTAGCATTGAAGCCTAGCTGCCAGGTTGAGGACCAACTTTCCAATGTAAGCAGGTCCTGCACCATATAATTCTGTAAACTGTATTCACTTACTATATTACATAGTTTGGCGTCATCGGCGAATAGTGTTATTTTACCTTGAAGCCCTTGAGTCAGATCCCCTATGAATATGTTGAAAAGGAGTGGACCCAGGACCGAGCCCTGCGGCACTCCACTGGTCACCTCCGATGTTTTAGAGAGGGTGCCATTAAGCACCACCCTCTGAAGTCTGCCACTCAGACAATCATTGACCCATGCAGTTAGTGTCTCTCCTAACCCCATCGATTCCATCTTGCTTAGCAGCCTGCAGTGTGGGACACTGTCAAAAGTTTTACTGAAGTCCAGGTACACGACGTCCAAAGACTCTCCCAAGTCCAACTTTCTTGTTACCCAGTCAAAGAAGCTGATGAGATTGGATTGGCAGGACCTACCCTTGGTGAATCCATGCTGACTGGGATCCCGGAGATTCCCTTCATTCAAGATCGTGTCCAATTTGCTTTTAATTAGTGTTTCCATGAGTTTGCATACTATTGATGTGAGACTCATATATAGTTAATAGATCCTGGCATGACGGAAGAGTGGGACTTGGGTGTGATTCTATGTGATGATCTTAAGGTGGCCAAACAGGTTGAAAAGGTGACAATGAAAGCTAGCAGGATGATAGGTTGCATAGGGAGAGGTATGGCCAGTAGGAAAAAGAAGGTATTGACGCCTTTGTATAAGACTCTGGTGAGACCTCATTTAGAATATTGTGTACAATTCTGGAGGTCGCATCTTCAAAAAGATATGAAAAGGATGGATTCGGTCCAGAGGAAATCTACTAAAATGGTGTGTGGTCTTCATGATAAGGTATATAGGAACAGACTTAAAGATCTCAATCTGTATACTTAGGAGTAAAGGCAGGAGAGGGGAGATATGATAGAGATGTTTAAATAACTAAATAATATTAATGTGCATGAGTCGAATCTCTTTCATTTGAAAGGAAACTCTGCAATGAGAGGGCATAGGATGAACTTAAGAGGTGATAGGCTCCGGAGTAATCAGAGGAAATACTTTTATACAGAAAGGGTGATAGATGCGTGGAACAGTCTCCCGAAAGAGGTGGTGGAGACAGAGACTGTGTCTGAATTCAAGAGAGCCTGGGATAGGCACGTGGGATCTCTCAGAGAGAGAAAGAGATAATGGTTACTGTGGATGGGCAGACTAGATGGGCCGTTTGGCCTTTTTTCTGCTGTCATGTTTCTATATTTCATGTGCTTACCATCTTAGCCATTATTGTCATAGGATCAATATAACTTTTTTTTTTACTTTTTCATTTATAGCTTGTATCTTTATATTACTGCGACAAAATCACTTATCTGCTTAAATCATTGTAAGCAGATAAATGAAGAACCTAAGATAAGTGATTTTAAGCAGATAAGTGAAGAACTTAAGAGAGCCAGCTGAAGATCTATTAACTCTACATATATGAAGGATTAGAGGGTTTAAGGATTGCAGTATGAGTGGACTGTGAAAAAATTCCCCCAAGACGATAGCCTAGGAAATATATGGTGTATTAATCATGATAAAACTTGACATTAAAAACAAAAATTACGAGTCACATAAATTATAGTAGGAATTATGGGGAGAGAGTGTGACAAAAGCACGCTTCTTGAGTGCGTGTATCATAGATGTGTTTCTGGCTGTGGCTCATGATAAAATTCAACATTAAAAAAATTACAAGAAGCCCATGAATTATTGATGTTTGTGAGGGTGCGTGTTTTGTGCCACAACAGCAGACGGCATTATGAATGGTGGGTCTTGTCCTTGCACTTTCCATTTAACTATCAAATTACAAAAATATGGAAAGTACTACCCATAGAAATTCACATTACTATGGTGTATGCCCTGTTTCACAAAAATCTGAAAACATAGCTCTTCCAGAAATTGTGGTTAAAGGATAGCAAAACCCTGACTTTACATTGTATGTCTATATTTCTGAAGTCTCTGTAACCCACTATAACATAGGTCTCTGTTAGGATTCTAATCCAATTCTAACATGCATTGTATGTTAATTTCTGTGTAACAATAAAGCTTTTGTATACACACAGGATATAACATCATAGGCAATAGTGGTGAAAGGCCAAAGAGATAATTTTGAGGTGGAAAATGTGGTTGATATGGGGGGAAAAGTGCCAGTAAAAAAGGAGATGACTATCCTGGGAGTGTGCTTAGATAGTTGTTTGAGAATGGAAAACCAAATATTAAAAATAATCAGGGTGGGATACATGCAACTTCAAATGCCGACCCCACGACCCCTCCACCCCCAATACCACTCCCCGTACCTTGACATTGTTGGACGGCCGGCGGGTGCCAAGCCTGCCCGTCCAGCAGGCCAGCCAGCTCAGGAATGGAGCCAGATTGGCCCAGGCAGCTCAAACCCCGCCAACAGGTGGGGCCTGAGGCACCTGGGCCAACCAGAATAGGCCCAGGAGCCTTAGGCTTCTCCTGTGGGCAGGACCTTAAGCACATGGACCGGGTTGGGTCCATATGCCTAAGGACCCACCCACAGGAGGGGCCTAAGGCTCCTGGGCCTATTCTGGTTGGCCCAGGCACCTCAGGCCCCACCTGTTGGCGGGGTTTGAGCTGCCTGGGCCAATCTGGCTCCATTCCTGAGCTGGCTGGCCTGCTGGACGGGCAGGCTTGGCACCCGCCGGCCGTCCAACAATGTCAAGGTACGGGGAGTGGTATTGGGGGTGGAGGGGTCGTGGGGTCGGCATTTGAAGTTGCATATATCCCACCCTGATTATTTTTAATATTTGGGGCAGGGGGGTCACGGGTCAGCGGGTGGGGCCAATCAGGGGCTCGGGGGGCGGCCGTGGGGGGGGGGTTGAGTTGACCTGCCCATATTTTAGTGGGGGTGGGGGATAGGGGGTCCACCTGGGCAGTTGGGATTGGGCTGCCCGTTCTTGTAGGGGATAGGGGTCACTCCTGGCTAGATCCTGGGGGGAAGGGGGGTTAGAAATCGCAGGGCCAGGAGGGCTTGGGCACCTCCTGGCCCCATCAGACTCGGCGGGGGGGGGGGGTTGGGGATCGTGGGGCAGGAGGGCTTGGGCTCCCTTCTGCCCTGATGTTGTCGGGGAACGTCAGGCTGTTGATGGGGCAAGAGGGCTTGGGTTCCCTCTTGCCCTGATGTTGTCGGGGGGGGGGAGGGGGGTGATGTATTGCGGCAGGAGAGATTGGCCATCTCCCCTGCCGCGATGTGATCACTTCTCTACCCAAACTGCCACAACCCACGGCAATAGAGATTGGGTATCTCTCCTGTCGCTGGTCGTGGCAGTTTAGGTAGAGGGGTGATCGCATCGCAGTAGGGGAGATGAGGCAACTCTCCTGCTGCAATGGTTGTGGTGGGGGGGTAGTTGCTGGGCCGCTGAACTGATGCGCCAGCCGCCATCAGCTCAGCAGCCCCTTTTTCGGCACTTATACCTGTTTTGACTTGGTCTAAGTCACAACGTATAAGTGCTGACTAGGCAACCTGTCAAATCATTTGGTTATACGTGTTGTACACCTAGATGTAGGTCAGCCCACCTCACGCTCACTGCCCGCACTTTCTCCGCCTCTAAAAATGCCTCTTTTCTCTCTGTGCGTTTAGAGGCAGCGGAAAGGCCTAAGCTGGTTTTAGATACGTCTAAAACCAGCTTTGATTATGGGTACTTGGACGATCAGGCTTTTTGATCGTCCAAGTTGCCATTTAGGCCACTTTTTAGATGTTTGATTTTTTTTATTATGAGCCCCATAGGATTTAGGGATTACAATTATTATAGAAATGATTAAACCAACAAGGGTGCAGAACAGCGGTTAAGAGTTTAAAGAAAACACAAAATGATGGGCTTTTACC
Source organism: Geotrypetes seraphini (assembly GCF_902459505.1). Classification (NCBI taxonomy): domain Eukaryota; kingdom Metazoa; phylum Chordata; class Amphibia; order Gymnophiona; family Dermophiidae; genus Geotrypetes; species Geotrypetes seraphini. Next base: position 232,351,410 of record NC_047084.1, read on the forward strand.
CTCAGTTTGAATAAGACTAGAGGCAGAAGTCTATCTGCAACATTCTTGCTTGATTACCATAAAAGGGGTTGCATTATAGGCCAAAATTGATTTTACTATTTGTTGCTAGAGTAATGGGAAAAAGCAGCATTATCCCAATTGGAACTTTTCGTGGAAGAAAATGGTTGCTTGGATAAATACCAATTTGGATTTAGAAAGGCACACAGTGTGGAGACATTACTGTTAGCAACTTTCGATGAATTACTCTTGGGAATAGATTAGGGGGATTGTTTCTGTCTGATTTATCTTGATATCTCCTATGCCTTTGATTCTCTCAATCCAGAATTGATGTTATGGAGACTCAGGAAGCTAGGTATTAAAGGGACAGTATGGGAATGGTTTAAAATCTTCTTGATGGAGAGGAAAATGTGTTTAAGAAGTCATGGAGAAATGTCATCTAAAGTTGTAGTAGAACGGGGTGTTCTGCAAGATCATCACTATCTGCAATTTTGTTTAATATACTACTGTATATTGTATATCTAGCGCCATTTGGAAAACTTTTAGATCATATAGGTATCTCCTATAGAATATATGATGATGATGTTCAGTTTTTCTTTAGGATTATGGAATGGGTTGAGAAACTCACATATATGCAGAAGATCAATGACTGGATGAATTGTAGTGGATTTAACCTGAATGTAGATAAGACAGAAATAATGATTTTTGGAGACCAGTATGAGAATTTATGGCCCTGTGAGGTGCATTTGAATGAGCATGTGATTGTGATTAGAGAAGAAATTAAAGTTAGGAGTAATCCTTGATGCAAAGTTATCGTTCAAATCACAAGTAGCGAAAGTTGCACAGATAGCATACCTTGCTATGAAAAAGTAATCACAGTTAAAAAATGTACTAACCGGTTGGGATTTCAGACAAGATTTCTAAACAATGGTATTATCAAAGCTAGATTACTATAAAGATGTTTATTCAGGGCCACCTTTGACTCATATGAAAGCATTACAGAGTGTGCGGAACTCAGTAGCTCAGATCCTGATGGGGACATCCCATTTTGAAGACATTTCATCAACAACATTTCTCCATTCTGGTTCAGTCAATTATTTTATCTCATCTTGACTATTGTAATGCCCTCTAGCTCGGTATTACACAAAACTGTCATTCTAGATTACAATTGATCCAGAAAACTGCGGCCAGATTGATTTTCAGGAAATATAAGTTTGATCATGTAACACCATTACTTTATAACCTGCATTGGCTTCCTGTGTATTTTAGAGTCCAGTTTAAATGTGCCTGTGTCATTTTCAAAATTCTCTTTGGAATTTTTTCCCCATTAGTCCCTCTATCTTGGAATCTTTATAGATTCTCTTTTGCAAGGGGTGATCAACAATTTAAGCTATCTTGTCCATCTAGTAAAGGTATCAAAAGAATCAAAGCTTTTGGTCAATCCCCGTCCTTCAAGTTCGCCCTTCCTTCGCCCCCTTTTATCTCACCTTGTCCTGCTTACTCATTTAAATTGTTTCTCCTTCTGCCAATTGTACCCCCCGTTATTCCCCTCTACCCTTTATTCTCGAACTGTACCCTTCACATTACTTTCTTCTTGGTTCTAACCGTACACAGACTGTCTAGCCCCTCTTTGTTGTACCTATCTTTTGCTCTATCTTTTGCTCTGATTTACCATTTTCTCTGATTGTACCATTCGCTGATTGTTCCTATTTTTGATCTGATTGTACCATTCGTTGATTGTCCAGCCCTTCTTTGTTGTAAACCGCCTCGAACTACTATTGGCTTTGGTGGTATATAAGAAATAAATTATTATTATTATTATTAACTTTGGAATGATCTTACACTTTTTTTGCGATGTTCTAGTTCTCTTTCACCCTTTCACAAGTCTTTGAAAACCATTCTGTTTACCAAACACTTTGATAATTAATTTCTCTTCTATTCCTGTTATGTTGTTACTTGTTTAATTTAATCACCATTTCATGTTTTTATTATTTTATCTAACTATTGTAAACCGAGTCGAGCTTTCTCAGATTGAGGACTCGTTATACAAAACTAAGCATTAGATTAGATTAGATATCCCCAATTTTTTAAAAAACTTCATTGGTTGCTAGTTTACTAATGTGTGCAATTTTAAAATCTTGAAAATTGTCCAAGGCATTTATGATACTTTACCTGACTATCTGAAAAAGTGCTTGACATTGTCTAGTCCAAATAGATCTTTATGTTCAGAGAATTGTTATTAGATGTGTGTAAAAGAGGAGTAGTGAAATATGCTATTACCAGGAAGTCCTGTTTTTCGGTAACAGGCCCAATATTATGGAATGGAGTTTCTGGAATAATACAACTCTGTAAAAATTTTTTACAATTTTGAAAACTGCTTAAAACATACTTTTTGTTCAAGCTTTTAATTGATATCAGAAATTCCTATGGGTTGAGAATTTTTGGGATCAGTTCTGAAGAGTTTAATTGTAAGGGAAGAAGTATGGGTATTTAACCTGATTTCACCTATCTGATGTTGATGTATGTCCATTCATACTATGTATGCTTTCATTGTAAGCCGCTTAGGACTTAAGCGGATTATAAATATTTGAAATAAATAAAGTATAATAAGACAAGGTAATAACACAGCCTCCCATGAAACCCCACATCATAATTTCTACTCCCACAGAGTAGGGCACTGTAATTACTTTCTCTAAGCTTCGTGAAAGAATCTAAATCACTAAAGTACTCTATTTATTATTAATAATAATAATAATAACAACTTTATTTTTATATACCACAATACCATAAGCAGTTCAAAGTGGTTCACAATAATAGAGACAGCTGACAGACAGTGAAGTTACAAACAGCAATTGAAATACAGCAGCATAATTATAAAGTTAAACAAATTTATCACAAAGATAGGTCTTTACTGTTCTTCTGAAAGATTGGTAGGAAAAAGCTTTCAAAATAAATTCACTTAACCAGTCATTCAGTTTATCAGCTTGAAATAAAGAGTCCTAACCAGGAACCTCTTACAAACACAACCTTTCAATGTAGGAAAGATAAATGAATCTACAGGTATGCCTAGTTATGCCAGCAAGATCAAAATGGTACAAAAGATAGTCCACCTCACTCAATTACTATTCAACCTCTTCATAGCTTCATTAGGCACTGCCCTAGATGCCCTAAACATAACTTCTTTCAGCTACGCAGATGACATAACCATCATCCTCCCCTTTGACATCCAAGACCCCATATCCAAAGGATGCCTGAAAACAACACTGGAAACTGTGGAAAAATGGATGATGAACCATAAGCTGAAACTGAATGCGGAGAAAACCAAATTCCTACTACTAGAGAAGGAACAAAAACCATCACTAACAGAACTGGAAGTAAACACAATCAAATATCCTATACAGAGCACTCTCAAAATTCTAGGAATACAATTAGACAGACGCTGCACAATGCAGACACAAATACACAAAATCATACAAAAAGCATTCTTCACCATGCGAAACCTAAGAAAAATAAGAAAATTCTTTACCAAAGAACATTACAAGATCATTGTACAATCCCTCACACTTAGCACCTTAGGTTACTGCAACAGCCTCTACCTACCATGCCCAAACAACATGATAAAACAACTACAGACCGTTCAGAACACAGCCATCAGACTCATCTAACTGTCTCAGCAAATTTGACCACATCACCCCCGCCTATGTAGACTCTCACTGGCTTCCGATAAAAGCAAGACTTCAATTCAAGTTCTATTGTCTACTATTTAAAGTAATCCATGGTACTGCCCCCTGTTACCTAAACAACCGACTATACCGCTACCACTCACCCAGATCAAGGAGAACTCAAAATCTATTCACCTTCCCCCCTCACAATGGTACCCGATGTAAGAAACTATACGACAGCCTTCTAGCGACACAGGCAGCGAAAATTGACCCCACCATCATCAAACTGATGATCAAAACAACAGACATCAAAGTGTTTCGAAAAGAAATCAAAACATTCCTATTTAAAAAACACGTCACCACTAACAAATCTCCTCCCCCTTCGCACTAGCTCACCCTCTAACACATTAGTCAACTCCTAGAACCTTACCTTCCAAAAATATTCTGATTCACAAATAAGCATCTACCTTCAGTAACTAATAAACCTCCCCCTTCATTGTTAGGTAACTTTTTCTTCTGTAACCAGTATATACTGATATTCTCCACGGAACCCTGTTATTACTTAATTCTCTACTTTGAAATTCTTTCAGAAAATTCCAGATATCCTATAATTTATAATCCTCTACCACACCATGTAAAGTACATGAATCAATGTTAAGTACATGAATCAATGTTATGTAATGATTCTCTAGGTAATGTCCAGATCTCTTCTAATTTGTAATCCGCCTAGAACCGCAAGGCACAGGCGGAATAGAAATCACTAATGTAATGTAATGTAATGTAATGTAATTGCTCATTCAACAACTCATGGCCAACAGTATTGAAGACTGAGGATGTCAAGAATTGTAGAAACAGAACCATCTTTCCTCCATTCACCTATCTAAAATGATCATCCATTACAGGTAACAAGACATTCTGAAACCATGATGGCTACAGGTCTATGAAGTTATTTTGGTTCTTGAATTCAAGTAATTACTGATACATTACTTTTTCTCTAAACATTTCCCAAATATGGTTGATTTGAGACTAGCCTATAATTGTTCAAGTTCTCAGGTCTAAATTAATACCTTACAGCAATGGTCTCATAATTATCTTCAAGACTTGTGAAAATATATTCCTTTAAGGAAACATTAACTAACCTAGTCAATCTATGAATCACCTCACCAGCTGTGTCTCTTCTGAGCTTGGGGGGCAAGTGCCTTCTTTGCAAAATGCAAGATACAAAGATATAATTCCATACTGAATATACCACCTGTGGGTCTACCTCCTATGATTGGTGGTCCAGTGGAGCTGATAGGAGCAGAAGTGAAGCCCACTCATCCCTGCCCTTATTCACAGTTACTTCAAAATGTTCTATGACCCCACTGGACCACTAATGATAAGAAACGTTTTTTGGTTATGTCACAGGTTAGAGAGAGGAGGAGAAGACCCAGAAGGAAAGGGACTGCTTTGGGGGAAGGGAGGGGAAGTGGAAAATAACATTTAAAATAAAATTATGCAGGTCCCAGCTGACATTCAGCCAGGGTCTCACATAATTGCTAGCAGCCAAGAAAGTTTACATTAGCCCCAGTGTTTTCATGCTAAAGCCCACACATAGTTAGAGTGGGATATGGGCCTGTGTCCCCATCTCTATGGTCTCCTGGATGTATCACTGCCATCTAAAACTAAATATGACTAAAACGGAGTTGCTCATATTCCCGTCTAAACTCACTTTCCAACTTCGCCTGTTCACTGTCTCTATGGACAACACTCTCATCCTTCCTGTTTTGCCTGATAACAATCTTGGGGTCCTCTTTGACTACTCTCTCTCCTTTTCTGCCCAGATACAACATATCACTAAAACCTGCTATTTCTTCTTGCTATCACTACTAATTATTATTTCTATAGCGTTTATAATATTATCAAAATCCAACCCTTCCTCTCCAAGTACACTACCAAAACCCGTATCCATGCCCTAATCACCTCACGGTTAAATTATTGCAACTCACTACTCTTAGGTTGCCTGCTGAAGCAATCTTTTCCCCCTTCAATCCATCCAGAATTTGGCTGCATGACTCATATTCCATGAGAACCATTATACTCATGTTACCCCTCTCCTAAAGTCACTTCATTGGCTTCCAATCTGTTTCTGAATACAGTTCAAACCCCTCTTGCTGACCTACAGATGCATTCACTCAGCTGCTCCTCACTAATCCCCCTACCCCCAGTGAGCTCCACTCAGCTAATGTGTCCCTCCAGTCTGTGTCCTTCTCCGTCTCTGCCAACTCCAGACTCCATCCTTTCTATCTTGCTGCACCATATTCCTGGAACAAACTGCCTGAATCCCTACAGTGGGCTCTGTCTCTAGCAGTGTTCAAGTCCAAGTTAAAAGCCCACCTCTTCAAGTGCTTTCAACTCCTAGCTCCTTTCACCTTGGTTTCTGCATCCCCAACCCCATATGTCATGTCTGTCTTTTCAAATTAGATTGCAAGCTCTTCCAAGCAGTCACCGTCTATTAAATGTCAAAATGTACAGTACTGTGTACACCTTTCAGTACTATAGAAGTGATAAATTGTAGTAGTAGTAGTAGTATAGAAGTGAAGAACACAATTTAAATAACTCTTCACCCTCAAATGCAATAACAAAACCCAGTAAAATTTTAGTAAATAATTACCCAGAGAATCAAAATATTATACAATATGTTAGGCACTGATAAAGATATAAAACAGGATTTATTCTGAAAAGTTCAAAGAAACCCATCTTGCTACGTTCTTGCCTCATGAAAACTACAATCAAAATGGCTACCCTGCGTTCCTGTGGCAGTCTCACAAGTTCCTGATGGACACGATCTGATGAGGCAAGCCCGCATGGCTTCAGCAAAGGAAGATCTTGTTTGAAAAATTGCTGTACTTCTTCGAAGGAGTTAACAACCAGATAGACAAGGGTGACCAGGTCGACATTGTATATCTGGATTTTCAGAAGGCGTTCGACAAAGTCCCGCATGAACGACTACTTCGAAAAATTGCGAGCCATGGAATCGAGGGTGAAATATGTGGATTAAAAACTGGTTGGCGGATAGGAAACAGAGAATAGGGGTAAATGGACAATACTCAGACTACAAAAGCGTTACGAGTGAAGTGCTGCAGGGTTCGATGCTTGGACCTGTGCTCTTCAATGTATTTATAAATGACCTGGAAATTGGTACAACAAATGAGGTGATAAAATTTGCAGACAATTCGAAGTTATTCAGAGTAGTGAAGACAAGAAGAATTGTGAGGACGTGCAACTTGACATAAGTGTAAGGTGATGCATGGTACGCCCCCACAAGGAATACTATATCCAGCACTGGTCGCTGTACATGAAGAAGGACACAGTACTACTCGATAGGGTCCAGAGAAGAGCAACTAAAATAGTTAAGGGGCTGGAGGAGTTGCCATACAGTGAAAGATTAGAGAAACTGGGCCTCTTCTCTCTTGAAAAGAGGAGACTGAGAGGGGACATGATCGAAACATTCAAGATAATGAAGGGAATCGACTTAGTAGACAAAGACAGATTGTTCACCTTCTCCAAGGTAGGGAGAATGAGAGGACACTCTCTAAAGTTAAAAGGGGATAGATTCCGTACAAACGTAGGGAAGTTCTTCTTCACCCAGAGAGTGGTAGAAAACTGGAACGCTTTTCCGGAGGCTGTTATAGGGGAAAACAGCCTCCAGGGATTCAAGACAAAGTTAGACAAGTTCCTGCTGAACCAGAATGTATGCAAGTAAGGCTAGACTCAGCTAGGGCACTGGTCTTTGACCTAAGCGCTGCCACGGGAGCGGACTTCTGGGCATGATGGACCACTGGTCTGACCCAGCAGCGGCAATTCTTATGTTCTTATGTTCCAAGACTGCTGTTAGACCACCAGGTCTTTAAGGTAAAGTGTGAAGGGGTCTGGGAGGTGGAAGGCTTGAGAATAATCAAATATGTGAATGCCAAACCCACAAATATAGATGGAAACCAGTACTTGGTGTAAATGTCTGTACCTGGATATTAGCTAATATATGAACATTTTGGCTCAGATTCTATACATGATGCCCGTTCTCAGAAGCCGACAGGCGTCCTAAACAGAATCACACCTAAGCCCATCAAAAAAGAACCTGATTCTCTAACAGACGTCCATATTACAGACACTGGTTAGAGAATTGGGTTGTAAGTAGATGTGGCCACTGAGCTTATTGCGACAAGGGATCTCCCTGTCACGATAAGTTTAGCGGCCACAGCCACCCATTCCCCCCTCAAGATCGCAGCAGGAGGGATGTCCAGTCCCTCTTACCCAGAATCCCCCTCACGATTGTGGCAGGAGGGATTCCCAGTACCTCCTGCCCGGCATCCCCCTCACAATCATGTCAGGAGGGATGCCCAGACCCCTGCTAGAAACCCCCCTAACCCCCCAACCCAGAACCCCCAACCCCCTCTAACCTTCTTGGCAGGTTGGATGGGTCTTCCCTCCAGTCAGCTGACCAGCCCACCTCCATCAGAATGGCAGGCCTGTCCCTACCCAGTACATTGTGGGATCTACTGGGGAGGGGCTTAGGGCTTGATTGGCTCAGGTGCCTAATGCCTCGCCCATAGGTGGGGACTTAGGCACATGGACCAACCGGAATCTTAGGTTGGCACATGTGCCTAAGGCCCCTCCCATGGGTGGGGCTTTAGGCATCTGGGCCAACTGGAATCTTAGGTTGGCCAATGATTTTGGTTGGCCCATGTACCTAATGCCTCGCATATAGACGGGGCCATAGGCATCTGGGCTAATCATGCCTTAGGCCCCTCCCCAGTGCATCAGGAAGGGGAAAGCCTGCCACTCCAACAGAGGCGGGCCTGCCAGATGGACGGAGGGAAGACCCATCCATCCAGCCAACAAAAAAGGTTAGAGATAGGTAGGGTGGTCTAGGTGGGTTCTAGTGGGGGTCTGGGTTAGGGTGGAGGGGGGGTCCGGGGGTAGGCTGGCTGATCTATGTGTGTGGGGGTTCCAGTAGGAGGGATCCTTTCTTGTCACGATCATGAGGGAGAGGGTGCCAGGCAGGAGGGACTGGGCATCCCTCCTGCTGCGATCGTGAGGGGGGATGGGCGACCTTGGCCACGGCTGCTAAACCTATCGCGGCAAGGAAATCCCTTGCCGTGATAAGCTCAGTGGCCGTGCAACTTACAATGTAGGCCAGAATTTTGCTGGCTTACATTGTATGCGTCTCCTGCTGGCCTAGGGAGATGCATAAAGCCACCTAGTTTGCCTAAGGCTACTTCTGTGCCAAACTTTGCCCATGCCTAGCCTTAGGCACGCTTAGGTAGGCTTGTGCTCCTTCCTAGGTTCTCGGAGGTGCCTCCAATGTAGGCAGCCTGCCTTCTGAGGTTTTTTAAAAAAACATGTGTCCTGATTGGCTGGTTAGACAGATGCTGCATGGGCTGGTTTGGGTGGGAAGGCAGGGAAGAACAGATGTTGCAAGTGTTGGGAGTTGGGAATGCAGGGAAGAACAGATGTTGCTCGGGCTGGAAGAGGGCTGAGAAGGACAGATACTGCACAGGCTGGGAGGGAGTTGGGAAGGACAGATGCTGCATGGGCTGGGAGGAAGCAAGGAAGGACAGATGTTATGCAGGCTGGGAGGGGGTTGGGAAGGACAGATGCTGCACAGACTGGGAAGGGATTGGAAATTACAGATGCACGGGCTTGGAAAGGAAAGATGCTGCATGGAAGGTGTGCTGAGAAGAGAGATGCTGCCAGTGGGAGAGGGAAGAGAAAAAGAAAATTGTACATAGGTGCATGGAGTGGGAAGGAAAAAGATATAATATACATGGGGAAAGGAAGAAAGAGGGAGAATTGTTGAACATGATAGTAGTGGATAGGAGGGTAAGAAAAATATTACACTGGGAGGGAGGACTCAAAGAAGGGAGAAATGTCAGATTCTGAAGAAGGGTGATGGAAGGAGAGAGAGAGTTGTCAGACCACTGGAAGGGGAAAGAGAGATGTCAGACCGGGGAAAGAAAGGAGAGAAGAAAGACATACCAGACTGCGGGAAGGAAAGGAGAAAGATGTTAGATCATGGGAATATAGAGGGAAGGAGAAAAAGATGCCAGACCATATGAGGGGATAAGGGGGAAACCAGAGATTTCAGACCACTGAGAGAGAGATGGTGTACAGGGATGGGGGGGGAATGGGGTGGGGAGAGAGAAGGAGGAGATGGTGCACAGCAATGGGTGTGGTAGGGAAGAGAGATAAATGAAATGCTTCTTATGGGATAGATGCGAATAGGGGAGAAGAAAGAGAGAGAAGATGATGCACATAGATAGATGGGACGGGAAGATAAGACATGGAAAAGTAGATTTTGAGAAGAAAGCAGAGAAATGTAAGAAAGTTGAATGTTAAAAGTTAAAGTCAAAGATGAATGTAGGGCAAAAAGTGAAGGAGAGCAAAACAGCAAATGAAGGCCATGGAAGCAAAAGAACACAGACAGAAAAAAGTGCAACCAGAGACTGGGAAATGATTATTAGATTACCAGACAACAAAGGTAGGGAAAATGATTTTATTTTCAATTTACTGATTGAAATGTGTCAGTTTTGAAAATTTATATCTGCGATCTATATCTTGAAATGTTCAGGAAGAAATTAATTTCTCAGGTGTTATAATGCATGTAGTGTCTGACATCTTAGGGTTTCATTTGTGTATACTGTATTAGCACTTTTAGGGCTCCTTTTACAAAGCCGCACTAGGGCCTTAACGCGCAGAATAGCACACCCTAATGTGCCTTGTGCGCTAGCCACTACCGCCTCCTTTTGAACAGGCGGTAGATTTTTGGCTAGTGTGCGCTAATCCGGAGCATGCGTTAAAAGTAAAAGGAGCCCTTAGTTTGTGTTTGCCTAGGGCTTATTATCTGTGTTCTGCATGTGTGACCAAGGCCAGGTATTCTGGTTAGAATTTATTTATTTTATTTTTAGTATTTATGTACCACTTATAGACTAAGTGGTTTACATTCAGGTACTCAAGCATTTTCCCCTATCTGTCCTGGTGGGCTTACACTTGACCTAATGTACCTGGGACAATGGGGGATTAAATGACTTGTATGTCCTATAACTTTCTCACAGCAGCGTTCTGATTTACACGCTTAATAAGACAGAGACCGCCTGGTTGAACATTTTGACACACAGGGCCACAACTCTAGGGATTTTAAATGTTTCATCCTCGATCACGTGCCACCGATATCAAGAGGGGGAGACAGAAGATTAGCATTACAGAAAAAGGAACAAGAATGGATTTTTTCGTTTACACACAGAGGATCCAGATGGATTAAACCAAAAGATTGAGTGGCATATATTTTTTTTACACAAACAGCAAAAAAGGAACAATAATAGTTATTAATACAGTTTCAAAAATGGCGTTTAGAATCCAAAAGTAGAGTAAAATAACTCAGCATAGGGAAAAAAAACCCTTTTATAAACTTTCATAGAATCAATCATTGCACCATCTTGTTAGAATAAATGATTTTTAAATAACTTCATAGATTCATAAGTAATTCTTAAATCTCCATAATGTGAAAGTAAAGTCCAAAGTCCAAAGTTTTGTGAAAAGATAATATAAGTAAACAGACTTAATTTCAATGTCTCTGCAGCGGTGACCCAGCGGGGTTCTGACGCGTTTCGCCGTCCTGGCTTCCTCAGAGAACCCGCTAATGCTGTGTGTGACAGACTTGTCAGTTGGGTACCTAATTCAAAAGGGAAAAGAAACTTCCTCGTGTTCTATGACATGAATGCTCTGCTGAGCACCCTGTACTTATGAAGTGTGAGGCTGTCTATCATCTTTTTTTTTTTTATTTATTTATTTTCTTTTTTATAATCCAAATTGGTTCACTCGTTCAGGTTCATGAGAGTGAGGGGGATTAAGAGCCAGTGAAGAACCTTTTCCCTTTCCAGTGCAGCAGTTACTAACAGTCGCGCACGGGGATCTGAGGCTCTCCCCTTATTTATCAAATCTAATGAGTTTTGATGCGAATGAAACTTTCAGTGCAAATTATGGTAAAGTTTAATTTTGAGTGCAACAGTGAGAAAGGTATAGGACATAGAATTTGATTTTCTTTCTCATCTCTGTATATGGGTTTGTTTGGGGGATTAAATGACTTGCCCAGCGTCACAAGGAGCAATCTGCGATTTGAACCCACAACCTCAGGGTACTGAGGCTGTAGCTTTAACCACTGCACCATACACTTCCACACCCTTGAGAAGACTACAGTGCGATTTGTGTAGTTTAATTTTGTGAGTAGCCATTATGTGTTGTTAATAAGATTATATTGTGTGTATATTTGAAAAATGAATGGAAAAAAATGATATTACAATTAGTATTACCATTAATATGGGGGTGTGGTTAGGGGTGGAGCTTGGGTAGAGTCTGGGTGGAGCTTTTGGGCCCCCAAAACAAAAAAGCGTTCCACTGCCTATGCCCTCAGAAACTCTCTCACCGAGTGCTCTCCAGGTCTCTCAGATGCTCTCTCATTGGCCCTCCCCTGATCATCAGGTTTGAGAGCTTCCAGTCCCTTCAAACTTTCAGGTACGCTATTGCTCTGGGCTACTTCTGGTCTCTCTGGTTGCCAACCTCTCAGGTCCCCTTTCTCTGAAGACTCTTCAGGTCCATCAGACGCTCTCCCACTGGGCTCTTTACTGGTCTTCAAACTTAAGGGCTCTCCATTCTCTCCAAGCTTCACTAGGTAGGCGGATACAGGGCAGGGCCTCTTTCTTTCCCTCTCTACTGCACTGTGATCCTGTCAAGCACTGGGCACTACTCAGTACTAGGCTTACCAGGAGTAAGGCTGAAGCCAGAATTCCTCCTCCTGACGGTCGCATGGCTCCTGGTTTTCTCTGCTCAGGACCTATCCTTTTCAGCAGCACTGTTCCGTCAGGGTGAACGAACAGGATGGCATACAGCAGGGGTGCCCAATACGTTGATCGCGATCGACCGGTAGCTCAGGAAGGCAACGTGAGTCGATCGCGGAGCCCATCCCGGGCTGCGTGATAGACTCGTGTTGCCATCCTGATCTACTGGGCTGATCAGCCTTCCTTTGTGTTCTCCCTAGGGCCTTTTAGCTGGGCAGTCCGCCCAGCTGTCATCTGCTGCCGCCGCCGCTGCTGAATATTAAAAATACCCGGCTTGAAGATTTCAGCCCGTAGCGAACTTATACTCCGGGCTCTAACGTGTGCGTGCCGGCTTCTCTTCTCTTCCCTCTGAAACCGGAAGTTATGTCCGGGGGGGGGAGAAGGGAAGCTGGCACGCACATGTTGAGAGCCCTGAAGCAAGCGTTCGCTACGGGCTAAGGCAGGAGACAGGTTAGTGAAGCATTTCCTCTTCTTGCTGCCGGGTCCTGCCTACTTTCTGTTTCCGCGAAGGCAGGACCCGACAGCTTTTCCCCCAATAGGTCGATCGCGATGCTGGGCGGCGGCGGCTTTCGGGCCTGTTATTGGATGCGGTTTGGTTCCTGGTCCCCAATGGCAGTTTGGGTCCTGGTCCCCGATGGCAGTGGCAGTGGCTTGGGGGGGGGCAGGGAGAAAGAAAGAAAAAGGGCAGGCAGGGAGACAGAAGGAAAGAAGAGAAACAGAAAAAAAAGAAAGGGAGGCAGAGAGAAAGAAAGGGCAGGGAGAGAGGAAGGAAAAGTTGGGTGAGGGAATGAGGTCTGGAGGAGAGGAAGCATACAGGCTAAAAGAAGGGAAGAAAGATTGGATGCACAGTCAGAAGAAGAAAGTGCAACCAGAGACTCATGAAATCACCAGACAAGGTAGGAAAAATGATTTTATTTTAAATTTAGTGATCAAAATGTGTCTGAATTTATATCTGCTGTCTATATTTTATACTAAGGTCCCCTTTTATTAAACCGCAATAGAGGATTTTAGCGCAGGGAGCCTATGAGCGTCAAGAGCAGCGCTGGGCATTCAGCGCAGCTCCCTGCGCTAAAAACTGCTATCGTGGTTTAGTAAAAAGGGAGGGGGGTATATTTGTCTATTTTTGTATGGTTGTTACTGAGGTCATCTGCTTTGACCTCTTTGAAAAACCCTGGAATAGGAATGATAATTAACATTTTCTATGCGTACAGTGTGCTTTGTGTTTTTTTTAAATTTTATTGTTGGTAGATCATTTTGACTTGGTCATTTTAAAAGTAGCTCGCAAGCCCAAAAAGTGTGGGCACCCCTGGTATACAGATTAGCTCTTTCTTTTAACTGCTCCCTCCGCTGGTCTGAGATAGGAACTTCACCCTGTCACAACTACCCACACTGGAACTAAACCTCTCATGTACAGAGTCCTTTCATTCTTAAGCTGGAACAATTCTAATAGAAAATGCTTTAGCTAAGGAACACTTAACTCCAGCTGAAGAAGAATTATGAACAGATGCATTGCTGAAAAAAATGGGGCAAAGCAAATTATACATAAAGAAGGAATATGTTTAGAGCATATAATTTTAGAGATTTGGAAGGTAATGTTCATATGCACTTATGCAATCATAAGTGCTTTTCTTTCAATTTTCCATGCTGTTAAATGGATATATTTTGGATGGATAACTTGATGTCCATCAAAATTAATCTGTTTGCATTAAGAAGGGGGCTAAGGCTATTCCTGGTACTGGGCCTAAATTTATCCAGAGATCAGTTGCTATCTAGATAAGTTTATCCACTTGTGGATTGCATACATGACAGTTCCAACTTATAAACAGATAACCTATCTATAAAAGTTCAAGGCAACATATTCATAAGGATAAATTGGCTGGAAAATTATTGATTTCATTTAGAGTATTTACTATTTCTCTTCAAAATAAAACTCAAATAATTTATACTTACTACCCTCAGTAACCTCTGCACTACAATAGCATGGCATTCAGTAGCATGGCAAGGCAGACAGTTTAGGGTGAGTCTAAGACCAAAGTGGTGAACCAAAAATTTTATCTCTGCCCCCCCCCCTTCCCAAAGTAAATGGAATACTTGTACTGGCGGGCATCCCTAAGCCCTGTCAGCTAAAGACCTTCTCCCCACCAGCTGCCAGCCACCAGCCTCCCTATGCATTTGCTAAGTTTCATGCAAGTGTGAAAATAAGCAAGTGCATGAGGGAGGTAGGGAAGGGTGGTCTGTGGCTGGCAGCAAGTGTAACACCAACCACTTGCAGAGGTTGGGGTTACGCTTAATTTGGTGTGTAACCAAAATTTATATATATATATATATATATATATACTAGTGTTTAAGCCCGTTACATTAACGGGTGCTAGAGTAGATGTCTGTCTGTCTTTCTATTTTTCTGTCTCTCTCCCTGCCCCGTCTATCTTTCTTTCTTTCATTTTCTCTCTCTCCCGCTGTCTTTCTGTCTCTCTCCCTACCCAGACCCTCACTGAAGCCGCTTTCCAGCTGTGCCAGCTAAGGGATCCCTTTCCCTTTCCTCAATCCAGCTGTGACCAACTGCCTGCACACACCTGCCCAGCTACACAATGGGCAAATGCATCCCGTCTCCCCTCTGAACCCCGTTCGCTCACCCTTGGTGCTGGATTGCTGCTTAATGTTTAAACCCGTTATATTAACGGGTGCTAGAATAGATGTCTGTCTGTTTTTCTTTCTTTCTTTTTCTCTCTCTCCCTGCCCCGTCTATCTTTTTTTCTTTCTTTCTCTCTCTCTCTTTCCCTGCCCAGACCCTCACTGAAGCTGCCTTCCAGCTGTGCCAGCTAAGGGATCCCTTGCCCTTTCCTCAATCCAGCTATGGTTGCACTTTCCAGTGGCTTTACCATGTCTCTCTCCTCACCAACCCAGGCCCCAACCCAATAGCAGCGGCTCCAGTGGCTATCCCATGTCTCTCTCCTTACCAACTCAGTAGCAGCAGCAGCAACCCTGACTCGCCAACCCCCCATTCCTTACCCAAAGCAGCAGTGGCAGTGCTGTAAACAGGCTGTTCGTGGCCAACCCTGACAAGGCCTTTCTTCTACCGCATCCGAAGTGATGCAGCAGAGGAAAGGCCCCGTTTTCTGTGGGTTGTTTTTTTTTCTCCAAATTATCTTCACAGACTATTTGTGGTGTAAATTTACTCGCATTGGCCATCTTGGGCAGAAAATTCCATCTGATATCTGTTTATGGTGGGGACATGAAATGTAAGTGTGCTGAGTCTGGTGACCCCTCACAAGCTTCATTGGTGGTCCGTCGGGAGCCAACATCGGCCCAGTATGTGGTTTTTCCCCAGAATTTGTTCAGCTCATGTGGAGAGCATATCTTAAGGACCCAGCTCACGCTGTGCAGCCAGCGGGTATCTGCAAGCTTCTAAACCAGTGTATTCCTTTGCAGATGGCACGACCCAGGTTCTTATGGACCCAGACTGCCTTAGTTGGCACACTGATACTATGCTGCTTTTGTCACCAGATATTGCTTCCACCTTGGATGACACTGATACCCTCTGAGAAACAGTTAAGCAGGATATCTCAGGGAGCCCTAATACGGGTGATTACCCCTCCATACACTAGCTGTTTAACTCAGCTTCTGTCCACCATTTCATTTCAGATTCCATGAAAGAACTGAAGTTGGAAGGTCAGCCCTCCACATCTCAATGTACAGTCATGAGCTGTTCTAATGTTCTTACATCCTGTTTTGTAGCACATCCAGATCTCACTGATCTGGTAACAGAACAATGGGAGGCAATAGAGCAGGGTTGGGCAACTCCGATCCTTGAGGGCCGTAATCCAATCATGTTTTCAGGATTTCCCCAATGAATATGCATTGAAAGCAGTGCATGCAAATAGATCTCATTGGGGTAAGCTTGAAAACCCGATTGGATTCCGGCCCTTGAGGACTAGAGTTGCCCATGTCTGCACTAGAGAGTCCTTTCAAACTGTCTAAAAAGCTATGTCTAAGCTTTATCCTATGGTGACTGAGTTTCAGCATCTGTTTGAGCAACTGAAGGTGGATTCAACAGTGGCTCAAGTTACCAAAAGCACAACCTTTCCTAGTGAAGGAGGAGTGATGCTTAAAGATTCCAAGGATCACATGGTGGACATGGTCCAGACTAGAGTGTGAACAGGCAGTGAAGATGGTGGTGTGTCTTCTATAACACCTGGGCTGCATTGTCAATTTAAAGAAGAGCCAGAAACACTATCTCAGACACTGGAATATCTGGGAGTTCAGTTTGACATGATCCAAGAACATGCTTTTCTTCCTGAGCCATGCAAATAGAAGCTCCAGAAACAGATCATGGATCTCTTAGCACTCCCAAATACCACCATTTGGCATTACCTTCAAGTATTGTGATCTATGGCAGCATACATGGATGTTGTGCCTTGGTCCAGGGCATACATGCGGTCTCTACAATAGTCCCTCCTGTCTCGATGTTCTCCTCAGCATCATCCTCTTCAGATGCCCCTTCCCTGGACAAAGCCAGCACAAAGGAAACCTACGCTGGTAGATTCATGGAGAAACTCTAGTGAAGGGCATGCCTCTTCAAGTCACAGAGTGGATTACTCTCATGACCAACACCACTCTTTCAGGCTGGGGTGCTTATTACGGAGATTGCTCCATCCAGGTCCAGTGGACTCCACAACAAAAGGGTTGGTCAATCAGTCTTGTAGAACTTTGAGCCATATGATTGATGTTAAGAGCTCTCCAAAACACACTGGAAGGAAAAGTGGTAAGGGTGTTTTCCAACAATGCCACAGCAATTGCATATGTGAATCGACAAGGAGGCACTAGAAGTGTTCACTTGAGTTGGGAGGTTCAAATGCTATTCCAGTGGATACAGCTGCACTTTCAGGCTCTCTCCATGATGCATGTGGCTAGAGTAGAAAATGTACAAGCAAACTTTCTCAGTCACCAAGACCTGTTCCCAGGAGAGTGTTTCATCTCATTGTGCATCATTGCGGCAGGTCTACGGTGAACATGATAGCTTCAGCCAAGAACTTGAAAGTCAAGTTATTCTTCAGTCATAGAAAAGAGCCAAGAAGCTTAGGTTTAGATGCATTTGTTTATCCCTGGCCAACTCAGGATCTATTTTACATTTTCCCGCTTTGGCCCATGGTGGGTCGAGTCATTTACAGGATAGCAACTTATCCAGTCTTGGTGATCCTGGTGGCCCCAGATTGGCCTCACCATCCATGGTATGCAGATATTGTTCATCTTTAACAGGACAGGAAGCTCAAGCTTCCTCTTCATCACATCCTCCTCACTCAGGGTCCGATTTCCATGGAGAACCTCCAGCACTTTGGTCCTATGGCATGGCTCTTAAGAGCCAGGCCTTGATTCAGAGTGGTTACTCCAATATGGTTATTGCCACTCTGTTGAGGTTTAAGAAGCCCTCTACTATGGAAACTTATGCCAAGACTTGGAAGGCTTTCCAGCAGTGGTATGCCAGGGACCAGGTGGAGTCATTGCATGCTCCCATTCTGGTGGTACTGACTTTCCTCTAGGCCAATCCTAAGAAAGCCTATCAGTGGCTTCTCTCAATGTACAGGTGGCAGGCTTTTCCTGTTTCAGAGTGCACAACAGTTCCAAATCACTTACAGCTCATCCAGATGTGACCAAATTTCTCAGGGGGTGCTTCACTTGCAGCCACCCCTGCAACAGCCTTTTCCTTAATGGAATCTCAATGTTGTGCTGAGGGAGTTTATGGCAGCTTCTTTTGAGTCACTTAGAGATGCATCCCTTCTGGACCTTACAGTCAAGACAGTGTTCCTCGAGTCAATTGTTTCTGCCAGGCATATTTCTGAGATGCAGGCTCTCTCTTGTAGAGAGCCCTTTTCCTGGATCATGGAAACAGGGGTTTTCCTTCATACAGTTCCTTCCTGTCTTCTGAAAGTGGTTACAGATTTCCAGGTCAACCAGGAAGTTCATCTTCCTGCCTTTCATTCCACAGGGTTGGAACATAAGGATAAAATAATGAGACTAGATGTGTAGACAGTCTTACTCTACTACGTGGAGAGGGAAAAGAAGAGGGACTTTTATACAGCCTGTGGCTTTCAAAACATCAGGCACTGGAGGATTAATTGACTTGGAACAGCACTGAGAATTGATCTCACAATCTCTGGGTGCAGAAGTAATAGCTCTACCAGTGAGCCATAATTTTACACCGTCTGTCTTTCTGACAATCTGTTTGTCCTGACTAGCCAATCTAGGTGGGGTAGGCTGGTGTCCTCTATTTCCTGATGATTCCACATGGCCATTTCATTGACTTACATTGCCTGTGGTAAGCAGCTGTCAGTTACTCTTAAAGCTCACTCAACCAGGGGTGTCGCAGTTTCACGGGCAGAGTCTCGATTGGTTCATCCAGTCAAAATTTGTGCAGCAAATTCATACTATCATGAGGTTCTATAGAGTGGACATGGTGGCTTGATCTGACACTGCCTTTGGAGCCTCCGTATTGCGGGCAGGCTCTTCTGTCTCACCCTAGATGTTGCCATTGCTTTGGTACATCACCTACCGTACTGACTTCAGAGTGGATGTAACAGAATGGAATAATCTCCATTCTGTAAATCCACAGAACAATCAGTACAGCCCAACCTCTGTCTACTGTGATTCTTTCTGTATTGTCTGCATCTTGCTGCCTTGGAAGTTTCTCCTTTCAGGTCTGAGTATCTTCCAACCAGCAGATTGGCCCGGTGGGAAGCATTCTACATATGTGAGCATATATCTCTGCCACTGGCGATGTTCCAGTTAGTGCTCATTGCACACAACAGGTTGGATCCTCTTGCTTCTAAGTTCTTGCCTGTTTTTCATTTTGCTTGTTTATTGATTGCTTCTTATTTGTTGCAGAGCAGAGCAGAACAGATTAATGTTTGCTTTTAGACACAAGTGTAGAGGGCTCTGTAATCCTCTGCTAAGTGGGAGGAGCAAAAAGCAATGTGTGACTTTCTGCCAGACCTGGATCGTGGGTTCAGATTAAACACCTAACGACTGACTCCTCTGTGGATTTACAGAGTGAAGATTATAAAAGGTACTTTACTTAATCTTCAATTTCTTGTAAACTGGTGACACAGGCATCCTAGCAGAGAAGAAGGACAGCCTAGTGGTCAGTGCAGTGGACTTAAAATAAAGGGACACAGGTACAAATTCCACTTTAACACCCTATTTCGTATTCTGAGCCCTCCATGAACACCTAAAATCCTACCGTAACTAACTGTATACCACTTCAAAAGCCCTCAGGTCTGCAAATGTCTATTATCTGTAGATACAGTTGGTATTTTGTGGGGTTTAGAAGATACAATTTCCTCCACAAGTATACTAGTTAAAGTGGAATACGGACCTGGGCCCTTACAAAATAAAAATATAAGAATAGCCTTACTGGTTCAGATCAATGGTCCATCAAGCCCAGAAACCTGTTCTCACGGTGACCAATCCAGGTCCTTTTCTCTATAATCCATAGCACTAACCACTAGCCTACTCCTGCCTGCTCTAACAGCAATGGTCATAATATCAGAAGATGTCATAGAGTTTGGTATGTATTGTCACTGTCACATCTTTAGAGGGTGGGAAGGGGGTCAGTAACCACTGGGGGATTAAGGTGAGGTTAATATCGTAACCCCTCCAGTGGTTGAATGGTCAGTTAGGATACCTTTTTGTGAGGTGAGCATGACTGAAACAGGTCCAAATAAAAATGTTCCAACTTTTATCCTAGACTTTAAAAAAATAAATAAATCTTGTCCCATTATCCCCCCCAAAAAGTCCACATTCTGGCCCATCCAAATCCCACCCCAATTTGGCCCCTTGTGGTTTGGATGAACTGCAGAGAAGACCATCTCAAATCTGAATATCAAAAATCAGGATTTGGACATTTTCCCATGAAAAGAACATAAGTGCTCTAAATGAGTCCAGCCTCACCTGCATATGTTCCAGTTTGGCAGGAACTTGTCCAACCTTGTCTTGAATCCCTGGAGGGTGTTTTCCCGTATAACAGACTCCATTAGAGCATTCCAGTTGTCTACCACTCTCTGGGTGAAGAAGAACTTCCTTACATTTGTATGGAATCTATCCCCTTTCAGCTTTAGGGAGTGACCTCTGTCTATCTGTTGCTTTGTGCCACTTTTGAGACATTTCTCTCTTTTGAAAATTAGTGCCATTATGTCTCTTAAGATTTACCAAACTAAGAGCTTCTTTTACAAAGCTGCATTAATGATTCTCCTGTGGCAAATGCACCGAAGCCCATTCAATTCCTAGGGGCTTGGGTGCATTTGTCATGGGAGAATTGATACTGCAGCTTTGTAAAAGAGGCCCTAAATCAATGCCACTCTGAATTTTTATTTATTTCCGAACTTGTATTCCATAAAAGCAGCAGAGCTGCCTATAAGCCTCTCCCTCTCTCTATATATATAAATATGCATCTAAAATACCCCTCCCCCCACTACCACACAAATGTTCTTACACAAATTTACTACTGCTCTAGACAGGTAAATATCATTTTGGCTCCACCCCCTAGAACAGGGATCTCAAAGTCCCTCCTTGAGGGCCGCAATCCGGTCGGGTTTTCAGGATTTCCCCAATGAATATGCATTGAAGGCAGTACATGCAAATAGATCTCATGCATATTCATTGGGGAAATCCTGAAAACCTGACCAGATTGCAGCCCTCAGGGAGGGACTTTGAGACCCCTGCCCTAGAATGTCTACATGTGTATCGCATGTTTCTGTGCTCCTACTTTCATATGCTTATTATATCCATATGCAGTTTTATAAAAGTCATTGTTTGCATGTTAAACATACTTTCAATATGGAAAGATTCTCATACATTTACTCTCATGATACTGAAATGGGGGGGGGGGGGGAAATGTTTAATCTTCATTACATATCGCTGATGTTTTAACCCACCAGGATACCTTTAGTCTTTCAAATAAATCAAATCAAGTATTTCAAGTTTTAAAATCATCCCTTTGAAAAGAAAGCTGTAAAATCTTGAGCACAATATGTACTTTTATTATTTCCAAACTTCTATCAAAGCAAATGCTGTATATTATGCGCTTGTAATCAGCAGTTGACTTCCAGCACAATCAGGCGAATCCTTTAAAGCCCATCTCTGACTGAGCCAAACTATGGCGCTGCATGAATCACTGACATCAAATGTTTAAAGCCTTAAAGTTGGCAGCATTCAGCATCAATTTTGTGATGAACAACACTTTTGGCTGGGTGTCTGCCAGAACCACGCCAGAACCTTGCTGGCGCTGCTCAGTAACCCACTTGATCAATTTTATTCGTAGCAGTGGGGATGAAGCAGAGTTTCTGTATTCATTTTCTATATTTTGTGGTGGGCACTGCAGTCAATTCTTTCATTGTCTCTAGTCTAGAGTTACATATTTACATCACTAATATCCAATTCTCTACTGGCAAAGCAAAAGCCCTGTGCCTTTGTTATGTTTTATATTTTAGAAGCACTCAAAGAGAATCAAGAACTGATGGCTTTCTTGTAAAGGATACATTTGGCAAGTTTGTTGCCATGGAGTTGTACCAGCAGTCTACTTGGTGGCTCTAATATCCCAGTTTAGGGATTTAATATGTAATACAGATTTAAACTTCAGGCTGATGTTTATCAGAATAGAGTTATTGTACGCACCACATGAATAACAGAAAAGAGAAGTGACTAATATAAAAGGGAAATGCCAAAACTCTAAAGTAAAATAGCAACAACAGCAACAAAAAAGGAAACAGCTAGCTGACAGAGAGAGAAAATTTCTATGAAGTTTTGGGTTTTCATGACTGCAGGCTAGGGTTGTCCAGAAAAACCTAAAGTTGAGAAAACTGCGCAAATTTAACCCTCTCCTTTACAAAGCTGCGCTAGCATTTTTAGCGCCGGCCACTGCATTGAGAACTCCGACGCTCATAGAATTCCTATGAGCGTCGGAGATCTCATTTCTGCGACCGGCGCTCACTCCCTCCTGCCTAACATCCCCCAGCATCCTCGCCCCCATATCCCTCCTGCTACTGGGCCCCTTCAAACAAACAAAAAAGTGCCTATTTAATAAAGGCATTAAATAACAATTATCAGATTACCCCGAATAAAAGCAACAGCATGACAGTTGAAACATTGTTTGGTTTTTTTTTACATGACCAGACACAGTGAGACCTGGAAAACTGCAACAAGCATGATACCAACCTTGGACACCTAAAATAGCATATAACCCAGCTTCACAGGGAGAACATCTTTAAATTCATCAGACAATCTTCCATGCTAGGGGAAAAAGAGACCAACTGGTTTCCCACCAGAATTCAACTTTGTGATTAACGAACTTTCCCACCAAAATTCAAATTGGTGACCAATGGATTTTCTTCAAGCCCCAACTAATCAGGTTTGAAGACCCACTATATATAAAGACAAAATGTAGACTTCGCAGATTACCCTGAAGAAAGGCACAGCATAATGACTGAAACATTGGTTGTTTGTTTTTACCTGACCAGACAAAGCGAGATCTGGAAAACTGAAACAAGTAATTCTCACTCCTATCTAAAGGCATGTTTTAACAATTCAGTAGTTCACATAAGCACTGTTATGCCTATGGCCAGGGGGTAACTGAAAATCAACATACTACGTGATATGTCTCCTCAAGTCTGCTTATCTGACCTCCGTGACCTGGGTGTTGCCAAAACAACAACAAAAGGACAGTAAAACCAGATGGAAAGCTGGTTTCTGCAACAAGTTTGCTGATCTACTATCCTGACCTCCTTGACCTGGGTGTTGCCAAAACATCAAAAGGACAGTAAAACCAGATGGAAAGCTGATTTCTGCAACAAGTCTGCTTAACTGCTATCCTGACCTCCTTGACCTGAGTGTTGACAAAACAACAAAGAACAAAAGACCAGGACCGGGTGTGCCTGAATCGTAATGAAGGACGCTGGTTACTGCAGGACCAGCTGTTTAGCTATGAATTCAGCAGCTTTCACCCTTTATAAGGACAGGACGCTGCCCCTAACATTAGAATCCAAGACGTCTAAAGGGACAGTCTCCCGTGTCCACCCACCTATCAATTGCAGGGATTCCCAATTGTGAAGGATGGTTGTTGCCTGGGATTGCGGTGAAGCTATTTTATTCTTATATTCATATATATAGATATAATAAAGGGTTATTGTTTATGCTTTTATATTGTCTGTGTGCTTTTCTGAG
The DNA here is from genome assembly GCF_902459505.1 of Geotrypetes seraphini. Lineage (NCBI taxonomy): Eukaryota > Metazoa > Chordata > Amphibia > Gymnophiona > Dermophiidae > Geotrypetes > Geotrypetes seraphini. Next base: position 232,375,153 of record NC_047084.1, read on the forward strand.
TGTCATTGATCATCCCATCTGACAGAAATAAGTGGCGGAACAAGCACAATCAAATAATTTGATGGACCCTCAAACCACTGATTGTCACAGTCATGCCATAACCTCATTGTGGCTTATAGACTCAGTGGATCTTTTACTAAAATGCATTAAAAAATGGGCTTAGTATGTTTTAATGTGAGACTTTCTAGCATATTAAACCTATATTTTTTATTTATATATGTATGTATTTCAGGTATTATACTAACTTTTTCATTAATGAATGAGACCTGCATAAAAAATTAACATGGGAGCATTTACTACTTCCTTTTTTCTTTTTCAAATTTTATCTGTAGGAAATTTTCATATACATAGTTGAATATCAAACCAATTATATCTCTACTTCACATTTACAAGATAAAATATTCATTTCTCAGATGAGTTTTCCTTCATACTAACCCCCCTCCCCCACACACACACCCTTTGAAACTCTCCCATTGAAACCTCAAAATCTATCAGTCACACCATTTGCAATTATCTCTCATAATATTTCTTTAAATCTGTATTTAAGGTTAAGTCTCAAGTTGCCTCTAAGCAATATGGGGCTCATAATCAAAAGAGAAATACATCCAAAAACCAGCCTAAGTTGGCACTTGGACGAATATTTCACATATATGTCCAAGTGCCGATAATAAAAACGGGTTTTTGACATATTTCTAAATGACCTAGGCCTTCATAGTGCCACTGAATGACCAAAGCTAAACGGGGTGTTTCAGGAGGAGTGGCAAGGGTGGGAGTTGGGCAGGTCATGGGCCAGCTTAGACTTAGTCATACAGCATGTATAACTGAAAGTTATACAGCCCAGGATCGACGGAACTTGGACGTTGTGACTTAGACCAAGCAGCAGTAAGAAGGGTGCTATCCAGTCTTTTGCACTGAGCACTGAATAGTAACCATGATTTCTTACTGGCTCCACAGACCTAAAGAAAAGTCACATAAGTACATCAATGTTGACCTACTGGGACAGCCCAAAGGTCCGTCAAGCTCACTGTTGATCTTGTTCAACATCAAGTTACATAAAGCAGTCATTTCACCATCTGCCAATTAAATGGTTAACAGCAATGGCCAATCCGTGTCACAAATACCTGGCAGGATCCCAAAAGAATAAACAGATTACACACTGCTTATCAGAGAAAGAAGCAATAGGGTAAAAGGGTAAAGGGTCGTGGATTTGATATACCGCCTTTCTGTGGTATAACTAAAACAGTTTACATTTATTATATGTGGGTGTGGTTACTTTCTCTATCCCTAGTGAGCTCACAATCTCTCTGTTTTTGTATTTGGAGTGATGGAAGATTAAATAATTTGCCCAAGATACACTTAGGACTGGATTAGCAGACCCGCCAAGACTCCATTTTACAGTGGAAGACTCACACTTTTGCAAGTCATCTCCCGTATTCCTGCCAAATAGTCATCTCCCGTATTCCAAGTCCACCTTGATATTCAAAAGCACTCATGTGGCTCATGGCAGGGGTGATCATATAAATAGGATTAAAATATATATCTCAGTGGATGTATAAATTGTTATATGGCCTTAAGTATTCCAAATAGGGGTATGGGGTATGCTGCGAATGTTAACACATAGACATCTAACATATGTTTAAGTGGCATTATTCAGCTGTTAAATGTTTAAAGGGTCCTTTTAATAAGTTGTGCTACATGCTAACACATGCTTAATGCAGAAAAAAACTGCCTAACATAGGGCATTTGTTGTTAGTTTTGACATGTCTGCGCGCTAAGGGCACAGTAATTATTTTTGGAAGGGGAAGAAGGTAGTCATTTCTGTGCTAAATAGGTGGTGGTGATGTGTATCCTTCAGTAAATGTTTTGCATAGCTATGTGATAATGCAAACAGCACACAGCAATATATTGACCTTTCCATCTCTCCCACCCACCCCCAAAAAAGGTATTTTTCATGCACATCGTACATTAGATAGATTGTGAGCCCACCGGGACAGAGAGGGAAAATACTTGAGTACCTGATTGTAAAAACCGCTTAGATAACCTTGATAGGCGGTATATAAAATCCTAATAAAACTTGAAAACTTGAAACTTGCCTAGGCATGCAGGAAAGACTTGCATAAGGGTGTATTAAGGCTATTTCTTGCTATAGCTTAGTAAAAGAACTCCTAAGTTAGAACATAAGAACATAAGCAGTGCCTCCGCCGGGTCAGACCATAGGTCCATCCTGCCCGGCAGTCCGCTCCCACAGCGGCCTAAACAGGTCACGACCTGTCTGTATCACCAGAAGGGGCTCCCTTGCCACCTTGGTTTCCTATCGAAGTCCTAATCCTCCGGTCTTGCACATGCACGACCTGGTTGGGTTTCTATACTTATTACCTGGTTAGCTTTCTATACTTGTGTTACATCCCAGCTCCTCCCTCAGTATCCCACGATCCCTTTATCCCTCAGGAATCTGTCCAATCCCTGTTTGAATCCCTGTACCGTACTCTGCCTGATCACTTCCTCCGGTAGCGCATTCCAAGTGTCCACGACCCTTTGTGTGAAAAAAAACTTCCTTGCATTTGTTTTGAACCTATCTCCCTTCAGTTTCTCCGAATGCCCCCTCGTACCTGTTGTCCCCTTCAGCCTGAAGAATCTGTCCCTATCCATCCTCTCTATGCCCCTCATGATCTTGAAGGTCTCTATCATATCTCCCCTGAGCCTCCTTTTTTCCAGAGAGAAGAGCCCCAGCCTATCCAACCTCTCAGCGTATGGGCAGTGTTCCAGCCCTCTTACCAGTTTCGTTGCTCTCCTTTGGACTCTCTCAAGTACCGCCATGTCCTTCTTGAGGTACGGCGACCAATATTGAACGCAGTATTCCAGATGTGGACGCACCATCGCTCGCTACAATGGCATGATGACTTCCCGCGTCCTGGTTGTTATGCCCCTCTTTATGATGCCCAGCATCCTGTTGGCTTTTTTTGAGGCTGCTGCGCACTGTGCGGATGGCTTCAGTGATGCATCCACCATCACACCCAAGTCTCTCTCAAGACTGCTGTCTCCCAACAATGCCCCCCCCCCCCAATTTGTAGTTGAATAACGGGTTCTTTTTCCCTATATGCATGACCTTGCATTTTTCCACGTTAAAGCGCATTTGCCATTTGTTTGCCCAGTCTTCCAGTTTGTCCAGGTCCCTTTGTAGGTCCTCACACTCCTCCCTGGACCTAACTCTGCCGCACAGTTTGGTATCGTCTGCAAATTTTATAACCTCGCACTTTGCCTCCTTTTCCAGGTCATTGATAAATATGTTGAAGAGTAACGGCCCCAGCACCGATCCCTGTGGTACACCCCTCGTGACTCCCCGCCAGTCAGAATATTGTCCCTTTACTCCGACCCTCTGCAGTCTACCCGACAACCAGTGCTCGATCCATCTGTGCACATCCCCTCCCACCCCGTGGTTCCACAGCTTCCTAAGCAGCCTTTCATGTGGCACCTTGTTGAAAGCCTTTTGAAAATCGAGGTAAATGATGTCTATGGGTTCCCCATTGTCCACCCGACTGCTTATTCCCTCAAAGAAGTACAGAAGGTTCGTTAAGCATGACCTTCCCTTACAGAATCCGTGCTGGCTTGTTCTCAGTAGGCCATTCCTCTCGATGTGCTCGCAAATACTGTCCTTGATCATAGCTTCCACCATCTTCCCTATAATTGAGGTCAGGCTCACCGGCCTGTAGTTCCCGGGGTCACCCCTCGATCCCTTCTTGAAGATAGGTGTGACATTCGCCAATTTCCAGTCCTCTGGTACCTCTCCAGTTTTCAAGGATAGGTTGCAAACATGCTGGATTGTGCCCGCTATTTCTTGTCTTAGTTCCTTTAGAACCCTTGGGTGGATCCCGTCTGGGCCCGGCGATTTGCCACATTTTAACCGGTCTATCTGTTTGAGGACATCCTCCTTACTTACCTCTATGTGTTCCAATTTTTCAGCCTGTTCCCCACTCATGAGCTCCTCTGAGTCCGGTATATTAGATGTGTCTTCTCTCGTGAAAACCGACGAGAAGAACGTGTTCAATCTCTCAGCTACCTCTTTATCCTCCTTAATCACTCCCTTCCTATCCCCATCGTCCAACGGCCCCACCTCCTCTCTCGCTGGTCGCTTCCCCTTTACGTAACTGAAGAATGCCTTGAAGTTTTTCGCCTCCCTGGCCAGCCCCTCTTCGTATTTCCCTTTTGCTTTTCTAACCTTAGATATTTCCTTTTTGCTTTTCTAACCTTAGATATTTCCCTTTTGCTTTTCTAACCTTAGATATTTAAACAGCCTGCACAAAGAATAGATATAACTCCAAGTCAAGGGAGGCCTATGTAACAGAGATGGGAGTCTTCAGGGAATCCAGAGGAGGACTATGGAGGGATGAGAGTCTTTTTTTTGGGGGGGAGGGAGGGGGAGATCTTTGCACAAAAGGAAGGGGTATTCTATTTGTTGAGCTCCTGTCCCTTTAAGATGGCACTTTGAGCTGGTGTTATATTTGTTAGAAATAATGTTGCTTTTGGAGTTCAACCCTAGCTGTGTTATTCAATATGCATAATGAGGTGATTTACATGCAATTGCATGCTTTGCATCTCTTTATTAGTCAACCTATGATGACTTACACTAATGTGCATTAAGGTAAAATGATGAACAATTTCCTGTTTAATTTGTATTAGGAGGCAAATATCGTGCTTTAGTCTCTTAACATGTATTACTAATTACCTTTCTTATATACAAAGAGAGAAAGGATATTTACAAAAGACTGTGATTATGGGAAGTATAGTCAACAACTGTCTTGAAAATTATTTTTTTAGGACCGGATAATTCAATTTCGGTTGTATTTTCTGCATGCATAAATCTAAGTTCCTGTACTTTTTAAAAAAATCAATAGCTAAAAACCAAGAATCATAAGTCTTTAAATGCAACAGGGCTAAAAGAGGACTGGAACAATCTGTCCTGGAAAAAATGGGCAACGGGCAACTTAATGGAAGTGGTGGAACTAGGAGCTTTGGGAAAAGTACCGGTACATTTATTTAATTAACATCTAGAGGGGTGGAATGTTAGTCTATAGCAGAAAATAACTAAAAAAGCTGATGGTACCCTATAAATTATCAGATTTAGGGGCCCTTTTACAAAGCCACAACTGAATGTGGCCTTAGCACACTCTATGTGGGTATTTCCCATGCGCTAAGGCCACTTTTTTGCCGTGGCTGAAAAATGGTGATTTTCCATTTTCATCATTAATGACCAGTTTTGTGGGCCCTTACCAACTGACATTTTGTAGGTATAAAGATTCACACTGTAATCACTTGCTAATCAATGTAGCAATGTGGCTGCGCTGATCAGCACAGACATGCCCACTCTCCACCCCCCCTCCACAAGAAAAAAAAAAATTATTTTTTAGCGCCTGGGTTACATGAGCATGTCAAGATTTTACTGCAAGATGCCTCCGTGCACCTTGTGGCAAGCCCTCTTAAACTGCAGTAAACACGTGTTAGTACCTACTGTAGTTTGCTAAAAGGTCCCTTTATTGGCCAACATCTTCTGAAGCCACAAATCTAATCCCGCCCCCATTTTGTAGAGGTTTTTAGCGTGGGCCGGTGAGGTAAGTGCTCCGATGCTCACAGGAATTCTATGAGCATCGGAGCATTTACTGTGCTGACTCATATGAAAAACCTCTAGCGCAGCTCGATAAAAGGGGCCCATACTTCGTTGTAACATGTTTAACTCTATAAAGCAGTGTTTTTCAACCTTTTTACACCTATGGACCGGCAGAAATAAAAGAATTATTCTGTGGACCGGCATCGGTCTGTGGACCGGCGGTTGAAGAACACTGGGCTAAGTCGTGGGCCAGACCCCGCCCATCTCTACCCCAGACCCCGCCCCCATAATAGTACTAATTGCACCTTGCACATCCCGTGCCTCCTCTGGAAGCCTTCCTTCTGACGTTGTAACATGAGAGAGAAGGCTTCCGGTTCAGGCGCAGGATGCCCGTAGGAGCCACTGCCTGTGGCTTTGTGCACTGAATCAGTTAGGAAGAGGGAGCTGGCTCGAAGATAACGCCGCATCGATCGCACCGTGGACCGACGATTGAAGAACACTGTTTTGGGCCTGATGCACGTGCTGGCCCTGTGGTCCGGCAGGAAATTTCTGTGGACCGGCACTGGTCCATGGACTGGTGGTTGAAGAACACTGCTATAAAGAACTCTATGTAGCAATATGCTGCTTGTAACCCTAGAAGTGAAATTTAGCACATAACATAATAAATGGCAAAATCCAATATCCAGAGGGGAGAATGTTTCAGCCTTCTAGGATAATCTCAAAGTGATCTCAGATGTTTTTCTGGTTTATATGCCTTGATGGTGTTAACTTTTACTTCTCAGCTCAAATTGGTAAAAGGCAGAACACTTGTTTTTTCCTTAGAGGTGAGTGGTGTCCTCTGGCCCTATTGACTGCTTTGTTCAATGAGGAGTGGAAGAGCCCTTGGGAAGCGCATTTGGACAAGGTGAGGCAATGAATCATCCTTGAGTCAGGAGGTGAGGCAGCAGCCATGAAATTTAGCCAGAGGAAAATGTTTGTTGCACTGTTCTTGAGTGATGACATTGCATGGATGAGTCACTTGCTTGAGATGGTTGTGGTTGTCAAAGTAGTTCAAGACTTAGGGGAAAAAAATCAGGTCACACCTCCTGGTAGGTGAGAAAGCCAGTGCTAGAATTTTGCTCCCTCTGTGAGTGATAAATGTGCTGCCCCACTCCCCAAAATGTAATTGGAACACTTCATCAGCTTCTATTAAGAACATAAGAACATAAGAATTGTCATACTGAGACAGACCGAAGATCCATCAAGCCCAGTATCCTGTTTCCAACAATGGTCAACCCTGGTCCCAAGCACCTAGCTAGATCCCAAATAGCAAAACAGATTCTATGCTGCTTATCCTAGGAATAAGCAGTGGATTTCCCCAAGCCATCTTAATAATGACCTATGGATTTTTCTTTTAGGAAAGTATTCAAACCTTTTTTAAACCCTGCTAAGCTAATTGATTTCACCTCATTGTCTGGCAACAAATTCCAGAGTTTAATGACACATTGTGTGAAGAAATATTTTCTCCAGTTTGTTTTAAATCTAGTACTGTACTTAGTAGTTTCATCACATGTCCCCTAGTCCTAGCATTTTTGTAAAGAGTGAACAAGTGATTCATATCTACCCTTTCCACTCTACTCATTATTTTACAAACCTCTAATATATCACCCCTGAGCCGCCTCTTCTCCAAGCTGAAGAGCCCTAGCCACTTTAGTCTTTCATAAGAACATAAGAACATAAGAAGTGCCTCTGCCGGTCAGACCATAGGTCCATCCTGCCCAGCAGTCCGCTCCCGCGGCGGCCCAAACAGGTCACGACCTGTCTGAATCACTAGAAGGGGCTCCCTTGCCACCTTGGTATCTCGTTTAAGTCCTGCCTTCCTATCGAAGTCCTAGCCCTCCAGTCTTGCACATGCACGACCTGGTTGGTTTATACTCATTACCTGGTTAACATTCTATACTTGTGTTACATCCCAGCTCCTCCCTCAGTATCCCACGATCCCTTTATCCGTCAGGAATCTGTCCAATCCCTGTTTGAATCCTTGGACCGTACTCTGCTTGATCACTTCCTCTGGTAGTGCATTCCAAGTGTCCACGACCCTCTGGGTGAAAAAAAACTTCCTTGCATTTGTTTTGAACCTATCTCCCTTCAGTTTCTCAGAATGCCCCCTTGTATTTGCTGTCCCCTTTAGTCTGAAGAATCTGTCCCTATCCACCCTCTCTATGCCCCTCATGATCTTGAAGGTCTCTATCATATCTCCCCTGAGCCTCCTTTTCTCCAGAGAGAAGAGCCCCAGCCTTTCCAGCCTCTCGGCGTATGAGCAGTGTTCCAGCCCTCTTACCATTCTCGTTGCTCTCCTTTGGACTCTCTCAAGTACCGCCATGTCCTTCTTGAGGTGTGGCGACCAATACTGAACGCAGTATTCCAGATGCGGACGCACCATCGCTCGATACAATGGCATGATGACTTCCCGTGTTCTGGTTGTTATGCCCTTCTTTATGATGCCCAGCATCCTGTTGGCTTTTTTCGAGGCCGCTGCGCACTGTGCAGATGGCTTCAGTGATGCATCCACCAACACACCCAAGTCTCTCTCGAGTCTGCTGTCTCCCAACAGTACCCCCCCCAATTTGTAGCTGAACAACGGGTTCTTTTTCCCTATATGCATGACCTTGCATTTGTCCACGTTGAAGCGCATTTGCCATTTGTTTGCCCAGTCTTCCAGCTTGTCCAGGTCCCTTTGTAGGTCCTCACACTCCTCCCTGGTCCTAACTCTGCCGCACAGTTTGGTATCGTCTGCGAATTTTATAACCTCACACTTTGCCTCCTTTTCCAGGTCATTTATGAATATGTTAAAAAGCAACGGCCCCAGCACCGATCCCTGTGGCACACCACTCGTGACTCCCCGCCAGTCAGAAAATTGACCCTTTACTCCAACCCTCTGCAGTCTACCCGACAACCAGTGCTTGATCCATCTGTGCACATCCCCTCCCACCCCGTGGTTCCACAGCTTCTTAAGCAGCCTTTCATGTGGCACCTTGTCGAAAGCCTTCTGAAAATCGAGGTAAATGATGTCTATGGGCTCTCCATTGTCCACCCGACTGCTTATTCCCTCAAAGAAGTACAGAAGGTTCGTTAGGCACGACCTTCCCTTGCAGAATCCATGCTGGCTTGTTCTCAGTAGGCCATTCCTCTCGATGTGCTCGCAAATGGCGTCCTTGATCATAGCTTCCACCATCTTCCCTATAATTGAAGTTAGGCTCACCGGCCTGTAGTTCCCGGGGTCACCCCTCGATCCCTTCTTGAAGATGGGTGTGACATTTGCCAATTTCCAGTCCTCTGGTACCTCACCAGTTTTCAAGGATAGGTTGCAAACATGCTGGATTGTGCCCGCTATTTCCTGTCTTAGTTCCTTTAGAACCCTTGGGTGGATCCCGTCCGGGCCCGGTGATTTGCCACATTTTAACCTGTCTATCTGTTTGAGGGCATCCTCCTTACTTACCTCTATGTGCTCTAGTTTCTCAGCCTGTTCCCCACTCATGAGCTCCTCTGAGTCCGGTATATTAGATGTGTCTTCGCTCGTGAAAACCGACGAGAAGAACGTGTTCAACCTCTCAGCTACCTCTTTATCCTCCTTAACCACTCCCTTCCTGTCCCCATCGTCCAACGGCCCCACTTCCTCTCTCGCTAGTCGCTTCCCCTTTACGTAACTGAAGAATGCCTTGAAGTTTTTCGCCTCCCTGGCCAGCCCCTCTTCGTATTTCCCCTTTGCTTTTCTAACCTCCCGGTGGCATTCCTTTTGGCCTTTCCTGTGCGCCTGGTGATTTTCCTCTGTTGGATCCTTTTTCCATCTCCGGAAGGATACTTTTTTGTCCTTTATCGCCCTTTTATAATTTTTGTCGCCCTTCACTGTACCTTTTCTAATTCCGCTATATCTTTTTTGGGATACAGTGACAAGAACTGCACACAGTATTTGAGGTATGGCTGTACCATAGAGTGATACCAGGGCATTATAACATTTTCATCTTTGTTTTCCATTACTTTACTGATAATTCCTAACATTTTATTTGCTTTCTTAGCAGCCGCCACACATTGAGATGAGGGTTTCAACGTATCCTCAGCAATGACAGCAATATTTTATAGGTGCATTAGTGTCTGCAAATAATTTTCACTTTTAGTGAGGTTACAGAAATCCCACCAGATTTCTAGATGACTTCCTTTCAGTTCCAACTTTCAGGTATATCAGGAAGTTTTAGAAAATCTTGCAAAAAAGCCCACCCAGAGCCTCTAGCAAATCTTCTATGCGACAACAGCATTGCTATACCACATGCAGCAGAACCTGTCATACTGCAACAGCATTGCCAGAACTTTCCCAGCATCAACCCTACTTATAAAAAGGCAGATATCAAAATATGCTCTAGAATACTAATATATATCTTGGGAAAACAGAACAATATTTGGTAGAAAATGTGCACTAGCAGAATATCATAAGAATACAGGCAGAACCTCACCAAATAGAGAACAAAGAATCATAAACTAGAAATAGAAATATTAAGACAAAAATTGAACTGCAAATCCCAAGAAAATTAGATTCAGCATGTATTGTGACACTGGATTTTAAAAAAAAACCAACACATTAATAATGGTTTGCACACCTGCACACTATTGGGAAAAAGTGCACACTCTGCAGTGTGTGCAGTTTGCTAAGAACATAAGAATTGCCGCTGCTGGGTCAGACCAAGGGTCCATTGTGCCCAGCAGTCCGCTCCCGCGGCGGCCCATAGGTCAAAGACCAGTGCCCTAACTGAGTCTAGTCTTACCTGCGTACGTTCTGGTTTAGGAGGAACTTGTCTAACTTTGTCTTGAATCCCTGGAGGGTGTTTTCCCCTGTAACAGACTCCGGAAGAGCGTTCCAGTATTCCACCACTCTCTGGGTGAAGAAGAACTTTCTTACATTTGTATGGAATTTATCCTCTTTTAACTTTAGAGAGTGTCCTCTCATTGTCCCTACCTTGGAGAGGGTGAACAACTTGTCTTTATCTACTAAGTCTATTCCCTTCATTATCTTGAACGTTTTGATCATGTCCCCTTTCCTCTTTTCAAGGGAAAAGAGGCCCAGTTTCTCTAATCTCTCACTGTACGACAACTCCTCCAGCCCCTTTACCATTTTAGTCGCTCTTCTCTGGACCCTTCTTCAAGTATGACGACCAGTGCTGGATGCAGTATTCCTGGTGGGGGTGTATCATGGCCTGGTATAGTGGCATGATAACCTTCTCCGATCTGTTTGCTATTCCCTTCTTAATCATTCCTAGCATTCTGTTTGCCATTTTCGCCACTGCCACACATTGCGCGGACGGCTTCATCGACTTGTCGACCAGTACACCCAAGTCTCTTTCCTGAACGACCATGTAAAATTTGAGAGTGATGCTCCTAGAATGTATGAGCAATTGCTCATCTGTTCCGTTTAGGCGGAACCTAGCAGGCATTTACCATTTGACACACAAGTTTATGCCACATCAATAAGTGGAAAAGAAGGTTGCTTTGGTTCTCAAAAGTAGTAGCTGAGACGGTAAGGGAAAATAGGTAATGCAAAAGGTCAAAGAAAGAAGACAGGCAAAAATATGTGGAAAAGTTAGAAACATAAAAACATGGAGGAGGATTTTTTTTTTAAATGTCTAAGTCCAACTTGGACATTTCTAGCTGGACATCCAAAGTTGGAGGAACATAAATGGTCATTTTCATATGGCAAACTGCTGGACATCCAAATATAATATTTTTGGAAATCTACTTAGACGTCTTGGCCACTGAGACATCTAGGCCACCAGAATATCTAACTTTATACCCCATTTTCGATCAGAAAAAAAGCCTATGTTCAAAATGTCCAAATGCAGACCATTTGGATATGGGAGAGGCCAAACAGAGCAATGGGACACCTTAGAGGGCACTGCTGTGAACTTCACATAAAGGGTGCCAAATGTATATCTCACCATAACCCCATTATAATGTATGGTGAATTCCCCAAAACCTACTGTACCCAGATTCTCAAAGAAACACTGAAAGTTAGTCACCAGCAGGCACCTAGATTGTGCCTGCTGGCGACTAACTTAAAGGTTTTAATTGGTTCTAAGTGTCATCATTTAAAACCAATTAAAACATTGTAAAAAATATTAGGCAATGCTAGGTGGCCTCCAGGACCAGTGCCTAGGTCCATGACACCTAAGGGCAAATTCTATAAGAAGCGTCCAAAAGTTAGGTGCCTAATTAGGCACTGTTCAGCGCGATTCGAGTAAAATTGGGTGCTATTTAATGAATCACGCTGAGCGGAACCTATTTTGGAGGCGCCCAAGAAATAGGCCAGCTCTAGGCACAACTTAAAGTTAGGCGCCTAGCTGAGCGCTTAAGTGCGCTTTAGAGCAGTGATTCTGCAACAAAGCGCCTAACATGTAGCCATGCCCATGCCTAACATGCATAGCGCCTACTTTTTTGAAGGCCGTCTACATTTTTAGAGGCGCCTTGTTACAGAATTGTGCTTTCTTGATAGGCAGCTATGTTTCAATCAGTGCTGATTAAAAAGCTTAATTGAGCTTGTTATTCAATTTAGATAGGCGCTTATCTAGTTGGGCGCCTCCGAAATAGGTGCCTATCTTTAGGCGCTGGTTACAGAATTTGGACCCTAGCGTCACCTAGTAATATGTAAGCCTGGAAGTGGGCTTGTTTAGGGATGGTGCCAGACTTCGGTGTCACTAGGCAATGCTAGGAATGATTCTGCAAAGACCCTAGGTGTTGGAAATGTAGGCCTGTAAAACCCTGGCCTACATTTCTGGTGTCTAGGGTCCTTGCTAGGTGCTGGGATCCCCAATTCTGAAAACGGTGCCTGGTTGTGATTGACATGCGGCCGGCACCACTTACAGAATCAGCCCCCAAATTCTCAATCACTGGTCATAAAAAGACTCCACCAATATTATTTATTTCATCTCCATCTTCATGTAAATCAAAATTCCATCTCTACATCAAGTCCACTATATGACAAAATAACAGCATCCAGATCAACATTAATCTTTTTTTTTTTTTACTTAGTTGAGAACAGTCCATCCAAGTTTCCTGCTCCCATGGGATGCAGAAAAAAAAAAAAAGTTTCATTATATTCGGCACCTCCAAATCCCGACAGGATACTTGTTTTGTGAACTTACTTCGCTGTTTCAAGTGAGACAGTGCCAAAGCACTGCACATGTACAATTAAACTCTACTAGTTCTGGAGAATCCCACATATGCATGGCTCTCTAGATGGCTGCAGACATGAGGAGACACCATAAAAAAGGAAACCACAAGGCTTAAACGTCATACTAACATAACTTGCCAATGTTGACCGATCACAGGAATGCTTTCCATTTGATGGAAACATTTAAGTCATTGGGTTCCAAAGTACTGAGCACAGAAATCCATTTCTGTTCTTTTTGACGTAACCAGCGTTTTATGTTGCCACAATGATGAGAAACAAAGAGCTGTTATAAAATAATGTATGAAAATGATGCAAAATCATGTTTGTAATCCATACAGTGAGACAACAAAGGTTCTGAAATCTTGCCTGAATGAATACAATGTCTGTGTTTTTAATTGTATTGTTTTAAATTGATTAGATGTTTAGACAATATATTACAGCCTACACTGACACTACAGAAGATAGATCACATTTTCAGATATGCATGTAGTTCTGGATCTTAAAATATATTGATGGCCAGAATGTGAATCCACAAATTGAGCAGTTTCCATCATCATATCACACATTGAGAAGGATACCACATTTCTTGTGTAAACCTACTAGACCCTCCTTCAATTTTTGTTTGTTCCATGTTTCTGGTACACATAGCAAATCACTCAAATTCTTATTTCTTATTCTTATGTAAGGAAAAACAAGTCAACATCCTGAAAGCAAGGATGAATCCATAAAACATTCAAATGTTTCCTAATGGTCTTCACTAACCAAGGAGTGTGAGTATTATATTTTATTACACATGATAAGATGTTGGAGGAATTATTTCTGTTGTCATAAGTAAATAGAGTATCTCTCTGATTATAAAAGAGCATTTATCTGCCATGTTCACTATGCATATTTAAACTATCTTTCAAAATGGTCTCCATCATCTTCAGCAGCTATGAAATCTTTTTGCATACTGTATATTGAAAACACAAGTCTGATAACCATGATCCATGTCATGCTTGAGTACCTGATTGTAAAAACTGCTTAGATAACCTTGATAAGTGGTATATCAAATCCTAACAAATTTGAAACTTGATAACATCACAATTAGACTACTGCAATGCCCTGCACACTAGTCTGACTAAAAAGACTTTGCCTCAGTTGCAACTAATTAAGAATGCTGCAGCATGATTGATACTGAAGGCTACAAGAGGTGCAACCACATCACATATTTGCTGCACAAACTACACTGGCTAAATTTAAATATCTATGTTTGATTTTCAAGGCCCTCAGACAAAATAGGCCAGAATACTTAAAGAACAAGTTAACGCTTTAGACAACATTGAGGCCTCTGAGGTCCTCTCAAGGAGCATCACTATCTATATCCTCATCAAAAGAAATTGTGCAATATGTTACTCAACAGCAAGCCTTCTAAGGAGTAGTCCCCATGCTCTGGAATTTACTCCCAGAGGAGCTATGTCTAACTCTGGACTACCTCTGCTTTAGGAAGCATGTGAAAGTCTGGCTCTTCACCCAAGTCTTTAATGCATAGGGTGATTGACTATACTATATATTCATTCTACACCAGAACTATCTTGCCACACACACTACAGTACTCCCCCCGGTCATTCAGGGTCGGCAATTCACGGTCCTGGTTATTCATGGTATTTTACGACTGCGAATGACCAGGACCGCGAGAGGTTTCGACCATGAATGACCGGGCAGGAGAAGAAATCACTCGCGGTTTTCTCCGACTGTCTCTTCCTGCACTAAAGTTGGGCCTCACCAATCAGGAGCTGCTTTGACACGCTCCCCCACTGGATTTCTTGCCTCATGCACACACAGCTGGTCCGAGATTCCTCACCGGAGCGCATACCTCCTTTGAGGTGCCCGAATTGCATGCTTTTCTGTTCAGCTTTCTTCAGACTTGCTGACGTGCCGGGCAGTGGCTGCCACTGCTATGTTGCTGCCTATCCCCGTGTCTCTCCCACGAAAAACCGTATTTGGGGTTTTTCAAGATTTGCGGGGGTTCCTGGAATGGGGGAGTACTGTAACTGAATCAGTTCCTTATACCTTGTTTAACTGTATAAACAATTTGCCTTGAGTTTTGCCTCCCATCTGTTTATCCCAATGCATGTTGCACCACCCATTTTGTCCCCATTTAACCCTTCAGCTATAGCAGGGGTGTCCAATGTCGGTCCTCGAGGGCCGCAATCCAGTCGGGTTTTCAGGATTTCCCCAATGAATATGCATTGAAAGCAGTGCATGCAAATAGATCTCATGCATATTCATTGGGGAAATCCTGAAAACCCGACTGGATTACAGCCCTCGAGGACCGACATTGGACACCCCTGAGCTATAGGATAAGCTGTATCATAGAAAACATTAGCATCATATCTTGTTATTTGAATGTTCTGATTTGTGCTTATTAGATGCTTCATAAGCATAATGTCTCCCTTTTAGTATATATTACATCTCTCTTATTTGAATTTCAGTGTTGTTAATAAGTATGTTTTTGAAACTTTCGTGGTAGTCCTATTAATATGTTTCAATTTACTGATTTTGGCTTTACCTCAGTCATAATTATGTTTATATTTGATATTTTTGCTACTGTTATACCGATACCAAAATTGTAATTTTTGTGTTGAATTATACCTATTGTGCACCGCCTTTGGTGAGTCTCTTCATAAAGGTGGTTAATGAATCCCAATAAATAAATATGTGCAAAGGAACATCTCTAATTAAAAGCTTCTCTGATAACACTTCAGCCTTAGCTTTATATTTATCTTTAGTAGCATACTGTGTTTGTTTCTCAATGTTGTGGCAACATAAAACACTGGTTATGTCAAAAAGAACAGAAGTGAATTTATGTGCTCAGTACTGTGGACACCAATAGGTTAAATGTTTCCATTGAATATAAAGCCTTCCTGTGATTTGTCAATGTCAGGAACTTATGTTAGTGTGACGTTTAAGCCCAGCGGTTTCTTTCTTTCAGTGTCTGCTCCTGTCTGCTGGTCCACATTATGTGGAAGGATATGCAGGTGGCAAACAAACTATAGCAGTACTCTGTCATTCATGGAGCCCTGCACAGGTCATAGACCCCAAAAGCTAGTCTTTAGCAGAGCTGTGCTAGGAATGAGAATAGATAGCCAGGGTTTAGTGGCAGAGCCAAAAGGAAAACCAAACTTGATCCATTTCTCCTGTACGCTCTTCCTGCTGCTGCCGCCAATCCTACCATGCTATTTTGGGGGGACTATACAGCTTAATTAGCCCACTTAGGGCTCTTTTTACTAAGCTGCAATAGTGGTTTTAGCACGCGCGCTAGACGCTAACGCCAACATTGAGCTGGCGTTAGTTCTAGCTGCATAGCGCGGGTTTAGCGCACGCTAAAATTCTGCATGTGCAGTTTAGTAAAAGGAGCCCTTAGTCCCACACCAGTTTCTCCCATAAGATGTAACAAGGGAATTATTTTTTTTATTTTTGTGAAAACTGGAGATGGTGTTACTCTCCATTCCCCTTTTAATCTGAGACTTCGTTTGAGGTCTCTGCATTTCAGAGCTGCCAAAGAGAAGTAATTTTAAAGATAATTTTCAGATTATTAACAAAACAATACAGAAATCTTTTGCAGTTATGAGAAACCTTAGACAAGTCCGAAAATTCTTCGAAAAAACACAATTTCAGCTCCTAGTACAATCTCTAATCCTAAGTATCCTAGACTATTGCAACATCCTCTACCTCCCCTGCCCTGCAATAATGATTAAACAACTTCAGAATACAGCTCTGAGACTTGTCTATTCATTGAAAAAACATGATCACATTACTGAGGCATTCATCAATTCTCATTGGCTTCCAATCCAGGAAAGAATACAATTTAAATTCTACTGTATACTATTTAAAACTATAAATGGAGACAGCCCAACCTACCTAAACGACCGCCTCATCCAAACCACCTCTACCAGGCATAGAAAAACACACACCCCATTCACTTACCCCCCCAATCAAAGAAGTAAAACGGAAAAAACTATACAACGGACTACTGGCCACTCAGGCAACAAAGATAGACAACCAAGTCTCCAACCTATTGACAACAACCCCAGACTACAAGATGTTCAGAAAGGAAATAAAAACTATACTCTTCAAGAAATCCCTTAATAAAGCTTAATACCATGATAAAGCTTAACCCCCCTCTTACCATCCCCTCCCTAACCCCAGATCCTACTTTTCCCTCTCTTGGAAACCTTCTCTGATCTAACATTGTAACCCTTCTTTCATAACTTTTTTTGTAATCCGCTTTGAACTGAAAGGTAATGGCGGAATAGAAATCTGTAATGTAATTATGGCATCAAATACTAGCATCAAATCCCTTTTTCCTCCTCCTCCATGTTCTTCTAGTACATAACTACAGGGCTGGAGAAGGGCAAAATATGACTATTACTTATCCTTTACTCAGCTCAGTTGGCACAGAGATCTTTACTACAATCTTAAATAATTTCCCAAATTCTGTGTCTCTGCTTCAGTCTTCTGTTTCGACTTGATCTTGGTTTTCTCTGTCCTCAAGTTCCTTCTTTTAAGGATTCTCTTTTAGCCTTGCATCATCATTTCTCTTTCCTCCATAGATATTTGTTTCTCTCATCTCACTTTCTTCTAGTCTTATTCCCTCCTCCAGTTCTCACTCCCATGTCTGTTCTCTCCACCATGACCCCTCCCTCTTTACCTCAGACTTTTTTCCCCCAACAATAATTACTCACCATCTCTTTCTGTCTGCATCTTCTGTCTCCTTTGCCTCTCTCCCTCCCAGATCATGTCTTCTTCTGCTAGTTCCTTTCCCCAACACAGCCCATGTTCTCTTCTGAATGTCTTTCACCATCACATCCTGTTTCAACCCCTACCCCACAGATCCACTATCAGTCCCTATCTGCACTACCCGACTTTTCTTTAATTACAATTCCTTTCTGCCTCTTCCAGCATTTCAGAGCAGCATTCACTCTCCTAACTAGTGACCCTTTCCAATTTCATTTTCTCCTTCCCTGCTCCCTTAAATCCTCTCCCAGTACCTTTCAGTCATTTTTACCTTAATTGCTACTGATCTTACTTTGGTAACATAGGTGAAATTGTCATGCCAAAAAAAGTTATCTACATTTGCCTTCCCCATTGGCAGATGCTAGGATATAACAATTCCCTCCTCCCCTGCAGTCTATTGAATAGACACCAACCAACGGAGGTGGGAGCAGTAACTAAGAAAGATAACCACTTCCTTCCTGAGGACTCACAGTGACCCTGTTGTCATTAATGCAACCATGAAGTCAGTTTCTAAAGCTTCCCAGAAACCCAAAACATCCCCTCCTCCTTCGGGAGGGAATCCCCCTCCCACATAAAATACCTCCAATAATAACCCATTCTAGACTTCAGAAAACCCTGTTTATGAGAGAGAATACAGTATGGGGCACATAATCAAAAGAGAAATGTGTCTAAAAACTTGCCCAAGTCAGCATCGGATGACCTAAAAGACAGGTCATCAAAGTGCTGATAATCGAAACAGTTTTTTAGACGTATCCAAGGACATTTTAGGCCTCTGAATGCCGCTATGAGCTCAAAGATGAAAGGGGTGTTTTGGGAGGAATGGTAAGGGCGGGATTTGGGTGGGAGGTGGGCTGACCTAGACTTAGTCGTATTGCAGGGATAATCAAAAGTTTTAGTAGGCTGCTTGGACAGAACTTATACGTTGTGACTTAAGCGATCTAAAACCAGGTCTAAGTACCCAGAAGGTATCCAAAGTGACCAGAAAACCACTGCAAACACAAAGTACATAACCAGTGTACTCCCCCAGTGATCACTGACCCCTTCACACCACCATAAAAATTGGAATAAAAATATACATACCTGTCTCCAGAACATCAGCACCTGCTATAGGAAAGCCTAGTAGAGCTGCACAAGTCTCTTAAGTAGCCTGGGGGGGGGGGGGGGGTGTCAGTTAGTGAACCATAGAGAGGAGGACCCAAGCCCATAAGCTACTCTAACCACTACATTCATGGTAGAAAAGGTGAGCCCACAACCACCCACCCCCATTTCAATGTACTGCCATATAGGTGCCACCTGCAGCCATAAGGGCTATTGGGTTTGTAGACAGGTGGGTATAGTGGGTTTGGGGGGCTCACCATAATTTATGAGGATGTTCTAGTGAGATTTTGTTGTGGCACACTTTTTGTGAAGTTCACAGCAGTGCCCTGTAAGGTGCCCCACTGCTCTGTTGCCATGTCTGGGTGGCCAGTCCATCACATTGCTAGCCCCTCCCATGTCCAAAAGGTCTTGTTCTGAACATTAGGATCTTGGACATATATTTGGATGAGAATGTGGTATAAAGATAAACATAGTGGTGGCTTGGATGATCAAACACCTGGACGTATAGATGGACAATTTTCAGAAAAAAAAGTATACTTTAGACGTATTTTTCGAGAAAACATTTTATGCCCTGACGACTTTGGGCAACCTAGAACCCTATTTCTAAATCGGACTTAGACATATGTTTTGAGTATGCCTCCCACATGTTTTCTTTTCACAGTTTGGGTAATATTTCAAACAGTAAGAATTTCTCATGTACAGAAATAGGAGTTGTTCATTCTGCTAAAGAGCAGCTTATTAATTGGAACAATTTGAGGATCTTTTACTAAAGTATATTAGCATAGCCTAAAGCAGATATCAATGGTACTTGAAAAAGTCACTACAGGAAAATCATAAAAGTGTGAATCCAAAAGTAATGATTTGTATTATTTAAGAACTCTGCTCAGAGACATGAAGGCTGATTTCTCCGACTCACCACCCAATCATTGCAGTGTTCAATATGAACTCACTCTAAAATATAAACTTTTCAATGTATTGAGTGCTAGCTTTGACAGCTATGCTGATATTATCATATCAAAAAAATTTTTAATGTTGAAAAGAGTGAACTTAACTTTAAAATAGTTCACCCAGGAGGGGCCTAAGGCCTATTCTGATTGGCCCAGGTGCCTTAGGCCCCATCAGTAGGCGGGGCTTTGGGACGGATGGGCCAATCCGGCCTCATTCCGTCGTTGGCTGCCTGCCGGACAGGCGGGTTTGGCTCCCGTCTGGCCGGCTAACTAAACAAAGGTATGGAGAAGGAGGGGGGTGGGGGGGTCGGGGGGGTCAGCCAGGGGGGTTGCGGGTCAGCTAGGGGGGCAGTCGGAGGTTCTTGTGGGGGGCGGTCGTTGGGGGGAGGGGGTTTTGCATCGAGGGAAGGAGGGTCTGGGATCCCTCCTGCCCGTAATGTAGTGCGGGGTGGGGGTAGGGAGTCGCCGTGGCCAGGAGGGTTTGGGCTCCCTCCTGGCCTGAACAACTAGCAGGGGGGCAGTCGCCAGGGCCAGGAGGACTTGGGCTCCCTCCTGGCCCGAACAACTAGCGGGGGGGTCACCAGGGCCAGGAGGACTATGGCTCCCTCCTGGCCCGATATATGTCGGGGAAGTAGGGGAGTCGGTGGGGCAAGAGGGCTTGAGCTCCCTCTTGCCCCGATCATGTCGGGGGGTGCGCTGGTATGGCTAGGGGCAAGAGTGCTTGAGCTCCCTCATAGCCCCGATGTGTGTGTGTGTGGGGGGGGAGTGATGCATCGTGGCAGGAGAGATGCCTCATCTCCCCTACCGCCGATGCCATCACTCCTCTATCCGAAACTGCCGCGGGTCGCAGCAGTTTCGGGTAGAAGAGTGATGGCATTGCAGTAGGGGAGATGAGGCATACTCTCCTGCCGCGATGGTTAGGTTGCCGGGCCGCTGAACTGATGGCGCCAGCGGCCATCAGCTCAGCGGCCCCTTTTTTGGCACTTAGACCTGGTTTTATTTCATCTAAGTGAAAAAGGTCTAAGTGCCGACTAGGCAACCTTTAACTGTTTTGGTTATACCTGTTCTACGCCTAGGTGTAGGTCGGCCCACCTCCCGCCCACTTCCCCTCCTCTAAACACACCTCTTTTCTCTCTGTGCGTTTAGAGGCAGGGGAAAGGCCTAAGCTGGTTTTAGATACATCTAAAAAAACAGCTTTGGTTATGGGTACTTGGACGATCAGGCTTTTTGATCATCCAAGTAGCCATTTAGGACACTTTTTAGACGTTTCTTTTTTTTGATTATTACCCCCTTAAGGTTTAGTTTAGTTAGCAGCTTAACACATTTTAATTAATCCCCTTTAAGCCCATCCTGGCTTTTCAATGCTTGACTTCTTTTACGTAGGGGTTGGAAAAGAAGGGATAAATCCAGAAATTGTACAAGATAGAAATTTTCCTGATTCGAGAATGTTGAATTATATACATCAGACTACCATGGAATGCATGGATGGGAGAACATCTCAGGGGAGGAGACATAAGCATCCTGGGACTGTCGGCCAAGTCTCTTCCCTGAAGAAGCCCTTTCTGGAAACGTCAATCGCTCCTCCTAAACTTACTTGCTCCACTTCATCACTTCATCATGCTTCTATTCCTTTCTCTCCTCTCTTCTACCTTCCAAAGTATTTAGATCAATGCTGTCTTGTTAAAATGTTTATTTTATTTTTATTTTTCCTCTAACTCTACTTTTCACTTCTCTATTACCCTCCAGGTACTTTAGTTAGATTGTGAGCCTTTGGGACAGTAAGGGAATTTTTCAAGTACCTTTCTTATTTCTAATCTTAATGTATATTTTCTGTAAACCGCTTAGAACCTAACGGATGTAGCGGTATATAAGAAATAAATTACATTACATTACCATATAATAAGGCTAAACCCAAATCAATATCAAAGAATCAGTAGCATCAGTCATATAGAAGCTTATAAACATTTCATACGACTGAAATTTACAGGATCTTCAGATGGCTGTTAGAGTATATAACTATATAAAAAATTCAGCTCAACTCTTCATTGTTCCACATCCTATGTGCTACAATAAAAGTCCACAATAAAACAAGCTCAAGATAGTTATGATTATGAGAAACAGCATGGGGATCTTAAAAAAAAAAAAGAGGGATTAAAGGGATTATGTGTAAAATCAAGTGTATACCTGGATGTTCAAACAAAGCAGAATGGTAAATAGAACTAAACCATTTAAAGATGATCATTTATCTACAGATATGGCTTCTAGTAGTAAAGAAGGAACATTACAGTTGGAGAGAGCAAAGCAAGATTTTATAACATGCTTGAGATAATGTGGAACTAGTGAAGTGGATTTTCAGGAAACACTCAGGAACCTGGCAGACAACAAACTTGTTCTCAATAGGGGAATTATCAACAGTAATAAATCTTTCTGGAAAACTGACTCATGAACAACTGTCAGTATTAAATTTGGATGTAGGGTTTGTCCCCACATTCTGGTATGATGCTTTTGATATGAGAGTGGCAATATATCGTTTTCTACCGAAGCTGCGGTTAAAGATCTTTTTCTCAGACCATCAATATGAAAAGGATGGGTCTGTGATCACTGCTAAGTTGAGATGGTTCCCCCCTGATCACCTACACCCAAATTTAATGGCATTTAGAGATTGATTCTTCATGATCTTCAAAAAGTTGAATTATCTTATGAGAAATCTGTAAAACATTTTAATTTGTCTCATAGTGAATGGAGAGCCATGCAAGATTTCCAACATGACTCTTCCCTGGTTATTACTTGGCCTGATGAGGGTAGGGCTATACTTATACAATCCATGGAAGCATATTTGAAACAGCCTCATTGTCAATTGGACTTATGGGGAATTTAGGAGACATCTAAAAACATATCTGCTTTCAAAGTATTTAGGCAGCTAATTCGTAAAAATTTTATTATGCACTATTTTGATCATTTAGTGTCTGTAATTATTGGCTTTTAACTTTTTTAGTTCTATTCATCTTCTTTTATTGTTTTTTTTGTAACTATTGTAAGCCGCATAGAACTTTAAGGCCTTGCAGTATATAAACTGATTATTATTATTAGTAGTAGTAGTACATGGTTTTATAAGCGTTTGGAAGCTTATCCAATTGGAGATATCAAACAATAAATTACTCATCTGGTGACTCAGGCCTTACAGGATAAAGTACGCATCACAAAGGAGGCACAATTTTTGAGAGAACTACATCCAGTGACCCCAAGAATATATTTTAAAAACATAAGATTTGCCGCTGCTGGGTGAGACCAGTGGTTCATCATGCCCAGCAGTCTGCTCACGTGGCAGCCCTTAGGTCAAAGACCAGTGTCCTATTTGAGTCTAACCTTACTTGCATATGTTCTGTTCCAGCAGGAACATATCCAACCTTTTCTTGAATTCCTGAAGGGTGCTTTCCCCTATAACAGCCTCTGGAAGAGCGGTCCATATTTCTATCACTCTCTGGGTGGAGAAGAATTTCCTTATGTTTGTACAGAATCTATTCCCTTTTAACTTTAGCAAGTGCCTTCTTGTTCTCTTCACCTTGGAGAGGATGAACAATCTCTTTTCTTTACTAAGTCAATTCCCTTCAATATCTTGAATGTTTGGATCATGTCCCCACTCAGTCTCCTTTTTTCAAGGGAGAAGAGACCCAGTTTCTCTAGCCACTCGTACATCAACTTCTCCAGTCCCTTAACCAAAGATACATAAAAGCATCTCTCAATCCCCTGGATGTCCCATGGTTTCTATGAAAAACTCTATATTAGAACCATTGTCAAAATTCTTGGATCTTTTCATAGTGAAAGAAGTGATTAAAATTAAGTTTTATGTGAAAAACACAACACATATGCTTCAGATACTTTCTACAGTACGGGATGTATATAACCACAGGACAGGATTATTTCATCGAGGGACCCTAGGCACACAAGTACACTGGGCCCCCTGCCCCGCCCCACCCCACCATGCACCCAGACGGAAACAGGAAACTGCATCAGAGAGAAGCTTTGGACAAGCAGCACCGCTTGCAAAATTACAGTTCCCGCTGCCTTTCTTACTCACGTTGCTTGCTTGTTTTACTTTCCATCGATGGGGGGGGGGGGTCATATTGCTGATCGGGTTAGGGGCCCACATTGCCGATCGATGCTGGAGGGGCCCATCATCATTTGGAAAAAACAATGTTGATGCCCTCCTATATCGGGCCCCCTGACCAATTCGGGACCTAGGCACGTGCCTATTGGGCCTATTGGATAATCCTGCCCTGGATAACCATTGGCTATTAGTGACATTGGATGTGACAACTCTTTACACTATGATTCCACCAGAAAAGGTGTCAACATTGATGGAAGAGATTTTCTCGAATTGTAACAACTGCTCCAGAATCAGTACATATATATATATATATCATTAGTGACTTTAGTTTTAACTAAGGGCTATTTTTGGTTTAATGGAGATTTCTATCAGTAAATGCATGGTATAGCCATAGGGGCTTCTTTAACTCCATCATTAGCCACTCTATATTTGATGGATTTGGAAGAAAAATATCTATATCTTTCCCAGTGGTTCAATAATATACAAAATTTTTAGATGATATTTTTTGTATATGGACTTCATCAGCTGACTGTTTTGATCAATTTTTAATATGGCTAAATGAAATAGATCCATGTATCCAATATTCAGGTACTATTTGTCATAGTATCAGTTTTCTGGATTTGCATATATTTAAAAAGAATGTGACATTAGCTATGACTTTTTCGGAAACTCACAGACAGAAATAGTTTATTGAGATTTCACAGTTTTCACCAATAAGTCAATTCTTGCATCCGAGAAAAATCTGTTTCTTGCTGGATGAAATTTGCAGCCAAGCTTGAGTGATGAAGAATAGGTTCTGCCAGTGCAGTTATCTAAAACATGTGGCCCCACAAGCATATTTAAGAACAAAATTTGCCCTAAGGGATCTTCTACTGCACAATAAACAATAAAAATTTCAACCAAGTATAATATTTGATCAGAAATTTACCCTCTACCAGATTTATCCTCTTTAAGATGTAATTACTCATCTGTAATTTAAGATGTTTGTATAACGGCCTCTTTTACAAAGCCACGCTAGCGGCTGCGCTGCACTAAAGGCCCCGAAGCCCATAGCGATTTAAAGGGCTTCAGGGCTATTGCCGCACGGTAGCCACTAGCGTGACTTTGTAAAAGAGGCCGTAAATCTTGTTTGCTTCATTTTGTGTATGTTACTTTTGTAAAGCCACCTAGGAATAGGAGGTTGACAAATTTTATAAAATAAATAAATATCAACTCAGTTTAATCAAATAATTTTAAAACAATGGCATGTAGTGAGTTTGGCCTGCCAGGATTTTTCAGAAAAGCCATGTTTTGCTATCGACGCACAAAAAATATTGTGGAGGTGATCAACTCTGCTGTATAGCCTCTTCAAAGAAATTAAGCAAGAGGGTGCCACAATGTATGTGGCAGATGTCAATGGTGCACTTATGCTATGGTTGGGAAGAGTTGGTATGATCCCAACACCGGCAAGATAATCCATGCAAAAGAGATGACAAACTGTGTTGCCCCATATGTGGTATAAGTGATTCAATGCCCTCGTTGGAGCTGTACATAGGTCATATATTGTGTTCCTTCAAGATTAATTTAAATGAACATAAATCACAAGTGAAAAATAATACAGCTCCTTTAGTGTGCCATTGGCAAGTAATGGGCCATTCGCACTGTGATATCAAATGGTACATTATAGATGTGGTAAGAGTAGGGTGGGAGGGAGATAGTATAGAAAGATTGCTGAACTTGAAAGAACATTGCTAGATTTTTCATCTAAACACCCTAGCCCCTGTATGTTTAAATGAAGACCTACGGCCTCTTTTACAAAGCCGCACGGCAACAGCCCCGAAGCCCTTTTAATCTCTATGGCAGGGGTCCCCAAAGTCCCTCTTTGAGGGCCAAATCCAGTCGTTTTTTCAGAATATGCATGAGATCTATGTGCTTGCACTGCTTTCAATGCATATTCATTGGGGAAATCCTGAAAACCTGACTGGTTTCGGCCCTTAAAGGGAGACTTTGGGGACCCCTGCTCTATGGGCTTCGGGCCATTAGCGCAGCTTTGTAAAAGAGGCCGCTAGAGTGGATGTCACTGATATGAATCCTTGAGGAAGGGTTATACTATGAACTGCTGGGATTACAGTGATTGAAATGTAATAGGTGAAAGATTGGCAAAAATTATGGAATCTCTATTTTATTACTTTAGCTTTCATGAGTGTAAATAGCAATTTTCTACAGAATCTGGGTTGAGAGTTTTCCTTCAGAAGGCTGATGCATAATGTGCAATGGACAATCAGCTGATTGATTTAAAGAGCCTTGGCTCAAGACTCTGCTGCCATATTGAATAGCACAAAATAGATGAAAGTTCAGTAAGCAGTATGGTGACCTGTGTTAAAAGAATATATATGGAGAGGTGTTGATATTAAGTCTACATAGAAGCAAGGTATATTTTTAATGAAGAAGGATATTGATGACAATTTTTTATTGTTGCAGTTGCACGGAGGCAATATATCAATTTGACCCTGATTAATCAAGTGAAACATTAATTTATATTGGGAGAGGTGACACTGTGATATGGATTAATTCAAGATAAGTTACTCTTATTTATGAGAGATTTTTATTTAGAAAATAGTGATTTTGGATCAGAAGAACATTATATATACAAAGAAACAAAGAAAATTGTGGATTAATGAAGAGTAGAGCTGAATTTTTTTGAGTTACATACTCTGTCATCTGAAGATCCTGCAAACTGCAGTTGTATGAAATGTTTATGAGTTCTATATGACTGAACACCTGAAAAAGATCTTATTCACATTACCTACCGCACCTCTGGAACAAACTACTTACCTACATAAGATCATTAGAAGGCCTACTGAACTTCAGAAAATTCCATAGTATGGAAATGGTCCTAGCAGACATTATTAATGACTGCTGGAGCATATTAGACAAAGGAAACAACGGATTACTGGTTTTTCTAAACCTCAGTGCCACCTTTGATACCATCGATCACCCCGCCTGCTCACCAAACTTGCAAATATTGGACTTGGCAATCAAGCGCTCTGGTGGTTATCATCATTCCTGAGCCATAGGACTCAAAGCGTCCTACTAAGATCTACTTGATAAAATATGGAGTACCACAGGGCACTTTCCTATCCCTTCTGCTCTTCAATCTCTATATCAGACCAGTGATAGACATTGCCTTAAAACACCACATAAAGATCCACTCATTTGTCGACGACATACAACTGTACTTACCATTAGGTGCAAATTGAGAAGACCAAATCTCCAAACAGCACAAGTATCTCTTAGAAATAAAAACCTAGATTTCTCAAAACAAGCTACAACTAAATGTGGCAAAAACTGAGCTCCTCTGGATATGGAGAGGTGACCCTGAACTCATACGTCCTTTGATCTCTTTGGAATCAGCCATCCTAATGGCCAAATACAAAGTACACAGTCTAGGGGTAATTCTTGAAGGTGAGCTTTCGCGCTCTGACCACATTTCCCAAGTAGTATACGACTCGTTCTACTACCTTCGTCAGCTATGGAAAATCAGATGGTACTTCACAGAACCAGACTTCTCACAACTACTCTATGTTTTTGTCCTCTCCTGTATGGACTACTGCAATGCACTCCTAAATGGGCTCACAGCAAAAAACATCCATCGACTTCAACGAGTACAAAACTCCACCATCCAACTCCTGAAGAAACTCCATATATGAGATGATTGCCCCGGTGTTGCGCACAGCCCATTGGCTCCCAATCAGCAAACAATATATATTCAAAGGCCTAGTAATGGCCTATAAACTCTTCTATGGCATGGTGCCGGCCTATATGGCCTCCAAACTTCTGCCCTATACCCCTAATCGACTACTCCACTCACAAGATGAAAAGTGATTATGTGTGTCCTCAGGATGAGCCCTCTGCCTTGAGAACACCCAAAAAAGATCTTACTCACACTATCTACCATGCCTCTGGAACAAGCTACCTACCCACATAAGATCATTAGACGGTCTACTGAAGGCAATAAAAACTCACCTCTTCCCATGACCCTCTATGATAAGAGTGTGCCAATTACATTCCCTAAACTTTCTGACAAAGTACCTAACCATCCACTGTCTCAAATCTAAAATAGTATGTGCTTCATCCTATGTCTGACAATGCCATGTTTTCTCATACAATGTTCTTTCACACTATGTCATACTATTCGCCATCTTTGTCCCACTATACTATGCGCCATATTTACCATATTATGTTTGCCACACTATCATGCTTCAATCTCTCAAGCCATGTCTGCTACACAGTGTTTGCTGTTCCATGTCTTCTATGCTATGTTTCATCACACATGCTTGCCTTACCAAGTTTGCCAAGTCGTGTCATTCTGTGTTACCCATGCTTTGTAATACTAGGCTCACCGTGCTATTTCTCGCCATACGATGTTTGTCATATTATGTTTTACCATGCATTGTTAACTATATTTTTCCGTCCCTGCCATGCTATCTCCTACCTTACTATGTTGAGAGTGTGGCATAGGGGTTGGAACTGCAGCCTTGGCACCCTGGGGTTGTGGCTTCTGACATGTTCTGCTCCTTGTGACCCTGGGCAGGTCACTTGGTCCTCCCAATACCTCAGGTATATTAGATAGATTGTGAGCCCACCGGGACAGACAGGGAAAAATGTTTGAATACCTTATTAAAAAGCTTAGGCCCCTTCTTATCATTCAGGAAGGCTTTGAAGACAATTCTGTTCGCCAAGTACTTTGGAAATTAACTACTTCTACCTCTTAGTTTTTTTCTCATCTACTTCTTTTGTATTTTTCCTTTTCCCAATGTTAACTGAGTCAAGCTCCAAATTGGCTGATGACCTGGTTTGTAAAACTAACCCCCTCTTTTAATATATTCTATGGACGCATTAGCGTTTAGCAAGCACTAATATTTAGGGTGCACTAAAAAGGCTAGCGCACCTTACAAAAAGGACCTCTGAGTTTTAGTTTACTTAGTTAGTTTAGTTTAATTCATGTAAACCGTTCTGAGCTCCCTTGGGAGAACAGTATAGAAAATTTAATACATAAATATACAGTACATCATCATTTATTACTTCTGTAAAAAATGAAAGTCATAAGGAAGTCATGAACAACTTTGTCCCTCACCCCTTCCATAGATTTGAAAGGTTTTAACCAACATTCCAGGCAAACGACTCCATCCCTTTCAAATCAAATAGGGGTGTCATTGAACAGAGAATACGCCAGAAAGTAGGGGACCATTTTAAACATGTTATATTTTAATCAGCAGAGACAAAAAAATGACAAGCAATTTATTTACAGAAAACTGTACAAAAAGCAAAATTAAATTATGTAAAATTTTTCATAAATAGAAGTGGACTAGCGTTTAATACATTTTGCCATGTTTAGCATAGCTGCGTGCATAGTGACTCATAATAAACAATGATAAATTGTTTTTTGTTTTTTTTTTCACTATCAACATCCAAGTTGCAGAACAATAGTTAATGATTAATATTACAAACAGATTATACCACATTGAATGCAAATGCTGTAGTTAAAAAAATGTTCTGAAAGCATACCCCAGACAACTGGTAAATAACATCTTTACTGCAGAGTTTCATTAACCACTCAGGCAGCATTATAGGTCAGATACTGCTCTTCTTTAACCTCAGTGCAGTCCTTTCCTCCCTTCCCAGAGGTATATTTATCACTTTACCATACAAGTAATACGAACAGTTTTATTTTTCTGGATTTTTTGAAGTCCTTTAGTGTTGTCTGTACAATCTATGGTAGCTTTGTGTCATTTGTCTCCCTCTTCCCCTCTACAGGACAAAATTCTAGGGTAGCTTTTCAGCGTATCATTTTCACTTCCAAATTCTTCCCCACATAAAAATAATTCCTATCTTGTTTTCTGAAACTCAGGCAGCAGGCCAGTCGGATAGCATGAATACATACAGTATATCTGGCAGTTCAGAATGAGCATTAGATTGTAAGACTGAAGGTACAGACTTTTCTAATGTATATATATATATATATATTTATGTATTTATTTATTTGTACATATATATATAAAGCAGTTATGCATCAGTCTATAAATGTACCCTAATGTAAATTCATGCACTGTTCAAATTTCCTGCATAAGAAAAAAATATGGATTATATACAACAAAAGTGGAGCAGAAACTAACAGCAACTAAAAAAACCCTATATAATCAAATACCTGTCAAAATGGACTTATGACACTTTACCAAATAACTTCATAATAGAGTGTTATAATATGTATTTTTCTTCCAGACAGTAGAACTAGAAAAAAAAAGACAGCTCATATCTAATCTACAATATTCATTTAATAATGTACGATATTTAAGACTGGTCCATTATCTGAGTTTAGCAGAAGGCAGTTTTTCTTGTATACATAATTTATACTTTGTCAGAAAATAAACACAGATAAATATACAGGTTGAAAAAGTTGGGGAGCAACCCACTACCCTTCAATGTCCAAAATCAACCAGAATTTTACCATAACATCAGGTATAAAAGGCACAGTTGCATATTTTGCATTCACTCTTTTTGATTTCATATTATTTTATTATTTTTATTTTTTTTAAAAACCACTTTTTTTTCTATTTGATCCTACTTCAAATACAAAATAAAAATTACAAACACAAAATAGCTGTGTCATGCCCGTCAATTTAATCATTAACGTGATGGCTATTGTGGTCCTACTATTATTACTCTGCTTATACTGATTCTGTATTCTCTTGCATCCATGTTACTTTGAAGGGGATTCACACAAGCACATGATTTGATTTGATAGCATGACTGACTTTCAAGTGGTGCAAAAAGATGGCGAATGAATCCTGAGCCCCTCACTTGGATGGTCCTGTGCAACCACTACCGCTTTTATAGAAAATAGGGTTGATATAAGCTATCTTGTGGTTTCCCGCTGTATGATTGAAAGAAATATTACCATTAAAGAACATTTTGCTCAACTGTTTTGCGAATGTGTATTCTGCTGAAATGTGCAAGGAAAACAGATGCATATATTACACATAGAAGTTTCTTTAGAAACATTTTCCTTAACAAGTGCTTACAGATTATACTGTACAATGCATTACTGCAGTAAGCAGTCTTGTAAAGTACTAGCATTGGCTTGATTATTTAAATAATAATTAAACAAAGGTTTAATTATTATTAATTGTATTTCTCCTGTGCATCCACTTTCCAAAACGGCCATTAACTACCACATCAAAATTGAATTTTGAGGATAATGCCATGGTATAAGTGGTGCTGTACTGAAAAAGTACACAATGGTAGAAGAATTGCATTGAATTATCAGGTTTCTTTACAGTCTATCATATGTAACTTTCCAATGCTAGATTAAAAAAAAAATGTATTAGAATATTCTAGCCACACTTTAATGCCAGATTTAACAGCCAGGGATTTGAATGTTCACTCTCTTCTTCAGCTCTCCCCACTCTGTTGACCGATTGTCGATTTCACCTGAACATTCAAGTTCAGATTCTTACTCCAAATCTTCACATTTCCTCTTCTTTTTAAGATGTTCATTGTACACCTGCAGAAAATGTCATGACTCAGAGCTCTTTATTAGGATGATATCTTTAGAAGTCTTCAAACATGACTTGCCATTACCATGTTAATCATCTTATCATCTGTGCTACATATATTAGACAATTTGTCCTTACCTTAAATATTTGTCTTGCCATTATCTTGTATTGCACAAACTCAGCAATAATGCACTTTGTGTTATAAGAAAACCTGGGAACAATGGGCAATCTATATCACTCATGCCAAATTCTAGCACAAGCTACTTATATACAGTAGGCTGGCATTTGGAAAACAACCAATTGCATTGTATTGGTAGAAAAATCTCATTATTATATCATGATTCCTTTTTTTTTTTTTAACTTGGTCACTAATAAAATAAACATTCTAGGACTTTCTAGAATCTTTTCAAAATTATTTGATGGAACTAGCATAGGCCCCCTTTTATCAAGCTGTGCAAGAATTTTTTATCGCAGACCGCTGTGGTAAAAACTCCGACGCTCATAGGAACTCTATGAGCGTTGGAGCTTTTACCATAGCAGTCTATGATAAAAAAAATATATATATAAAAAGCCCTTACACAGCTTGATAAAAGGGGGCCATAATTTCTTGTACAAAATATTATCATCTGATACCTTGTTAGGTTCCTTGGGTGTTTACATAAGTCCACTCAAAAACTGGAGCACAAGCATGTAGTTTGGACCACTGATTACATTGTGGCAAAAATAATTTAATTTATGTTGAGAAAGTATGTGTATATGTTTATTTATAGGTGGTCTGTTGTTCCCACACCCAGGCAAAATAATTAATGTGAGCGCCAATCTACTGTCTGATCTTTGGCACTTAGATACTATAATCATCAAAAGCAGAGGATTATGTTAATTGTATTCTAGTGCCAACAGCTGGTATTATTATGATTTAAAAAAACTATTGTTATTTATGTAGATATATCTCTCATTAATGTTAAGGTAGAGAAACAAACTCTTACAGTTCAGAATTTTGCTGTGAGATATGTCACGTTATGGACTTTAGCCTGATATAAGCTATTATTGAACTGTTATTCAACTTGGGGGTGGGGTGTTATCAATTACCATTGAGAAAGGCTATTTTACCACACGTTGTGCTAATTTAGCACAGTCTTACTACAGTATAAAATGGGATCCTGTGTTAAAATAGCACAATGTGTGGTAAAATAACCCTTCTTAATGATAGTTCACTTTGATCATTTCCCTCCTTAGCAGAGTAAAGCTGGGAATTTCAAAAAATCATTTTATTTTTGAAGGTTTTTATTTCCCTAGGTATATACGCATTTTTTTTTCTCTAGGGATCAGCAATATCTTGGCAACATTTTTACTACATTCTCTTGACTTGGTACCTATGATATCTCAAAAGATAACCATGAAAATCAAAATAGCTTCTATCTAGGGCTTCTGATTTTAGGTCTTAGCTGATAAATACCTAAGAAAACAGGCATTTAGGGCCAGATTCTGCAAACGGTGCCATAATGAGCTGGCGCCTTCAAAAACGGTGCGGACACATATCAATCAAGTTATGGCACTATTTGCAGAATATTCTCCTTAAAAAAGACTAATCCTAGACTAATGAAATCTTTATTTAAACCTATCCAAGAGAAAGACTAAGGATCTCAAATGCTCGCGGTCAATTACCATTAGAACAAGTCTTCGTTATTGACCTACTTGCGGGCTATCATTGATCTGGGTGTTTCCCCCTTTTTTTGTGTTTTTGTGTATAATTTTTAAAAATTTTTTTAAAATAATTTAAGTAATTTAAATAACTATTGTTATTGCTAATGTTCTTCTTTTTTATTTTTATGCTTTTTAATACCTTATGATACTTAGCTTGGGTGTTAGATATTTCCCGACTCTCCGATGTTAGAGCGAAATGGAGATCTTCCGTCGGCAGCAGTAACACTAATACTGGAAGCTTTAACATCGGAGAGTCGGGCAATATATAACACTCAAGCTAAGTATCATAAGGTGTTAAAAAGCAAAAAAATAAAAAATAGAAGAACATTAGCAATAACAATAGTTATTTAAATTACTTAAATTATTTTAAAAAATTTTTTTAAAAATTATACACAAAAACACAAAAAAAGGGGGAAACACCCAGATCAATGATAGCCCGCAAGTAGGTCAATAACGAAGACTTGTTCTAATGGTAATTGACCGCGAGCATTTGAGATCCTTAGTCTTTCCCTTGGATAGGTTTAAATTAAGCTCTCATTAGTCTAGGATTAGTCTTTTTTAAGGAGAATATAGTGGGTACATTAGTAAAATGGTAGGATTAAAAACTATTTGCAGAATTGCAGCTTCTATCAAAGGTAGGCACCATAAATGTAGGCCAGGGTTTTAAAGGCCACATTTCTAGTGCCTACCTTTGACGGGGAATTGTGCTTAGCAGCACCTAATATCAACTCCACCCATTATCATGCCTACATTGACATTAGGCACTAATGCTATTCCAGTGCCTACTTTTTAAAATGAGAATTTAATTGGTTTTTAAATGACACAGTCAATTACTGTGCTGATTAAACCAATTAAAACAAATAAATTAGGCAGCAGTATGGCACATCCCACCACCTAACTTACAGCGCTGTTTTGAGAATCTGGGCCTTATTAATTAAGCACTAGAAGAACACCAGTTCCCCTAGACTTTCTCTTATTCCTCCCCTAACTAATCTAGTATCCTTCACTCAATTTTTGTATGCTTTCTGCACTAAAGATGGCT
The DNA here is from genome assembly GCF_902459505.1 of Geotrypetes seraphini. Classification (NCBI taxonomy): domain Eukaryota; kingdom Metazoa; phylum Chordata; class Amphibia; order Gymnophiona; family Dermophiidae; genus Geotrypetes; species Geotrypetes seraphini. Next base: position 232,409,163 of record NC_047084.1, read on the forward strand.
AAGTGACACGGATTTACATATTTGACTCCACCAAAAATAATATCCATCAATAGGATCTGTGACCAAAAAACCCCCACTTTTAAATATATTTTTTGTATCTTCAATTAACCCCCAATTGGCTGGAAAATGCACACCTACATTTTTAACAAAAATACCTAAGAACAGAAGCCCTACTTATATCATGCTTCCACATAGGAATAAAAATAGTGTTCTGTGTTCTATTAATCAGGTTGCTACCATCAATTTTGGGGGAAATAATCAATGGAGGGGGGAGGCTAGACATGCAATCAATGACAATGGTTTCCACACTAAATGATGTCAGGCAAACAGTATAAGTAAAATGCCTGATGAGGAGGCAGAAGTGGCAGGCAAAGCTTTTGTCTCTTTGGTGGCCCTCTCATTTATTCATCTGAGTTAGTGTTTTGATTTTACAGATTAGCCTCTTGCTTTAACCAGAACTCTTTTGTCATTTCAGAGAGCCTACAGATAAACTTCTCTTCTAGTACTGATGGGAGATGGCTTGTACTCCCCTGTCTGCGTGAGGGGAATATCCTCTGGGTTGGTTTCCTCATTTTTGCCATATGTAGCTGCACTGAAGGTCTCATAGGATGAGGTCAACTTTTTGTTAAGGAGATTTCTATTGCGGTCACCCATAAGAGAAGCTTCTCCATTCACCAGTATCTCTTGGCTGCCTCTTTCATCTACAGGCATGAAAGTGGAGAGTTTTGGCTGGTTCTTTTGCTTCCTTTCAGGTGAAGTACGGACTGGCATCCAGCAAGAATCTGAGTGGCCATATTCATCACATTCTCGAGTACATTTTCCTGTAAGAGCTACATCTGGCAGTGGCCTTGAATCTGAAAACATAAAGAAATAGTAATTTTAAGATATAAAATGAACACTTTCCTTCATGACCTAAACAAAGCAATATATGCAGGGAAAATATTATATGAGCAAATCTTTAATAAAAAAAAATATATATATATTTTTTTTTAATTAAAGAGGAACCTATCAAGGCACAGCCAAATCGGGGCTTTTTCCTTATCTTGATTTACACTATGAGTCACCAACTTGCAGTAACTTGCTGACTCCCACAGTAAAAGAATAATATTGCTTGAGATCCACCTCACAAGCAACATTATTGTACTTTCCAGGAGTACTGGACTGACAAGTCATGGCCTAATGCTCTTGGTTAGTCTCTTAAAGGGGCTGGTTTCTGTCCCAATAGCATTACCTAGCATGACACACCCCCCCCCCCCCCCGTCTGAAATCCCTTCTTGGGCTCTGCCCCAGAGATTCCCCTTGTGCAGACCATCCCAACCCAAAGGGTCCTCTCTAGTAACTGACCCCCTCACCTTCAAGTTTTGCCAGTCCCAACTAAAACTCTCTACCCTAGGTAGTAACCATACCCCTGGCCCCACACCTTCCCAAATGCTCCTCAGGCGTGGAGGGGAATTTTGGGTTGGACAATCTGGTTGCAACTGCATCAAAGCAGCTCATTACTATATAAATGCTGGGTGCACACTGCAAACTGTGATATAATTGGTAAATAACCACAGTTCAAAGCCAGGGTTATTTTACTGCCTTTTTCATTGGGTCACCAATCTGCAACCCGATGACCCTAGGCTATCTCTTAAGGGGGCCAGCATTCATCCCTAATAGAGGTGGATGAAGTGACCTCTCCAAAGAAAGTAAGATCTTGTTTGTGGGGATCCCCAGAGGGTCTTACATTCTTTGGAGAGGTCACTTCATTCGCCTCTATTAGGGAGGAATGCTGACCCCCTTAAGAGATAGCCTAGGGTCATCGGGTTGCAGATTGGTGACCCAATGAACAAGGCAGTAAAATAACCCTGGCTTTGAACTGTGGTTATTTACCAATTATGTCACAGTTTGCAGTGTACACCCATTATTTATATAGTAATGAGCTGCTTTGATGCATTTGCATGTTTTGTATCTCATTATTGTGCCATGTGGGGGTGACCAATTTCACTGTTAGAACTCATTAAGGGGAAAATAATGTTGGTTAGTGCCCTCCACAGCTTGATAACTACCCCCTTAGTCTTCAATGATTAGGCAAAATCTCAACAAAGCCTTATCAAATATTTTCTTTCAATTCTCTGTAACCCAGGAAAGGACCCAGGAGTGGTCAAAATGAATAAACAATTACTAAATACATAGGTAAAACAATCTAAAGTGTAAAAATGATGTACATTGTAGGCAGATGTTGTGTATATGTGTATGTGTGGTAAACTGCTGAAAGGAATGTATTTATATATGTAATGTGCTGTATGAGACACAGTCACTTTCTTGATTTTTTTGAAGCTTGCAACTACATGTGTATTTAATTACATGACTGATACTTACATTAAAATTAATCCATACATACGTGCTACATTTATTTGGTTGGATAAATCTAATTTGGTTAATAGCTTGCTTTTAGTTAATACATTAATTATCATATAAATACCAGTACATGCTTATTTTGATCAAACTCCTACGCTGACTCTATTTTCTGGATTTGTTGTTGCTCTCTAAAATTCTGTTCTATGCTACAAGCTTTTTGGTTCAGTTTCTGCTTGCCTTTTTGTATTTTGCAATACAATCAATTTGTACTAGCTTTATATAGCATTTTATAACCCTAGAACAAAAACAATTAGATATCAGCATGTTTAAAGGGTCTAACACCAATTTGTATTAGCTTTAGTCATTTACAATCCTAGTATATAAATATTAGATATTAGTTCATTTAAAGGGTCTAACATCAATTTGCTCTAATTTTATTTAATCTCTTTTTTTACCTAACCTAACCTCCCTCCCCCTCCCTACCCCCGTCGCACCAAAACCAGACACATCACTTCATTTCTAGCTGGTTAAACCAATTAAGAGGACAAGAGGGAAACTTGTGACCTCAGAGTATTTTCATCAGGAAGAGATTAACCCTTAATAAGAGAGTATTTGACCTTCGTTGACCCCCAAAGCTAAAGCAAACAAACAAACAAAAAAATTATACGAAGTAATCTTAAAAGCCTTAATCCGCAGAATCTTCAAATAACTTAACAACTCACCAATGCTAAGAGGCAGATAACAATCCAGTATTAAGATGGGGGTTACTCACATTTTTGTACATTAAGCGCCACATGTATGATCAAATCCTAGCTGGTGAGAGGTCATGTGTATGCATTTAGAGGAAAGAGCTACTGGCTCTAAGAGAACAAATTAAATGTGTACAGGCTAGAGTGCAAGCTTGGAAAAGCAGAGGCAGACAGAGAGAGGCATAGCAGGGAAATTCTACCTCCAGCCTGACAGCCTTTCTGCTGATCTGGAAATGAATGGTCACCTGGAAGGAAAGCATCATTTTAGTGTGCCAGGAAGTGAGCCAGTAATCAGCACCTGCCCCCAGGAGATAAAATATTCTGTCACACTGAGAATGTATCTCCAGGGGTTTCTGCCGAGGAGTAAAGGATTAGGATGACCATTTTTAGTTGCTAATTAGAAAATGACATGATTTACTGTAGTAAACCGTGGTCACTGCAGTAAATCCACAGGAATGGAGACATTTGCAATTGGTTTACCGCAGGAATGGGGACAAGACCTTTCACTGCCCTGCGGGAGCGGTGAAAAGTCTTGCTGCGGTGGTAAAAAAAATTGTGCCTGTGTCAGATTTGGCATCTTCTATCCAGCTCCTCATGCACCTATTTTACCTTCAGAAGCCAGCTATGCCACAATGAAGACAGAAGGAGCCCAAAACCAAAGCCTGAGACCAATGTGATTTGAAGAATAAAATTACCAGACAACAAAAGGTAGAAAAAAATAAATGTATTTTATATTTTGTGATTAGAATATTTCAGATTTGAAATATGTATCCTGCTAGAGCTGGTATTAGACATAACTGGGGACCGCAAAGCCCAAGCTGTGCTTCTTTAACTTCCAGCTGGCTTAGGGTTCACTCTCTCTGATCAAGTGGCAGTTGCCCTAGTTGCACTCCCCTAACACTATTCCTGCCATGTGTGACTGAAGTACTCTGTTAGCTTGATTTTTCTGTGTAACATTCTGTAGTAATTTGGTTTGTTGAGTTTTCACAATAGTGGAGGGAACATTTGTGAAAGGGAGGGGAGACAGGGTTTTTTTTTAATCCTTGCTCTGTGTTATTTGTGTTTATAAAATGACAATTGTACAGAATATTGTCTCATTTTATACTTTAATAAAATAAGTTCAGTATAAAATCATAACTATTCAAGGCTTGTGTGGATGGGATCTGACAGTTTGCAGGGCGGGGACGGGGACCGAGCTTGCGGGACAGGGACAGGGACTGAGCTCGTGGGATGGGGCAGGGACAGGGCCTGAGATCGTGGGGACGGGACAGGGATGGTGACTGAACTTGCGGGGAGGGGGCAGGGATGGGGATGAGCTCACGGTGACGGGGCAGGAACCGTGCTAAATTTTTTCCACATGTCATTCTCTATTGTTAATTCAATCAATAGGCCTGTAGATAATTGGATAGATGGAGGATACTTGATTGTTTAGTCACTTACCTGCCTGGTGCAAAGGTTGAAGACCTCATGCATTACCTAGATAGGAATTTAGACAGTGCTGGAGAGGAAGTGGCTGTCCAGGTACATGTGGATACCAACAATATAGAAACGTGTGGGGTGGAAGTTCTGGAAGCCAAATTTAGACTTTAATTACAAAATTGAAGTCTAAAAATCTTCAGGGTAGCATTTTCAGAAATACTCCCTAGGCCAGCATTTCCTGTTCTACACAGATAATCGGAGACAGGCCACATTCTGAGCCTATTTTGAAAGGATGGGCTGTGTTCTAACCAAGAAGGAGCCAGCTTGCTGGCTTTAACTTTTAAAAATGAGAGAGAGAGCGAGCAGGTTTTAAACTAGAACCTCAGGGAAAACTGACAGTCACTCAGGAGATCATGATTAAATGTTGATAAGTGGGCCATCTCCAGATTTTCAGTGCAACTTAATCATGCATTGCTGCAGAAAATCTAGTATGACTGTTGTAGCCCTCAATAGTAAGTGCTGGAATGGTCTAGGGGCAGAGTTGGGAAGCAGCTGAGAGTTATGTAGGCACCGAATATAGTGCTGGTGCTTATATGGCCAATAAAGTATGTAGAATCACACAAAATGTGGTCCTGACTGCCCAGTTAGCTATAGAGTTATGGTACTAAATATTGAATGTACAAATATAGGGGGAAATTCTCTATAGGATGCTAGTTTCTGCAGCCACATAAGAAACAGCTGAGAATCACACACCAACGTCTTATACAGAATTGCGTCAGACTTAAGTGATAGACACCCAGTTCTGCCTAACCGACCCGATTCTCTAACTAGCACCCATGTCACAGGCACTAGTTAGAGAATCACGCCTGATTGTGGCAACGGAATCCCCCTGCCGCGATCAGTTAAGCAGCTGTGGCAGGGAACCCCCAAACCTCCTGAAAATGGACAGTGGGAGGGATGCCTTCTCCCTCCCGTTGGAACCCCTGAACCCCCACCCATGAAGTAAGCTGGGCAGGAGGGATGCCCACTCCCTCCTACCCTGGACCCCTCCCCAAAGCAAACCAGGCAGGAGAGGTGCCCACTCCCTCCTGCTGCAACCCCCTCAGAACCCAAACTCCCCTGAACTTGAACCCCCTCCCACACCAAGGCTCAGGCCTCCCATCTCGGATCCATAACTCTACTCCCAACCCCCATACCTTTCAGTTGAATGTCCAACCAGAGAGATGTTCCCCCCCCCCCCTACACACACACCTTTGAACTGAAGAACTGGTATGCTGTCCTGGAAGTGGAGGAAATGAGAGCAGGGACAGTTGCAGTGGAGAGTGATAAGTGGCCAGCACCATTTTTCTAGGTGCTGTTTGTAGAATCAGTCCCTAATTAAACATGCATAAGGTATTCATAAAACATCAAAAATGTGTCATAACAGAGTATTGCTGGTGTACATATATAGTATCAAATTATATTAATAAACACATTTATGTAAATGTATGTGGTGATGTGCCATATCTAAAATTGTCACACTGGTCTAAATGGTAGTGTGTCTAAGCTTTAAGGCCCAGATCCTCATCAGGATGCTGAAAGTTAGGTGGCAGTGGGCATCCTACTGCCACCTAACATAATTGTTTTAATTGGTGCTAAATGATGCAGTAATTGACTGCATTGTTTAAAACCTATTAAAAAATAATAACCCCCCAAAAAGAGATGCTGCTAAGTGGCCTCTGGGACCGTCACCTAGGACCCTGGCAGTTAGTGGGTATAGTGACGCTAAAGCCTGAAGGTGGGCATGGTTCAGGATGGTACCACACTTTGGTATCACTATGTACCACTGGCCATGATTCTCATGGAAAACTAGGTGCCGGAAATGTAGGACCGTGAAACCCTGGCCTACATTTCTGGTGCATAGGGTCCTGTCAAGCCACAATTCTGGAAATGGCACCTGCCGGTGATTGACATGCCCGGTTTGTAGGTGCCTGCTATGGCAGATGCCTCTTATAGAATCAGTCCCTAAATGCCTACCGGTGCCTAAGATCACTTAGGCACTGCTAAGCATGATTCTATAAATAGTGCTTAGCGGATGTTTGAGGGAAGGGGTAAAACGCAGACCTCACGGACCTGACGGACCTCGCGGATCTAAAACTGCACGTCCTTAAAAATCTGAGGTCCGTGCCACTTGTAGTTAGTCTCTGGCTCTGACAGACCTCGATGACAATTTAGCGCTGACAGATCCGTCACAGCATAGGGAGGGAAAAGTATTAGGATCCATCAGCGCTAAAATGTCATAGAGGTCTGTCAGAGCCAGAGACTAGTGCTGGACCGGCTCTAAAACGAATCCTTTAAACCGGTTTCCTGCAGCTCCAGTAAATTTAAAAATCTGAGGTCCGCGGCTCTGACAGACCTCTATGAAATTTTAGCGCTGACGGATCATAATACTTTTCCCTCCCTATGCTGAGACGGATCCGTCAGCGCTAAATTGTCATCGAGGTCTGTCCGAGCCAGAGACTAACTACAAGTGGCATGGACCTCAGATTTTTAAGGACGTGCGGTTTTAGATCTGCGAGATCCGTCAGGTCCGTGTTTTACCCCTTCCCGATGTTTGACAATTGTGCTCAATGGTGCCTAGCAGCTAGGAGCTGTTTATATAGTTGGGGCCTTAATGCACTGTCCAAGAAAGCAAGATTGAACTTAACTAATCTGCAGGACTTGATGAACATTTCAGCAAACAATTTGAGGGCCACCATGGAGGACTTTGGGTTTTTTTTTATTGGAGATCATGCTATAAGAGAGGAGGAGGAGGAGGCGAGAGTAGCATAGTAGTTAGAGCTACAGCCTCAACACCCTGAGGTTGTGGGTTCACATCCCACACTGCTCCTTGAGACCCTGGGCAAGTCACTTAATCCACCACTGCCCCAGGTACATTAGATGAACTGCAAGCCCTCCAGGACAGATAGGGGAAAATGCTTGAGCATCTGATTTAAAAAAAAAAAAAAAACACTTAATACACCTTGTCTAAGCAGTATATCAAATCCTAATTCCCAACTATTTTCTAGTTTAGTCTTTGGTAAGTTGTGAAATGTTTAAAAAAATGAAAGGAGTTCAGTTTTTCTTTTGGAGACATATGATTGCACATAGAGTACAATAAAGAAAAAAAGGTAGGTCATACTTAAGTGGAAAGCAGAGAAATCAATCAGACGAAGAAGTTAGCAGCAGTGTTTTATGGAACGACTAAGTGTGAAAAGGTCACTGCAGCACACTACCCGTGCTTCGATCTGCTTCTCTGAATCAATTGAAATGGATTTAATTACTTACTATCTGAAAGCATTTAGGTGGCCTTGTAGGCTGTGAGTTATGAACATTTTCATTAATAAAACTAGTCATAAAAAATATTCCCAAGACATTCTTTAAAAAAAGACCAATTGTTTTGTTCAAACTGAAAATGAGACTTGCATTCTAAAATGAGCAATATACTATTACAAAGCTAGAGCCTAGTGAATACCTGTCAGAAATAACATTTTGCATCGTGGACGTCTCATTCAAACAAAAGTATCTCAAAGCCAACATTTTTTATGGCTTAGGTTGTAAAGGTAAACTAATTCAAATGATTTTAGAATTGCATTATTTTCTATTAAACGCAAAGGGCTTCTTTTAAAAATCTATCTTAGCTGGTGACTATAGAATGACACTGGGACAAATTTTTCCCTGTCTCCGCAGGAACTCATTTTCCCGTCCTGTTCCCGTGAGTTCATTTCCTGTCCCTGCCTAATTCCTGCAAGCTCTGACCACACCTGCACAAGCCCCAAACAGTTTAAAATCATAAGTGTTCAAGGCTTGTACAATTAAGGCAGAGAGAGGACAGTGTGGCGCCGTGGTTAAAGCAACAGCCTTAGCATCCTGAGGCTGTGGGTTCAAACCCACACTGCTTCTTGTGACCTTGGGCAAGTCACTTAATCCCTCCATTGCCCCCAGTATATTAGATAGACTGTGAGCCTGCCAGGACAGATAGGGAACAATGCTCAAGTACCTGAATAAATTAATGTAAACCGTTTTGAGCTCTCCTGGGAGAACAGTATAGAAAATCAAATAAATAAATATAGGAATGGGGCAGGGACATCAACAAAACCCACAGGGATAGGACAGGGAAATTGAGTTCCTGTAGAAATAGGGAAAAATTGTCCCCATGTTATTCTCTATTGGTGACGTACTAACAGTTAACATGGCACCTTAGAGATTAGCACATAAGAATTGTCTCTGCTGGGTCAGACCAGTGGTTCATCGTGCCCAACAGTCCGCTCCCGCGGTGGCCCCTAGGTCAAAGACCAGTGCCCTAACTGAGATCAGCCCTACCTGCATTCGCTCCGGTTCAGCAGGAACTTGTCTAACGTTGTCTTAAATCCCTGGAGGGTGTTTTCCCCTATAACAACCTCCGGAAGAGCATTCCAGTTTTCCACCACTCTCGGGGTGAAGAAGAACTTCATTACGTTTGTAAGGAATCTATCCCCTTTTAACTTTAGAGAGTGTCCTCTCGTTCTCTCTACCATGGAGAGGGTGAACAACCTGTCTTTATCTACTAAATCTATTCCCTTCAGTATCTTGAATGTTTCGATCATGTCCCCTCTCAGTCTCCTCTTTAGAAGGGAGAAGAAGTCCAGTTTCTCTAATCTCTCGCTGTATGGCAACTCCTTCAGCCCCTTAACCATTTTAGTCGCTCTTCTCGGGACCCTTTTGAGTAGTACCGTGTCCTTCTTCATGTACGGCAACCAGTGCTGGATGCAGTATTCCAGGTGAGGGCGTACCATGGCCCAGTACAGCGGCATGATAACCTTCTCCGATCAGTTGGTGATCCCTTTCTTAATCATTCCTAGCATTTTGTTCGCCCTTTTTGCCACCACCGCGCATTGCGCGGATGACTTCATTGACCTGTCAACCAGTACTCCCAAGTCTCTTTCCTGGGGGGGGGGGTGTCTCTCCAAGTACCGCCCCAAACATCCTGTATTCTTGTATAAGATTTTTGTTACCGACATGCATCACCTTACACTTATTCACATTGAACCTCATTTGCCATGTTGCTGCCCATTTCTTGAGCATGTTTATGTCACGTTGCAGATCTTCACAATCCTCCTGCATCTTCACTACTCTGAATAACTTATCGTCTGCAAATTTAATCACCTCGCTCGTTGTGCCAATTTCCAGATCATTTACAAATATGTTGAAGAGCACAGGCCCAAGCACCGAACCCTGCGGCACTCCAAGGTGACGCTTTTCCTGTCCGAGTATTGTCCATTTACTCCCACTCTCTGTTTCCTATCCACCAGCCAGTTTTTAATCCACGTGAGTATTTTACCCTCGATTCCATGGCTCGCAATTTTTCGAAGTAGTCATTCATGCGGAACCTTGTCGAATGCCTTCTGAAAATCCAGATCTACAATGTCGACTGGGTCACCTTTGTCTATCTGTGTTTACTCCCTCGAAGAAGTGCAGCAATTTCATCAAGCATGTATTAATAGTGAATGCAGAATGGAGTGGAAGATGGTTAGCAACTGCACCTTGCAGTTAGTATGGAGGTAGTTACTGTGCATGCCTGTTAATGCAGTGTGGTTTATGCCACACAAATAAATGCAGGTATAGTAATTGCATCACATAATAATATTTATCATTTTTATAATGTTAGAGGAAGTATGCAGCACCATACAGTGCTGGTAAGAATATATCCCTGCACCAAGGTACTTAAAATCTAAGTGGATACCTTAGGCAAAGGGAGATAAAGGGTTAGATCCAAAAAAGTGCAAAATTTAGGTGTTGGGATAAAGTGAGCTAAGTCCAGATTCTATAACAGGATACTAGGCTTGATGGAGCAATGATCTGACCCAGCATGGCTATTCTTATGTTCTTATGTAGTTATAGAGCTGTCCTCATAGAGAGCAATTTCTTCAAATGGGTTAGTTTTGCACATACCAAAACAGGAATGAACCTCACTCCTAAGCCAAGGTATGTGGAGTCTGATCTCAGTTTCTCAGTTTTATTGCTAGTGCTGACCGCAGTACTTGCATTATGTTAAAGGGGACTTCTTTTTGGCATTTAGAAGATGTAAAATGTACAGACAACTTATCCAGGTGTGCATGGAAGTTCTTTTTAATCAGGCCTTTTGCACCTAAAACAATAGGAAATATTTTTTGTATCTTTCTACCACATTTTCTTAGTTTCAGACTACATGTTTTGATAGGTTGCCTATACATGTTACATCTTATAAACCCCAGAAGGAAACTCTTCCCCCCCCCTTTTACTTAACTGCTCTAGCAGTTTTTAGTGCACGGAGCCAAGCTGAATATGCTCCGCGCTGCTCCCGACACTCATAGAGTTCCTATGAGCGTCAGAAGCAGTGCGCAGCATTCAGCCCAGATCCCAGCACTAAAAATCGCTAGCATAGTTTAGTAAAAGAGGGGAGGGGTTTCTTTGCTACAATCCAAGTTCTACTGGGAACATTAGCATTGCATTTGAGAGACTGAGCTCACACTCAACATAACTTAGATATGAGGTTTATTACTATCATAGTATGCACAAAGCTGATCCATTGTCCTGAGGAAGCTTTGTGGAAGCCCTACTATATTTACATTACAAGTTTCAAGTTTTATCTAAATCTTGATATACCACTCATCAAAAAAGTCTGTGTAGTTTACAAAAAAATTAGATTAAAAAAAAAAAAAAGAGAGGGATTGATAACACAGGTATGGGAAACCTTACAACCAAACAAGTGGACACTTAAGGAATGAAGGGGAGAAATACAATATTTACATAGAAAAGAAAACAAAGGAAAAGCACAATAGGAAAGGGGGGATTTATTAAAATCAGCCTTTTGTCATCTAAGAAAATGATATTTCTCAACTATTAAACGCATCCTTAAATAGGAAAGTTTTAAAGTTAGTCTTCAATTTGAATATGGAAGTTTCTTGGCGTCGATAAAAGAGCATGACCTTCCGTAAAGTAGGGGCCGTTACCGAGAAAATAGATTTGCGAGTGTGCCATATACGATATGATGCAGCGAAGGGATGGACAGGAGATTTTGATGGTTAGAACATAATGTTCTTGAAGTTAAGCTCCGCAATGCATTGCCAGAAGTTGTGGCAAGAACGGATAGCGTAGCTGGTTTTAAGAAGGGTTTGGACAATTTCCTGGAGGTAAAGTCCATAGTCTGTTATTGAGAAAGACTTGGGGGGCAGCCACTGCTTGCCCTGGATCGGTAGCATGGAATGTAGCTACTCCTTGGGTTTTGGCTAGGTGCTAGTGACCTGGATTGGCCACCATGAGAATTGGCTACTGGTCTTGACGGATCTTTGTTCTGACCCAGTAAGGCTATTCTTATGTGGCAATAGTAACCTATCTATAAAACGTCTGTGGAATTTCTCATTTCTAATCACAATTTGTTGCACTACAAACTACTGGTAAAACGATAGCACACCCTGACATGGCAAGATATTAAAATACTTAAACGTGTCTGAAAACAGCATCGGCAACTTCTTGCTCTGTACCTTAGGCAACACAATAAAACAGAAACTGAACAGAGCCCAGGAACACTGTTACTTCTAAGCCATCGGGGAAACCACTTTTACTCCTGCCGGCGGGGAAACCCCTATCATATTTCCAATAGTGAGGGACAGGAAAGCTTTGCAGGACTCCAGAGAACCTGCCTGTCCCTGGCCATTAAAAAGACACAATATTGAAGCAACACTCCTAAATAGCAGCGATGTAGTTGAAAAAGTCTGACTCAGCTTAGAGGGAATAGTGCTCTCATGAAGCATTTACTACCTCAAGGTTCAGGTCACTGTCAGTCTGAAAGGGCAATTTACCATATCCTATAGAGAGAGCACACGTCTTTTCATAAACAGTCTTACAGAAAATAATGAAATGGGACAAGCAAATGCTTCTAGAGCTCTAACACACGTTAGTTGAATCTCGTCTGGATGCCAGCCAGACCATGAACACTTTGCAGCTAGAAGAATCATTTGTGTTCTCTAAAAGGGCTCTCCCTTTATTTGCTATGCAAACCATTCCTAGTGAAAATTTATATTAATCTATTTCCTACTCCATCATATTGGCACTGTTTAATCAATGAAGAGGACATTTTATAGCTTAGCCCTAATCATAAACTGTAAAACCTGAACCAATGAAACTGCAAAAATGCTGAGTAGTATTTCTATACTTAAATTGCAAAGCCACTGAAATGTGCAGCTAGCAAAAGAAAATCATAAGTTATGGTCAAGCATGGCATTATAGCTACGAGGGGGTGACGAAAAGTTCTCAGCCTAACCAAGGAGAGAATGATGTGGATAGGGTTCAATCAATGAACTGAAACAATATCGAAAAAAAAGAATTTTATTTCTGCAACTTGGCACTTAACAAAATGAGATAACACTCTCTTCAGCTGCAGTGGCAAAATAAGGCTCAGAATTTAGGGAGTCAGTTGGTTGGCTTGAGAACTTTCCAGCACCCCATTGTATGAAGAAATAAGAATTCCCAAATTCTGCAATGGAATAACATCTCTAGCACCAGAGGACCACTGAATACCTTAGTGCTATCTGTTTTATATAGTCTGGCTGGGAGTAAAACATACTTATAAGTTCATAACCATTAATGAAATGCACATTTCCTTTAAAGAGGCTCAGATTTTAAACATTTGCTAAATTGGTTCACATAAGAAAGACAGACCCAAGGTTCATCAACCCCAGTATCCTATTTCTAACAGTGGCCAACCCAGGTCCCAAGTACCTAGTTAGATCCCAAGTAGCAAAACAGATTCTGTGCTGCTTATCCTAGGAATAAGCAACGAATTTTCCCAAGCCATCTCAATAATGGCCTATGGATTTCTCTTTTAGGACATTATTCAAGCCTTTTTTAAACCCCACTAAGCTAACTGATTTCACCACATTCTCTGGCAACAAATTCCAGAGTTTAACTACACGTTGAGTGAAGAAATATTTTCTCCGGTTTGTTTTAAATCTACTACTTAGTAGCATCATTGCATGTCCCCTAGTCCTAGTATTTTTGGAAAGAGTGAACAAGTGATTCACATCTACCCTTTCCACTCCACTCATTATTTTATAGACCTCTATCATTATCACCCCTGAGCTGTCTCTTCTCCAAGCTGAAGAGCCCTAGCCGCTTTAGCTCTCCTCATAGGGAAGTTGTCCCATCCCTTTTATCATTTTTGTCACCCTTCTCTGTACCTTTTCTAATTCTGCTATATCTTTTTTGAAATACAGTGACCAAAACTGCACACAGTATTTGAGGTGCGGCCATACCATAGAGCGATACAAGGGCATTATAACATTTTTATCAGCAAATAAAATATTAGTAGAAATTCAAAGTCCCAATCTGTACACTTTAAGGGCTCCTTTTACAAAGGTGCGCTAGCGTTTTTAGCGCATTCTAACCACGCACTAAATGAAAAATACTAATGTAAGCTCTATGGAGGCATTAGCATTTAGCACGTGCGGTAATATAGCACAGGCTAAGTGCACCCTAAAACCGCTAGCACACCTTAGTAAAAGGAGCACAAAGTCTCTTTTTATATCCTTTCTAAAATCTACCTCTTTGTGACTCTAAAAATTATTTAAGAAAACAACAAAGGCAAATCAATCTATGATATCCAAATGGAAAAACAAAAAACAATAGACCAAAAACTGGTCTTCGGGACTTTTGGAGCATTGAGATCAAGCATCAAATTTCGGTGTCTCAGTGGCCATGAATTTGGTCTTGGAGGATGAGGTGTACAGTGTCTGCATCTATGAGACAAACTTGTTTTTTTCTGTTACATAGAACATTTTGGACCCCTGTTTGTTTACATAAATTAGATAGCTCTAAGTCTGATAGATGTTGGCACTGCAGTCTCGAAGCTGGAATCATCTATTATTCTATTGTCCATTTATTTTGGATCTATGGAAATCAATATGGGGCCAAATAAATAGTTTATTGGAGAATCCGGTGGCCCTATCATATGATACTATTTTATTTGGCATGTCAATGAGGGCAAAGAGTCAAATATCCTCAAAAAATAATTAGCTCTTGATAATTATGACTGGAGTTCCCATTCAACAAATTACATTTAATTGGAAGAATTGGAGTACATTAAACTTTAATTTCTGGTGGAAATCTTTGTGCCATATATATAAGATGGAAAGAATAATAGCCATACAGAAAGGCCATTTTAGTAAATTCAAGGATGTTTGGGGACCATTAACAGATTATTGTAATGAGTAAATAATATTTTCCCCTTAATTATACAATTGCAAATGAGGGGGTGGGGGTAGGGGGGGTTTCTGATCTTAAATTAATTGTTTGGATTAGTAGAAAATAATATATTATATGATATACGTGATTACATATGGTATGGTAAGGGTGGGAGGGGATTAATTTCATTAATTTAAGATGATTGTAATAGAAATTCAAGTGATGTTTGTAAGTCTAAATGTTATTTCCGATTACACTTGTTATAAGTTGTAAAAATGAATAAAGAATTTATAGGAAAAACAAAAAACAAAACAAACAGAAGCAGATCACCAGTAAAATGCATTTTAATCAAATCTTTAAAAAAAGCTATCAGGTTTAAATACTGTAGTCTGACATGCCCATGTTCTGGTATTAGCTCTGACACACATAGGAATTCAATGAGCGTTGGAGCAAATGCTGCCATAGCTGGCGATAAAAAAGCCTAATGTGGCTTCGTAAAAGGGGGGGAGGGTGTTAATACAGTAGTTAGTAACCTACACTATAACAATCCATCCCACAAGTAGTGCTGTTCTAGTGTCCCACAGCATTGGGTTGACAAGCCGTGGCCTGATGCTTTTGGCTGTGACCTCAAGCCTCACCTATGAGCTGCATCACTCCCGATAAAGCCCCCTACTCCCACAATTACGGTCCCCACACCCATCCCGATGAAGCCCCCATATCCACATTCCCACCTGATCGATGAAGCCTCCACAACCTCTGGCATATCACCCACCTGCTGGTGAAGCCTCTGATGAAGCCCACATTATTTCCCTCAATGCAGTTCCCTGACAAAGCTTTCCATCCCCAGGATGCAGTCTCCAAAATCACCAATGCTTATTCTAAACTCCCCCCTACACACACACACACTTCCCCAAGCCACACACCTCCCCCCCACTTCCCTAAGCCCCACATTCCCCAAATGGCCCTCAACATCATGCTACGGGACAAATAACATGACTAACACAGCTTATAACTTCCCCCCTAAGTGTCCTTTCAGCAAAGACCTTGAGGCATTTTGCTTCCCCTGTTTACCAGACCATCTTACTTTAGTTTTACTCATATCAAAATATTCTTTTATATATCACCTCCTTTCTTCTGCAGGGCTACCTTCTTTCCCTTAGTGAGGGAAGACTGCATCCATTTAAACCTTTTTTCTGTGATCTACTGAAAAAAAGAAATCAGCCAGATTAACTCAGTAGATCTAGGAGAAAATCCTGAATTTGTAATGAATGCAAACTGAACTAAAATCTTTGTGGTTCAAATTTGAGTTTGAATTCTGGCAGCATTATCAACGGTACTCCTCCGAAATCCACGAGGTTTCCATTCCAGGAACCCCCCTCAAATTTTGAAAAAATGCAAATGCAGTTTTTCGCCTGTCAAAAGGCAGGAGAGGGCAGCTGGAGCGCTGGCGGGTGAAGAAAATTACTCACGGTCTGCTCTGACCGCCTCTTCCTGTAGTAAAGTCGGGATACACCAATCAGGAGCTGCTTTGACACGCAGCTCCTGATTGGGTTTAGCCTGACTTTACTACAGGAAGAGGCGGTCGGAGCAGACCACGAATGAGCGAGTCTGCGATTCGCGAACTGCAAATTTGCAGGGGAACACTGCATTAACAGTGATGTCTGTACATATATGCAAATCCTCTAGAGCAGTGTCTCGCAAACTTTCTGGCAGGCGGCACACTAAATCCAGTGCCCCGGCCGGGAGGTGTGGGGAGAGGATGAGAGACGCCGTCCAGGAAGAGAGTCGTCTGTACCGGCTGACTTCCTACAGGACATGCCTCTCGCAGCATGGAAGACTTTCCTCCTCGCCAGTGTGTCGCAGCACACCAGAAATCTCAGGAGGCACACTGGTGTGCTGCGGCACACAGTTTGAAATACACTGCTCTAGAGTTTGGATACACCCTGCAATACAGCAAGTTTAGTGTGATCTCTCTTCCCCTCTACATTGGTCGGACATTCCAGAAAATGTTACATGGCTCCTTTTGTACATCAGCAGTTTGGAAGCAAGCAACATACAATCCAGGGTCAGATATGAATGTAGAAACACAGACAAAACAAGCTAACAAAGGAATCAAAATAATTTGGCTTTGGCAGACAAGGAGTCCTACCTTGCTTGTTCTAAGCCTCGGACAACAACAACAAATATGTTTATTCTGTGTAATGATTCTGGTACTTTCACAATCAATGCTAAAAATTACAGCCTCAGAGTAACTGTTAGACCACATAATCTCCCGCACTGTTTTATTTGTCAGTTGGGAGGGGACATGGCTTATGTTGCAGCCAAGTTTTATGTGTGTAATGGGATGAAAACTCAAAAGCATTCCCCAGCTTTGACTTGAAACCCTAGATTGTACAATAGGTGATGCGTAAACCAAGAAGCTAGAAACGGATTAATGACTGTTTAAGGGCTGATATTTCTGTCACGGTTTGGGCTGTTAAATTAAACTGGCATTTCTGTTGGCACTTACAAAAAAAGAAAACAACATTCCTGGATTTCTGTTCTTTTGTTTTGAATTTGAATTTTATCCATGGGAAGATATTAGCTTTTAAAGGTTTGGAATGTCTCTTCTAGTTTAGAGCCAATCACTACTTGAATCTAAGTTGATTGATATAGTGCCAGTCCTCGTGAAAACCCTTTGCATGTCTCACATCTACACATGCAAATAGGGACACAGGAGAAACAGCTGTCAAAAGACCATAAATGACTAAAATCAAAGGAACACACTTTTTTTATTTAAAAATAAAAAGCATATAAATCTGGGAGATCAAAATGATGTCAGAGTAAGACGCATTAGAGGAGACTCCCAGACTTCTAAAAAGAAATGTAATTTTTTTTAATGTTTTCTTCTTTATAATGCCTAAGCATAGAGGGAAACAGGGAATTTTTTCCTGCTCCCTCTTTTAACATTATCTTTATTGGAAGCTTCTATAAGGCTACTAATGTCTGGGAAGTCAATTCAGTACGGTTTTCAAAGATTTTAAATACAGATTCAGATGGATTCCACTGTAATTGTTGTTGGCCTCCTAGCTGCTTGGCTAGGGTATAAGAACATAAGAACTGCCATCTCCGGATCAGACCTTCGGTCCATCAAGCCCGGTGATCCGCACACGCGGAGGCCTAGTAATTTTAGTCACCCATATCGCTCCATGCCTCTCGTAAGGAGATGTGCATCTAGTTTGCTTTTAAATCCTAGAACGGTGGATTCTGCAATAACCCACAGCCACCTGCAGCCACCTGCAGTCTGAAGCCGCCCGCAGCTACCCAAAACCCGAAGCCGCCCAAAGCTCCACTGGTACTTTTTTTTAGTGTTGGTGGTCTAGCGCGGTCTCCTGGATAGTTGCCTTGGTCTATAG
The DNA here is from genome assembly GCF_902459505.1 of Geotrypetes seraphini. Lineage (NCBI taxonomy): Eukaryota > Metazoa > Chordata > Amphibia > Gymnophiona > Dermophiidae > Geotrypetes > Geotrypetes seraphini. The sequence continues at coordinate 232,427,284 of NC_047084.1, forward strand.
AAGAGCGACACACAATGCAGGAGCGTGACCTTTGCGCTTCCTGCCTGGTCCTGCACCGCTCTGTGAATGGCTGCAGTCAGTAACTGACTGCAGCCAATCACAGAGTGGCATGCTCAGGCAGGAAGCGCAAAGGTCGCGCTCCTGCATTGTGAGTCGCTCTTCTAAAGACCAAGGTAGCCATCCAGGAGACTGCGCTGGACCATGGTACCGGGGGGGGGGGGGAGGCGCAGTGTATTTGCTCCATAAGACGCACACCCTTTTTGGAGGTGGAAAAAGTGCATCTTATGGTCTGAAAAATACAGAAAACCTTCCTTTCACTAAGCTGCAATACAGGTTTTTACTGTGGCCTGCAGCAATAAATGTTCCGACATTGCTCTGATGTTCATAGAATTCTTATAAGCATTCGAGCACCATCGGATCATTTAACGTCCTATGGCTTAGTAAAAGGGGGAGAAAGAAGCAATTCTAAGACCATTTTATAGATCTGGGAAGGTAGTTTATCTTGGTGATAGAGTTATGGTGTTTCTAAATGAACACAACTTAGATGGAAGAAATTTTCTGGCTTTACACCAGTCAGTTTTGAATTTGGGAGTTTATTTTCAACTGCACTCTCCATGTAAATGTTTTATTTCTTATCAGAATAAAAGATACGTATTTCATGAGCCAGCACAGTTACAAATTTGCCTGGAAGGTAAAGCTGACTCTAGGACCTCCAAAAATGACACATATTGTAGATTTATGGTCTTCTAAGTTAAAGCAACAGGATATACTTCAGTATTTCTTCTTTTATTTTTCCCTGGATTTATTCCAACTTCCTTAGGAAATTTTGTTCTTGGTCTCTCTTTTGAAAGTGGACTACATTATGTAAAATTATTTCTAATTATGTTTTTTTTCTTCCTTTATATATATATTACTTTGTATTCCTTATTCAAAATGAATTCTTTGATGTAAAATTTTAAATGAAAACAAAAATGCATACTAATGTAAGGAATACAATAAATTTTGAGAATAAAAGAGAGGATATCTAAGGAAAAGACTAAAAGTGGAAGCAAAGACACAGGCAAATTGATGTCTCCAAAGGCTAGCTATAAATCCTGTTTAAATGAATAATGCTTCTATCAAGATGCAAGTTAGACAACACGAGAGTCTTGGTTTTCAAATAACAGGCATTTGGACCAATTCACAGCAGTTGAGGGAATATCAGTCTTTAAAGATATGTCTGATTTAGTTAAAAAGAAAACAAAACCTCATACCTACTGTTAGCTTTGCTATTCTCACAGAAAGAATTAGGAAGTACAATAACCCTCTAAATCTATAAACTGGAACATAAAATTGCAAAGTTGAGCATTCAGCTTATAAAATAGTGTACATTAGGCTGCTTAAATGTTCTCTGACCAACCAACAAAATAGGGGCAGTCCCCATCGAGGACTTTATACTCTGTATGTTTCTGATGGAACGAAAAAAGTGGAAAATCACTGGACGAACCCCTCTTCTACAAAACTGACAGCAGTTTCTAACGTGGGGAGCCGCGGTGAATGACCCGCGCTGCTCCTGACGCTCATAGGATCTCAATGAGCGTCGGGAGTAGCGCAGGCCGTTCAGCGTGGCTCCCCACACTAGAAACTGCTATAGAAGTTTCATAGAAGAGAGGGTAATTGTATAGCCCTCGATGGAGACTGCCCCAACTTTGGTTGGTTGGGCTGAGAACTTTTCAGTGGCTCCTTGTAAGTTACACACATAGGGCTCCTCTTACGAAGCCACGTTAACGGCTTTATCGCATGCAACTTTTTATCATGCGCTATCCCCCGCGCTAGCTGAAAAACTACCACCTGCTCAAGAGGAGGCGGTAGCGGCTAGCATGGCCGGCTGTTTAGTGTGCGCTGTTACATGCATTAAACCGCTAACGTGGCTTTGTAAAAGGAGCCCATAATTTAATATGAAGGTATCGGCTATAATGGGTGTTAACTGGGGCTAATTACCACATATGTGCAAAACTGCTCTTAGTCCAGATTCTACAAACTGTGTGCAGAAAACCCAGAGTTATTAGGCTACAGATCGAATGAGTTTATTATGCTCTCTAAGATCCTCTGGGAGAGCCAGAATAGTTGTTGTTCTAATTATAGAATCAGGCCCTAATTTTAGCTCCAAAATAACACTATGATTAAAAAGTAAGTGTAAAGCTTTAAAATGTGACAACATGTGAAATGCACATAGACATACAAAGATATATACCCAGCTACTTAGAAACTAGCAGTTTCAAAGAATATGAATATGTTTCAGCAAACACTGTGAGCTTGCTTTAAAGCTACAAACATTATTATTTACATTATTCAATACAAGCAACCTGCTTCTAGGAATGAGGGGGCACAGCAAAGCATATTATCTTTTTTTGCCTTAGTGCTTTTATTGGCTTACTTTTTTTCTTTCTTCCATATTTTTTTTTTTTTGAGAAGCTTTGTTATCTAAGATTGTTTTCTTATTAAAATGAAGGGCCCCATATTTAAAATGATTTAACCCAGAAGAGGCTCTTGCCTGGTTAAATTGTGATGAGCAGGTCAGGAGAGGGATATTCAACATCACTTAACCAGACGGTGCCACTGAATATCCCCTCTGGTTGCCAAGGCACTATCCATACAGTGCCAGGGTGATCTAAGGGTAGAGTCTGAGTGTAGTAGACACTGGTGATATTCAGTGATGCTCGCACAGATAACCAAACATGTAAGACTGATTAAAGGGCCCCTTTAGTACGAAGTTCTAAATATTAACCTGCACTATCCCCAGTCTGGATCTTTCCTGCATGCTAAGGCCACTTTTAGGGTTTCCAGTAAATGTCCAGTTTTGATAGTTCTGTAATAATGTCCACACACTAACCCCCTGTGTACTAAGCCGCAGTAGGGGTAGCATATACAAAAACTACTGAAGGATGCCTGAGTGTGCTCTACAGTAATAATAATAATAATAATTTTATTTCTTATATACCGCTATACCACAAATTCAAAGCGGTTTACAACAAGTTACATACAATGAGAGTAAGAGATGTTTACAACAAGAAGTAAGAGATGTTTACAACGAGATACGAGTAGTGCATTTTAACCTACAGAAAGCATGTGGTAGTGATTATCACAGCTTAGTAAAAGGACCCCTAAATAGCAGTTCTATCTTTGCCAGTCAGCTACATGGGTAAAGCACTGAATATTGACCATGCCAGTATATCTTCCACTTAATGCTAGCTCAACATTGACCTGAAAATTGTTTTCTGTGTTATGTATGAGGGTGGTTTGAAAAGTTTGTTATAAAAGCAAGTTAAACAATGTAGTCTCCATCGAGGGCGATAAACACCTACTACTGTGAGTTTCCAGGTTTTTTGTATCATAGGAAAAATCGCTTGCAAAAAAACTAGAAACTCACTGGACTAAGACCCAGATTCTCTCACCAGCACTACTGTTGGAGGCATCTTAAAAATGATCACCGATCACATGTCAATCACACGATGGCACCCTCTATCCTCTTGTTTTCTGTTTGTCAATAGGTCTTGTTTGTGTTTTGGTTCTCATTATTTATTTTAATTTTGTTCTCCTCAACTTAATTGTATTTGTAATTGTATATCGCCTAGAATGTTAATAGGCAATTAGTCAAATTTTTAATAAACCTTGAAACCTTAAATTGCACCTCCGGAAAAGGTAGGTGCTCGAAATGTAGCCCAGGGTTTTCCAGGCCTACATTTCCAGCGCCTACCTTTGACATGAATCGTGCCTCCATAGGTGCTTTAGGCTCCCAACACCATTTCCGGTGTTAGAAGTGCTCACAGTGATATTAGATGGCTTAAAGTATCTTGAAACTCAGTTAAAAACGTTGTTTAAACAATGTTTTTTAAAACTGAGTTTAGGTGCTTACCGGTGCCTGAAAAAACGGCTCTGTTTAAAGAATCTGGGCCTCAGTGTATAGACCTTGATGGAGACACACTGCCTTTTTAACAAGCTTTACAAACTACCCTTGTATCTGGTTAATTTATTTTGTTATTTTGCAGGAGGTAGTAAGTGATCCCATGCTAACTATCAACATATACCATCCAACATATACCATGGGAATATTAATGCACAACCGGCAATAAAAATTGTAAGAATGTCCCTAAAAGGTACTGCTTAAAATGAGCAGCTACCACATGGTAAAAGCTCATATTAAGATGTTGTAACTAACAATTTTAGTGCATTTTAGTAAAAGGGACCCTTAGACTGTAAGCCCTCCAGAGACAAAAAAAATACCGAGTGTAACTGAATGTAACTTGCCTTTAAGCTACAACTGCTATTTATTATTTCTATAGCGCTACCAGATGCATGCAGCACTGTATATTAAACATGCGAGAGATGGTCACTGCTCGAAAGAGCTTATAATCTAAGTTATGACAGATACACAAGATGTATTCCATGGTCTGTTTTGTTTTACTGGTTTTAATGATACTGGTCATGCTAGTGACTTGCATATCATAGGCATTTTTATATTGCTGTTGAAGCAATTTGTATGTTACTTGTATTTTTATACTTTGCATGTATGTGTGTATTTTGGTTACAGTGATGGTTGTGTTGATGTGATTTGTATGTTAAATGTAATGTATTATTTTGTAAGTAAAAGTGCTACTCGCCCTGGATAAGGGCGAGAGATAAATAAATAAACAAACAAACATAGAGTGGATCAACATATGGTGCTTTTGAAGGAACAAACAAGGGCATAAGTAGTAAGGGTAGGGGCTACAGAGGGAATGAGAACAGATATAGTGTTTTACAAGCTGCAAGAGCTAGGACCAGTGGTGTAGCAAAGGTGAGCAAAGGCAATGATGCCCTCTTCTCCGCCCATCACCTCCACAAGTTCTTTCCCCATCCCTTCCTGCTGTGCGCACACTGCTTCCCTTCCATTGTATCTCTGTAACGTTCCTGGAATGAGCAGCAACCCCCAAACTGCTGTCTCACCAGCATTGGATCTTCCTCTGATGTCACTTCCTAGGCATGGGACCAGGAAGTGACATCAGAGGAAGACCCAACACTGACACGACAGCAGCTAAACACATCTTCAAAAAGTGGGCACTGAGCCTGGATTTGAATACCTCCAGGGATAGATTCTGGCATACTGAGTCAGGCAGGCTGTTCCAGGCATCTGGTAAAGCAATGCAAAAGGGGCAGAGTCGGGGGTTGGCAGTAGAGGATATGGTTACAGACAAGAGAGACTTACCCAAAGAGCAGAGTTCCTGTGGCGAGGTGTAGGGAGAGATAAGGGAGGTGAGATATTGAGGAGCTGCAGAGTGAGTACATTTATAGGTCAGCAAGAGGAGTTTGAACAGTATGCAGAAGTGGACAGGGAGCCAATGAAGTGACTTGAGGAGAGGGGCAATATGAGCATAATGACTCTGGCAGAAAAATTCTGAAAACATAGTAACATAGTAAATGACGGCAGATAAAGACCTGAACGGTCCATCCAGTCTGCCCATAAGTTTTAACCATTAAAAAATACATGATTAGATTAACTAAGATTGAAGGGGGGGGGGGAGATGGGTTAATGGGAGACCCAAGAGAAGCACATTGCAGTACTACTGAGAAAGTCACAACCTAAATCCAAATCTCCGATTCCCTTCTTCCAGACACTGCAATTATCACCAATGGCAGATAATGTTGCTTCACATGATAAAGCCTCTGGAGAGAAAAAAAAAAAGCTTAAAATGTTCTATTAAATATTTATTCAACATCTTTCTAAGCATAACAGTAGAAAGTTTAGGAAAATTGAATAATCATACATTACCCTTTCTATAGCCATTCTCAAGCATTTCCATTGTTTGCAAGGCCATATTATAAGGGATTCAGTGCCTTTGAAGTATTAAGCTCAGTCAGAGATTTCTGAATCTAGCTAAAGTTCTATAAAATCAGTTTATCCTGCTCCCAAAATTTCATCCATATACTATAATTCTAGTAAAAGTATAAAGTTGATTAACAATGCCCACTATGGAGGTCTCAATATAGGACACAATAGCACAGAAACATTAGCTGGAAGGAGAATGGGAGAGGAGGCAGCAGAGTTAAAACCGACAGCTTTTAGCAATACCCCTACTGGTTCATGAGCTGCCAAAGCTGAAATGAAATTTTTCTCCCTCCCCAGAAACAAAACACTTACTCCTTTCAGAAAAAAATGTTGATAGACTGATTCTGCTCATATTCGTCTCTCCTAGCAGCTCTATACTGAAAGGTGAAGTCAAATTTGGCATTGTTTCTGTCTCCTCTAGTATGCATAGACTGCCACTCCTCACAACACATTAGAGCCTGTTGGGTCAGCCATATGGATGATTCCATTGTTGTTGTGTAAGATTTCCTCTTTTTTTTTCATTTCCTCATTTTATCATCATAAGAACATAAGAATTGCCGCTGCTGGGTCAAACCAGTGGTCCATTGTGCCCAGCAGTCCGCTCCCATGGCGGCCCTTAGGGTCTAGCCTTACCTACATACGTTCTGATTCAACAGGAACTTGTCTAACTTTGTATTGAATCCCTGGAGGGTGTTTTCCCCTATAACAGCCTCAGGAAGAGCGTTCCAGTTTTCTACCACTCTCTGGGTGAAGAAGAACTTCCTTACATTTGTATGGAATCTATCCCCTTTTAACCATTGGTTCGAAAGTGCAGAGCTTTAGGAGCTAGTATGCTTCTGCTCCTCTCTTGGTCCTTATAACTCTCTTCTCAAATTGTGCCCAGATTTACTTTTCTTTTTCCTCTACTATCTCTCTGTTTCATCTTACACACCCTTAGTGGCGTACCAAGGGGGGGCCGTGGGGGGGGAGGGGCAGTCCGCCCTAGGTGCAGCCTTAGAGGGGTGCACAGCCAGCCAAGTCCGGAAAATTCTACCGGGCTGATCAGCCTGCCTCTCCCTGATGTCAATTCTGCCATCGGAGAGGAAGTTCGGGCCAGCCAATCACTGCCTAGCTAGGCGGAACTTTCTCTCCAACGGCAGAATTGACGTCGGGGAGAGGAATGCTGGTCGGCCCAACACAGGGAAGAAGAGCTTGTGGCGGCAGCGGCTTTGGGGCATGTTACCCGATGGTGGTGACTTGGGGCTGTACCACGATGGCGGCGGCAATGGCTTGGGGGAGGGCAGGGAGAAAGAAAGAAAGGGGGCAGGCAGGGAGACAGAAGGAAAGAAGGGAAACAGAGAAAAAGAAAGGGGGCATGAAGAGAGAAAAAAGAAAAGGAGGCAGGGAGAAAGAAAGAGTAGGGAGAGAGGAAGAAAAAGTTGGGGGAGGGAATGAGGTCTGGCGGAGAGGAAGCATACAGGCTGAAAGAAGGGAAGAAAGATTGGATGCACAGTCAGAAGAAGAAAGTGCAACCAGAGACTCATAAAATCACCAGACAACAAGATAGAAAAATTGATTTTATTTTAAATTTAGTGATCAAAATGTGTCTGAATTTATACCTGCTGTCTATATTTTGCACTATGGCCCCCCTTTTACTAAACCACAATAGCGGTTTTTAGCGCAGGGAGCCTATGAGCGTCGAGAGCAGCCCTGGGCATTAAGTGCAGCACCCTGCGCTAAAAACTGCTATTGTACTTTAGTAAAAAGGGAGGGGGGTATTTTTCTATTTTTGTATGGTTGTTACTGAGGTAACAGTGCATAGAGTCATCTGCCTTGACCTCTTTGAAAAAAACCCAGAATAGGAATGATAATTAACATTTTCTCAGCGTACAGTGTGCTTTGTGTTTTTTTTTAAATTTTATTGTTGATAGATCATTTTGACTTGGTCATTTTAAAAGTAGCTTGCAAGCCCAAAAAGTGTGGGCATCCCTTAGTTAGAGCGTTGAAGCTGCGTGTTTCTGCCGTAAAGGTCATCTCTGACGTAACCGGAAGTTGCATCAGAGACAACCTTTACGGCAGCCATATGCAACTACAACGCTCCAGCTGCTGTAAGAAGGCAGTTTAGTCATCGCCGGCCACAGGGCAGGGAGGTTTGTCGGACCCGGCCTGTTGTCCAGGCCGGGGGGGGGGAGAAAGCGCCACAAAGGTAAGGGGTAGAGAGGAAGAAAGGGAGAAAAGGTGGGGTGGAGAGGAAAACAGGGTAAAACAGAGGGGGGAGAAGGATGCTGAAAGGACATGGGGAAGACAGAGGGGGAGAAGGACGCTGAAAGGACATGGGGAAGACAGAGGGGGGGGAAGGACGCTGAAAGCACATGGGGAAGACAGAGTGGGAAGAAGATGCTGAATGGAAATGGGGAACAGAGAGTGGGGAGAAGATGCTGCAGGAAAATGGGGAAGAGTGAGTGGGGAGAAGATGCTGTAGGGAAATGGGGAAGAGAGAGTTGGGAGAAGATGCTGGGAGGGAAGAAGACAGAGATGCCAGACTATGGGAGGAGCGGAGGGAAGAAGATGGGTGCCAGACCAATTTGGAAGGAGGGAGAAAGGGAGAGGCACAGTAACAGAGCAAATGGAAGATGCAGAGATAAGAGACAGTGGATGGAAGGAAGAGAGTAACAAGAAGATGAGGAAAGCAGAAAACAGAGAAGACAAAGGTAGAACAAAAATTTTCTATTTATTTATTGCTTTAGGAGACATGTGTCATTGTATGCAGAGTCCAGCTTCTTGCTGGTTCAATTTAACCTTTGTCTATGTATTTCTATTTTATCCCCCCTTTTACAAAACTGTGGAGCATTTTTTAGCGCCAGTCGTGGTGGTAGCAGCTCTGATGCTCAGAATTCTATGAGCGTCAAAGCTGTTACCACCGTGGCTAAAATCCACACTACAGTTTTGTAAAAGGGGGAGGGGTTAGTTTGTGATGACATATTCCATACTAGGCATACTATTCCATACTGTGTGTGGTTTTCTGTTAGAATTGACAGTGTAGGATTGATCTGTACTAGTCTGGCTTGTTTAGTTTTACAATGGGTGTATTGATGTTGTACTGCTCACTGCAGCATGTAAGATGCTGCCTTTTCCTAGGTACTCATGTGTGACATGTGGCTTGTTACTAAAAATCATGTTTTTTGTACAGGTGCCAAAAAATTATAGGCCCCGGGTGTCACATATGCTAGGTACGCCACTGCACACCCTCTTTCTCTTTGTTCATGTTTATATTATTTCTCTCCATATCTTCTCATTCTTTCATATTTGGATTTAGTCCATGCCTTTCCCTCTTTGCCTCTTTAATATCTATAATCCATTACTCTTTTTCTTTACCTCTCCCCATCTCTCATCAGCAATCTATTTTCCTAGTACATAATCCAACCGTACTCTAAACCTGCTTCAAATAAGAACACAAGTATAATTACACTTAGTTAGACCAATAGTCTATCTAGTCCAGTATCTTGCATTCACACTGGCCAATCCAGGTCACAAGAACCTGCCAAAAAAACCAAATAGTAGCAACATTCTATGCTACTGATCCCGGGGCAAGCATTTGTTTCCCCCGTATCTATCTCAATAGCAGACTATGAACTTTTCCTTCAGGAACATAGTATTCCCTCCATTTAACGTTCTTTGCTCCTGTACACTTTCCCCCCTGCATTCACCAACCTCTCTCATGCAAATATGGCCATCTCCTCTTTCATCTGTCCTATCATTAATTCTCTGTGATTCTTACTTCCTCTCGACATTTGTTCACTCTCTCTTATTGCCTTTCCATTATTCATCCCTGTCCTTACTTGCCTCTCCCTCAAACATTCCTACTCTTCTTGTTCATTGCCCCAAAGCATTCATATCCCATCTGCTTAGTTCTCCTCCTTAGGCAGCCTGCAGTCCATGAACATGCTGTAAATGGAGACTTAGCTACAGTATGTCTGATTCAGCTCCCCATATTCCTAATAACAATTGGCAATTGTCTAGAAGTATGGCTTTCCTTGGTTACCTATCCCTTTTTACAGCAAGAGAGGTTGCTGCAGGCCCAGGAGACACAAAAGTTACAGGCAAATCAGACAGTCTGGGAGTATCCCAAAAGATCCAGGAGATTTAGGCTGTCTGTTTAATCTGTTACTTAAATCCCACTTTAGCAATAACTAACAAATAGGTTATACTATACAAAATACTCTGTTTTTAAATAGAGTGTCATTAAAGTATAATCATTCCCTGGATTTTCATTTCCTAGAATTATATTTAATTGTTGGGGAGTTTATCTGTAATCAATTTAAATCCCTGCATAATCATAGATTTATTTTTATCAGTTAAATGACAACAGACCTTTAAGAGAAGTAGAGTTTAACTTGACTTCCTGTGATGATACAGAATGCATTTAAGTTGCTTAATTGCTCTGCTATTTCAATAAGCAAATATTAATCTGTTGCAATGTCAAGTTGCACAAGTTTACAATTTTCTCCTCCCTAAAATGTGTCAGTAATGAACATGGCTAGAAAGTTATTGGCTTATACTGTATATAGATGCAATTAGAATGTCATTGCATCTGCAAATTACTTCACAAAGGCAAAAATCATGACTCCACAGTCAACATGCTCTTTATAAAATCATTGTAAAAGTAGGGGATTACAAAAAAAACTTGAACAGCAGGCAAATAACGTCTCTTAGTCATTCTCATTTGTCAACTGCAAGACTTGAAACAAAAAAAATAATAATAATCTTATACAGATTTCCTCTATTGAAGCTAGTTTGCTTCAAGTTTCTTTAAAATGGCCTCAAAACTACTTTCTCAGATGATATGTTAATATTGTTGCATCTATCAGCCAGTACCTCACACATTCTGGGTAAGCAATGATGCCATCATAACTACATATGGTAACAAGGCAGCTTCTCTAAAACTATGCAATGGGATTTATCACTTGGTTGCTCTCATTTTGTTCTAGCACAAAAAAAAAAAAAAAAAAAGATCCAGTGGCATTTTTGATAGCAAAAATCCTGTGCTTTTTCAACGTTAAATAGATAAGAAAATTGCACACTGGAGGGAGATTGGAACACTGACACTTTTCTGAAAAGTAAGTGGAGCTGTACATTTAAATATCCATGACATTATCACCGAGAATAGCAGCCTGGCTATGAGCTCCTTCGGGAAACTTGTTAAAAATCACTTCTGTGCCGCAAGTCCCCTCATTTAAGGTAATGGGAGAAAGGTGTTTAAGTGTTTAGACCTGGCAAATGCCTACAAGAGAAAATAAGCCATTAATCAACAGCTTGAATCAGTTTTTGGAAGCCAAGGGAGGTGGCATTTGATCCTTCGTGAGGTTGCAAAGCGAGTTTGGACTGTAGAATCAAGATTTTGGGGGGGGGATATTTGCAGGTACTTAATTTTATTGGGCTAGGGTGCTTTGACAGCTTAGATGATCCCTTCAAAGGGATTTACAGATTTTGAGGCAGCATCCCAAGTAAGTTTATACTGCGTGGCCCTTTTAATGAAAAAAGCAATCCCAGGACACGTTCACCATCCTGTGGAAATACAAAAGCAACCAAGAGAGTTGCATGGCTCACTGCTTCAAATTCAGATGATTCAAAAAAATCCAGTCATGTCAAGACTATCTTGTGACAATTCCTTATTCTCCCCAGAAGTTTTCTGACCCCATAAAGGCATGTTTTTTGAAGAAATGTAATATATCTTAGAGAAAGGAGGTATAGCTTTGTTTGGTATATGCAATATTTCCTCAATATATTTCTTTAATAAATCTAAAGGAGACAGAATTGGATGTTTTAGAACATTTATAAAATGCAAATTCAACTAGCGATGAACATTTTCTTGCAGTTAGCGCTTTATCCTTCATTAAGGCCAGTTGTAGCGACCTGCTCCTCTATTTTATCAACACTCTTTTGCACCTTACCCAAAGTTACTGTAGTCTTCATAGTAATTTCTTGATCCGCAATCACAACAGCAGTCAAGTTGATAATAGAAACATGAAGTAAAGAAATTGCAACCCACAATGAACTTAAAGTTACTTTATCTGGTTTAACTAATGAAGGTTCTGGATAATGACCTTATCTCTGTGGATTGCCTGGGTTTATTTCATCTAGATGGGGTTCATTTATCGGCAATTGGGGTGAATATTTTCCTGAGTGCAATACAGGATTTATTGTAGAGTTGTCTAGTGGGCTAGCTGGCCACAGATAGGGGGGGGGGGGAAGCAGTGACAAGAAGGATTATGTCACTGCTTGTGACTTAGAGGAGAACAATTATCACAGGTGGAATTGTAATTTAAGATACATGATATCTGAGATTGTGGCCGGCACTGCCATAAGATAGATGGCTTGATGACACCATAAGTCTCTATGAGTGTCAGGAGCAGCGCAGAGCATTCAGTGCAGCTCCCTGCATTAATAACCACTATCGTGGTTTATTAAAAGGGGGGGGAGAGTTAGTCTTGTTAACCATCTCTTTTTAAATAAATCCTATCATCCTGTTTGCTTTTTTGGCTGTTGCCACATATTGGGCGGAAGGTTTCATCGTATTTTCTACTATAACATCCAGATCCTTTTCTTGGGTGCTAACCCCCAAGGTGGACCCTAGCATCCGGTAACTGTGATTCAGGTTATTCTTCCCAATGTGCATCACTTTGCATTTGTCCACATTAAATATCATCTGCCATTTGGACGCCCAGTCTTCCAGTTTCATAAGGTCGGCCTGCAATTTTTCACAATCCGCATGCGTTTTAACAACTTTGAACAGTTTAGTGTCATCTGCAAATTTAATCACTTCACTCATTGTTCCAATTTCCAGTTCTATTTTAAATATACAGGAACCATTACAATTCAGTATTCTACTCGCTGGAAACTTTGATCTTCAAACACCATTGGCAGAGCATAATGCTAAACTGCTCTTATATCTAGCAATTAAGAATATTCTACATAATTGGAAAGACCGATTCAAAGTTGACTTCAATACGTGGTGGAATACTGCTTGTCTGACTAGTACATTTGAACATGTAATTTCTGACAAACATAAATCAGTCACCTCTTTAACTAAAACATGAAGCACACTCAAAACATTGTGATAATATCCCTTGATGTCCTTAGTTAGTTAGTTGATAATCCGAAACTAAGCATGTGAGCTTATGATACTCTTAACCTATATCAATCAATACTACTGTATCTCTTTTCCTGTCATATAAAATACTGTAATTGATGTATATGGATTTAAGCTATATTTATGTTAATTCTATATGTTATCATTCCTTGGATCAATATGCTTGTGTTTTTTCTACATTTTTTTAATAATTATCCTACATTGAGGGTTCCCAGCTGGAAACTGACTACCTCTGTCTATAATCTTTAGGATCATTGACATATTTTTTTTTTGATCAAAATTGTTGTTTGTTATCTTTTTTTTGTGAGATAAAAAACTACAACTGGGTACCTCCAATAGAAGGAACCTAAGCTCCAAGATTCTAATATAGAATACTAACATAACCTGGTATTGGTACACCAAAAAGTTAGGTGCCGGGGCGCTAGTGAGCTTTGGACAGAATGGCAGCTTGAATTTGAGCTCCGGCAGAACTCTGCTCAGAATCGTGATAACTCCTTCTTGTTCCTTTCACTTCGGATCGGAAATATATCCTGTGGGGTCAGGATTATTCTGCCATTCGGCTGCTGGAAAATGTCTGCTTTCAAAAGTGGTAAGCGCACAAAAATTGATCCTCCTTCCCCCGCTAAAGCGCAGGCCTCAAAACCAGAAGACGCGTCGATGTCTATATTACTGGAAGAAATGCGCGCTTTGAAAGACTTGCTTTCTGAGACTAATAGTGGCATTGAGGATATTAAGCAAGACGTTTCCATAATGAAAACAGACATCTTGCACTTTCGTACTCGTGTGGAATCGCTAGAACTCAAACAGCGTGCCACTGATGAAAATGTTAAGGAACTGCAGCGCCATTTTAAGCACGTGGTGCAACTCGAGAAAGATCTGGACGATGCGAATGATCGAGCACGAAAACGAAACTTTAGGATACTTGGAATATCGGAGGGTCGTGAAGGTCAAAATCTGATTAAATTTCTCCAGGACACCATACCTACCTTGCTCGACATCACCTTCACACAGCCCTTGGAGATTGAGGCGGCTCACTGCATCAGCTCACAGCGTGTGCCTCGTGAAAATTTCCCTAGACCGATTATTGTGAGCCTGCTGCGCTTCAGCCAAACACTTGAGATAATGCAGCGGGCTAAACTGAAAGCGCCTTTGAAGTTTGAGGGTAGAAATTTGATGTTTGTCCCGGACTTAAGTAAAAACTCAGCCCGCCTCCGGAAACAACTTCTTGAATACCGGCCCCGACTGAAAGCCCTTAATGCTCGTTTCGGCATGTACTATCCTGCTCGTCTAAGAGTCACACAAAATCGCACCAAGGACTTTACTGATCCTAACCTGCTTGGGGACTACTTGGAATCTATCTCTCCTAGTACCATCAATGCTACATGAGTATTTTATTGTTGCTTGGATCCACTGCATTTGAATGCTTTTTGTTATGCTACGCTGTTCTCTTTGGCTGATACTTTTGCCTCTATATTTCCTTTCTCCCAATCTCATACCTGTGTTCAGATGTATGCATTGCTGCACGACATTTATTTTCTTGTCGCTGCTAAATGATGTCATTTTCTTCCCTCTCTTATTGCCTCTTTCCACTTTTTCCTTGTCTTTCTGTGTCCAATTGCTACTACTAATTACTGCAGCTGTCATATTTAAGGCAAGTGCTCCCCTTTGTTTGTATCTTTCCTCACTTCACTATCTTCTTTCTCTTGACCCTTTCATTCTACTGCCTAGCAAGCTATTTTTCTTAATACCTTGGACACTTGCATAATATTGTCATGGTGTTGCTTCTTCTGTCAACATTTCAGATCCTTGTTATACTTCCTTTTCTGAGTTGTCCCTGTTCCCCCTGTTCTTTATCTGTTGTTTGCTAACTCATCTTCTTTTCAACTCTTATCACTACGAACACATTGCTAAAGGCAGGGCTCTGCTGTGGCTTGTTCTTGTCTGCTGTTCTCTCCTCACTCACTGACCCATTGGTCTACCCCCTTGTCGTGTGATTTCATGCGGCCTGGGGAGTTTTCACAATATGGAGGTGTTACTGTTCTTTTGACTTTATGCACAACTTATGTTTATATTATGTTATTGTGTTTATATGCCTCTCAAATGTTTATCACTTAACGTGAAAGGCTTGAATAACCCCTTAAAAAAGATTAAAATAACTCAATACTTATCCCAGCTACACCCTGATGTGGTACTACTACAAGAAACGCACTTGGATGCGATGGAAGCTTCTAAATTCACCTGTAGCTGGGCTCTACCTCCTTTTTTTTCTCCTGCTCATGACAAAAAAAATGGGGTCATCATTCTAATAAAGAAACATCCTGACTTATTGGTTATTGATCAAGCATGTGATACTGAGGGTAGATGGGTAAGAGTGACCTTATCTCATAAATTAACATCTTTGGCTATATATAACATCTACGCCCCGAACAAAGATTGCCCTGAATTTTTTCATGATTTAGCAGACTCTGTCACTGCTTTGGGTGGACTACCATTTCTCATTGGCGGCGACTTTAACATTGTGCTGGATCCTTCAATAGACAGACGATCATCAGCTCCACACAAGCCAACTAAAGCGTGGTCGGCTTTGCAAGACATTATTCAACATCTCAACCTCTGTGACCCATGGAGAATTGCTCATCCATCCACACAAGCTTTCTCCTTTTTTTCTTCACCACATTCATCTCTTTCAAGAATTGATTATTTCTTAACTTCTGCTTCACTACTTCCTAGTGTTTCAAATACCACCATTCATCCCATCCTTGTGTCTGACCATGCACTGATTACTATGGAGCTTAATCTTCTACATCTAATTACACCAAGACCGTGTTGGAGATTTGATACTTCGCTTTTAGATGATCCTGCTTTTGTGGAATATCTGAATGAGCTTATTAAAGAATTTCTTGAATTTAACTCGATTGAACACACCTCGTGGACCAATTTTTGGGATTCTCTGAAAGCCTATCTTCGAGGTGTGATTATTTCTTATAAGTCTAAGAAAAACAAGGAATTTGTGACTCGTCGCTCTCAATTAGAATCTCAAATCTCATCGATGGAATTGCTCTTCAATTCTGATCCATCCAACAAGGTTCTTCTTAGTCAATTGGGGAACCTTAGACTCAATTATAATACCATGCTTGCTGCCTCTGCTGGAAAAATGCTATTTATGAAAGACGCATTCTACTATGCGGAACATGACAACTCTGGTCACCTGTTGGCTAACTACTTGAAGTTTCAATCAGAAAAAACTTTCATAACCTCTATTAAATCAAAACATGATGATACGCTCACATCCAGATCAGCTATTTTGTCCAGATTTCATGAATACTATCAAGAGCTTTATACCTCTCAATCACCTCCTTCTGCAAGCATCACCAATTTTCTGGAAAAGGTTGATCTACCTAAAATAACCACTGCTGACAATGAGTCCTTTTGTACACCCATCACCACAGCTGATATTGAATGTGCTTTGTTCTCCATGGCTAAAGGGAAGACTCCTGGCCCGGATGGCTTTCCAGTAGAATTCTACATCACTTTCCAGTCCTTTTTCCTCCCGCTGCTGCATGACTTTTTTGTACACCTGATTCAAACTCGAGAAATCTATGGATCTTTTACGGAAACTGTGATTGTGGTACTACCTAAGGCAGGTAAAGACAAACAACAAGTTCAGAGTTATCGTCCACTGTCCATGATAAACGTGGACACTAAGATCTACGCAAAGGTGATGGCGGTGAGACTACAAAATCTGCTACCTCGATTGATATCCTATGAGCAAACTGGTTTCATGCATGGTCGTCTCTCTCATGACAATACACGGCTTTTTTTCAATATTCTTCAGCGTATAGAAACTTCAGACATACCCTTTCTTGCTATTGGTCTCGACGCTGAGAAAGCCTTTGACAGGGTTGAATGGACTTTCCTTTTTGATGCATTAAAACACTTTGGATTCTTGGAACAAGCTATCAACATGATTAGAGTGTTATACACTTTACCTTCCACCAGAATTCTCATAAACAACCAACTATCATCCTCTTTTCATCCCAGCAGAGGCACGCGCCAGGGTTGCCAATTGTCTCCCTTGCTTTTTAATATAGCTTTGGAGCCTCTTCTCCTATACATTAAGCAAAATGATACCATCAAGGGAATTGAATTGGACAAAGCTCAGATCAAGTATTCGGCCTATGCTGATGACATATTACTTTATGCAACAAATAGAGGAACAAAAATACTGCTGCAAATACCTTATTAACCTAAACTTATTAACCATACTACTTTATACAACTCCTGACTCGCTCCCTTCAATCTTGAACTCCATTACCGACTATTCCATGGTCTCCGGTTATAAACTTAACCTATCAAAATCTGAAATCATGCCTCTTAACCATCCCGAGTCTAAATATGTTCTCCAACAATTCAGCTTTGTATGGTCTGATACAACTTTGAAATACCTCGGAATCTACTTTGCACCTACAATTGCCAAAACTTTATCTCTCAATGTTGATAAAATCACATCCATGATCAAAGAACTTCTCCAGAGATGGTCTCCTTTACGGCTCACATGGTGAAGTCGGTTAAGCACTATTAAAATGATGATTGCCCCGAAGATCAACTATTTTCTTTATATGATTCCTATTTTTTTTCCTGATACATTTTACAAGAATGTTGAAAAGTCTCTTACTACATTTTTGTGGAAATCCAAACCGCCGAGAATTGGTTTGAATAAATTGAAGGCAAACAAAGAACATGGAGGTGTTTGCTTCCCTGATTTCCATACCTACCATGCTGCTTTTATTATACAACAAACTTCGTACTGGTTCATGCCTGTTTCACCAGAATACTATCCGATATGACACACTTGGGAATCTCAATGTCATAAAGATCATCCTCTTCATCTATTACCTTTCCAGCAACTGCCCAAATCTGCCAATCCTATTCTTCACAGTACGAAAGCTGCAGTTGCTCTATTTGAAAATTGCATGGATCATTCTTGGGTATCCACTCTACATACTCCTCTCTGGAATAACCCTGCATTCAGAATCAATGAGGCTCTTGTTTCTTGGCTTGTGTGGCAGAAAGCTGGTATCTGGACTGTTCAAGACCTTCGGGATGATTCCTCATGGATATCGTTTTCCCAGCTTCAACAACATTTCAATCTTTCTCACACGCAACATTTTCCTTGGATACAGTTAATTCATTGTATATCGTCATCCACGAGAACTTCTCCTCTTACTTCTGATCATCCTGGTTTGCTTTCTATGATAACCAAATTACATGCCATTAAGGGCTGTGCTGCCAACTGGTGCAAATATCTTCAAGCTGTTAAATATCATCGCCCCCTTGGCACAGAACACACTTGGGAATTTGATTTACAGATTCCATCATTGCAGGACAAATGGAAACTGGTGTGGCGCTCGTCATTGCGCTCTTCTTGCTCTTCATCTCTGAAGCAATCTATCTTTTTTGTATTGCACAGGGCCATATGGACACCACATAAATTGTCTCATTTTAAGGATTCAGAACGTGGTTATTGCTGGTCTTGTAAAACTGAAAGAGGCACTTTCCTACACCAACTGTTTCATTGCTCTTTGATCCATTCCTTTTGGTTATCTATCTGGGAAAAAATATGTGACATTTTTTGCATTGATAAACCTCTTACTCCTGATGTTGTGATTCTTGGCGCTTGCGCCTTAGCTCATGAGATACCTGAGACGGATATGAAACTCTTCACTTTGTTGTTACAATTGGACATCAAATTGGTCTTACAAAACTGGAAGAACCTTACAGTACCTACCTACATCATGTGGTGGAACACCGTATGTGTTACGGCCAAATATGAACGTGCTGCAGCCATAAAAAATAAATCTTTACATTCCTTTGAACATAATTGGAATTTACTTCTGGAGGTTTCTTTTTCCCCTTATGTCTGAGCTGAATTGAAATATAATTATTGGGTTATTCTATTGTTATCATCTTGTTAGATATGTGACATACTTTGCTTATTTTGATATACAATTGCTGTTGTGCGCCTGTTCTTGCATTCACACCTCTGTATGTGTTTCTCTTATGTTGTTTCATGTTGGTTTTATTTACTAAAACTCAATAAAACTTATTGAACTTAAAAAAAAAGTTAGGTGCCACACATAAAATTGGCATAAGTACAAGCACTTAAATGGCGGATAACTGCATAACTTAGAGCAGTGTCTCTCAAACTTTTTTTAGCTTTGGCACACTAAATGGAGAAAATGTTTTTATGCGGCACATTATAATTGAAATGATAAAGTTGCAAAACCAACAAAAAATTAAATTTGACAGTTATTTATTTATACCCCCCTCCCCTTTTTACAAAAGCATAGCATGGTTTTTAGCACTGGCTATGACGGTAACAGCTCCAACGTTCATAGAATTCCTATGAGTGTAGGAGCTGTTACCACCGCAGCTGGCACTAAACACCAAGCTATGCTTTTGTAAAAAGGAGGGGGGGAGGGTTAAAGTACTTTAAGTTATGTTTGGATAATTGTAACAACATTGAAGCTAAAGTAGATAGAATAGAATTGCTAATCAATGTGATGAATCAATGTGATGGATCAATGCTTACTCAAAACACGACTTGATAGTCAACAAGAAAACACTCATTTCATAGAAACATAGAAACATGATGGCAGGTAAAGGCCAAATGGCCCATCTAGTCTGCCCATCCACAGTAACCATTATCTCTTTCTCTCTCCAAGAGATCCCAGGCCCTCTTGAATTCAGACACAGTCTCTGTCTCCACCATCTCTACCAGGAGACTGTTTCACGTATCTACCACCCTTTCTGTAAAAAAGTATTTCCTTAGATTACTCCGGAGCCTATCACCTCTTAACTTCATCCTATGCCCTAATCTAATCTAATCTAATCTAAACCTTAAGTTTATATACCGCATCATCTCCATGAGAATGGAGCTTGACACGGTTTACAAGAACTTAAAATAGTGGGTAGAGAAGAAGAAAAAGGATTACATGAACTTATGTGTAGAAGGGGGGAGAGAAAGGGGGGAAGGATAGAGCTACAATTTGCTGAAAAGCCAGGTTACAGAGTTTCCTTTCAAATGAAAGAGACTCGACTCATGCGCATTTACATTATGTAGGTATTTAAATGTCTCTCTAGAACAGTACTAATAATAACAGTCTATAAATTAATTACTCCAAAAATGTTATTAGCCAAGTAGTGGAACTACCCATTGAAAAGCCATTTAAGTAAAGTGGAGAAAAAGCCTCAACTCAATTTCATATGCAGACGGCAACCCAATGAGTTTTTCAGCCGTTCTTAATCTGTATCATGGGCAAAAAACTCCACTACTTCTCAAAATGTAGTCTTTCAAAATGGGGACATATTTCACTACTGTGCACATGGAACAGGAAAAAGAACCTTAAGGAAGGTTTCACTTTTCTTCACAGCTGTTGTTAAAGACCAGGATTGCGATCCAAAAATGCAACGATTTTCCCACAATCACAATCACAATCACATTTTCGACATTGAAAAGAAGACAAGGAACCGGTGTCCAAATCCAACAAGGCTCTTGTTTCACCAAAAAGTGGCTGCTTTAGGGAGTTCCCTCCTATTCCATTCTTCTATGTACATAGAAGAACACACGTTGGGATGCTGTGGAGCAAAACAAAAGGGGGGACCCGTTCTTGGAAAAAGCCTTTGGGCAAAACTGGTTGAACCTTAAGGTCCTTCCTGAAGTTTAAAAAAAGAATGAAGAAATAGCTAAAGCTAAGTACAAAAGTTTTAAAGTTGTATAAGAAAAGTTTATCGATTTGCACAAAACATAGAATATAGAGCACAAGCACTTTAAAAAAAACTAAGGTTTGATGATGAATAAAAGCCAGAAAGAGAAACAAGCCTTCAAATAATTTGGCTGGTGGTTGGCTGGAACTAAAGACCATAGAGGTACTTAGAAAGGTATTATCTGAAAAAAAGATCACTTAGAAATTAGGCACTTTGAAGTTTATTATATGTCGTTATGGATTGATGTTGTAGATCATTTGCTAAACATATAACACCCACATATGTTTGGATACCTAGATTATAGAACTGCTGTTTAAATGCCATTTTCAACCAGAAGGTGTCATCATACATAACAACTGTGGTTTCACTCGATGAAGTTACAGGGAAATACTTTTAAAACCAGTAGGGGGACATATTTTTTTCACTCAGAGAATAGTTAAGCTCTGGAACGCATTGCCAGAGGTTGTGGTAAAAGCGGATAACGTAGCTGGTTAAAAGAAAGGTTTTCCTGGAGGAAAAGTCCATAGTCTGTTGACATAGACAGAGGGGAAGCCACTGCTTGCCCTGGATTGGTAGTATGGAATATTGCTACTTCTTGGGTTTTAGCCAGATACTAGTGACCTAGATTGGCCACCTTGAGAATGGGCTACTGGGCTTGATGGACCATTGGTCTGACCTAGTAAGGCTATTCGTATGCTCTTATTTACTAGGTTTCAGAGTAGAATTTATATTTAAGAATATGAAATGCACTTTTGAACTGCTAAAATCCAGCCCAGCAGAAATAGGGGTATAATAGTGGAGGAATGGATTGTTTCTAATCCTTCTGCATTTGTATGTGTTGTTTTTGTGTATATGTGCCTGTGCTTTGTATATGAGCAGCTGCAGAAAGGTTGTCAGCCCAACCAACAAAGTTGGGGCAATCTCCACGGGGGCTATACACTTAGGGGCATATTCAATAAACAGTGTCCCAATTGTAGGTGGCAGTAGGCATCCTACTACTGTCTAACCAGCCAATAGAGATGCACGTTTATAAAAAAAAACAAACACACCCTGAGATAGGCCTCCTACACCGTAGGCATCTGTCGCAGTTGACGAAAATGCATAAGGATGCTTAAGCTTTCTTAAGGCCAGGCAAGGGTGTAGCCCATGGGAGTGGCTTTACGTATCTGGCCAATTGGAGACTTAGGCCAATCCCAGTGCATCCCAGAATGCACTGCAAATGAGGCCTAAGACTCTTGTTGACCCGGTGCCTAAGGACCCTCCTGTGGGTCACTGACATCATTGATAAATGGGGGTAATGAATCCTCAGGGACCTCCAAAATTTTCAGGAATTTGTGTTCCTTGTCTCACTCTTACCTTCAGTTTAGAAGGCAATTGAAGATCCATCTCTTTAAAAAATTAATAGGCAATTAGATCTCTTAATTCGGATTATTTCTGTATCCTTATTGTTCTTTTGTGAACCGCATAGAACTATTTGGTTATGTAGTCTAGAAATTTATATATTGTATTGTATTACCGTAGTAACCCTAGGGAAATTAATCAATCTGAGATTATTATTACAGGAAAAGTTCTCTAGTGACTAAAGTTTTCTTCTCAGATTGGTATTGTCCTTAATTAATGTCCCCCGAATTTGTTTGAACTTTAGAGTGCACAAACAGCAAAAAAGGAACAATAATAGTTATTAATACAGTTTCAAAAATGGCGTTTAGAATCCAAAAGTAGAGTAAAATAACTCAGCATAGAGAAAAAAACCCTTTTATAAACTTTCATAGAATCAATCATTGCACCATCTTGTTAGAATAAATGATTTTTAAATAACTTCATAGATTCATAAGTAATTCTTAAATCTCCATAATGTGAAAATAAAGTCCAAAGTCCAAAGTTTTGTGAAAAGCTAATATAAGTAAACAGACTTAGTTTCAATGTCTCTGCAGCGGTGACCCAGCGGGGTTCTGACGCGTTTCGCCGTCCTGGCTTCCTCAGAGAACCCGCTAATGCTGTGTGTGACCTTAAAAAATAAATCCTCAGACTTGTCAGTTGGGTACCTAATTCAAAATTTTCCCTTTTGAATTAGGTACCCAACTGACAAGTCTGAGGATTTATTTTTTAAGGTCACACACAGCATTAGCGGGTTCTCTGAGGAAGCCAGGACGGCGAAACGCGTCAGAACCCCGCTGGGTCACCGCTGCAGAGACATTGAAACTAAGTCTGTTTACTTATATTAGCTTTTTTTTTTTTTTTTTTTAATATTTTAATATTTTATTGAACAAAATGAAAACAGTACACAGGCAGCATGCCAACAGCAAAAGTACATTGCCCATATGAAACAACATAACCTCCCCACCCCCCAACCGAGTGATACAGCATAAGCCTAAAACAAAGGAAGATGAAAATGAGGATAGCTCAAAGAAGACCCCGCCAGGAGCCATAACGAGACCACTGACGATGAAACGTACCACAGGAATCATTATTTAAAGCAGTCAATTTAGACATCAAGTAAATTTGGTCAATCTTATTTAACAGTTCAGCACGAGAAGGCAAAGAAGCACGCTTCCAATATGTAGCCACAGTGAGTCTAGCCGCCGTAGCAACTAGGGCCACAAAATGATTCTGATCCACATCTAAACTCCCCGAAGGATAGTTAAGTAAAAATATTTCCATACGCAATAGAATGGGTAGGTGTAACACATCAATCATCAGTTGTTGAACCATCTTCCAAAAAGGTACAATCATAACACAATCCCACCAAATATGCCCAAAAGTGCCCAGACTCCCACAGTTACGCCAGCAGTGTCCATCTCCACAGTGATAGAAACGGTGCACCTTTTCCGGCGTAAGGTACCACTGAAATAGCATCTTATACCCTTGCTCAACTAAGGGGGATGCTAAAGAGACTCTCAGCAATGTATCATAAAGGCGGTCCCATTGTTGATAATCAAAGGTCTTCCCCAGCAAGATTTCCCAACGATGTTCGTATGTGCGAGCCTGTGGCCTAGTGTATAGAAGAGCCTTATAAAGACGTGAAATAAGGCCCACCCCAAATCCCATCCTAAAAACTTGAAGAAAAGCAGAGTCCGCCCCTTCCCACTCAGGGATCACCCTCTTCACCATAAAATCCCGAAGTTGGACATAGGCGAAAAAATCCGTCGAGGGGAGGTCATATATAGATTGCAAGGCAGCAAAGGGTACCAGATGTCCACCCACTATCAGCTGACCCAGGACCCGAAGACCCTCCATTTCCCAACGCCGAAAAATCACAGTATCTCTAGCAGGCAGAAAATCAGGGACAAATCTAATGGGAGTAGCATAAAAATAGCGCTGACGCGGGAACCAAGCTCGTCGAACCCGGCTCCACGCCTGCAAAGTACACGCCATCCCATATGACGTCCCAGTCTGCAGATCCCGAAGGATATCAAAAGACAGCCAAGGCAGCGCTGCCAATGGGTAGGTTGGTTGTAGAGCCTGTTCCAGAGAAACCCAGCGTTGGGAGGGATATGCCCAATGAAACAGCCCTTGCAGTTGGGATGCATAATAATATGTAGAAAAATCAGGGACACCCATTCCCCCATGTAACCTGTCCCAATACATACGTTCCCTCCGCACCCTAGGGGGCTTACGTGTCCAGATATAAGCAAAGGCCCGCCGTTGTAGCCTAAGCAAGAACCGCTTAGGAATTGAGAGAGGCAGGCAGGAGAACAGATACAAAAAACGAGGCAGCACATTCATACGCAAAGCACTAATCCTACCCATCCAAGACAACCTTAATCCCTCCCATCGATCCAGATCAGCAAACACAGTTCGTAGCAACGGAGGGTAATTCAATTCAAAAAGGTCAGATAGTCTTCGAGATATACGCACCCCAAGATACTTAATGGATTTAGCCGCCCAGCGGAACGAAAATTTAGCACGTAAGTCCGTAACCACCAAGTCCGGAAGGGAAACATTAAGCAATTCAGACTTTTCAATGTTAATTTTAAAGCCAGCCACCACACCAAACATAGTCAAAACACGAAGCACCGCCGTCAAAGAATGATGTGGGTGGGTCAAGGTAAACAGAATATCATCAGCATACAGTAAGATCTTATGTTCTTCGTCACCCACCACAATCCCTTGAATATCAGCATTCGCACGTATAGCAGCTGCTAAAGGTTCCATAACCAACGCAAAAATCAGCGGTGACAAAGGGCACCCTTGCCTAGTTCCTCTACGAATCATAAAATTAGCAGTATATCTTCCATTAACCCTTAAACAAGCCTCCGGAGCAGCATATAATAAGGTCACCCAATGTAGAAAAGCACCCGAAATGCCCATCTTCTTTAAGGCTGCTAGCATAAACGGCCAATAAACCCTATCAAAGGCTTTTTCAGCGTCAACTGATAACAAGACAGCTGGAACAGAATCTTGATGGGCCACTCCAATAAGATCTAATACTCTTCTAATATTATCACCAGGTTGCCTCCCTGAAATAAAACCACATTGATCACCATGAACTAGGAAAGGCAAAAAACGTTGCAACCGGACTGCCAGAATACGGGTAAACAGCTTATAATCAACTCCTAATAACGAAATAGGGCGGTAGGACCCACAAAGGAGGGGATCTCTCCCGGGTTTAAGAAGAAGAGAGACCGCCGCCTGACGAAACGAATACGGCAAACCATCCCCCTCCAAAAAAGAATTAAACAATCTAGTCAAAGGAGCGACTATGTGGGCCTCCATTTTCTTATAGAACAGGGGCGAAAAGCCATCAACACCCGGTGCCTTAGAAGCAGCTAAATGATGTATAGCCGCCACCACCTCAGCGGGTTGAATAGGGGAAGAGAGCCACTCCGCATCTACTTTCGCCAAACAGGGCAAGGTGACGTTAGATAGAAAAGCATCTATCTCCCCCTCCGTGGCTTCAATCTCTGGAGAGTACAGAGTCCGATAGAAGGATAAAAAAGCCTGATGAATGGCCCCGTCATCTGTACAAAGCTGTCCCGACTCATTACGAATCTGAGTAATGGAATGTTGCGCCTGAGTTTGCTTGATCTGTGTAGCTAACAAGCGACCCGCCCTACCACCCCATTCAAAAAACCGTTGTTTCCGTCTCTGTAGGGCCCAAGCCATGCCCTCTAAATCAAGCTCCTGTAGATCCCTCCGGCATTCCGTCAGCGCTACACCCCCAGCCACCGACGGAGCTCTCTTGTGAGCATTCTCCAAGCGTCGAAGGCGGGACACCAGCTCTAATCTACGAGCAACTCGACATTGGTTACGATACGACCCTCTCGAAATACAACAACCCCGAAGGGTGGCTTTAAAACTTTCCCATAGTATCGCAACATTAATGCCGGCCACGTCGTTAAAAACAAAAAACTCCTTGACATCAGCCTCTAATAAAGTCAAGGTATTGGGATCCTTCAACAAAGAATCATTCATACGCCACAAACGACGACCACCTCTAACCAGTCCAACCTGTAACTCCAAAGTCAAGGGAGCATGATCGGACCACACCCGGGGTTCAATACTGGAGGCCAGGGCTCGAGGCAGAGCAACACGAGGCAGCATCCACATATCAATTCTAGTATACGAATCATGTTTTGATGAATAAAAGGTGTAATCCCGCGCGCCAGGGTGTAAATAACGCCACACATCTATCAAATCCTGCCTACGCAGAAAGCGCAGAAAAGCCCTTCTGTCGCTTCTAGCATAGCGGATGGAAGAATTGGAATTATCCTCCTGAGGATAGCAGGTAAGATTAAAGTCTCCACCTACAAGGAGAGTACCTTCTACATGGTCCAACAGCACACGTTCTAACAACGTAAAGAAGGCCCCCTGACCAACGTTTGGGGCATAGACATTCAGTAAACTATATAAGGTGCCATCCAACTCAGCCTTGACCAGAATGTAGCGGCCTTCAACATCCCGCACCACCTCTCTCAATACCACCTGGACACGTTTATGAATTAAAATACCCACCCCCTGAGTCTTTTTCCGGATCTTATTAGAGGAAAGGAAAACATGAGGATAGCTATTGTGTGTAAGCAATTTCTCATAGTGAGATTGAAAATGGGTCTCCTGAATAAATCCAACAGCACTATTCAGGCGGCTCAATTCCTTAAATAACAAGCGTCGCTTTTGTGGTGAATTCAAACCATGTACATTATAAGACAGCAAAGTAAGTTTATCCATTTATACTAGAGAAGAAAAAGCACTTCATCACCAAATCCATACCATGTTCCAAAGCAGCCAAATCAACCAACCCCTGCAATCGCAACCTTAAGAAAAACAATATACAAACATACTCCCATACAACCATACAAAAAAGCACTCGGTCACAACCCTTCCCAACACCAACACCCCCCCCTCCCCCCAACCCCCCAACAACACCCCACATGGTCCAGCTACCAAAGCACCTGGTAACCACGGTACAGGAAGTGTAGAGAAACAGTTCACAAAGGGACCCCCAGAACAAGCCCTATAAACAACCTTCGCGACAGAAGCCGCTCTGCAAAAAGAAGAAGAAACATACACAGCACAAAAGTTCAGGAACACATCTCACAAACACAAAAGTTCAAAGGGATGAAGACGTGGCCGCTTCCAAAGGGCGACGGGCTGTAGTCGACCTAGCCACTCTCTGCCATCCCAGCCCTCTTCCTGATTTGGGTATAGGTGACCTCTGAGGCAGTGGAGCCATTTCCGAAGCCGTCATCAAACCTGCTTCCACCATTCGAGACTGAACATCAGCCACAGATATTGCAGTGTAGTTCTTGCCTGCATGTGTAAAAGCCAGCCCAATAGGATAAATCCATCTATATCGAACACTGCGTTCCTGCAGTATACGGGTACAGTCTCTATATGTGCGACGGCGGGCCAGGGTTGCTGGAGCCACATCAGGATAGACATCAATGTCCGCTTCTTCCCATTTAACAGCTCCCCCAGAACGCCTCACCGCCCTAAGCACATGTTCCTTATCTATATAACGATGGAAACAGGCCACAACATCACGAGGGCGGTTCACATCACGAGGGCCAGGGATGCGGTGAGCCCTATCCAGCAATGGTTTTCCCACTTCCACAGGTAAGCCAGCAGTCTCTAGTGCCTGTATACATATATGATCAATCACCTCCATACAGCGAGAGTCAGAAACAGTGTCTGGCACACCCCGAAAGCGAAGGTTGCACCGTCTGGAGCGATTCTCCAGATCCTCCAGCTTTAGGGTGCTCACATCAGCTTTTTCCTCCAGCGCTGCAATCCTGCCTCTCAACTGTGTTAGTTCAGAGCCATGTGCCTCCACTGCAACCTCTGTCTCTCCCACTCGATTCCCGATTTCACCCACCTCACATTTTAGCTCAGCAACAACAGCATGGATATCAGCTCGAACTGCAGAGATTTCAGACTTCAGTTCCTGGAACCAACCACGCATCTCCAGCTGTAAAGTCGGCAACGCTGCATCAGCAAGTGAACCCTCCGCAGCCGCGGTCGGATCGGGCGCCATTTTAGAGCCAGTTTTAGGAGGCCCATTCGGGATCGGTGAGGAGAACGCTTTAATATCTGTTTGTTTTTTTCGCGTCGCCATCGAGACGCAGCAAAGCAGCTTCACAAACAAGCTGAGGGAAGTAGACAGTGCAGGCACGCGAAATCGCGCGAAGATAGCCGAAATCAGCACGGGGGTCCGCGGAGCTATCGCTCTAGGCTGCCATCAGCCACGATGACGTCACTTCCTTCCTTATATTAGCTTTTCACAAAACTTTGGACTTTGGACTTTATTTTCACATTATGGAGATTTAAGAATTACTTATGAATCTATGAAGTTATTTAAAAATCATTTATTCTAACAAGATGGTGCAATGATTGATTCTATGAAAGTTTATAAAAGGGTTTTTTTCCCTATGCTGAGTTATTTTACTCTACTTTTGGATTCTAAATGCCATTTTTGAAACTGTATTAATAACTATTATTGTTCCTTTTTTGCTGTTTGTGCTACATTTCCTTTGGAACAATATTCAATTTATTCAATTACCCAGTTGTATTATATTGAACTTTAGAGTGAACATTCAGAAGCATATTGCTCAGTGAAAACTGACACATTTTGATCACTAAATTTAATATAAAATCATTTTTCCTACCTTTGTTGTCTGGTGATTTCATAAGTCACTGGTTGCACTTCCTTCTGACTGTGCGTCCAGTATTTCTTTCCTTCTTTCTGCCTCCTGCATGCTTCCTCTACCCAAGACTTCTTTCCATTCCCCAACCAACATCTTTCTCTGTTCCTCCATGAGTCCAACTTTTTCTTCCTCTCACCCAGCCTGCCCCTCCCCCCACTGAAGCCACTACTGCCGATTCCTCCCTGCCCCACCCTCAAAGTTGACCTTGCCACCCAACATGCTCCATTCCCAGACCCCATCCCTGATGCCACAGCAGCAACAGAAATGGGCCAGGTGCAGGCAACAACTGCACGCAGCCAGCCCACAAGCCTTCCCCTGACGATTGACTGGCCCGGAACCTTCTCTCTGATGTCAAAATTGATGTTGGGGAAGGCTTGTGGGCTGGCTGTGTACAGTCACTGCATATGCCTGGCCCATCCCTGTTGCTGCTGCGGTGACAGGGGTGGGGGTGGGAATGGAGCATGTAGGGCAGGGTCGGCTTTGGGGGTGGGGCAGGGAGGAATCGGCTGCGGTGATGGTGGCTTCAGTGGGCAGGCAGGCAGGGAGAGATCCCAGATGGCGGCCAGCCCGTGTACCCCCAACAGGCGGCCTGCATACCCCCAGGTTGAGAAACATTGCTATACAGAATCAGTCCCTTAGGGGCTGATTCTATCAAAGGGAGGCTAACTTAATTGGCAAAATGCCCTTAACAGCTTCAATAATTGGTTAAAAACAAAAATTAATTCTGCAATAGGCGCCTATCATAATGCATCTAGTGGTGCTTATTACAATGCACTTAGTGGTGCCTAATGCCCAAGAGGGCATTTCTGTGGACAGAGTATGACTTAGGCACCATTAAGCATGATTCTCCAAAAACTTAGGCACCTGAAATGTAGGCCTTTAAAACCATTTTAAGTGTATAAATTTTTACCTAGGCACCACTAGCCGCGATTCTGTAAATGGCGCTTAAATGTGATTGACACAAGGCTGGCATCATTTTTCTAGGCACCGGCCAATTTAGGCACTGTTTTATAGAATTAGCCCTACAGTCTGGTGGTTTTCCACTTTTTTCATTCCGTCGGAAAAATGTGGATTGAAAAAAAGTGGAAAAATCACTAGACCCAAGGGGAGAGTGTGGCGCAGTGGTTAAAGCTACAGCCTCAGCACCCTGG
Source organism: Geotrypetes seraphini (assembly GCF_902459505.1). Taxonomy (NCBI): domain Eukaryota; kingdom Metazoa; phylum Chordata; class Amphibia; order Gymnophiona; family Dermophiidae; genus Geotrypetes; species Geotrypetes seraphini. Next base: position 232,457,320 of record NC_047084.1, read on the forward strand.
GGTTCGGGTTCAAACCCACGCTGCCCTTTGTGACCCTGGGCAAGTCACTTAATCCCCTCTATTGTACCAGGTACATTAGATAGATTGAGAGCCTGCCAGGACAGACAGGGAAAGATGCTTGAGTACCTGAATAAATTCATGTAAACTGTTCTGACATCCCTTGGAAGAACAGTACAGGAAATTGAATGAATAAATAAGTGTATAGTCCTTGATGGAGAATGCTACAGTCAGGGAAGGATTAACCAATAGGCCAAGTAGGTACATGCCTAGGGCCCAAAATGGTCAGGGGGGCCCAATGAAGGAGGGTATCAACATTGTTTTTTTCCAAACGGCAATGGGCCCCTCCAGCATCGATCTGCAACCCAGGCCCCCCCGATGGGCAATGTGAACTCCACCCCGATCGGCAACACAGGCTCTCCCCCCCCCCCCCCCCCATCAACGGAAAGTAGGACAAGCAAGCAACGCGGGTGAGAAAAGCAACGGGAACTGTAATTGTGCAAGAGGTGCTGCTTGCCCAAAGCTTCCCACTGACGCAGCTTCCTGTTTCCGCCTGGGCGCATGGTGGGGTGGGGAGGGGCAGGGGGGCCCAGTGTGCTTGTGTGCCTAGGAGTCCTCGACAAATTAATCCTGCCCTGGCTACAGCTTTGTTGGTTGGCTAAGAACTTTTCAGCAGGCCCTCATATATAGTATGTTCCTGTGCTGTATCTGTTTTAATTAAGTATATTGATATGGGTGTGTATGCATATGCTTTTGGGTGTATCTGTACATCTCTGCATGTATGCTTATAGAAGTATGCATGTGTGCACCTGTTTATCAGTTTCGGCTTTATGTGTCTGTGATCAGGAGAAGAGAGGGGAGGGGCAGGGAAAGGCAATTTTAAGATGCAATTATTTAAGTGTTATCTTTCAGTGTATCAGTGTTTTCATGTTAAAGCAGCAGCAATTGCCTCTCCCACAGAAATGCATTATGGTATTTTTTCTGGAATCACCAGTCCAATCTGGCCCATTTTTAGGTGTCTTTTCAGGATACTAAATTCACTAACACATTTCAAACCCATTCTGCTATTTCTTCCTCACATACAATATTTTAGTCCAAGTGATCTTGAACAAAAGGTGTAAAATGTGCTGAATTCCAGTTAATGTGGATTAGATTACCTTCAGCAAGGGAAGAGAGAAATTTAAGAAGCCTTTCCATGTGCTGCATATTAACTACCCTCTAAATAATGCAAAGCTTCAGTACAAAAGCATGAGAATTTGACAGAGCAAATATGTACCTCGAGACTACTTGTCTTTTTAAGTAACTGTCAAGAAAAAGTTGCCCTACTGAATGAAAAGTAGTAATGACCTAAGGGATTCACAGCTTTTATGCGATGCTAAGAAGCTTCATTTAATAATGTGAAACTATGTCCACCAGAACGAAGCACAATTATATGTCCATGATGTACCTGTTTGTCTGCAACTTGCTATAGGTACATTGCCTGAGGTACTGTCTTTAGAACTGCTGTAAGGCTTTGGGTACAGAAGAGACATACTATGAGGTGCAGTTAAGTCTGTCAAGAATTATTCATACATTCCATAAAACAATCCACCTCCGACACTGTGCATAAATGGATGGGTGAATATTGGCAAAAAAAAAAAGAGTTCCCTATTTAATATGTATTTGTAAATGGCATACTGAGCTGACTTGTGTGTTTAAAACTTCAATCCAGGTGGGGAAAAAAAAAATTGTTGTATACAACATGACAACATAATAGGAGGGGGGTGCTGAAAAGTTCTCAGCCCAACCAATCAACTTCTTAAATTCTAAGGGGCTCATAATAATAAAAAAAAAAGTCTAAAAAGTGGCCTAAATGGGTACTTGACGATCAAAAAGCCTGATCGTCCAAGTACCCATAATCAAAGGTGCTTTTAGACATATCTAAAATTAGCTTATGCCTTTCCCCTGCCTCTAAACGCTCAGAGAGAAAAGAGGCGTTTATAGAGGAGGGGAAAGGGCGGGAGGTGGGCCGACCTACACCTAGGCGTACAACACGTATAACCAAAGATTTTGACAGGTTGCCTAGTTGGAACTTATATGTTTTGACTTAGACCAAGTCAAAACAGGTATAAGTGCCGAAAAGGGGCCGCTGAGCTGATCGTGGCTGCTGCGATCAGCTCAGCGGCCCCAGCAACCTGCCTACCCCCTACAGCAATGATCCTGGCAGGAGAGATGGCTCATCTCCCCTGCTGCGATCCAACCCTCTCCCCCACAACGATCAGGGCAGGAGGGAGCCCAAGCTCTCCTGCCACGTGGCACCCCCGAACCCCCAATTAGGTTAGGGGCAGGAGGGAGCCCAAGCCCTCCTGGCCCGTGGAAACCCGCTAACCCCCACCCCAAGGCCCTTCTGCCCTCAATGCACCCCCCCTAAACCGCCCCCCCCCCGATCCTGCGATTAGACCCCCCGTCCCCCCACCCCCAATCCTACCCCCGTACCTTGCAATCGTTGGCTGGACAGATGCCAAGCCCGCCCATCCGGCAGGCCAGCCAATCCAGGAATGAGGCCGGATTGGCCCAGTCGGCTCAAACCCCACTCACAGATGGGGCCTGATGTGCCTGGGCCAACCATAATAGGCCCAGGAGCCTTAGGCTCCTCCTTGGGCAGGGCCTTAGGCACATGGGCTGGATTGGCTGGCCTGCTGGACAGGCGGGCTTGCCACCCGTCAGTCTGGCCAATGATTGCAAGGTACGGAGGGTGGGATTGGGGGTTGGGTGTCATGGGGTTAGCAAGGGGGTCGTGGGTTGGCAGGGGGGCCTATTGGGGGTTCGGGCAGGCAGTCGTGGGGGGGTGCGTCGAGGGCAGGAGGGCCTGGGATCCCTCCTGCCCGTATTTTAGTGGGGGGGTGGGGGTTAGAGGGTGTCCCGGGCCAGAAGTGCTTTTGCTTCTTCCTGGCCGGATTGTGTGGGGGCGAGGGGGATTGGAGGTCGCCTTGCCAGCAGGGCTTGGGCTTCCTCCTGGCCCCATCGGACTCAGTAGGGGGGGGGGGTTGGGGGGTTGAGGATCGTGGGGCAAGAGGGCTTGGGCTCCCTCTTGCCCCGAACGTAACTGGGGGTTCGGGAGTGCCGCGGGGCAGGAGGGCTTGGGTTCCCTCCTGCCCCTAACCTAATCGGGGGTTTGGGATGCCGCGGGGCAAGAGGGTTTGGGCTCCCTCCTGCCTGGATCGTTGTAGGGGGTGGAGTGGATTCTGTAACCGGTGTTGTTTTTGACAGACACTGGTTATAGAATCCACCTTTTAGGCGAAAGACTGGCTCCTCCTTCGCCTAAAAGCCTTTGTTTTGGACGTTTGTGGCTTAGGCTTTTTTTAGGTTGATTATATGGTATATGTTTAGACATAGTGGTGGTCTGGGCATTTAAACCTCTGAACGTATAGGCAGGCCATTATAAAAAAAAAAAAAACCTCCTTTTGGATGTTTTTTTTTGATAATGGACATTTTCCCTGCTTCTACTTTCAATGTTTAAGGCCTTAGGACAAAAGGGGACTTAGACTTTTTTTTTTATTATGCCCCTCAAAGCGTTATTTTTCCACTTTAGCTGAAATGAGTGCTATCTTATTTTGTTACGTGCCAATTTGCAGAAACAAAATTCATTGTTTTGACATTGTTTCAGATCATTGATTGAATCATATCCATGTCATTCTCTTCTTGGTTGGACTGAGAACTTTTCAGCATCCCCTCGCAATCTTCAGCAGATATTCTGTTAGACATACTTCTCTTAGATCTCCCACTCATCCCTCTCTCACCCCTTCAGTCCATTCAAAATGCCGCTACATGACTCTTATTCTGTGAGAACTGTCATGCTCACATTACCCCTCTCCGCAAGTCGCTTCATTGGCTCCCCTTCCATTTCTGAATACAGTTCAAACTCCTCTTACTGACTTACAAAAGCATTCACTCTGTAGCCCCTCAATATCTCTCCTCACCTATGCTCCTCCCTGTGAACTCGGTTCATCAAGTAACTCCCTCTTATTTGTACCCTTCTCCTCCACTGCCGACTCCAAACTCTGTCCCTTCTTTCTTGTCATGCCGTATGCTGGGAACAGGGTGCCAGAGTCAACATGTCCTGCAGTATTCAAATCCAAGCTAAAAGCCCACTCTTTCGAAGCTGTTTTCAACTCTTAACTCCCACTCACTGTCAGATTCCTATGCCCATTGTATGTGTCTGTCCAAATTAGATTGTAAGCTCTTCGAGCATGGACTGTCCATTGAATGTTACATGTACAGTGCTGCGTATGCCTTTCAGCACTATAGAAATGATAAATAGTATTAGTAGACATAATAACAAAGAAAGGCAAATGGTATTCAGACAGAATGGACAAGTCTAACAAAGTATATCAGGCTGGTCAACATGGTATACCAGTATTACCTGAACAGACATGCTCTTCAGAATTGTACAAAACTGTTAATGCTATGATATGCTGCACTATAATCATTTTGGCTAAAGAGCAAGGTATAAATCCAGTTTATGCTTTGTAAGGTACACTTTCATTTTTGCTATTTAAATTCTTAAGTCTGGCAGAGGTTGTTGGTACTATATAGACTAACAGATATACTGAGCCAATAGAATTTGAAAATCAGAGTCCACTTCATCGGATGCAGCTATGAAGTGCAACAGTCTCTGTGTCATTCTTGCTACTACAGACTAACATTGCTCTCCTCAAGTAGGATCTAAATAGGTACAATGTAGAGGAAAAAGGAGATATGCTTTTTTTAAACCTGTCAAACACCAAAACAAGGTCACTTCATGAAACCAAAGCACATTAAAATAGGGTTACCATACGGCTCCAGAAAAAGGAGGACGTATTGAGACATCCAGTTTTTACTTCCATTGTTTTCAATAAAAGTATCTGTCCTCCTTACTTCCATTGCTTTTAGTAGAAGTAAAACTCGGATGCCTCAATCCGTCCTCCTTTTTCTGGAGCCATATGGTAACCCTAATTAAAACAAACCATCAAAGGCTTTTTTTTACACAATGGACATAATTAAGCTGTGGTCAAAGCCACCAACATACACTTCTTCCTCCGTATTTGCGGTGTCCGTATCTGCGGATTCGCTTATTCGCTATTTTTCAGATGCTGACTCTGCCCCCCAAAATTACATCATCACTAAAGTTCTTTTTCCTTTTACTGTACTGATAAAAAGTTTATCACTTACCATTCACTCTGAAAATCGCTGCTTCCATGCTTCCCAGTGTGTACTGAGAAAAATGCTTCCCAGCATCCATAGAGAGAAAGGCTTCTTCCCAGCATGCTTGCCTAATCCAAGCCCAGAAATTGCTGCTTATTTCAAAAACCGTGAATAACAGTAGAAAAGTTATTCGCAGTTTCAATAATAAAAACAAAGGCTTTTTCTAAAAACTACGAATAACACTAAAAAAAGATATTTGCAGTTTTTCCATATTCACGCCTATGGTCTGCCCGCATCCCCCACGATTATGTTGGGAGAAGTGTAGCTAGATTCAAAAGAGTTGGGACAATTTCCTGGAAGAAAAGTCCACAAAAATATTTCACCAGGAAGTCAAAGGAAAGCCACTGCTTGGAAATTAACTATGGGAAACAGATCTCCTTTTTGAGATTTGCTGGGTACTTGTGACCTTGACTGCCTACTGTCAAAGACAGGATACTGGACAAAATAAACCTTGGTCTGACCCTGCATGATTTTCTTTATGCTTTTATTGCAAAGGCAGTGAAATGGTGTGGTAGTCAAGTTAATCCACTGTTTGAGATAATATGCAAGGGGCTGCTTAAAAGTTCTCAGCCCAACCAAGAAGAAAATGATGTGGAGCCATGAAACTTATACATTATTCAACACTTTTCTTGTCACTTTTTGTTTCAATGATATGAAATGAAATGAAGTGTCAGGAAAAGTTTGGAATAACGTGTAAGTTTCATGGTTCCACATCATTCTCTTCTTGGTTGGGCTGAAAACTTTTCAGTGGCTCTTTATACATTGGAAGCTTTATTGAGTGAGAGCAGAATAAACACTTTCAGATCAGCTGTGTAGTTTAAAACAGTTTCTTTCATCAGTGAGAAATTCTAAATATTTCATACAGATGCTAGAATAAAAATAATAGCATGCAATTCAATTTCCTCCAGGCTAAATATAATTTGCTCTATTTATGTCTTTCCTCAAAAATAACCTAGACTTCAAGTAATGTAAACATAGCTTCCAGCTTTGTCACAAGAATATCCTTGTGAGAAGCTAGAATATCTGCATGCCATGGCAAGCAAATTCTTCATAATGATGGCAGAATTCTTTAGAGCTTGGGTCCTCAATTCAGTTCTTGGGACATACCTAGCCAGTCAGATTTTCAGGACATCCACAATGAATATGCATGATACAAATTTAAATGCTGTAGAGGTAGGGCATGCACATTTATCTTCAGGACTTGGTTGAGAACCTCTGCTCTAAGGAGATGAGTATATCCCAAAGGCACGACTTAAAAGAGAAAAACACTGATACGGGGAAAACAGCAGAGTTTTTCCAATGCAGTAAAAGTTAAGGGTCTAGATCAGTGGTTCCCAAACCTGTCCTGGGGGACTCCCAGCCAGTCAGGTTTTCAAGATATCCCTAATGAATATGCATGAGAGAGATTTGCATATAATGGAAGTGACAGGTATGCAAATCTCTCTCATGCATATTCATTAGGGATATCTTGAAAACCTGACTGGCTGGGGGTCCCCCAGGACAGGTTTGGGAACCACTGGTCTAGATGGATCTGGGAGACCAAACTGCACCTGCACAAGCCTCAAACACTTTAAAATCATAAGTGGTTGAAGCTTATATGTTTATGGCAGAGCTTAAAGGAATGGGTCATGGTCAGCGACACAACTTATGGGGATGAGATGGGGAAATTGGATTCCTGCAGGGTAGAGAAAAATTGCCCCCCAAAATTTCAACATGACATTTGAATCCCATACCTTTATAGATGATCTCATAAATAAATAAATAAGGATAAACTATACAAAAGCAGGTAAAAACAATAATGACAATCAAAAGGGTCAAGTCAATTTAGGTCCAAAAGAATTTTGCTTTGATATTTTTCTCTTCACTTTTCTTGAGATATGGACTGGGCACCTATGACTCCTACAGCTTGTCTGCAAAACACCTTCATAAAATACTAACAACAATTGTACTCAGTCAGAGAATTGCTTTATCAAAATATCTCTTAACTGGAAATATCAAAATTGGGGTTAAGTGTGTTATGAACATTTAAAACTGCAAAAAGCCAAAATTCCACCCTGAAAGCATGTTTAGGATGCTTGAGGTGACTGGTCCCTTGTATCTCAGCTCTAGGCTCCTCAATGGTAGAGAGAGGAAGTACCCTGCTGGCCTAACTCACCTTACTGAGGAAAACAGCTCCTGGAGCAGACAGATACTTTTTGATCCTGTGATCCCATTTCAGCTACGCCTTCAGTCCAGATCCCTTTGGGTCTTTTCTTTTTCCTCCTGCCTATCTGACTTAGGGATGACAGCATTCCATTTCTGGTATGATCTAACTGTTCATTATAAAGTCTAACTCTCAAGCTGCATCTTAGCCCCCCCTTGGGCTCCTGTTGCCTATTCTCCTGCCTTGGACTTCTGTGGAGAAGACGTCTGACCCAAATATAAAGCCTTTTATCCTTCTATCCAAAACCAATGCAGAAGACACCCCTTAACCAGTAAGTGGTAGGCAGACCATCCACTACTACCTCACATTGCAGCATAGACTCTATAATATTCCTCTCTCTACATAGAGAACATACTGGGGTCTATATGGTGCTAGATTTTTAGCTTCTTTTCCTAAGCACTGCTCACAATTTGGCTTCTCCAAATATACACTTGTTAAGGGGAGCTGTATTTAAGGAGAACCAGTGATCTCTCCTATATACTTGTTCATACTGATATCAATTAAGCAAAAATATGAATCTCAAATGTATTCTTTCTACTATTTTAATTATAAACCAGTTTGATATCCCTTGATTTTGTGGTATATAGCTGTATATATTTCATATTCCAATGTATTTAATATATCACAAAATCAAGGGATATCAAACTGGTTTATAATTAAAATAGTAGAAAGGTCCTAGTTTTTTCCTATTAGCTCTTATAACAGGGTCTACATGGTGGACTTTGCCATTTGTAAGGTGCACAGTTCCCTTTCCAGGCAAACCTATTTTCAACTTACCATGGCTCGGACATCCTAAGCATTGATGAGAGGAAACCTTTCCTCTGACAGCAAGATGACATTTGTGGATCGCCTGGTTAATGTGCTCTCATCACTGCTTAGGATGTCCGAGCCATGGTAAGTTGAAAATAGGTTTGCCTGGAAAGGGAAATGTGCACCTTACAAATGGCAAAGTCCACCATGTAGACCCTTGTTATAAGAGCTAATAGGAAAAAACTAGGACCTTATTAAAATGAGCAAAGGTGGGAGTCAAACCAGGGAGTTTCAGAGGTCAGAGCTCGGAACAGGAGCAATACCGTGTTGAGCTAGAAATGCTTTCTTGTGCTTATAGCAGTTTGGATTTGCTTATACCGCTTCTTATAGGCCGTTAATTCTGCTAAGAGACAAAACACTGCAGTTGTATATTATTGTTTCTTCACCATTTCAGAAATGTATACTTTACCATGATAAAAACTAACAAAGTATGCCATGTTTAAAAGGAGAAATATAAGATGCGTTGAACTCAAATTCTTAGCTTGGAAGGGGGAAAAGTTTATTTTTCTGCTACACAGCAAAGTTGTACAGTAATGTTATATTCAACTCCTATAAGAAGTGGAAAGCATCATCAAAGTGCACCTGGAAGGTAGATATGCCACAAGTAAAATACAGGCTGGGATTTGAACCCTCAAAGCCCAGAAGATTGGTAGAGAGTGCCTTTCCTCACTGAGCTACAGCAACTTTTGCTCCAATGTCTCTGGCTCCCTTGTCATATCATATCTTAGTGAAGTGCTAAGGGAAAAGGAGTTTAGCTATAATGTCATAGTAGGCTGAAACAAAAGAGTGGTAGCTCAATGGTTAAAAGTGCTGCTTTCACTGAGCCCCAAACCCATATTCCCAAGTGTGCTTGAATGCATGTAAGGTGGAGCTCCATTTTTCTCACACGCTAATCTTCATTCTAAGCACTGTACTAATGGATATATGACTGTAAGTAATCTGTTCCGTTTAGGCGTCATACCCGGAAAAGTGGTGTTTTTTTGCCCTTACCGATCAGCGTCATTTGTGCTGAAATTCTTTAATACATATTTGATATTTGTTTTCTACTTGAAAACCTTCCAAATCTTTAGGCATTCCTTTGCTTAAACTTATTTGAGTTCATCCTGATATGATAGCTAATGAGCATAGACAGCTCAGTCAAGTATGATATGAAAGGGTGGTGAGATGGACCTAAGTAGAAGCAGCTATAGCTCTATGTGTTAGGAGCCAGCCTGTTCTCCTAACATCCAGAGGTTGTGAGTTCTACAGCCAGCACATCTTTTAATTGTGGCATACTACTTTGAAGGTGCAGAATGATGAGGTCACAATGAGGTCAGTTTTGTGCAACTGAAGACCTCCATTTTGCAATGAGGGAAGCTTGAATGTTAAGGTGTGTATCTGTTTATTCTCTTTTTAAGTGCTGATAATGTGTGCTGTTTTTTCTTTGCTTTCAAAAGAGAGCCGATTGCAGTGCTGTTTGTTGTTCACTTTTGTTTCCTTGCATCCTAACAGTTATCAGAAGTGGTGGAATTTGCTGTTTCTCCTCAGCATTCTGCAGCCACAGGTGCATGAGATACTTTCATTTACTCCTAACTACAAGCCATTCTAGTAGGAATGTGTTTCTTTTGATGCAATATTGGCCAACAGCTATGAGTTAAATCAAACTTCAGAGGGCTTGGACAGGTGTTGAAGAATGATCCAGTTAGGGGGGGATGTTTTTGGTGGGGGAGGGTGTTCAGCATGAGAGAGAACAGGTTGCATTAAATATTAGACAATGGCTGCACATAATAAAAGCTGAAGCAAAATATTGATATGTAAAGGCAAGGCTAAAGAGTTACCAGGTGTCCTGGCTGAGAAATGAATATAAACTATTTGCTAACCTTACTCAAGACTTGAACCCCCTGATGTATGGAAGATGAAAAGCAATGCCTTAAGGCATAGAGCTATAGAGGTAACTTTGTTTTGAACATAGAGCTTCGTATCAAAGCTTAGAGATGTGAAGGAAATGACTACAACGTCACTACAGCTGTATATGGCAAAACAACATCCAATGCACATCCAATTAGATTTGAATCCTAACGGTTCCTATGACGTCAGCCGCTAATTAGGCGTGCATAGTATATAGAAAGCTTTGGCACAGCCATTTTTCCTATGTAGGACCCCCTCATGTGAGTTGGTATCATCACATCGATGTGCACGCACTTCCATATGCCTCGAGCCGCGGCCACTACGTTTAGTGTGTCATGGCACAATAAAGTTTGCGAGACACTGTTATAGATAAAACAAACCTGGGGTTTTAAATATATTTTTAGCCAAAATTATTGACTTATAGTTGAGTATATGCAGTAATGTTTGAATTTTAAATCTGCTGTAACATAGTAACATAGTAAATGATGGCAGATAAAGACCTGAACGGTCCATCCAGTCTGCCCATAAGTTATACCCATTAAAAAATACATGATTAAATTAACTTGTCTCTTCTTTGATATTTCTGGGTTATAGTCTGTAAAGTCTGGTATTGTCCTAGGTTCCAAATGCTGAAGTTGCCGTCCAAGCTCACTCCAGCCTATCCAACTATCCCGTAAAGTCTGGCCAGTAACATCCTCGTGTTCCAAGTTAGTGGAGTTCCTATTAATGTCCAGCCCAGCCCATCCTATACTGAATCACCATATATGGGACACAGACCGTGCAATCTGTTGTACTGAGCTGCGGAGGGGTGGGTGTGGGAAATATGTTGGTGGTTCTCTATGTAACAGAAGGTCTACAAATTCTCATATTTTTCCTTGTTGGTAAAAATGTGGGATTTTTAAGGGCTTATACTTTGCTAGTTGGGAGGGTGTAACCTTATTTTACAAATTTGACTCCTCTTCCATGTAGGCTTATTGAAAATTATTGGTGCAGGGAGTGGAGGAGAGAGTCGTACAAAGCTAGGTCGATGACAGCAGATAACAATGTAATACTGGGGGAGAGTAATAGTCAGGTATATGGCTACAATGTTGTGATCTGGCTCCTGTGTACTTGGAGTATGGAGCCTCTCTAGACTTTCCATAGTTAGACAGTTTTTGCTTTACGTAGTCTATAGTTTATGCAAATACTCTTTTTTTTCCAAGAATTATATTGGTAGTACACATCAAAGCTGTGATCTCATGAGAAGAAAATAATAATTCTAATTATATTTGTCACTATACTAATAAGCTAAACTATTCTTCCACAGTCCATTAAGTTTGACAGATTGTTTACTTGTTTAATTCAAATTTGGGATCAGATTTTTTTGCTGATTTGTAATAGCATGAGTATAAAGCTAGAGCTCTAGGCTTGTGATGAAGTTTTAATACATAAAATAAAGCTAGCTAAGCCCAGGTTCAAAATCTAAGAAATGGATTATGAGTATTTGCATTAGCAAAATATATGCCTGGTTTAACTTACACACTCTGAGCTATATGACTGGGGATAGCCCTATGTGCTCTGCAGCTTTTTGTGCCCTGCACGAAATAGGACACTTAAATTTTTAGGTTTCTGGAGTTTGTTCTTTGACTTAGTCCTCCAGTGCCCCAAATCAGGGTTATGTGACTTGTGCTCACTAAAGGGCAGAAAGCTGGTAGTCTGAGCCTTGCATAAACCTCCTTGCACTCCAGAATTCACCAAACAATACACAGTGCTCAACAAAAATCAGTTATAGTAGCATATATTTGTTTTAACTGTACTATGCAAGATAGCAGGTAATGGTATTTACAAGAAAATAGCCTATCAGGTTAAACATTAGGCAGACATTAACATAATGCATTTATTGTAATATAAAACATAATGCATTGTGTATCCTGGGAGGGGCTTTAGATGCCTGAGCCAATCAGGACCTTAGGCCCCTCCTAGGATACACCAGGCAGGATCTTAAGCCCATCCCAGGATGCACCAGGCAGGAGCAGGGCTGCCATGTTTAAAAGGCAAACTGAGGCAGGAGGGAGTGGGCATCCCTCCTGACAATCTTCACAAAAAAAAAGTATGGGGGTGTCAGTGGAGGATCCTTGATCTGGTGGGGTCTAATCCAATCTCAACCCACTAGACCAATACATTTTTTTTGTGTGAGGGATGATCTTTGCGGGCTCGGAGGGAGGGAGGTAGAGTCACTCCCTGCTTTTTAAAATTATATTAAATTTATTTTATTTTAATGAGCGTAGCTGCTGTGCATGTGTTGTATGTTCACACAACACAAGTACAGCAGCTACCAGCAGATCCAGAGCAACTGGAAAAATTCAGCACTGATTATTTGATGCTGTGTGTAAGGGGGCGGGGGAAAAACATTCCCTTTATGGCATCATAAGGAGAGCACATTGGAATATTAATGAGCTCCTTGTAATGTGTTTGCATATGGTTCTTGGTGGCTGTTTGTTACAATGATCAGCAGCAGCCACGGAGAACCTTTTTATACATTGACAGGAGAGCTTTCCAAGACAGTAATACTGTTTTCTGAGTCTTACTTCCATGGAAAGCTTTTGTGCATTGGGGCCTCAGTTCTTTCTAAGTGGCCAATAAACTATGCAGTGATTTATTTTACTATCTGGTAGTAATAACATTTGCACTGTAGTATGGTTCAAGTTAGCACATGTGGACAGGTGGACCAAAAATAAGCATACAGTAATCATTCATTATTTCTTTTTATTTTACAGTTACTGACTAGGTTTAATATGGTACTGGATGATAATCAAGTAAAAGTGAAACAATATAACTGATACAAAAACTTCATACAAATGTTATTTATGACACCTGTAAAATAAAATGAAATAATAAATATGGTATACCTACTTTTGGCTCACCCTGTAGATCAGTGGTCTCAAATTCAAGCCCTTTGCAGGGCCAGATTTTGGATTTGTAGGTACTTGGAGGGCCACAGAAAAAATAGTTAATTTCTTATTAAAGAAATGCCAATTTTGCTTGAGGTAAAACTCTATAGTTTATAAATCTTTATAAATCCACCCATCTAATATTCAATGCCTCTGGCCTTGAGAATAAAATACTCCTGAATACAGTATACATTTTATGCAGAAACTACTGTACTCCCCTGATATTTGTAGGGGTTCCGTTCCAGGAGCCCCCGCGAATGTTGAAAAACCGCAAATACAATTTTTAGGCAGGAGAGGGCAGCTGGAGAGGCAGGAGAAGGCAGCCGGAGCGCCGGCGAGTGAAGGAAATCACTCGCTGTATGCTCCGACTGACTGTTCCTGTACTAAAGTTAGGCCTCACCAATCAAGAGCTGCTTTGACATGCAGCTCCTGATTGGTGAGGCCCGACTTTAGTAAAGGACGAGGCGATCGGAGCATACCCCGAATGATTTCCTACACTTACTGGTGCTCCAGCTGCACTCTCCTGCCTCCGCCTTCGTAGTCAGAAAATACCATGAATGACCGGGACCGCAAATTCGTGGGGGAGCACTGTACAACAAAACTTCAGTTCACAGATTAGTCCAGCTATTTTGCAAGCCTAACTTAAGTCATGGTTCAATCAAATTTTTGTTTTGGTGCCGAAACTGACCCAAACTTAGGATTCAGCCAAGTTTTGGTTTCAGCTAAAACCAAAATTCTCCCCCTCCCTAAACATAAGTGCTGACTACTCTCTGCCCCTCCCCCTACCAAAAGTCCTGCCCTCCTCCAACCATTGGCCTCCCTAGGCCTACCTTAGAAGACCTGGTAGCCTAGTTGAGGCAAGGGAGATCCCCAGTAGCTCCTGTCCATGCCTGCTTCACATTCAAAATGTCTGCCATGTCCTCCCACCATTTTTAAATTATAAATTTCACTGGATTGCATGGGAAGTTTTCCCCACCCCAGTAATTCACTACCTTTAGAATCTGATGTATCATATTTTATATGCAACACTATTTTCTATTGCTTGAGGATACAGAGTTATTTTGATTTTACAAATATGTTGATGTGTGTCATATTGTCTTTTTTAACAATGTTTTTACTCATCTTTCCTAATTTCCTCAGGTATTAAATACTTGATGCTGATATAATCACAAAGGGGTTGATATTCAATCAGTTAAGAGAGGCTCTTATTCAGTTAACTCACACTGACTAGCCCCAAAGGAATATTAAGTGGCATAACCCAGATAGTCCACTAAATAGCCCCTTGAGCTACCAAAGCTGAAAACATTTATTGTGTGGATGGTCTGGGGTGAAGTTGGCATTTAACCAGATAAGTGTTGATATTTAGTCCTTAAGCAGATGTTACCGTATATACTCGAATATAAGTCGATCCGAATATAAGTCAAGACCCCATTTTTCCCCCCAAAAGGAGGAAAAATGGTTGACTCGAATATAAGTCGGGTGTCTTAATATTCAAATGCCCTGCCCTGTCAGGCACTGCACCCATCTCCCTTCCTATCAGGCATTGCACATAGCCCCCTTCCTTCCTTCTTTCCTCCCCTGTCAGACTTTGCACCCAGTACCCTTCCTTCCCTCCCCATCAGACTCTGTACCCTCCCTACCTCCCAGGCTCTGCACCTTGCTGCCTCCCTGCCACCACCGCAGTGCACCCTGCCATCCTCCCTGTCCTAGACTCAGGCTCATATCTCTACTGATGATCGTCGGTGGAGATGCAGCGGGCAGGAGCAAACTTTCCAAGTTCCTGTCCCGCTGTTAACTGGCTGCTGTGTCTTCGGCTGCTGAGAAGAAGCACGAGCAGGTGCGCAATTTTACGCTGCTGTTCAGTGGCGAGCGGCTTCCTTAATGGTTTCTGCAAATTCTCACGGGAACCATTAAGGAAGCCACTCATCACTGAGCAGCAGCAAAAAAATTGCACGCCTGCTCATGCTTCTTCTCAGCGGCTGAAGACACTGTAGCCAGTTAACAGCCAGGCAGGAACTTGGAAAGTTCGCTCCTGCCCGCAGCACCTCCACTGACGATCATCAGTAGAGGTATGAGCCTGAGTCTAGGACAGGGAGGGCGGCAGGGTGAATGGCAGCGGTGGCCTGCAAAAATTTTAGAAGGGGCGGTGTATTGGCTCGAATATAAACTGGGACCTCCATTTTGGGCCAATTTTTTTGGCCCCAAAATCCCAGTTTATATTCGAGTATATACGGTAACTAGGCAAATAGAATTGCATAAATAGAAGTCTTATCTTTGTCCAGTTTAACTTATTCAGTTAATTGATGAATATCAACACTTAAGGGAGAAATTCATCAAAGGGTGCAAAGTGTGTTAGTGTATGCAAATGTGTTTGTGTGTGCTAACCACTAAAGACACCCTTTAGTGTGAGCTAATGAGATTATGAATGCTAATGCACTTAGGCCCATATTCTATAAATGGCGCCTTATCTTAGGTGCCAGTTGGCCCCCAATTGGTGCCTAAGTTAAGTCCACAATGCATTTAAAAGCAGACTTAAGAGAAAATTCAAGGTGCCTACTGGTTCCTAAAAGAACGGTGCTAGAATTGCACCTCCAGAGGCATTTTACTGTGCTTAATGCCACTGTAGGCATGACTAACACCAGAAGTGATGTTAGACACCATAAAATGTCTACATAAGTGTGATTCACATCAAAGGCAGACACTGGAAGTGTAGGCCATGAAAACCCTGGCCTACATTTCCGGCATCTACCTTTGCAAGAGGCATCATTTTTTAAAATGGTGCCTTCACGTGATTGACACATGATCACTGGCCACTGATAACAGTACCATTTAGAGAATCCGAGCCTTAGCGCCTTTTGATGAATTCCCTCCCTTATCTGGTTCAGTGCCGGCTGGCCACACGTACCCGGCTATTTAATGCTGGCACCTGGACATGGAATATCCAGGCAAAATTTCAGTGGCGGATGCCAGCACAATAAAAAATGCTTACCGTTGCCAGATGAATGAAATCCCCAAAGGAGTTAATTATCTCTTAGTCTGTACTCTGCACCATATGTCCTGCTTTTCTAAAGGTAGAAACTATAATGCCAAAGAAGTGAATTTGTTGTGCAAAGGACTCTTTGTGCTTCTGTTCAACCATACTGTGATGGGCTCCATTATGCATGGAATCTTTCAGTTAATTGAAGAACGTACGTGTGAGATAGTGGTGGGGGGAGGGATAGACAGAGATGGGATGCAAAAGAGGTCAGAATTGACAGAAAAAACCCCAATTAGCCCGTCTCATGCCAACGAAGTAATGAAAAACAGCTCTGTTCTTACAGCATCAATAATGAGCACAAATGGGCACAAGACTTTGAATGGCTACTGGGCAACGAGAAGGGGGCATCCATTTCAAGACGTTGTCTTTTTCTGTGATCATAGATAGCCTTTGTGAGCCAGCTAAATTGGGATGCACTTAAAAATTTTTCAAAATTTCCAGCAATTACTATGGTGGAGCATCATCCTTCAGATACATTCTTCTATTTTGTACAATATTTATTTTTTTGAGAATGTGTTTCAGCATTTGGAATGTACCTAAATATTTTTGCATGTGTCACACTCTCCAGATAAGTTATAGCCATTATTGATAAAAATTTTCTTCCCATGTTTTGCTAATAGGAAAATGTTTTGAAAGTATTGGGGGAATATTCTGGGTTCATCTGGATTCAGCAGTTCAATGTATCTATGCACAAACTAAAAGACAATTAGGCACTTTGTTGTTTTTTTAAGGGATTTTTCCCATCTATGAAAAAAAAAATATGACTCACTGAAAGCCATTGGTTTTATTTCAGCACTTTGTCAGAATGCAATAACATTTAACTTAGCAGTTCTCAGAGTGTCCTGAGATGCTGTTTCTGCACAGACATGGAAGTATAAGCCATTATTCTTTTTTAATGTGTTTTGCGTAATATGCTAAAATAACCAAGCAATGGTCTGTTTAAGAAATGGGCCGAACTGTGAAAGAATCCATTATACATAACCTGAAAGTCAAAAAACTTCATGATTATAACAATTACAGCATGCAGAGTTGGAACTAAAAGCTTCCTGTTCTAGTTTATTGACATTTTTCAACAAAATAGTGTCTGAAAATCCAGCACAGTTACAAAAAGCATGCTCCTGGGTCTTCCAAGACATATTTTTCTAATAATTACTGTATTTGGCGCCTATTTACTAAGCTATACTAAACAGGAAATACGAGAATTAGAAAACACAGCACAGCAGGTTGACAGAAGACATTAATTCCTCAATAAAAGGATCGTTTTATAATGGAAGCATTAACTTCTCTAGTTATGCATATAAAGGTTTAGTGTAGTACATACTGTATACATACGAGTTGGTGAATTCAAGAGGGCCTGGGACAGGCACGTGGAATCTCTCAGAGAGAGAAAGAAATAATGGTTACTGCGGATGAACTAACAAACCAAAACTGCAGATGTGTACAACGATGTAGGCGAATTTTATTGTGACAAACAAACTATATATAAAACCTTTTTACCAAACAGGGGACCCAACACGGTCCGTGTTTCGGACAACCTTCATCAGGGGTCCTATTAGGTACAGATATAATATAAAAACACAATATTAAAAATACAATAATATATACAGTTATAACAATAATAAAAGTAAAAAATAAAAAGTGACGAATAGTGAGAATAAGACAACAAAATGATCAATTTAACCATAAACTATAATGAATGAGGACAAATATATGTTTTAAAAGGTGGTAAGTACGCATGCAATATCAATCGAAATGCATGCAGAAAAAACAGGATTCAGTAATAAGTGACTGCGAGTATTAAATTTGAACAGACTGTGACGGAACATAAGCCATTGAAATGGTGTAAAAAGAAGAAAGAAAAAGGAAAAGGAGAACCAGTGTTATGATAATACATAAATAATAGCATCAAATTTAAATAATGAATGAAAATATGAACGAACAAAATAGAGAAAAGGAAAATGAATATAAAAATACATACCATGGTAAGTAAAGGTAAAAACATATGTCACAACAAGTATTGAAAAGGATAATATAAAACCTTCCTCTTTTTGGTTCTGTTGTACTGTGGATGAGCTGACTAGATGGGCCATTTGGCCTTTATCTGCTGTCATGTTTCTATGTCTGTTCAAAAAGTTCCAGGACAGTTTGAATAGCATGTCAATGGGAAGTTCTTTTGAGACATGCTAAGTGGTGTTGAGTAGCTTGAAACCTCATGAATAACTTCCTTTTTATCCGTTTGCTGATATCTGCTTTTGTCTCCGAGCTACAACAGTTTTTGTGAAAGCATGTTTTCGTGATTGGCTAGCTTTTATCATGCGCAACCTCAGGGGTCCAATGGTTTGCAAACTCACATATAAAGAATTGGACTGAAAACAGTCTATTGTCTTTAAACATGTGAACAACTTTAGCTTGTGACCCTGGGCAAGTCACTTAATCCTCCATAGCCCCAGGTACGTTAGATAGATTGTGAGCCCACCGGGACAGAGAGGGAAAATGCTTGAGTACCTGATTGTAAAAACCGCTTAGATAACCTTGATAGGCGGTATATAAAATCCTAATAAACTTGAAACTTGAGCTTCTCTGCGGTGTTCTTTGCTCACATGTTTAAAGAAAATAGACTGTTTTCAGTCCAATTCTTTATATGCCTTTAAAACCCTAAAATGCAAACAAAAAGGTTGACCCTGGTGCTCCACAAAATAGAAATCTGACGAGGACAAAAAATCTTTGTGGAGAAGGTGATGTTCAAGATGCAGGCTTTATTTAAAAATACAGTTTAATAATCCACATAAAATTATCTAGGACCCCAAACGTTTTGAGTCCTAGATATTTTTATGTGGATTATTAAACTGTGTTTTAAAATGAAGCCTGCATCTTAAACATCACCTTCTCCACAAAGTTTTTTGTCCTCGGCCTTAAAAACCCTGACATACATTACCGGCGCCTAAGTTTTTTCTTACGCACCAGTAGCCACCATTCTGTTAACTGCAGCTAAGTATGATTGATATGCGGCCGGCGCCATTTTTCTAGGCACTGGCCAAATTAGGCACCATTTACAGAATTTGGGCCTTTGTTATTTATTCTACCTTTATTAAATACTTACACCTCAAATATAACTACTCCTCAAAAGGGAAAAAAGGTTGTGAATGCCATGTGAATAACATGCCTGAACTAAAACTTTGTTTGAACAAATCATTCATGATAATATATGAGCATGGACACAGTTATTGAAATGGTCAAGATATATATTTACTGATCATCATATTGTAAAACAGACATCTTAGGAGCCAAAATACTTATTGAATCAATCTTTTAAGGACCTAAATACATATACTACAAAGCAGTGGCACAACCAAACCTGAGATTTTGGACAGGCCCAGAGCTAATATGTGCGTGCAATATGTATAAAGGTATGAGTAGTATTTCTTGGTATACTATTAAATAATGCCTTCTCCCTCTCCCTCCCCCTAGCATCAGTCCCCCACCCAACAGAAACATACTTGCATTAATTATAAATCATTTTTTTAAAAATTAAAACCATCCTGGGCACTGTAGAGCCCATCCCCACCCAAGTCAGGAGCCCCCACCAACACTTAAATATAAAATATGTTTTTAATTGTTATTAAACATTTTTGTTTAATTAAAACTTTCCTGGGCACTGTAGCAGATCTACCTGTAATTATGCCCCTGCTACAAAGAATGAAAAGATGAGAGAGCATCATAGAAACATTCAAATAGCAGAACTGTACAAATATGCTTATGCTTATCATAGTTTGATAGAGGAACGTAGAAGAGGGTCAAAGTGCAGCACATAAGCCTGAGCATGAAAAGAAAACCAAGGGCTTTCAGGGTCTAACAATAAAACTCCTCTTGATTGTCCCTGACTCTGAAGACCCTTGCTGTTCTTTTCAGGATCTTCTGTATTATTGGTTGATACACTGCTTTAGCTAGCTCTGTAGGATAGAATGGTTTACAAAATGACTAAAACAAATAAAAGGTTCTGGAACAGAACTCTGTAACTGATAGGGAAAAAAAAAAAATCATTCCAAGAAAAGGAAATAGGAGGGGAACGGGGGCAAGGATAAACCACAGGTCCGAAATGAAACAGGCAGTAGCTATCATACCATACTGAAGGTCAATTCAAAAGAGTAAGTTTTGAGCTTCATTTTAAATAATGCAAATGAAGTATCCTTTTCCTTACAGAAGTTAGTTACAAAACAAAAAGCAACAGTATGAGGTACCAAAAAGTGAAGATTGTGGATTAACATCATAAAATACTCTTTCCTGGAAAGGATGGTAGATGCATCTCCCAATTGCAATTAAAAAAACAAGGAATTCAAGAATGTATGGGATAAAATGAGAGGATCCAACTCCTCTAACTTTCTCACTGGTATTCAAGAAATAATTTCATTGAAAGTTTTATGCACATCAATTCTTATAATAATAAATGAGGGGAGAGCCTCAGAACCCCGAGCGTAATGATGTCAATTACTGCACTAGAAAGGGAAAAGATCTTCACTGGCTCTTCACCCCCCTCCTACTTACAGCAGACACAGTAAATGTTTCAAAATGGTGTCAGAAAAATCAAAACTACTTAGCTTGTAGGTAGAATGTTCAATGATATTGAAAATGTATTTTTGTCTCTGCCAGTCCTAGCCAAAGGAAGTTAGGCTAGCTACCGTTTTGCTAGACAAGCTGCGTCAGGGCTCCGGACAGCATAGCAGCTGTCTTAGCAAGAAAGAAAAGTTGGACTCCTGGAGGGACAGAGAGATGTTGGTTGGGGAATGGAACGAGGTCTGGAGGACAGAAGAAGTGCATTCAGTATATATATATATATATAAATAAATATGGGGGTCTTTTACTAAGGCGCGCTAGCCGATTTAGCATGTGCTAAATGCTAATGCGTCCATAGAATATAATGGGCGCATTAGCATTTAGCACACGCTAAACCAGCTAGTGCAGCATAGTAAAAGAGGGGATATATGTTTAGTGTTTTTATTGTTGGTAGATCATTTTGACTTGGTCATTTTAAAAGTAGCTCGCAAGCCCATAACGGGTGGGCACCCCTGATCTAAGGCATTGAATGAAAAAAAAAAAAAGACTCCCTGCCCCAATATTCAGCCAGCAGCGATGAGTATTGTTCTATATACTGACTAACAATGACAACAATAGATTCATGGGAGTGGCTAAAGGGATCTGGCCAATTGGAATAGTCAAAGAAGAGCGACCAAGATGATAAAGGGGATGGAACTCCTCTCATATGAGGAAAGACTAAAATGGTTAGGGCTCTTCAACTTGGAAAAGAGATGGCTGAGGGGAGATATGATGATTGAAGTCTACAAAATCCTGAGTGGAGTAGAAAGGGTACAAGTGGATTGATTTTTCACTCTGTCAAAAATTACAAAGACTAGGGCATACTCGATGAAGTTACAAGGAAATACTTTTAGAACCAATAGGAGGCAATTTTTTTTTTTTACTCAGAGAATAATTAAGCTCTGGAACATATTGCCAGAGGTTGTGGTAAAAGTGGATAGTGTAGCTGGTTCTAAGAATGGTTTGGACAAGTTCCTGGAGGAAAAGTCAAGTTTCAAGTTTAATAGTTCATTTGATTAAATCGCTTAATCGTGATTTGAAGCGATGTACAATTTAAAATACATTCAAAGGGAAACAAACATTACAAACTTTAAATAAAAACATGAAATTAAAATAGTCAAATATATGCATAACAATAGGTAATGAAGGGGAATGAAATACAATTCGTGATAGAAAAGCATAGTCCATAGTCTGTTATTGAAAAAGACATGTGGGAAGCCACTGCTTGCCCTGGATCAGTAGCATGGAATATTGCTAGTCCTTGGGTTTTAGCCAGGTACTAGTGACCTGAATTGGCCTCCATGAGAATGGGCTACTGGGCTTGATGGACCATTAGTCTGACCCAGTAAGGGTATTCTTATGTTCTTATAATCTTAGGCTATTACCAGTGCATCCCAGAATGCACTGGGATAGAGGCCTAAGTATCCAGTTGGCCCAAGTGCATAATATTGGTCCCTATCTGGGCACTGCAGTTGAATACTGCAGGTGCTAACCAGTATTCAGTGTACTCACATACTTGACTAGGCAATGTTAGATTGACTTTTCTGCAATCCAACTTTCTTGGTTAGGTATGCAGGAGTAACACTAAATATCTTTTACCATACTATGTCTGAGAATACAGCACCATGGTTGGAGCTGCAGTCTCAGCACCCTGAGGGTGTGGGTGTAGCCCCATGCTGCTCCTTGTGACCCTGGGCAAGTCACCTGCTCTCCCATTGTCCTAGGTATATTAGAACGACTGTGAGCCCACTGGGACAGACAGGAGATAATGCTCGAGTACCTGAATAAATTCATGTTAACCATTCTGAGCTCCCCTGGGAGAAGGGAATAAAAAAATTGAATGAACAAATGAATATTGCCTGTGCCTGCATAACTCCCGCTATACCCTGACTTTACCCACAGGCTGCCTCAGAACTTGGTTGTGCCACTGGATATTGCCAGCTGGTTAGCTTAGTGAGGTTTAAGCAGGCAAAAGCCTTCTTACTCTGGCACAATCCATAGGCTTTACCATTTTACGATATTCAATTACTTCACCCCCTAAACTCTACTACACTAGCTGAAAAAGAAGAAATCAATAATAAAACAAGCTTTCTTTAAAGATCTCCAAATCCAAGAGTGTATTTTTCTCTACTTCCCCAAAAAGCACTCTGAATTATCCGATCAGCATTAACTCATGCACTATCCAACATGACAATAAAATCAAACTCCTAGGAGTTATTATTGATGATCTCAACTTTCACCACCAAATCAGCAATGTCACTCAGAGATGCTTTCACAAATTAAGACTCATTTGTTCTATTCTTTCTTTACTAGATCCCCCCTCCATTAATATTCTAATTCACTCCCTTGTCATTTCCAACATTGATTACTGCAATGCCTTGTAATAAGGAATTGCTGAAAAAGAAATTTGTCGGTTACAACTATTACAAGTCAAGCTTATCTACAAGAAAGAAACCACAAACAGCAGCAAAAAAAATCTAATAGACTTTCAAAGTAACTCACTCTGTCTCAAGCACTGAGCTTCCAATAGTGTAATATAACCTGTGAAAGGGGGGGATCCTCAGTGTGAAGGCTCAGCGAAAGGAGAACAATCTCCAGCGCTCACATATTCTGGTGAAGGTCTAATAACTTCCACCTGCACACCATCATCGGGTCCCTCCTATGTGCACAGACCAACCAAATAATCAAGTGAACAAACTTATAAGTGATAATAGTAAATCACATATTCACAGTGCTAAAGAAAAAAGCAGAGTAAGATACTCTGAAAGTCCCCCAGTCGACTCCCAGGAAAAAATAAATAAAGCAGACTTAGCTTGTAGACAAGGTCCGAAGATGAAAAGAGTGGCGGGGCAACAGAACCCACTGCCAAAGTCAGGTTCTACCAGCCCGGTTTCGGAGACTCTGGGTCCCTTCCTCAGGAACCTGTAGCATTGAACGGACAGCAATCATTCATCCATGAGCGGCAGCAGAAGCAGACAAGCCAGCAAGGGGAGGAGGAGCTAACAGAGCTGCAGGTAAGCAGCGCTTAAAAACTGAACAGAACACATACGTCATGGAGAAACAGCCAATCAGATCCGGATGACGAAAACCAATCAGCTACACAATAGTATTCCACTCCATGGATTCATTCAGTTCATGGGAGTGGACTGCATCAAGTTCAGATATCCAAAACTGTTCCCGTAGCTGAATACGGGCAGACTTATCACCTCTAAAGTCATTAGGAATTTGTTCAATGATGAACCATGTCAGATCAGCAAACGCATGGCCCTTATCCAAACAACGAGGAACCATCGGTGCAGAAATATTAGAGGTGTTCAGCCGACTCTTATGTTCTGAGAGTCTAGTTTTCATTTTACGGCTGGTCCGTCCTACATCAAAAGTCTGCAGGGGCAGATGATAGCATAAACCATCCATTGTGACAAGCAGGTAGTATGTTGTCTTAACTTGTCTGACGCTGGGAAACAGGATAACACCAAGTAGAAATAGACAAGGAGCTGAAACACACATTGCAATGGCCACAAGGATTATGGCTGCCCTGCATATGAGGATTGTTAACATATGATTGAGTCAATAGGTTGCCCACATCTAAAAGGTCTTGTTCTAGGCTTTTGGAAGAATTTTTGGTCGAGAATGTGGTATAAAGATAGAAGTAGTGGCGATCTGGCTGATTAAACGCCTGGATGTACAGGTGGACAATTTTCAAAAAAAAAGTTATTTTGGCCGTACTTTTTGGGAATGGACATTTTGCTTCTGCCGACTTTGAGTAACTAGTGCCCTATGTCCAAATTGGACTTAGACATTTCTTTTGATTAAGCCCCTCCATGTGTGCAAATGGGAGCCCCACCCATCCTCTGCCCCAATGTACCAACCTTGTAAATACACACCATGTAAGCTAAGTGGATACTTGCGGAATAGCACTTAAGGCACTATGCTAGCTTTTATGTGCCTAGGTGTACACATCATTTATTTTGAGGGTTGCCATTGTTGAAATTACAAAGCAAATACAACTCTAGAATGCTATAAGTTACTTTTTTAAAAACAGAATTTCATGCAGCTCACCTGATTACTTTTGAAATGACTGCTAATAGCACTATTATTTAACCTGCACTGATATGAGAAAAATTAAGTTACATTTTTTTTCCTTTATATTTTTAATAATTACCCCCACACACACACACTTCTTTTTTGTTTACAAAACCACGCTAACAGCTGCCACTGCAATAACTACCCTAAAACTATAGAGAGCCACTTCTCCGGCTTTGTAAAAGTGGCGGTACATTTGTTGTACTCCTACTTAATAACTGACCATGAGTCTGCAGGTTTCTAAACAAAATAGTCCTGGAAAATGCAAGATTATTTCTCATAAGTACGTTTTCTTGCAATATAACCCAAGCCACTTAACCAGGATACTTTCAATTAATTTCCTAAATGTCTTTGAATTAGTCATTACTCATGGGATCCATTTTCAGTATGACGCAGGTCAGAGATGCATGCAGAGCTCCTATAACCGCTAAATGAAATATTTAAAGACCAAATATTTTATATATATATATGGTAACATAGATAATTCTAAGCAGCAATCATTTTCAGTAACTCAAATCTAGGAAGAGAAATGAATAAAGGATAGTTTTCTCTGTGATTATTTCAATGGGAAATTTAATAAAACCTTTAACTTTCTCTGACAAGATTGCTGTTTACAATCGAAGATGAACCCCCTAGGAGATGGCAGTCATCACCGGTGGACCCACCGGTAGCAATTTGTCTTGTGCCAGGAAATCCCAAGTCCCAGAATGATGAGATTCATGTTTCTTGGGATGTGAACATGCACAGTACAGCATGTGGTAAGCTGGCAATTGTGAAGTGAAAGGGTACTACTGAAGATTATAGCCCAAGAATATGATCAGCTGAGTGTGATTTTATTTGCATGTATGTATTCCAATACAATTTTTTTTTTAAATCATATTGGCTTTCAACTACACAGAATCAGCAAGTGGTGATTTGAATGTGTACCTAGGCAGGGGTTTCCCATAGTTAGTAGGATAAATCACATACACAAAGGAGGGATATGTGACAGCACCACAAAGGATTAGGTCTCTTAGAGTTCAGAAAACAAAAACAAGAAATCTCCTATTTAGGTGGCACTAAGTATGCTTGCGTTAACCCTGTGTTATTCAGTTAGTGCATGCCCATTTTGAACTCATGACAAGAAATTACAAAAAAATTACCTGACTGCAAAAAGTGTTAACACATTGGGGCCCCTTTTACAAAGCTGCAATAAACTTACCACAGCAAAACAGCACGCCACTGGGTACACTGATGAGTCCTATAGTAATTTTGCCATGTGCGCATGCTACCCATGGTGCTGGGGGGAGGGGGGTGTCTGGGAGCAGAGAGCAGTGTGTTCTGTATTAATTGCTTAGTTAGTTAGCTCTCCAGTCATGGTACATGGGCTTGTCATGCCACTGGGGCTTGCACGCATCTGTAAAGCTGAAAGCTATGCTGTCGGTAGCTCCACTACCAGCAGGGCCTCCTAAGGTGGACAAGTTTCAGCGGAGATGTCAGACTAACCTTGTAGCAGCCATCTGGACTGCAGCAAATGGGCAGTGTTGGAGGCGGAGGATCGCATTTGGTGCAACAACGACGAAACATTGAATTTATACTGCACAGAAGAAAGGCCCGACAATCCACTTATGCGTTCTGCCATGAAAACTTGATGATTTTCCTCAAGTCACTAGGACTCGAACACGAATCGATGGTCCCTAGTTAGTTAACTAGTGCCATTGACTTGTGTTCAAGTCCTAGCGACTTGATGAATTACAGATCTAAATGGAAATCAGTTTTGTGCTAGTTTGCTAAGGTCTTCCAGCGTCATCCCCAATAATTGGTTAGCACAGATAAATTATCACATTATAACCTGTTAGCACTTGCTTACCGTGCAAACTTTTACCGTCAACATGATGGGTGGTAGTAAGAGCTTCCTTGCTTATCTGTTTTAATGGTCACACGCTAATAGCAAAATCAATGCAAGGCCAATAGGAATTTCAGCAATTTTACCCTTGCAGAAAAATGGATCTAGCACACAGATATGAGCCACATAAGGGCACACCAAGGCTGGTTGTTACCACTGTTTGGTAAAATGGCCCTATTATGTGGTAAGCCTTGTTTTTTGTGTTAAGTGAATTTTAGCACTTAATGCCGTTTTTATTACAAGGAGTCATAAATAAATACAGTGGTGTAGCCCGCGGTGAGGTACCCCCCTGCACCCTCCACTCCTTTCACACCACCCCCTCCTTCTGTGCCCCCCATGCCACATTCGCACCCTCCCTTCCTGCCCCGTACCTCTTTAAATCTTCACCAGTACAAGCAGCTTCTCTGGCCTGCTGCTTGCGCCGACACTGCCTTTCCTTCTGACGTCACTTACTGGCTCCGCAACACAGAAGTGATTTCAGAGGGAGCCAGGCCAGCGCGAGCAGCAGGTCAGAGTAGTTGCTCATATGGATGAAGATTTAAAGAGGTACAGTGGCGGGAAAGGGAAGGCACGAGCATGGCATGGGGGGACAGAGAGGTCAAAAAGAAACCAAAATATAAATACGAATACCAATAACAACGATAATCCAAACTGTAAAGAATTGGTATTAATAGTGATAATCTGTCCTTAAATAACCCTGGGGATGAAAGAGAAAAATGTGCTTCCTGAAATGAGAAAAATTAAAGAAAACAAAGTAAATAAAAGGATCAATCAGTACGGGCCCAGTGCCCTCGTTAAACAACCGTTGGCCCGGGCAGGGAAGTGACAAGCACTTAGAAATAAATCTAAATAAACCCTGCCCCGTACATCATATTATCCTTATATTATATATAGTTTGTGTACAAAAATGTAAACATACGTTGCAAGATAATCGGGAGCACAGTCATCCCCAGATTAAAACAAAAGGAGAGAAAATCACCCCAAAGAAAATCTCCCTGAAACCTAATATAAAAAAAAAACACACAAAGTGTGAGAATGAAAAAATCAAAAATGCAAAAAGTGACCAAAATCGTCAAAAAACAAATATAAATATCAATATAATGTCCTCAGTCTCCGTCATCAAACCACAGCGCAGTGAGCCCTGTGCACCTGTCACAAATAGTTCATAAAAGTGATAAAAAATAGTGAAAAACAGTGAGAAGTACTTAGCTCAATAAATCCAAAGCGGGACAAAATTCAAAGTTCACCAATCATCGCTGTTCAATTCCGCTCGTTAATCAGTCCCGCTCATACACGTTCGCTCAATGAAGAGTCATAACTGTTAGTCCATTCACCGTTATATTTAAATCACTCAGTCTCATACGGTAAAGAGAGCTGTTCAATCATATAGGCTACACATTTAGTTCGCTCTTCAATGACTTTCACTACTTATTTTGCTCGCTCGACAGGTCCTGTTTCAATGTCCTCATCAGGAGGGAGCAAGAAAATCAAAAAGGGTTAGTAAACTGACTGAAAATTCTAACGCCAAGTCCTAAAGTATAAAGGACAAAATAATCTTCAGCAACGGCACAATCAAGCTGCTTTGCCCGGGCCAACGGTTGTTTAACGAGGGCACTGGGCCCGTACTGATTGATCCTTTTATTTACTTTGTTTTCTTTAATTTTTCTCATTTCAGGAAGCACATTTTTCTCTTTCATCCCCAGGGTTATTTAGGGACAGAGAGGTGCCAGCACTCGCACCAAGATGGCACCCGGGGCGGTCTGCAACTTTGCCCTCCCCCCCTTACTATGCCACTGAATAAATACGTTTGGGGTGGGGGAGAATTAATTCATGAATTAATTAATATGCATATATTAATGAATGAATTAATGAATTAATTAATATGCATATATTATGATGTGAGATAATAATAAAGGAAGACAGTAAATACTGTCTTGGATAAGGAGTGACATTCTGGAAGCAATCAATCCTTTATGACTGGCAGAGGGGTCTTCCTTAGCAGTGTAGAAATGGCAAAAAGCAGCAAGGTTGAGGCACCTACCAGTACAGGAATCGTGCATCCCATCTGCTGATAATCTTAGGGGGTGGGGAGTACCAGCAGGAGGGACTGGGTATCCCACCTGCTGATGAAATTAGGGGGGTAGGGAATTCCAGCAGGAAGGACTGGGCATCCCTCCTACTGGTAGATGTCTTGGAGAGGTGGCGGCAGAAGGAAGTGGACACTCCTCCTACCATGAACATTTGGGGGTGGGGGGAGAAGCTTCGTGGATTCCAGCAGGAGGGACTGGGCATCCCTCCTGCTGGGGGATGTCTTAGGGGTTGGCGGAAGGAGGAAATGTGCATCCCTCCTGCTAGTAGTCTTCGGGGAGGGGGGAGGGGGATCACAGCAGGGAGATTTCCTTGCTGCAATCAACTCAGTGGCAACTCAATTCTCTAACCGGCGCTATGACATAGACGCCGGTTAGAGAATCGTATTGTTAGATTCTATATAGGATGCTCATGTGCAAATCTCAAAAGCTGCTTAAGCAACTTCTGAAACCAGGTGTCCTATAAAGAATCCAGTCTTTAGACCTGGTTTTACATCATTTAAGTCACAACATATAAGTTCTGTCCAGGAAGCCTCGTAAAACTTTTGATTATCCCTGCAGTACGACTAAGTGTGGGTCGGCCCACATCCTGCCTTCCTTCTGCCCTCACCACTCCTTCAAAAATGCCTCTTTCAGCTCTGGGCACACAGCGGAATTCAGAGGCTTAAAAAGTCTCTGGATATGTCTAAAAACCTGCTTTGATTATCAACACTTAGACGACCTGTCTTTTAGGTCGTCCAAGTGCCGACTGGGGTGGGTTTTTAGACATATTTTTGTTTTAGATTCCACACTATCGTTCAAGCCTCAGGTTAAGTCGGTGGTATTTCTTGCTTTTTTTCAAGCTTCGGTTGTTGCATGATTTCGGAGATTATTTAGCTGTGAATAATTTCAGGACAGTCATAACGTTAATTCTTACACCAGTATTTGATTATTGTAATGCTTTATACTTGAGGTTGCCAAAGTATGTTGTCCAAGCTCTTCAGCTTGTGCAGAATGTTACCACATGCATTATTGTGCGGGCATCTAAATTTGATCTTATTACTCCCATTTTGTAAGAGTTACATTGGCTTCCCACCAGTGCACGCATTGAATTTAAAGTTCTTTGCGTTACATTTAGATTGTTGCAGGATGATCATCCGGTAACCTTGCAGTCTCTATTACATATTTATCAGCCAACATGTGCTTTGCAGTAGAGGTCTGCATGGGAACGGGGATTGCGGGAATCCCGCGGGTCCCACGGGGGTCCCATGGGAATCCCCCCTAACCTACGGGAGTCCCATGGGGACTCCCCTCTGGTCCACGGGACTCCCACGGGGACCCCCTCTGGCCGAAGGGACTCCCACAGGGATGGAAGGCTTTGGAAGCAGGGTTCATCCATATAATATAATGGACACGTCAGCCTTAGTAAAAGAGGGGGTTTATAAGTTATTTACCTGAACAGAAAACAAAAAAGGGTTCCATCAAAGAGAATCCACAAGGAAAACAGCAGCGCAAACACAAAAGAAACCGTGGAATTGATGATCCTGTCAGAAGTAATTGTGCTTTTTATGGGGACGGGCGGGGATGGAGGTAATTCCTTGCGGGGATGGGTGTGGACGGAGAGGATCCTGACGGGGACGGGTGGAGACGGAGAGGATCCTGGTGGGGACGGGTGGGGATGGAAAAGATCCTGGCGGGGACGGGTGGGGATGGGTGGGATTTCTAGCAACTCTCTACTTTGCACTCGATGGACAAGTCTTGTTTACATGTACCGCCAGATAGTATGGTTTGGCTATCTGGAATTTCGAAGACTATGCTAACGATTCAGGGGCCAGTCATAAGAACATAAGAAGTTGCCTCCGCTGAGGCAGACCAGAGGTCCATCTCGCCCAGCGGTCCGCTCCCGCGGCGGCCCATCAGGCCCATTGCCTGAGCAATGGTCCCAGACTATCCCTATAACCTACCGCTACTCTTATCTGTACCCTTCAATTCCTTTATCCTCTAGGAACCTATCCAAACCTTCTTTGAAGCCTTGTAACGTGCTCCGGCCTATCACAGCCTCCGGGAGTCAGTTGAAATTTGTTGCCGTTGGAAGTGAGACAAGCATCCAGTATTCTGCAAATTAGGAAAATGTTAAAAACAGTGTTTTTTGAATGTTTTTATGCTGGTTAGGCTTATGTTTTATAATTTTAGTATGAGAGGTCATTTTGCTGCTGTTTTTATATTTGGTTAGATATTGTAATGTTATAAGAGAATGGATACGTTTTAGTGTTTTTTGCTATGTTTTCTAATTTTTATTGTGATTTTTTATTTATGTTTATTTGTTACCCATATAGAATTACTGGATATGTGAGATATCCATTTTTAAATAAATAAATAATAAATGATGTGTACACTTCTCATATCTCGTATCTATCTATCTAAGAGAGGAAAACTGGATGGCAAACTGGAT
Organism: Geotrypetes seraphini; assembly: GCF_902459505.1. NCBI lineage: Eukaryota > Metazoa > Chordata > Amphibia > Gymnophiona > Dermophiidae > Geotrypetes > Geotrypetes seraphini. Next base: position 232,488,483 of record NC_047084.1, read on the forward strand.
GGGCCATGTGGAGAGGCATTTTTGAAAGAATGTCCAAGAATTGGGACATCCCTCTCCAAAAAAAAAGTCTGTCTCGCAGTCATTTTCTAACAGCAAAAATTTTGGAGTTTCCTGTTTGAAAATATGCAAGAACATCCAAAATTAACAGTCATGTCCTAAAATAAAACATCCAGATTATGACCCCCCCCCCCCCGCCGAGACAAGGACATCTGTTTCACAGCATTTCTACATATTGCCCACACAGATGTCCCATGTAGAGCAGAGGCAGACTAGGGGTCAGTACAGTGGACTTTAATCCAGGACAGCCAGGTTCATTTACAACTGCAACTCTTTTGTTTAATGATGAACCCTCCAGAGGCAGGGAAATACCCACTGTGTCTGACTTTTACAATACCTAAATAGCCCTCATGCTTGCAGATATCTTTAATATTTAGGTTTAGTAGGTATATCTCTGTTTCTGGAGAGTTCACAATTTACATAAGAATTGCCATACTGGGACGGACCAAAGACCCATCAAACCCCGTATCTTGTTTCCAACAGTGGCTAACCCAGGTCCCAAGTAACTGGCAGAAACCCAAATAGTAGTAACATTCCAGAGCTGAGATTATGATGTCATAATGCCTCATTCCACCAATGCCTAAGAGCCATCCTCATCAGTGATGTCACAATGGCTTAATTAGCCTATATTTGACTCACATAAGAACACAAGAGTTGAAATGGGAATTGAATCTGAGTCCACTGGTTTACAGTCTGCTGCACAGGCCACTGAACTACCTTTCAGACCTGCTTGCTGCTGTGTTCACCATATCTATTGCTTATAATACCCCATGTTGTCAGAGCACCTATTTTCTCTTTTTTTGTTACCATATGCTTGGAACAAGCTGCCTGAATCCCTACAATGGGCTCCGTCTCTTTGAGAGTGTTTTATATAAGAACATAAGAGATGCCACTGCTGGGTCAGACTAGTGGTCCATCATGCCCAGCAGTTCGCTCAAGCGGCGGCCCTTTTGGTCAAAGGCCAGTGCCCTAACTGAGACTAGCCCTACCAGTGTACATCCTTGTTCAGTAGGAACTTGTCTAACTTTGTCTTGAATCCCTGGAGGGTGTTTTCCCCTATGATAGCCTCCGGGAGAGTGTTCCAGTTTTCCACCACTCTCTGGGTGAAGAAGAATTTCCTTACGTTTGTACGGAATCTATCCCCTTTCAACTTTAAAGAGTGCCCTCTTGTTCTCCCTACCTTGGAGAGGGTGAACAACCTGTCCTTATCTACTAAGTCTATTCCCTTCAGTATTTTGAATGTTTCGATAATGTCCCCTCTCAATCTCCTCTGTTCAAGGGAGAAGAGGCCCAGTTTCTCTAATCTGTCACTGTACGGCAGCTCCTCCAATCCCTTAACCATCTTAGTCGCTCTTCTCTGGACCCTTTCTTGTAGTACCGTGCCCTTCTTCAGGTACGGCGACCAATGCTGTACGCAGTACTCCAGGTGAGGGCGCACCATGGCCCAGTACAGCGGCATGATAACCTTCTCCAATCTGTTCGTGATTCCCTTCTTTATCATTCCTAGCATTCTGTTCGCCCTTTTCGCCACCGAAACACTCGCAAACCGGGATACTCGTAAACCAAGGTTTGACTCTATTTCTCCCTCGATTCCATGGTTTGCAATTTTCCGAAGTAGTTGTTCATGCAGAACCTTGTCGAACGCCTTCTGAAAGTCCAGATATACAATGTCAACCGGGTCGCCCTTATCTATTTGCCTGTTTACTCCCTCAAAGATGTGCAGCAAGTTTGTCAAACAAGATCTGACTTTGCTGAAAACATGCTGGCTGGTTCTCATCAGACCGTGTCCGTCAAGGTGACTCGCCGGTCTGTAATTTCCCAGATCTCCCCTCGAACTCTTTTTGAAGATCGGCGTAACATTCGCCACCTTCCAATCCTCCTTTCACCTTATGTTCTGCATCCCCAACCCTATAAGTCATGTCTGTCTGTCCAAGTTATTTTATTTATTTTTAAAATTTATATACCGTTTTATTCCCAAAGCGGTTTACAAATGGTTACATACATAAGATATTATACAATTCAAAACAAGGTTAAAACAAGACAAACAGATTCAGTCCTTACATAGAATCAATTTCTCAAAGAAATGCATCTACATATAATTGTGTTTACAGCATTTTCCTAAATGAGCTCCTATCTCTATATTTTCGGATTTGATCAACCAGGCCATTCCACAACTTAACCCCTACACATGTAAAAGTCATGGCCTCCGTCTCTACATACTTAGGGTTAGTCTTCGTTTTCAGCAATGCTGAACTTTCAGAGCACAATGATCTTGATGGTTGATACTCTGACATTAAGCCCTTAAAAAATTCAGGGATCGTACCATATAAGAATTGTAAGCTCTTCAGAGCAGGCACTGTCTATAAATGTCAACATGTGTACACCTTTCAGCGCTATATAAGTGATAAGTAGTAGTAGTAGTACTTTCAAGGGTAATAGAGGAGGACAGTAACCACTAGGGGATTGAGGAGGGGTCTTGCCTTAATCCCTCCAATGGTCAGCTACTCAGTCAGGGTACCTTTTTATACCCAGGATGTGATTAAAATAGGACACCCTTCTTTTTTTAATTTGGATATTTCTTCCTCTCGTGTCACTGGGGCTTGTGTGCATCTGTGACGCTGAAAGCTATACTGTCGCTAGTTTCACTACCAACAGGCCTCCCAAAGTGGACAGGTTTCAGTGGAGATGTCAGACTAACGATGTACCACCTATTTGTGCAGCAGCAGGTGGCCAGTATTGGAGGCGGAGGATCGCATCTGATGCGACAATGGTGACATTTAATTTCTACTGTACAGAAGTAAGGCCCGGCAAGCTACTTCTGTATTTTGCCATGAAAACTTGATGATGTTCATCAAGTCACTAGGACTCAAACACGAGTCAATGGGACCTATTTCTTCCTATTTGGGTATTGCTTCTGGACATCCTAAATTTGGATCTCTCTAGTCCTGCCATAAACAGGCTCATGACATGTATCTCTTGCTATTTGAATGAACTGCAGTATTGGATGTCCAAATTCAGTCTTTTGAAAATCGTGATTGGGACATTTTTGGCAGATGGACACTTATTGGGCCTTTTGAGACATCCATCTGCTTTGAAAATGAGTGCCATGTTCTTTCTTTTGCCATCATTTTCTGTTTCTATGTCATGTTAATCTTATCTGCCTTGAACTCAGTAGGGTTAAATTGAATATAAATACCAAATCCAATTAAATTAGCCAAGGCTTATTTGTCTAAGACCTTTAGCCTAGCTTTAAACATGACTGGTTAATCCTTTTATAAATGATGTTTATGTATGTTTGTATTAACTGAATTCTAGGTGGATCAAGTTTTGATTCTGTTAGAATTTTTTTTTGTTGTTGTTAATACATGTAAACTTAATATTTCATTTTTATTTGTTATGCTGCGTTTATAATTGGCATAAACTCACATGCAATGCTAAGCCTGCTGGACAGACAATTTCATATACGTGTAACTAACCCACCCACCCCTTTTACAAAACTGTAATGTGTTTTATAGTGTCAGCCATGGCGCTAACAGCTCCAACGCTCATAGAATTCCTATGAGCATCGGAGCTATTTCCACCATGACCAATGCTAAAAAATGCACTATAGTTTTTGAAAGGGGGAGGGGGTAAATAAATAATCAAAGTGTTTCTCTCTTGTAATGAATCTTAAATGTGCAAGGCTATAATTTCAAGAGATTTACATTTTGACAAGAGCACACCTAGTGTATGCAAGAATTATATTTGGCTCATCAGACCAGCTAGATCACTGAATGATCATTACTGACATGCTGAATGAGGAGGCTACGCTCAAAAGGATCAATAGTTTAAGAAGTAAAAGTAAGGTCATCAATGTAATGCTTAAATGTTTATTCCTTATGGCTATACAGACATGCTGTAGTTGACATGCTGTTGTACCATCACCTCCCTAACTCTTCAAAACTGTGTACATTCTTTCTCCAAACAGAAACACAATTATAAGATAAATTGGCTTTTGACTTGAGTTCTAACACTACTGTGGTACTGTGTCACCTCATTGCTGGTGGTATCGATTTTACTGCACTTCAGCCTTACCCTTGATGTGATCCAACAGTTAAGCCTACATCAACGAGCACTCAGCAGCTATGTTTTATAGCTATGGAGCTAAGATGCCAGCATCCGTAATGTGTGTGTGTGTGTGTGTTTTCTAGATAAGGTGCTGCATTCAAATCTATGACAGGAATCCTGGAAATTCTATAACTAATTCCACCATAAAACTCAAGATACAGGGGAGGATGGGGGGCGTGGCTTGATGCGCATGGCGGTCGGACGCACATTGTGAGTGCTCTTCACAGACAGCATTTCAACTAAGAATATTGGTCTCGCAGCTGAAATTAGACAATCCTACTTATCATCTGTAAGCTGATAAAGACCAATTCATGGCAGCGACTAAATCAAGTAAGGTAGAGCCTCAAAATACCTCTTCCCGAGTGGAAAAAGGCCTAAACAAGATCCAGCCTCGCCAGACAAAATGGCGCCAAAATCGATCGACTCACAACTAGACCTAGAACTAGAAAGTAGAATTTGTCCGTTCACTATTTCTCAGATAACTTTATTGGCACAATAATTTGTCATGTTTTGCCAAAGTTAACACATTAAAATGTTCAGGTAACAAACAGAAGGAGATCATTTACAAACTAGTAATAATGATAGTAAAATAAAATTTAAGCAGTGGACAGAAAGGACAATAAGAAAGACAGCTCTCATGTTTTGGTAATGGTCTGCATTGCCCCTGGTCAGATTATATATCTGGCGTCGAGCAGAAAACAACCTATTTTATTGCTGTAGCTGTTTCTTTTAGGATCACAGTTTTTCCTGCTCATTCCTTTGTGGGAAGGCTTTTGTATTCTCTTTAGTTTTAAAAAACTGTACGTCTTTAATATTTTGTGGACTAATATTCCAAAAGACTTGCATGTTTAATATCAACCATATTTTGCTGGCCTGACCACTACCAATAATACTGCGATATTTTGAACTTCGGGATCATTGCAGCTCGAGGAAGTATGTATTGCTCCCAACCTACTAGGAACTAAGAACCCCTAATAAGGTTATGGTGTGAATAAGGGGGTGGGAAGCTCTGCCGGGAGGAGAGGACACTTCAAAGGATAGCTGCAACTTGGAAGCAAGAGGGATTTGAGGTCTCATTGATACTGGGATCAGCCTCTCTACAGCTGGAACAGTGATTTTAGAAACTTATAATAACATCTGTGTGGGGTGAGGAGGATTTCAATATTTGCTTTCCCCACATGCAGCTTTTTAAAATTGTTAAAAGACATAAGAATTTCCATACTGGGACAGACCAAAGGTCCATCAAGCCCAGTATCCTGTTTCTAAAGTACCTAGCTAGATCTCAAGTAGTAAAACAGATTTTATGCTACTTATCCTAGGAAGAAGCAGTGGATTTCCCCAAACTATCTCAATAATGGCCTATGGACTTCTTTTTTAGGAAATTATCCAAACCTTTTTTAAACCCTGCTAAGCTAACTGATTTAATCATATTCTCTAGCAATGTATTCCAGAGTTTAATTATACGTTATGTGAAGAAATATTTTCTCCAGTCTATTTTAAATCTACTACTTAATAGCTTCATTGCATGCCCCCTAGTCCTACTATTTTTGGAAAGAGTAAATAAGTGATTCACATCTACCCTTTCCACTCCACTTAGTATTTTATAGACCTCTATCATATCACCCCTGAGACATCTCTGCTCCAGCTGAATAGCCCTAGCCGCTTTAGTCTTTACTCATAGGAAAATCATCCCATCCCTTTTTTTCATTTTGTCACCCTTTTCTGTATCTTTTCTCATTCCACTATATCTTTTTTAAGGTATGGCGACCATAATAGCACACAGTATTCGAGGTGCAGAAGTCCTACAGCTGTTTTACAAGAGGCTCTCTTCCTCTCCAAATATGATATAAATTCTGCCAACATAGGTATATGGCTACTATGAAGCTCATTTTCAAAAATGAAAGATGTCCAAAATGACATAAATCAGCACTTGGATATTTTAATTGGCAAAATGTCCAAGTGCCGATTTTCAAATCCAACTTCCTAGATGTCTTATTCTGCTTTTGCCTGCTGTGCATCCAAAGTATAAAAGTGCATATTATGGGCAGGATTCGGGCTTACTTAGCTTTTGGACATCTTGCGATGATAATCAAACATATCTCAAGACATTCTGGACGGAACTTAGACGTTCTGAGCTAGACCTGTTTTAAAAGCATCTAAATGCCACAAAGGTAGGAGATTCAAGATGGTGTTCTAGTCAGACACACTGACACAGGCTCCGAAGTTTGAACATTTCCTGTTTAAAAATTATCAGAAATTTTTTCCTATAAGAATGGGGAAGAGAAGGGGGAAGAGTCCTCCCCTTTTTCTATTTCCTCTATTGATAATTTGTTGTCCATCCAGCACTATCTTCCAGAATGGGTGCTGGCAAAGAGGCTAGATGCGATGCTTAGCCCAGAGGAGAGACTTCCGCCCTCTGACCCAGGCATGGGGAAGCACCCAGAGCAGTCAATAGAGCCGCGGGAAGCAGGAACCTTAGTAGCTGATGTTGCATCGATAGAGGGAAGTGACTGGAGCATGGAGGGAGTTGCTGGAGGCTCAAAAGCCACCTTGGGAGTGGATCCTGAGTTTTTCTTGGGATTTGAAGGTGCAGTAGGAGCAGTGGAGAGACAGCACCCAGTAGGCTCCCGTACTGAGAGATTTGATCAGCATCAGAATGGTGGTGAGTCCTTTTTAACTCTTATGATTTAACCTACCCATGCTACACTAGATTCTATTTGGAATGCAGTGGCTCATTTGGAAAAAAGGTTTTGGGGGGAATATGACATTGGTGGATATTTCCTTACAAAATTGTAAAACACACATAATCACCCAGGAACCAAATAATTTTGAACTGGAGAAAAAATAAAGGAAGCTCAAGAAGATCTGAGAGAGGTTAAATCTAGTGCCTTGGATTAATTGGTCCGAGGAATAAAGTGGAAAAATGAAGAATTATACTCGGAAGTTGAATCTACATTTTGTCAACTATACCAAATCAAAAAATATTCCCTCCCTTGAAATGCTTATGAAATATTTGATGGAAATATTGGGGGTTTCTAAAGAAGCTGTACTTCCTTTTCTTCCATACATATTTTTTGCTAGGGAAAAAATGACAGGCTCTGAGACAGGATGAATGGTCAATGGACTGCTTGAATGTCATACAATTTTTGGAAACATCTTTAGAAGAAGAGTGTGTAAGAACTATGAGGTGCATAATCAAAATGGAAATATGTCTAAAAACCCACCTAAATCGGTACTTTGATGACCTAAAAGGCAAGTCATCCATGTGCTGATAATCAAAATGGGTTTTAGACAAATCTAAAAACAGCTTAGGCCTTTTCAGTGCTGCTGTATGCCTAGAGCTCAAAGGGGCAATTTTGGAAGAGTGGTTAGGGCAGGAGGTAGGCGGGATGTGGGTTGACCTAGACTTAGTTGTCCTGCAGCAATAATCGAAAATTCAGTGAGACCTCCTATATGGAATTTATACATTATGACTTAGGCAATTTTAAAACTGTTATAAGTGCCCAGAAGGTATCCAAAGTGACCATCTAACCACTGCAGGGACAAAGTAAAGACCTCTTATTAATTCTATTAAATTCTTCTACATGGCTAAAGCACACAAATCAATCAAAAAATCTGGTGGAATCAACCAAGGACGTGGGAGATGACATAATGCTTGATGTAATATCTCAATTGATTGATTTGTGTGCTTTAGCTATGAAGAAGAATTATTTTTTGTTTGAGAATCAATTCTTCATGCAGCTGTCAGGGGTGGCTATGGGGGCGACTTTCGCCCTGACGGTTGCTATCCTATTCATGGGACATTTTGAAGAACAATTCATATATCCCTCTCGTTTTCTTAGAGAGATTCTGGAGTGGGCCCGCTTCATAGAAAACATTTTTTGTCTGTGGAAGGGGTCTCTGAAGCAATTGTTCAAATTTAGAGAATATGTTAATTCCTGTTATACTGCTTTATGTTTTGAGATGGTATATCATAAGACACAGATCTTGTTCCTAGATGTGAGATTGGAGATCCTGGATGGACACTTTAACACTACTATTTTTTGTGAAAGATACGGATTGCAATTCTCTTCTAGAATTTAGCAGCATGCACTCATACCCGTCTAAGACCAGTATACTCTTTGCCCAGTTTCTCCATTACCATCGGATTTGTAGCGCTAATGCCGAATACAGGCACCAGTCAGGAACATTGATGGAGAAGTTTCATGAGAGAGGATATCCAGAAACTATTGTATCCAGAGCAGCTAGACGGGCTCTTTACAATCATAGGGAGGCCCTATTGGAATATCATAGGGAACAAGCTCAAGGGGATGTGATCCCTTTTGTTTCTATGTTTAATCAGATGTCCCCTCTAGTGAAACGGGTCATACAAACACATGTTGGGCTCTTACGGGTTCACCCCTGCTTTCAAGATACTAGGATCCTTTTTGCTTATGGGAGAAATAGGAATTTATGTGACATCTTGAGCCCTAATATGCTACCTGCTATGGACATGGTGGGTGTTCAGAATGGTGAATGGGATGATGCTCTGTGTGCTCTCTGATGCTAAACATCACTGAATTTGTGCATCCAATTTCAGGACAAAGGTTCAGATTGAAGAGCAACACGTCCTGCACTACAGAGGGTGTTATTTACATCGTGATATGCCCCTGCTCTTTGTTATATGTGGGACAGACTTATCGGAAATTGAAAGTCAGATTACTGGAGCACAAGTCATGTATACATACCAAGAGAGTGGAGGAACCCAGTGGCGTGCCTAGGGGGGGGTTCGCCCCGGGTGCACGCCCCAAGGGGGTGCACAGGAGAGAGCTGAACGGGGACAACGGGGGACCCATGGGGTTTAATACAACTCGAGCTGCGAGGCTTGTCTTCTGTTCCTACCTGCACTGCCGCGCACACATAGCCGACCGGAAGTCTTCCCCGATGTCAGCGCTGACGTCGGAGGGAGGGCTTACGTGGCAGGGCAGGCAGGAAATAGAAGACGAGCCTCGCGGCTCGAGCTCCATTTGGCTGAGAAAGTTGCTAATATGAGGGCTGGGAGGCAAACGCGGAACACAAAAGGAGGGAGGGAGTGCATTTTTGGACACAAGGCATGAACTTGGGAAAGAGGATGGAGGAAGGGAGGGAAAGAGATGCTGAGGTGGGGGAGGGAATGCATTTTTGGACACAAGGCATGAACTTGGGAGAGAGGATGGAGAGAGGGAAAGAGGTGGGGGAGGGAATGCGTTTTTGGACACAAGGCATGAACTTGGGAGAGAGGAAGGGAAGGAAAGAGATGCTGAGGTGGGGGAGGGAATGCATTTTTGGACACAGAAGGCATGGACTTGAGAGAGAGGAAAGGAGGGGAAGAGATGGTTGTGTACACGGGGAATGGAAGAAAGGAGAATTTTTGGTCATAGGGAGGGAGTGAGATACAGATGAGAGGGAGAAATATTGTGGTGGAATGGACAGATTGAAATGGATGCAAGAGGGAGGAATGTTGGACATAGTGGTGAAGGGAATGGAGGGAGAGATGTGGCATGGTGCTGGAGAGGGGTGATAGAAGGAGAAATGTTGGGCATGAGACTGGTGGGCATGGGCAAAAGATGAGAAAGGGATGAGTGCTGGACCATGGTAGGAGGAACCAATGGACAGCAACAGAAGAATTTACAGAAGATGGGAAAGCGGAAAAAAGTTACTGGGACCAACTTTATGGAAAAATAAGTCTCCAGACAACAAAGGTAAAAAACGGAATTTATTGACTAAAATATGTTAGCTATGGGAAATGTATATAGCGGATGTCTTTGTATTGTGTTCAAAAGAAAAGGAAATGCATTTCTGGTTTTATTTCTACAGTGTTGAAGTACTTGCTGACCCTTGCTGTGACTGGTGGGGATCCCCAAGCACTTCCAGCAGAGGACCTCCTCTAGAGACGGCCAGAACTCCCCTCCCCCAAGCACAGCAGTCGCTGGCAACATCCATGAGCCACTGAGGTGCCTGCCAGCATCTGTGACTCAGGGACGCTACTGCTGCCTGCCAAGCTTCGCAAAAGGGACCCCCGGCCAACTGCAAAGGAAGTCCTCAGCTGACAGCTTGGGGGTTCTCATCAGCTGAGTATTTATATTTTATATTTACATTAGAGGCTTTGGGAGAAACCCGTTTAAAAAATATGTATTGTTCCCAATTCATATTTCCAAATTAATAAAGTGTCTTTGCTTATTTGTAAATGGGTCTCTACCAGAGCCTTTAATTCAACAGCATTAATTAAATGAAATAACTATTTCTGAAGTTTATAGGAACGGGCGGGGACGAAGGGGATTCCTCGCGGGGACGGGTGGGCACAGAGGGAATTCCTCACAGAGACGGGTAGGGACAGAGGGATTCCTCGCGGGGACGGGTGGGGATTGAGAGATTCCTCACGGGGACGGGTGGGACTTCTGTCCCTGCACAACTCTCTAGTGCACAGCCAGCCACCCTCCCTATTCTGCCACTGCTGCTTTCCTTAACCAGCAGCAGCGGCAGTAAACAGGGGTGTCCGCGGGTGCTCACCGGCGTTGCTCAACTTCTGGCCGGCTCTCCTGCTGAAATTTAATATATATATATTTAAGCTATATATATATATATATAATTTAAGATAGATATATATATATATCTTTTGCATTTGGCAAACAAATATCTGAGAATAAAACAAGCAATCTCTTTTTGCTAAGAAAATGAACACAAGGATTGATGTACTAAAGGTTTTACTCACTTTGTGTTTTCCAAATGCTTAGTATCTTTGGGGGGTAAAATAGCAAGGGTCGGCAGATAAGGACAAATTAAACTCTTAAATCTGTCCTTTCCTATTTATCTACACTGCTGCAGATATGGATATATCCCAGGTGTCAGCCCTGCAGCTTGTCTGCCTGAAAAATATTAATCACTGCTCTCTACTGTAGATGTCCTTACAAAGACCTGTCCTCCAGAACTAACCCCCCTCCCCCCTTTTACAAAAGCACAGAAGAGGTTTATAGCGCCAACCGGCGTGCTGAATGCTCTGCGCCGCTCCGATGCTCATAGGAACTCCATAACCATTGGAGCGGCGCAGAGCATTCAGCGTGCTGGTCAGTGCTAAAAACCTCTTCTGCGCTTTTGTAAAAGGGTGAGGGGTTAATGTAGTACTCAGTGTGTATATGTGTGTGGTGTGGGGTTGTCTTACAAGTGACCTATTCAAAGGCAATATTACGGTACGTCCTTGAACTTGCACCTGAGCAAACTTCTAGTCTTCCTTGCAGTTTTATTACATTGCAACGTTCATGTTATTTAACATCATTCCTTAGGGCTCCTTTTACGAAGGTCCTCTAGCGGTTTTAGCGCATGCACAGGATTAGCACGCGCTACAGCGCACGCTAGCCCAAAATCTACCGCCTGCTCAACAGGAGGCGGTAGCGGCTAACGCACGTGGCAATTTAGCGCGTGCGATTCTGCGCGTCAAGGCCCTAGCGCGCCTTTGTAAAAGGAGCCCTTATTTCTCCATCCTCTTTAACACTACAAGTCCCTGACCTGCTAGCTACCTTCCAAATAAATAATGTATTTTGAGATTCAAATGTATGCGCAATAAAATCTACCGGTATGTTATGGGGCTAATTTTCAAAAAAGAAAGATGCCAAAAAAAAAAAATGGCACTTGGACGTTTTTTTTGCCAAAACATCAAAATGCTGAATTTCAAAGCATACTTTCTGGATGTCTTGCTAGGCTTCTTAGCTGCTGTGCTTCCAAAGTTTGAGGGGGCATGTTGGAGGTGTGTTATCTGAGGGCTTTAGGCAGGCTTAGCACTTGGACATCTTGCGGTAATAAACATTTCCCAAGACGTCCAGGATGGAACTTAGATGTCCGAGGCTAGACCTGTTTTAAAATTTCCTAGGTGCCAAAAAGGTACTGGCCAGATGACGACTGGATAGATTAAATAATGACCCCCCTCCCCCACACACTTCCCCAATGGTCATTGACCTCCTCCCACCCCACAAAGATCTGAATGAAACAGTACATACTTGTCTCTAGAACAGCAGTACCCTGTATGGAAAAGCCTAGTAGCCTGGGCTTTTCTTAAGTAGCCTGGTGGGTGGGTTAGTGAACCACAGAGAGGAGGATCCAGGCCCATAAGCCACTCTAACCACTACATTTATGGTGGTTAACTGTGAGGCCACCATAACCCTACTATACTACCATATAGGTGCTACCTATAGCCATAGGGGTTGTAGACAGGTGGGTATAATAGGTTTTGAGGAAGTTTTGGAGCGTTCACCATAAACTATAAGGGGATTATAGTGAAATGTGCATCTGACACCCTTTATGTGAAGTTCACAGCAGTGCCCTCTAAGGTACCCCACTGCTCTATAGGTATGTCTGTGTGGTCAATCCATTACAATTCTGGCCCTTCCCATGCCCAAACAAAGGCATCCTAAGATTGGACATCCTGATGATCAAGGCATCCAAATAGGTCATCACCCCCCCCCCAAAAAAAAAAAATAATAATAATAATTAAAAAAAAATATATATATATATATATATATATATATATATATGTGTGTGTGTGTGTGTGTCTAGTGGTTTTGAAAATGAATGTTTCTCCTCTCTGACTTTTGGTTGTATTGCCCCTAAACACATTTAGAATAAAAAATCTGGAAAATATAGAAAAGGAATTGCTAAATGTTTAGACAAATTATTAAATAGACAAATGTTTGAACATTCTTTGAAATATATGCAGGCATTTTAATACATATAGCAATATAAGAACATAAGAATTTTTTTTTTTTAATTATTATTTATTTATGTTTTGAACATATTATCAAGAATAAACTTCTTGTACAGAATATGATTGAGTCAACATAATATAAACAAATGAAGTAACAACTATATAACAAAATTACTATTTACTCATCAAATTAAAGTCCCAAGAACATAAGAATTGCCGTACTGGGACAGACCAAAGGTCCATCAAGCCCAGTATCCTGTTTCTAACCATGGCCAACCCAGGTCATAAGCACCTGGCAAGAGCCCAAAATAGTAAATCAAATGTTACGCTGCTTATCCTAGAAATACTTATATTGCTTCAGTGATCAAAGAATAGTTCTGGGAGCTAACTGACTCAACTTTGTGCTCCTTTTTTATCCCTCACATGTGGAAATCAGGCACGGGATTATGACTTTCACTGGAATTCTGCAGTTAACAGTGCTACAACATTCTGTCTGTAACTGCAGCACAAGAATAAACTGTGTTTAAGTGAAAATGTTATAGCTAATTCATTTTAGGAACCACAGTGAAACATGTTTTGCCTAATCTCTGTGCCTGTTGTTTTTCTTTATTTCTCTACAGCCTCTTTTCTCATTACCTCTCAACCTGAGGGCACTTCTTCTCTGAAAGCCATACAATGAATCTCTCCTTCCCTCTACCAACTCTAGCACCCCAAGACCCTGATCTGTCTTGTCCCTTCTTATCCTTATACCCCACCTCCCTTCCCCTAACTCCTCCTATCAGGCAGTTCTTTTTTCCATACTTCCTCCCAAGGCAGCCTCTTTTCATCAGGTACCCCATTTTACACCCTTCTCTCTCCGCTCTGTTTAAGCCTCTGGTGAGATCTCTGGAGTACTGTGTCCAATTCTAGAAACCACACCTTCAAAAGGATGCAAACAGGATGTAGTTGGTCCTGAAGACAGCTTGTAGTACATTGTCTGGTCAACTTTTACGTGTTCACATGAGGTCTAAGTAGAAGCTCAAGTGGATTCTATTTAAAGGCTCTTTTTTTTTCTTAATAATTTATATTCTGCATATTACAAATTATTCAGGTACTCACGCATTTTTCCCTAACTGTCCCGGTGGGCTCTCACTTTTACAAAAGCGCAACCCGCTCTACTCTGTAACACCTCTGGACATGTTCAGAAATCCTCTTCTGTAATCCGCCTTGAACCACAAGGTAATGGTGGAATAAAAATCACTAATGTAATGTAATCTAATGAGGATTAAGTGACTTGCCCAGGGTCTCAAGGAACAATGCAGGATTCAAACCTGCAACCTTAGGGTGCTGAGGCTGTAGCTCTAATCACTGCACCACACACACATTGGACTTGTCATAGTAGTTTCTGCCATACAGTAGTGTGTGAGAGGTCAGGGATGGGTTGTTTATTTCTCTGCTGTGTACTGGTCCAAACTATCTTGCAACTTTCAGCCTAAACTTACTCCTTATCTATGAAGACCAGCTGTGACAGACAAAACATGGCATTCTTTTAGGACTTCTAGTATCAACGTGGGGGTACCTACACAGCTTAGTCTTGTCAGCATCAATGACTGCTGATGCAGCCAGTCAAAAAGACTGTTTACAGAATATGGACAAACAGCACAGATGGCTGAAATCTACTAATTGCTCAAGAGAGAAAACAAAAAACAAAAAACTGTGCACTGCTGTCATTAAGCATTTTTGCTTGCCTGTAATTTGGCCCTTGTCTTTGGCACACTGACATTGCTTTCCCTACAGGCATTCACTAGGATATTAAAGGGCATGTTAATTCTGAACTGCCACCCTTGGGAGCACCCCTGTGACTTTACTGAAAAGTGACTTTTCTTGATTATTTACCCTTTGTTCCTGCTTACATCCAGGAGGGAGCTTGAACTAGAAAAAGAAACTGTGCCTCACCATTCCTGAGACAAGACTCAGAGCTAGATGCATTAAACAAGATCGGTATTAGAGAATGACACGGGGAGCGATCCCCGCAGGGAGCCGCGGGGTGGCTGCGGTTTGTCTGCGGGCTTTGGAGACACCATAGACAAATCGCCGCAGACACGGGGACAAAAGTTTTCACCGCCCGCAAAAACGGTGAAAAGATTTGTCCCCGCAGGCAAATGTACCCCCTTCTATGTACCGCTATTTACCTTGTCTTCACCGTGAGTCTTTAGTTCGGGACCGGGTGTCAGATTTTTTCCGGCGGCCATGTTTGTCTCCGCGTGGTCTGTCTCCTCAACTCTCTAGTCTCTACCCGACTTGCACGTTGCCGCATTGACTCCGCCCCCTAATATACAGGCTCTTCATTGGTCAGTTCTTTTTGCTCAAAGAAGGGGACCAATCGCTACTGCCACACCTGATATTTAATGGGTTGTAGCGCAGCAGTAGCAATTGGATTTCGGAGCTGAGCCCAGGATTTTAATTTTGTTTGCAGTCGCTGCCTCGCTTGGATTCACTCGTTTCACTTCGTCAGGTACAAGTAAGTGTTCTCCCCGGCTGATTTAGATGACCACCCAGCTAATCCTGCTGCTGCCGCCGATGCTCCTTCCCGGGCTAACTCGCCGCAGAAAATTTTGTTTGAAGCCTGCCTTTTTTTGCCAGCATGCTTTTACTTGCTTCGGGCCTTCCTCGTTGCTAGGACCTGCCTACTTTCTGTTTCCGCGAAGGCAGGACCCAGCAGTGAGGAAGGCCCGAAGCAAGTAAAAGCAGCAAGTTGTAAGCTTCCCTCCGGGCCGGGGCTCTATCGTATGCGTGCTGGCTTCCCTTCTCTTCCCCCCCCCCCCCCCCCGGGACGTTACTTCTGGTTTCGGAGGGAAGAGAAGGGTAGCCAGCACGCACACAATAGAGCCCCGGAGGGTATATTTGTCTATTTTTGTATAGTTGTTCCTGATGTGACATTGCATAAAATCATCTGCCTTGATCTCTTTGAAAACCTGCAGAATATATATGGGGTGGGGGAAGATTAGTGATAGAAAAATTGTATGGAAAATGACTATTTTCAATTTAGTGATCAAAATGTGTCAGTTTTGAGAATTTATATCAGTTATCTATATTTTGCATTATATTTGTCTATTTTTCTATAGTTGTTTCTGAAGTGACATTGCATATTTTAGTCATCTGTCTTGACCTCTTTGAAAAATGAAACAAATATTAATTAATATTTTCTCTGCATACAGTGTGCTTTGTGTTTCTTTTAATTTTGTGGTTACCATAATGAATTAATATTATATACATGAAAAATGAATGGAAGAAATTGCATTACAATTAGTACTATTTACTATTATGATGGGGATGGGGGTCAGGTGTGGAGATTGGCCTGGGAAACTTGGTTGAGAGAAACACTGGTCTAGGTGACTATGGACTTCACTCAGTAAGGGCCCCTTTTACAAAGCCACAGTAGCGATTCTCCCTTGACAAATGCACCAAAGTCCATTTGCTGTGGCACAATTGCACGAATGCATGCCCTTAAAAATCAGATTTCATGGTAGCAGGTTTGCATTTTAACCCACTTGTGCAGATGATTTGTTGTTCATCCACGGGTTAAAAAATAAGGACAATTAAAAGTACAGGTTGTGTTTTGTTTTTGTATAGTTAACTAAGTTGTAAAGAATGTTTCCTTTATACGTTAATAAAGATAAGTATATAAAATCATACCTGTTTGAGGCTTTTATGCATGCTGTGGTGACGGTGACAGGGCGGTGAATGGGATGGCAGTGGCGGTGACGGGGCGGTGAAAGGGATGGCGGTGACGGTGACGGGGCGGTGAAGGGAATGGCGGTGACGGGGCGGTGCAGAGGATAGTCGGCCGGGAACGGGGCGGTGACGGGGACAAATCTTTTCCCCGTGTCATTCTCTAATCGGTATGACCGCATGGGTCCGCTCCGATCCAATTGTTGGCCAATTCTAAAAGAGCTATTGATGCACTAAAAGTTTTGCATGCAAATGATTCACGCAAAGGTTTGTTGTAATCCCAGTCTTTCTTGTCCAATTGATCACTGTGAGAGCGACTCAGCTGTTCAGGGCAGGAAACCTTTCTTTTTTTTTCTAATGGGCACAGATGCTGTGTGTGTGTTTTACACACATACAATATGCCCCATTAAAAAAAGAAAAAGTCCCCTACCATTGATGGCCCTTACCGATGTCTCCCCTCTCTCCTATGAACTGGCACTAGGGACTGACCCCCCACACCAGCAAAAATCGGAAAGAAGGATTCTCATTCCCTCCTGCCTTGCCCCCCGCCCCCCATACACACAAGAAAAAAAAAATCAGCAGGAGGGATACCCATTCCTTCCTGCTTTTCTTCCAGAGCAGGAAGCAGGACACCCTCCTGACGCAGCAGAGGCAAAACAGGGATTTCCCTGTCAGGGTATTTGGACAAGATTGGCATGAGAATGAGGAACATCTGAAATAATGGTCAAGATATGTTTTCTATTTTTCCTTGTTATTGGTTAATTCCTGCTTGAGAATGGGGTCTCCAAGCTTTTCAACTGTGGACACATAAATGTTAAAAGATAAGTTTTGCTTAAATACTTTTGGCTAAACTAACCCCCCTCCCCTCTCCTTTTACTAAACCGCAATAGTGGTTATTAGCTCAGGGAGCTAAGCTGAATGCTCCGCCCTGCTCCCAATGCTCATAGAGTTCCTACAGAGAAAGAGAATGACAGGTGGATTTAAAGTCATAGCCCAGATAGCAAAAACAACCAAAATTGCTAGAAGACAGCTCAAATCAGGACAGCACAAATCAAGTCCCAACGCTCATAGGAACTCAATGAGCATTAGGAGCAGGGCAGAGCATTCAGCGCTGCTCCCTGAGTTAATAACCGCTATTGAAGTTTAGTAAAAGGTGGGGAGGGTATGGTGGTAAGTGAGGAGTTTAAATAAAAAAAGAAAAAAAGAAAAAATGAATTAACAACTGACCTGATGATGAAGCATAAAGTCCATTGAGATTTGGTTTGACGCTATATGATCTTGCTGGTTAAACCTGAGAAGGTCATTCACCTACACTTAATTACTATTTTGGAGGTTTATGGTGTATATTTATTTACTCATAAAGTGTTTTAATGTAATCAGTGAGTAATTGCTATTGTGTACTTTAAAGGGTTGCCCTGTGCATGTTTGTTTCTGTGGAGTGACCATGTAATTTATTCTGTTGTTTTTATTGCATTCTTTTCCATTTTTGCTATATTATGGATGTCATAACTCATAGGGCTCCTTTTACAAAGGTGCTTTAGGGCCTTAACGCGTGGAATAGCATGTGCTAAATTGCTGCTGGCGCTAAATTGAGCTGGCATTAGTTCTAGAAGCATAGCGTGGGTTTAGCGCGCGCTAAAATCCTGTGTGCGCTAAAAACGCTAGTGCACCTTAGTAAAAAGAGCCCATAGCCTTCACTTTCAAATCTGACATGATTTGTGCTGTCTTCTAATAATCTTGGTTATTTTGCTATCTAGGCTATGACTTTAAATCCGCCTGTTCTTCTCTTTCTCTGTAGGCACTGCATTTAAAATGTCCTTTTTAATTGGTTAGATAGCATCAAACCACTTTATTTTAATTTTTTATATTTGCACTGTTTTATAGATCATCGCCAATAATAAACATTTGACAAGGAATTATTGGCTGTGAACATTATGCAAACATTACTTGGGAAATAAAAAAGAAAATATGCTAATATTCTCAGCAATTTCAGTCCAGTAAGGCAGACAAGGGAACAAGTAAGAAGCAGGTCAAATAATTTTTCAGAATAATTAGTGGAAACTAAACGTCAAGTAGAGCTCACATATTCATTTCCTGTTAATGTGCCCCATCTGGCACAATACCCTTCAAGAAAACACTAGACAGAAAATATCATCATAATGATCACACTAAGTAGTAGCATAGTCTATTTCCAATTATTTAAATTTATAAACCACTTATTTTAGATTATAACATCCAACAGATGTGATGTAAATCATGAGAAAAGAGCAAACATGTACAAAAAGATAATACAGAGGCCACATATATATTAAATGTAGCCAGTCCCCAAATCTTCAGGGCTGACGGTAACTTCAGGGACCATTAAACTTCTTTAATGGCTTTAGAATCATTCTCTCCTCTGAAAATCTCTCCCTAAGCACACAGAACATACATAACGGTCTCTGCCGGCCCAGCATGAAATCTACATATAGTCTCTGAACAAGTATACTGAATCTTTACTGGAAAAATAACTGATAGAGGCAAAACAGGGTTAAGATAAAAGTACACATTTATTGGGCATTCCCCAAATGCACAAAAGTGTACAAAAATGGAACTATGAAAATAATAAGGCATAAGTCGGTTGCAAACTAAACCAAAATATTCAAAATATATACCACCCTTGTTGGGTTTTTTATTTTTTTTTTTCTCTCTCTCTCCCCCCCAGCTTTCATGCTGGGGATTGCTCTCTTATGCTGCAGTGTCAGTATCTTTCTCTTGCTGGACTCTTAAAAGTCCAATCTATCTCTCCTCAAACAAATCTTAAGATGATCTATTAAGGAACAGCAGCTAGTCACTTTAGATAGTACATATTTTCCATATCTGTATCTCCCTTTTCACTTTGTATACTCTGCCACATGCATTTCAAGCCCTTTCTTACTCCCTGGACTCCGATCCAAGTTGCCTGTGTTAAAGATCAAATAGGCCCCAAAATCATTTCAGCAACTATTTATCTCTACTAAACCCTGCATGGGAAGGAAGTCCTGGGCTCCTCCCTACATCCCAACTGTTATACATCCTTTCAAAAGCCAAGGCTGCATTCCTACTGAACTAAACATCCTGTTTAGACCACCTCCTTCATAGTTTTGAATGACTATTCTAGAACTGGGACTGAGAATGTTTTTCTTGCAACTGCTACTTAAATACAAATGCAAACTCTTATGCAACTGCATTTGCCATAATGCATGATGGGATACAGGAAAGTCTGTCCACGATGGGTTCCCAAACAGCTTACTGATCTGCACAAGCAACAGCATGTGGAGGTTGCGATCCAGTTCCTGAAACGGTAAGAAGACGATCCGAGTATTCTGGAGAGAATTGTCACCGGTGCATCACTGCGACCCAGAGAGCAAAACACAAGGCATGATGAAGTAAAGGAAGTGGTGCTCACCTAGGGCTCCTTTTACAAAGGCGCGTTAGGGCCTTAACGCGTGGAATAGTGCACGCTAAAATGCTGCACGCGCTAGCCGCTACAGCCTCCTCTTGAGCAGGCGGTAGTTTGTCGGCCAGCACGCGCTATAGCGCGTGCTAATCCAGTACGTGCGTTAAAAACGCTAGCGCACCTTCGTAAAAGGAGCCCCTAGATTTAGGAGCAGCCAGAAAACTTCTTGCAAATATATCGTCTTCCATGGGGACTTTATGGAAAAATGATACGTTCAATTGCTCACAGTTATTATTTTAAAGCTCTTAAATTATTTTTCCGAATTTTTTTTTTTACCCCTGTATTTATGTATCAAAACATGGTAAATGATATGAGATATCCAGGAAGATCTACTGAGACACCAACATATCCATAAAGATATACTTTGTTATGATCTTTGTTTTTTTAATAGCTATATCAATCCCCATATGACTGTCATAGTAACTGCCACAGCAACTATGGCAAGTGGTAATCTACATATCACTCTAACTGCCACTAGAGAAGCACATGGTGTGAAAGAGATCCTTGTCTTCCAGCCATCCCACATTGTCATGATCAATTCAGTATATTTATTCTGCAATTGCATACCTAGTAAGTTATGGGGCTCATTTTCAAAAGACATCCAAAAAGTGATATAAAGGGGCAGATAAACTTTTTTCTCACTAAATCCAATTCGCTATTTATGAAAACTATTTACTAGATGAATATCTATGCTTTTGAGCAGGTCATCTAAATCTCAAAGGGGTGGGGGGGGGTGTTAGAGGTGTGGTGTGGAAAGGACTAGGACAGCTTTATGAATTGTATGTTTTTTCTAAATCTAACCAGAAAAATATTCAATTATACCAGGAGAAGGGACAAAAATAATAAATATGAAGACTGATCATACAAAATAATGGAGAAAAAGACCAAAGTATTTCTAGGGATAAATATCTCCTGAATGTCATGAGATTTGCAGATATTATGTTCAGTTCTAGTACAGCAGCAGACAGGTGTCTGGAGTAGCATAGTAGTCAGTGCAGTGGACCCCAGAGATGGGGACCCAGGCCCATATCTCATCCTAACTTGTACACTTGTGGTGGAAAGTGTGTGATCACCAAAACTCTTCTTTAGTGGAATATAGGTGACACCTGCAGGCATAAGGGCTACTGGTGTAGTAGACAGGTGGGTACAGTAGGTTTTGGGTGGATTTTGTAAGGGGTTTATGGTGAGATGGGTACCTGGGACCTTTTATATGAAGTTCACTGCAATGCCTCATAGAGTGCCTCAATGCTCCACTGGGATATCAGTGTGACCAGTCTGCTAAGAATAATGGCCCTCTTCTAGGGCCCAAAGGCTGATTTTTATGCATTTTTCATTTGGACATTTTGTTTTCCAAAAATATAATCTAATTTAATCCTTAAATTTATATACTGGATCATTCCCCTAAGGGACGCGATCCGGTTAACAAAAATATTAAGAATGAACAATAATACAGAGAGGATCGATAGATAAGAACATAAAGTGATCAGCTAAACATTTTAATAGTTATTTGTAAGATATTTCATAAAAATATGTTTTAAAAGTTTTTCTAAAACTGGACAATGAGGCAAGAGTCCTAATATTTGGAGGAAGGTCATTCCAGATCTTCACCATTGTAAAGGCTGAGTGTGAAAATCTGCTTAAAGTTTTAATCCCTTTAACAGGGGGGAGTAGTAGTTTAAATTTATGAATATATCTCGTCAAATCGAAACGATTAGAATTAAAAGAAAGTGGAAATAATGGGGAAAAAATTCCATATAACTTTTAAAAATTCCATTTACACATTTAAACTGAACTCTCCAATTTATTGGAAGCCAGTGCAGAGCCCTCAATAATGGAGTGACATGATCGTATTTATTTTTCCCAAATATTACTTTAGCTGCCATATTCTGAATGAGTTGTAATCTCTTTAGGGCTACCTTTACTTAGGCCAATGTAAAGGGAATTGGCATAATCCAAATGGTCAAACAAGATGATAGACTTTTTGCGGTTTTGAAAATCAACATTTTCTCTACACAATATTTGGATGTGCTGCTGAAATCATCTAAAGTCAGATATCATATTAAAAAGGGCCTTCCACACCTAATGCATGTCTCTACTGTACATGTAACAGTAGATCCCAGCTTGTGTTTAAAAATTTGTACTGATGAATTCAAATACCTGACATGGCCAAATATCAAAACTTAAAAGTTTTTTTTTTTTTTTTAACACAACCTGTATGAACTATCCTATTGTGGGTTTCTACTGTTCTCATTATACTGCAAATGTCTATCTACCCCTGCAATTATATATAGTTGTTATACATGGATGGGAAACATACTAGATGAATTCATGTGGTACTTTGTTTTAAACAACCTACTTTGTATGCCCAGTGGAGAATTGGATGCCTGGTAGGAACATATATTATAGAACACTATAGAATACTAGTGTAACATATGTATATCTATCTTGGCATAACAAAGACCTGCCTTCAAAGACTCCAACTGATGCAAAATACCGCTGCAAAATTAATTTTTGGAAAAAGTAAATTTGACCATGCTTTTAAACCTTCACTGGCTTCCGGTCTATCTCATTATTCACTTTAAATGTGCATGTATTACTTTTAAAATTTTATATGGTATCTTCATCCCTCTTGTCCCTTTATTATGGAATGCTTATAGATTCTCCTATGCAAGAGGCACCCAACAATTCAAACCCTCCCTTCCTTCAGTGAAAGGAATCAAAGTAGTCAAGACTTTCAGTCAATCCTTGGTTTTCAAATTTTCTCAACTATGGAATGAACTTCCTCTTATTTTAAGGGGTCTTGGTCCTTTTCAACTTTTTCATAAATCTTAAAAAAAAAAACTATTTTATTTGCCAAACACTTCGGAATCCAGTCATATTAATATTTTTTGATTGTTACTTTTTTCAGTATTTTTTTTAGTTACTGTTAATCAAGTCGAGCTCCTTTCTGGCTGAAGACCTGGTATACAAAGCTAAGTTTTAGTTTAGTTTAGGTGCCAGAGACAGACATGTAGGCCCATATTATTTAAACGGCGCCTTAAGTTAGGCGTACTGGCACCTAACTTAAGTGGTAACAGCCATTAAAAAACTTCATTTGTTTCTATGAAGGCGCTTTATAATGCCTAACACCACTGTAGGCATGAAACTGTAGGCACCATAACTAAAGACCTTTAAAACCTTGGTCTACATTTCTGACTCAATTTTAAAAACAGCACCGTTGCATGAGTGACACTTGATTGGTAGCCATTTTTTAGATGGTCAATGATGACGGCGCTGTTTATAGTATACAGGTTATAATTTATACTATCATAGGCAGTGGAACACTTTTTTGTTTGGGGGGGGGGGCCCAAAGGCTCTGCCCTAGCCCCAGCAGGATCCTGTGGCATGACCTCTCCCTCCAACTCCCAACTCTTCCACCTACCGTCCCTGGTCACTGTAATTTTAAATCTTCCAGCAGCCGACACACAACGTCAAGTGCAGGCCTGCCCCAGAAGTCTTCATTCTGCAGAAACACTGCATGGCTGCTGCCGGAAGATTTAGAATTACAGTGACTGGGAGGAGGTGGGTGGGGCAATATAGCCATAACTAACTCTGACTGCCAATTTTTGGTGAGGCCATGGTCCCTGTGGCCTTCTCCATTCTGACATCTATGAGTATTCTATATTGCATACATGTAAGATATGCACACTTGTATGATATGCACAAATTTTTAGAATAGCACTTAGGTGAAATTACATAGTAACATAGTAAATGACAGCAGATAAAGACATGAACAGTTCATCCAGTCTGCCCAACCATACATGCTCCATAAATTAATCATTTAATTTAAATTGTCCTTTTTCTTAGATATTTCTGGGCCAGAAACCCAGAGCCCTGTCTGATAGTGTTCTTAGGTTCCATATACTGGAGTCTCCATCAAAGCTCACTCCAGCCCATCTTAACCATCCCAGCCATCAAAGCCCTCCCCAGCCTGTCCTCAACTGAATGTTCATATATGGGACATAGACCATGCAAGCCTACTCAGTACTAGCCTTAGCTCCTTCAATGTATACCCATTCTTTTCTGATTAGAGATCCTCTAATTTTGGCATAAAAGTGAATATAAGCACACATATTAATGTAGATGATATTATTCTAATAATATATGCACATAACTGGTGCATAACTGATTGCATATACTTTATAGAAATGTCCTGAATGTATACAAGACAATTAATAGAAGACTGTTTTTTATTATACGTACTGACTTCTAAGTATTTTATATGCTGGGAATCAATTTCAGGGAGAGTATAAGGCAATAAAGTTTGTACTGCTTGAAAAGAAGGACACAGCAGGAATTCAGGGCTAAGTGCAAAAAGAGAGAAAGTAAAAGTGGTATCTGAATATATAAACCTTGTGTTACATTCTAATACTTTCTTCGGTATGATAAAAATTCACAGTTTGCTCTATTTTGGAGCACTGTAAATACAGCAGCGAGCCACATTCGTTGAGACCTCATGACAATTCCAGGAAGGAGGGAGCTCAAATTATAGCAGCAACATAACCTCACAGTGGCTCACTGTTGTAAATGGGGGCAAGGACTTGTGGGTAATGATAGTCAACAAGCTGCTTCCTAAAATGTTCCACAGTATGTCACGTTGACTCCTAAATTCATGTGCTAACTTGACACTGATGATTTTTTAGAAGGCTTTTTTTATTTTAACAGCATTGTTTCCTTATGTCAGCAGTGACAGCTTTTTCTATTTTGGTAACTACTGTTAGTAGAAAAATGGCGAACAGAGGAATTAGTACCAAAAGACTAACACATTTCACAAGCATATGTGCAATTTTATTCAAATTTATTGCAAGGGATATTATTCATCTTAAGAAAATATTGTGGATGGTGATTAGAATGATGAAAAATATGAAAATAAATTGGCAAAATGGCAATAAATTGTCAGGAGAAACCAACTGCCAAGACTGCCTGACAGAAATCTTAAAAACAGCAATAAACTCTCATCAAACGACACACAGGATCCTGTGTGAAGTGATGTACAAGCCAATTCATCCTCACAGAGCACACCACTGACGTCTAGAGTTTATTCATTAACGACCCTTTTACTAAACTGTATCACGCATTAGCATGAACCCTAACACAGGAAAAAAAAAATGGCCTAACTTTGAACTCGGCAATGCTAGCACACTGATATTTGTACACACTAACCCCCAAATCAATTTCTGTATATGGCACTTTAGGTTGTGCATGCAAATTGGTGCACACAGCTGATTTGTATGCACAAGTTAATTGTTTAACAAGCCTAATTGGTGCCAATAATTGGCAATTAATATCTCATAATTAAAACTAATTGGCATGACTTTGAAGTTATGCATACAACTGTGCATCATTTCTAGGGAACAAATCTTAAAAGGGGGCATGGCCATGAGAGGGGCATGGGCATATAGTGGGCATTCTTAAAATGTATTGCACTATTATAGAATATGTCTGATGCACTCACAAGTTAGGCACAGGTATTTAGACCTGGTTTTCCTTGGCTTAAATGGGCACACCCACGTTGTAATACGTGCTGACGCTTAGCCTGATTCTATGAGGTGTGCATACCTTTTAGAGAATGACTAGGGGACAAATTTTTCCTCATTCCCACAGGAACTCATTTTCCTGTCCCGGTGAGTTATTTTCTTGTCCCTGCCCCATTCCTGCAAGTTCTGTTCTCAACTGCACAAGCTTCAAAAACTTTAAAATCATAAGTGTTCGAGGCTTGAGTGGTTAAGGCAGAGCTTATAGGAATGGGGCAGGGAGAGTGACAAAACTCACTGGAATGGGATGGGGAAATTGAGTACCTGCAGGGATGGGGATAAATTTGTCCCTGTGTCATTCTCTAACATCTTTTTTAGAATCCTGCTAAGCACCTTTCTCTTCGGCACTGATTTTGGGCGCCATATATAGAATATGGCTAGAACTAAATAACGATGTCTTAACAAGGGACCCCTTAAAAACTCCTAAATAAAAGCCAGTAAGGCCCATATTCTATAAATAGTGCCTTAAGTTTGGTGCTGGTATGGGCCCTACTGGCGCATAACTTAAGTTGAAAACACTGTTTTTAAAAATTTTAAGTGACTTAAAAAATATAGGCCAGCACCTTAAAAAACAGTGCCTGAATCGTGTCTACGGTAATTTGTGAAACTGCAACAGAACTCATGGCAGACATTTTTCATTGTGGCTCTCATGGGGCAGGAGTGTAGGACGATCGCTGCTGCCCCGCTTCATCATTAGACCACCAGGGCTTTAAAGGTAAGCTCTGCAGGGGTCAGGGAGGTAGGGGTGGTGTAGAGTCAGCCAGGACAGGACACAGAAAGAATTGTCCTTGTCTTGGCTCACCGCTGGACCACCAGGGCTTCAGGCAGGTCCATGGGAGGCCTGCAACAGGTCTAGGTGGGGGAGGAGGGTGAGCACAGATCCGAGGTCCCATATATAAACCAAGACCCCCCATTTTGGGGGCAATTTTTTGGGCCCAAAAATCTTGGTTTATATTCAAGTATATATGGTACGTGCCAAAAAGAATAAACATTGATGACCTAATTTTATAAAAGATATGCAAAAATGACAATCTGGCCCTTATACTGTTATTTATCACACCTCTAGGATACCTAAATGCACAACACATAAAAAGAGGCATGAGGGGGTAATTTTATATAGTCGTCTAGTTTTAGGCACTATTCTATCTATATAATAAAACCGTAGGCGGCGCATGCGCAGTCTTATCGGCGTGCTTCCATGATCCGTATGTCCGTGGCCGCCAAGACTGCAGCATGCCCCGCGCTTACTACGGCCCCATGCGCAGCTCAGTTCGGCACGGCGGTTTCCCCAGATAGGGGAAGTCGAAAAACTCACTCCCGACGCGCAGCTGAGTTCGGCACGGCGATTTCCCCGGTTTCCCCAGATAGGGGAAGCCGAACTGCTCACTCCCGTCTCAGCGGCCTGCACATCGACGATTCAACCCCCTCCCCCCCCCCCCGGGGCTGCCTAAAGAAACAAAGTTTCACGGTGCTTGGCCCGCCAAACAATTCCTGCTGTTGCCGAAATTTGCCCCACCGTTCCTTCCCTTCCTCCATCAGGTCAGTTCAACTCCGCCTATGTTAAAAGGAGCTGCTTTGAAATTGGAGCCCTGCCGCCACCGTAACACGTTCCTCTCTGCCAAGGCAGAGGGGAAAGTGCTACGGCAGTGGCAGGCCTCCGATTTCGACGTGGCTCCTTTTAACATTGGTGGATTCACTGCACCTGATGGAGGGAGGGAAGGAAAGGTGGTTGTGCGGCGCGGGAAGGGGGCCCCAAGGGACTAAGTTGGCCGGTAGTGCTGTTTTTCCATGAAGGAGGAACACGTGAAAAGAAAACAAAATAAAGAAAACGTTGGCCCCCGCCGAAGAAGTGGAATGTGGAGGAGGGGCGCGAGGAGCCGGAGAGCTGCATGTAAGTGTGTGCGCGCGCGTGTGTATAGCCAAGGAGGAAGTGCAGCAGGAGCAAGGAGGTGGGGAGAGTGGATTTCCCCTACTTGGATGTCAGTAAAAGCTTTGGTCCTGTGATCCTCACTCTTTTCCTGGGGCTACTGCTGGACAGAGGGGGAGCAGGACATAAAGGAGAAGAGCTACTGCTGGACAGGGGGAGGAGGGAATGGGAGGGGTGCTGCTGGACAGGGGGAGATAAAAGGAGAAGGGCTACTGCTATATGGGGGGAGCAGGGAAAGGGGGAGAGGTGTTGCTGGACAGGGAGGAGGTAAAAATAAGGGAGAAGGGCTGCTAGCACCCGTTAATGTAACGGGCTAAACAACTAGTATAATAATAATAATAATAATAATTTTATTTCTTATATACCGCCAAAGCCATAGTACTTCGAGGCGGTTTACAACGAAGAAGGGCTGGACAATCAGCGAAAATGGTACAATGTTACAATCAGATAAAATTAGGTGGTAGAGAAAAAAATGGTACAACAGAAAGAAAAAATGGTACAACAGAGAGAAAAAAATGGTACAACAGAGAGAAAAAATGGTACAAACAGAAAGAAAGATGGGTACAATTATGGTAATGAAATGGTACAGTGAAGAAGGTCAAGACAATCTGCGTAAAGGGCATAGAGAGATAGAGGGCCAGGGTGGGCATAGGGTCTTAGGGTATGAATCGGGTGAAAAGATTAGTTTTTAGTAGTTTCCTGAAGTTTAAGTAGGATGAAGAGCGTGTCAGCTAGTGCGGTGCTAAGTGTGGTTCTATAAAAGTTAAGCGCACATTACAGAATTAAAGTTAGGCATTCTAACTTTTAGGTGTACTGTATTTATGCCAAGGTTTTTGTGGCCTAAAAGCGGCACCTAATTTTTGTGCACAACAGCACATAAGTCAAAACACAAGCCTATCTCAAAAATATGTCCACAATCTGCCCCTAACCATGCCCACTTTAAACTACACGCTTGACCGCAGAGATCAAGGTGGCATCGGGAGCGGACACTTGAACGAACTGAGCTGCTGATCTCACCTGGTGCTACATTTGCAAATCTCTTTCTCAGCAGCGATATGGGGAAGAGAAAGGGAGTCTCCAACTTTGCCCCTCTAGCGGTGGAGTCCCCCCAATGATTGGTTCAGATGACATTTATGAGCGTCTTTGCCCGTTCGGGTGAAGTGACCCGAACTACCTCGGGAAGAACCCAGAATTTAGGGGAGGACCTTAGCGCAGCGAACCGGGCTTCGTTAAGCCCAGAGCAGAGGCTGGTTCCTCCCCAACCTGGAAGTACTCGAATGCAGGGAGCATCTGGAGTCCTGCAGCCCTCAGAGGGAGAGCTCAACCCCAGTACAGGAGGGACACTTCCACTGAACCCTTTGGAAGAAGGTGGAGATGGAAATTATCAGCAGTCTCCCTGCAACAGAGTGAAGAAGGTGAGAGGTGCTTCGGGAGGGATTGCTATCAGTTTTGGGGAGATGAAGGAACCAGAGAAAATAGATATGGAGGCGCTGTGGCTGGCCATATCAGTCATGGACTTTAACCTTAAATTGAGTCTTTCTACTATTAAAACAGATTGCAAAACTGTCTTTTCTAAGGTGGAACAACAGGGGGTACTTCTAATTAATTTGAGTGAAAAGGAGAAACAAGAAAATAATTTGAATGAAGTAAAGATAGTACAAATGGAACTGGTCAAAGAGAGATCTTATGTTTCTCACAAGATGGATAACTTTGAAAACCAACTGAGGAAAAATAACAAGATTTTTGAACTTGGTCCAAAGTATCCTATTGTATCACCAGTTGAGATAGCTAGAAAATATTTCCGTGAAACTTTGGCCATTCCATCAGAAAATTTACCTCCAATTGTCAGTGCTTATTATTTGAATATAAAGAAACCACAAGGGGAATATACTCCATTAGAAATGTCAGTAGATAGAGCAATGGACATGAATTTGTCTTCATTTCTGGAAAATTCCCTTGAAGTTGTCACTGATAGAACTACTATGCTGTTAACCTTAGCCTTGGAAAGCGACAGGGAATTTATCCTCCGTTTGTATTTTCGTCACATAAATGATAAGTTTTTAGACTCCAATGTTCGTATTTTTCCAGATTTTGCTCAGAAACCTAGAGACATAGGAAAGAATTCTTGGCCTTGAGGCCAAGAGTTCTTGCTCTGGGGGCTACATTTTTTGTTAAATTTCCTGCAAAGATAACAATTTTATTTTATTTGAGCCTAAACAACTTTTAGAATTTATTGGATCAAAAGAAAAGCTGGTAACCACGTCTAATGATGTATGACCTCCCATCCGGCTATAGCACAGGAAATCTAGTGCCCTGACTTTAAGTTAATGTATGCTAATTCTAAGTGAAAGTTTATTTCCTTTCTTGATCCTCATTATTGTGGACTAAATAAGAGTTAATTAGTTTCCTTTATATACTATACTATATGTATTTCTTAGATCTGTAGCAAGTAGCAAAATGCAATGCTTGTATGTAAATAATAGGAAGGAACCGTATATGCTGGGAGGAGAGAAGCTGATATGCACGGACAGGGAGAGGGACCTTGGGGTGATAGTGTCCAAAGATCTAAAGGCGAAAAAACAGTGTGACAAGGCAGTGGCTGCTGCCAGAAGGATGCTGGGCTGTATAAAGAGAGGCGCAGTCAGTAGAAGGAAGAAGGTGTTGATGCCTCTGTACAGGTCATTGGTAAGGCCCCACTTGGAGTATTGTGTTCAGTTTTGGAGACCGTATCTGGCGAAGGACATAAGAAGACTTGAGGCGGTCCTGAGGAGGGCGATGAAAATGATAGGAGGCTTGCGCCAGAAGACATATGAGGAGAGACTGGAAGCCCTGAATATGTATACCCTAGAGGAAAGGAGAGACAGGGGAGATATGATTCAGATGTTCAAATACTTGAAGGGTATTAACGTAGAACAAAATCTTTTCCAGAGAAAGGAAAATGGTAAAACCAAAGGACATAATTTGAGGTTGAGGGGTGGTAGATTCAGGGGCAATGTTAGGAAATTCTACTTTACGGATAGAGAGCTGCACG
Source organism: Geotrypetes seraphini (assembly GCF_902459505.1). Classification (NCBI taxonomy): domain Eukaryota; kingdom Metazoa; phylum Chordata; class Amphibia; order Gymnophiona; family Dermophiidae; genus Geotrypetes; species Geotrypetes seraphini. The sequence goes on from NC_047084.1 coordinate 232,519,080, forward strand.
GGAATGGGGATGACGGGAATCCCGCGGGACCCGCGGGGATCCCACGGGTTCCCCCTTTGGGTCACGGGGATCCCGTGGGGACGCCCCCTAGGGTCGCGGGGATCCCATGGGGACACCCCCTAGGGTCGCGGGGATCCCGTGGGGACGCCTCCGAGGGTCGCGGGGTTCCTGCGGGGTTGGATCGCAGTGCATTCGAGCCGCGAGGGTAGTCTCCTCCTCCTTACCTGCACTGTCGCAGCACACAGCCGAACGGAAGTCTTCCCGATGTCAGCGCTGACGTCGGAGGGAGGGCTTAAGCAAAGCCCTCCCTTCCTCCGACGTCAGCGCTGACATCAGGAAGACTTCCGGTCGGCTGTGTGCGGCAGGGCAGGTAGGAAGAAGGCAATGGCGAACGAAAGAGGGGGGAGGGGGCAGTCCGCCCCGAAGAATGTGCACAGCCGGTCAGGTCCCCCGATCGACCGACAACAGGCCCGGCCGACAAACCTCCCTGCCCTGTAGCCGCAAATCTATATTACCTCTTACAGCAGCTTCAATACTCCAGCTGCTGTAAGAAGGTAATTTAGATTCGCGGCTACAGGACAGGGAGATTTGTCCGACCGGGCCTGTTCTGTTGTCGGTCGGGTGCGGAAACGCCACAAAGGTAAGGGGCAGGGAGGGAGGAAAGGTGGAGTGGAGAAGAAAAGACGCTTAAGGGGGGAGAAGGCCGCTGAAAGCACTGGGGAAGACAAAGGGGTGGAGAAGGACGCTGAAAGGACATGGGGTAAACGGGAGGAGGGGGGGAAGGATGCTGAAAGCACATGGGGAAGACAGAGGGGGGTGAAGGACCCTGAAAGCACTGGGGAAGACAAAGGGGTGGAGAATGCCACTGAAAGGACATGGGGAAAACAGGGGTGGAGAAGGCCACTGAAAGGAAATGGGGAAAACAGGGGGGGAGAAGGCCGCTGAAAGGACATGGGGGAGAAGGCCGCTGAAAGGACATGGGGAAGACAGAGGGGGGAGAAGGACGCTGAAAGGACATGGGGAAGGCAGAGGGGGGAGAAGGATGCTGCCTGACAGGATATGGGGAAGATGGTGGGGGAGAAGGACACTGGAAGGCAATGGGGAAGAGGGAATGGGGAGAAGACCCTGGCAGGGAAGAAGACAGAGGTGCCAGACTATGGGTGGAGCGGAGGGAAAAAGATGGGTGCCAGACCAATTTGGGAGGGGGGAGAAAGGGAGAGGCACAGTAACAGAGCAAATGGAAGACACAGAGAGAAGAGAGGCAGTGGATGGAAGGAATTGAATGAGAATATGAAGAAAGCAGAAACCAGGCAACAAAGGTAGGAAAAAAAATTCTTTTTTTTTTTTTTTGCTTAAGGATAAAGTAGTATATTAGTTGTGTTGATAAAAATTTATAAACATTAGAGGTAGAAACCCGTTTACAAAGTATGTATTCTTCCCAATTAATATTTCCAAATTAATAAAGTCTTTTAGCTTATTTTTAAATGGGTTTCTACCAGAGCCTTTAATTCAGTAGCATAATTAAATGAAATAACTATTTCTGTAGTTTATAGGGACGGGCGGGGACGTAGGGGATTCCTCGCGGGGACGGGCGGGGATGGAGGGATTCCTCGCGGGGACGGGTGGGGACGGAGGGATTCCTCGAGGGGACGGGTGGGACTTTGGCGGGGACGGGTGGGATTTCTGTCCCCGCGCAACTCTCTATTTACGGAGAGGGTAGTGGATGTCTGGAATGCGCTCCCGAGTGAGGTAGTGGAGTAAAACTGTGACTGAGTTCAAAGAAGCGTGGGATGAACACAGAGGATTTAGAATCAGAAAATAATATTAAATATTGAACTAAGGCCAGTACTGGGCAAACTTGCACGGTCTGTGTCTGTATATGGCCATTTGGTGGAGGATGGGCTGCGGATGGCTTCAATGGCTGGGAGGGTGTAGATGGGCTGGAGTAAGTCTTAACAGAGATTTTGGCAGTTGGAACCCAAGCACAGTACCGGGTAAAGCTTTGGATTCTAGTCCAGAAATAGCTAAGAAGAAAAAATAAAAAAATTTAAATTGAATCAGGTTGGGCAGACTGGATGGACCATTCAGGTCTTTATCTGCCGTTATCTACTATGTATGTTACTATGTAAAATTGAAAATCTTATAAATAAATAAATAAAACTACATGCTTGAGGTTAGGTACCTACCAAAGTGCATAGATAAAAGTGGGCATGGCTAGGGGCGCCAATTATGAGGTGTTATTTGCCAATTTAGTCTATTAATCAATTAATCCCCTTTTTTACAAAAACTTGCTAGCATTTTTAGCACCGGAAGCAGAGGTAAGAGCTCCAACGCTCATAGAATTCCTATGAGCATCAGAGTTGTTACCTCTGCGGCCAAAACTAAAAAATGTGCTACAGTTTTGTATAAAGGGGGTGGAGAGGGGGTTAAGTTAGACATCTATATCAGCTAAGCATACTGATGTAGGCACCGAACATTAGGCAGACTTTATAGCATTTGGGGGTAAGAATATATGTAAATTCCAATATATTAGTCATTACTACAATACAATAAAATCTGGGCATAAATTCTAATTAGTGCCAATAATTGCTTGTTAATTGGCAATTATCAGCGCTGATTGATGTGTGTATGCAATTCTGCAGTGCACACAGATTTTTGCACACAACTTTAGTCTCAGTATACAGAATCCGGAGGTAAATACATGCAAATTTGTGTTAACAAAGCTCTGCCTTATGAAATTACTCTTCATGGCCCTGATTCTATAAACGGTGCCTAACTTCTAGGCTCTGAGGAGTGCAATTTTCAATCACCCACTAAGTGCCGTTTAGGCATTGAAACCTTAGCCACACTCTCATTTATGTAAGGGTTTTCTTGGCCTATATTAGTGCGCCTAATCAAACCATGCCCAAAATCAACCCAGAATCCGCCCATAACCACGTCTACTTTCTGGTAGAGTAGAAGCCTACCTCAAAGTGGTTAGTGCTTACCGAGTTAGGCACCTACCAGCTAATTAATCTCCCACCCCCCACCCCCCCTTTTACAAAACCGTGAAAGTGGTTTTTAGTGCCAGCCAATGCTCTCAATGCTCTGTGCTGCTCCCAGTGCTCATAGAGTGACTTTGAGTGTTGTGAGTAGCACAGAACATTCAGAGTGCTGACTGACACTAAAAAAGGTTTTGTAAAAGGAGGGTAATTTTTAAAATTCTTTTAAAATTGTTTTTTTAATGGTGCTTTTCAATTAACAGTGCCAATTAATCCAAATTGAATAATTAAGGGCTCATTTTACTAAGTAGTGTAAGAGTATTTTACTGAGAGCCGGTGAGGTAAATGCTCCGACACTCATTGAATTCCTTTTAGCGTTGGAACATTTACCTCACTGGCTTGCAATAAAATGCTCATATACTGCTTAGTTAGGTGCCTAGATTGGCTAGGCACACTGATCTAGGCGCCTAACTCCAGGCTTTGTTTATAGAATCTGGGCCCATATCTCTTTAGGCCTACTTTGCATGTACATTTATTCCCCAGAAAATATTTAAGAGCCCACTTCAGTTATCAGGGTCAGGCTGGATTAAAGGATAGGCCCAGTAGGCACAGGCCCTAGGGCCCAAAATGGTTAGGGGAACTTGCCGATGTGCTGCTTTAGGGCCTCACCCTAGTTAGATTTGCCGGCAGCAGCAGCAACATCATCATTGTCCCGGCTCCCTCACCCTCGACCTGACCCTCCTATCTCTTCCTCCCTCCCATCACAAGACTCTCAATAGAACCGCTGTACTCTAAGCAGGCTGCTATGCAGCTTTCTCCTGCCGGTGATTCCCATTGGTGTGTCAGTGTTGACGTCATCAGAAGTAATCACCGGCAGGAGAAAGCCATGAAGCAGCCTGCTTAGAGTACTGCGGTGCTGTTTAGAGTCTCGCGATGGGAGAGAGGGAGGGAGGGAGAGATAGGAGGGTTGGGTCGGGGGAGGGTAGCAGTTTGTCCTGGGTGCTCTGCCTGGCGTCATGAACTTCTTCGGCTAGCAACAGCATTTACAATTCGCTGCTGTTGATGGCTTTCTGACCTTCCTCTCTGCCGGGTCCAGCCTACTTCCTGTTTCCATGAAGACAGGACCTGACAGTGAAGAAAGCCTGAAGCCAGCAACAGCAGCAAATTGTGAATGCTGTTGCTGCCTGAAGAGGTTCATGATGACAGGCCTTGGGTGACAGGAGGAAAGGGAGCAGAGGGGGAGAGACTTGCTGCACCCAACTGTAGGGAGAAAGAGAGGGAGAAGGAAGATGAGGGAGGGAATGAAAGGAGATGCCAGGGCTTGGAAGGAAGGGAGGGAGGAAGAGATGCCAGGGCATGGAGGGAAGGAGGAAAGTATGCCAGACCAAGGGGGAAAGGAAGGAGGAGATGTCAGAGCATGGAGAGATGGAAGAAAAGGAAAGGAGACAGATGCCAGAGAATCAGGGAAAAGAAGATACAAGACCATGGGGTGGGAAGGAAAGAAAGGAGAAGAGAGAGATGCCAGAGAATAGGGGACAGGTGATGATAGAGAAAGAAAAATGGAGAGGTGGCAGAGCTGAAATCAATCATGTACAAAGGAGAGAACAGTTAGACAGGATAGACAGTTTATGGAAGGAGCATAGAAAGAGGGAAGATGCCATATGGAACGGGGAGAGGGCAACTGGATGGAAGGGGCAGGGAGAGAGAGGGCAGACAGTGGATGCAGGGGCTGATGCTGCATGAAAGACAGAGAGAGGACAGATGCTGGCTAGAAAAAAGAGAGTGAAGACAAGATGATAAAAGCAGAAATGACAAAAGGTAGAAAAAATTTATTTTTGTTGCTTTAGAATAAAATAGTATTGTAGTTGTATTGACAAAACTTTTATAAGCAGAAAATAAGGTAATCTTTTTATTGAACTAATTTTAATACATTTTTTACTAACTTTTAGAGACCAAAACCCCATTTCTCAGGTCAGGAGAGTATAATGTAACAGCAGTATACTATATTGACCTAAAGAAGGAGGCTATAGCCTCAGAAAGTTAATTGAAAAATGGATTAGTCCAAGAAAATTGTATATTCTTATTTTCAATTTTTGTTTTATTTCTATTTGTTAATTTGTAAAGTGATGATTGTCAGTATTCTCAAATTTACATCTGCTATATTTGTATTTTGCAGAGTATTAGGGGAATATGTGTCATTGTTTCTGTGGTGTTTCACTGAATGCAGTTTGGCTTCTTGGTGGTTTAGTTTAACCTTTATCAACATATTTCTATTTTTAGTTTGTGATTACTTATTCCATATTGGGTGAGGGTGTATCTGTGTTCTGAGTGTATGAAAGACATAGTTTTCTGTTAGCGTTTACTAGCCTTGTTTGGTGAAATGCATTGGGCATGGTTCTTGGAGCACCTTGAATAAACCTGATTTGAATCTCCTTATTTTCTCCCGATAGATAGATAGAGGATTACTATATAGGTCCTGGACCTGATGGGCCGCCACGTGAGCAGGCTGCTGGGCATGATGGACCTCTGGTCTGACCCAGCAGAGACACTGCTTATGTTCTTATGTTCTTACTGCTTGCCTTGTTGTTTCATTAGAAGTTAACATACATGGAGTGGAACGTACTAGAGGAGTTACAAATTTGGTTGTTTATACATACATATGGGTTACAGTTGGTTGGTGTAGAGTGAGGCAGTTGAGAGGTGTTGTAAACTTGGTTATTAATATAGACATTTCAGATAGTATTACTGCTTTACAATATATTTAAACACTTTTATATACATATGGAAAGAGTTCAGAGTTAAAGTCCTGGGTAAGTAGGTGGGACGAGAAGGAAGGGGGATTTGTTCAGAGATGTTTGGGGGTTGCATAGAAGAAAAACTGCACTGATATGCTAATCTTTGTTTGTTTTGAATTAAAAAAAAGAAATAGAAGTGAATAAGAAAACAGATAAATGGGGGCGGGCGTATGGGTGGGGCAGGACATAGGGGCCCTCGACTAATTAATCCTGCCCTGATCAGGGTACAAAATGTTTGTACAATCTGATGTCATGTTTTAGGAGTGTTGTTCCACACTCCTAAAACATGACATCAGATTGTTCTCCCAGATAAAGTATTTATGTGGTTGTTTTTTTAAACGCCAACTCATATTTACCTTCATTCAGAACTGGCTTTTACACCAGTGATGCCCCGTGTAGCAACCACTAGCAGAGAAGCAAGGACTTCCCTGCGCACTGCACGGTGATAAACCATCAGAGTCACTCAAAGGCCTGGTGCCTCATGCAGCTGCACAGGATTCGCTCCCTTCTAAAGCTCAGCCTGCCTTCATTTTCATTCCACTTTGGTCTTCCATGCTGGTCTGATCTCGCTAGCATTCTTAGCACATACTGCTGCTGTACTAACATCTGTTGGCAAAGTCACGGCTCTGAGCCAGCATTTAAACAGTGAATCCTTTTCTCTTTGTTGTGAGTTTTCTTATGGCCAGAAATGGCATGCTGGAAACATAAGACAAATCTATTTAGTGTTTAGAATTTTATGAGCAAATATCTTTTGAAAATAATTTAAGTGATTCATTAGGCATTCTCCATTGCCCTTCACAATGTTTTTGTGTGCATAGAACTGTCATTTAGTATAGTACACTATCTTTTTCTGCTGGTGGGTCATAACCCATCAGCAGGCTGAGGAAAATGCCTGCAGGCCTAACTGACACAGTGTAATGAGGCCATGTCCAGATGCATCTTCAGTCGATAATCTGTTTGCTATAGTCCAGTAAACCTACAACAAAATTCTTTAAGTTAGTATTGTCTCATCTACAGCTAAATAGTCACCAAATTATGCTAATTTTTGAGCCAATCTAACCACTTATTTCCAGTTGATATGCAATGGTTCTTTAGCATATTCGTTCACCTGGAACTCTAGTATTCATGGAACATATGAGGAATAAGTTGATGCAGAATGAAAATTATGCTGGGCTCTTCTTTTCCGTCAGTAACAGAGAAGACAAAAATTCACACTTAACAAACCACTTGCATGAAATATGACGAATGCAGACTATTGATCTATGAATTAGTGAGTAGGCCCCCACCTCTCCTGTAGCAAAAATGTGACTGTCTCAAGAGAAAGGCGACAAAAGTAGCAGATCCAAAATGTTAAAAATAGCCAACTTTCTGTGCCATGGGTATATAAGTAGTCTGAAATGTTGTATGTTTGCTCTTCTGTAACTTTTTTATTTTGTTCATAAAAAAGGATGGGGTTTGGACTGTTGTATTATAAATTTTTTGATCAAATAGAATTCATTAAAACTAAAATGTTATTTCTGTTTTTAAGAAGGGCTTGGACAATTTCCTGGAGGAAACATTCGTAGTCTGTTATTGAGAAAGATATGGGGGGAAGCCACTGATTTTCCTGGATCGGTAGCATGGAATGTTGCTACTCTTTAGGTTTTGGCCAGATACTGGATTGGCCACCGTGAGAATAGGCTACTGGGCTTGATGGACCATTGGTCTGACCCAGTAAGGCTATTCTTATGTTTTTATGACTTTAATCATCTTTTCACAGAGATGGCACAAATTTAACAAGACTGCATATCTCCTGCATAGATGCTAAGCACACACACTAGGTTACACCATTAGGCCATGGCGGAGGAGTGGAGTCCTATTGCTGCTGGAGGCCTGAGCTCTGCTGTTTGCTGCAGAATATAACTGCATGTGGCTGTGGGGGGGAGAATTTAACATGGATCTGTGAAGCTTCCACAGGAAATGTCTGCAAAAACTTAGCTGTACCCGTGGAGAGAAAGAAAACTGCAATGAGATGATTAAGGAGGTGCAGCCCAACCCCTAAGCAGATTCTCCACTAGAAACAAAATGCTGATTCTGTGTACTGGTGGATGAGGCCGAGGGTGGCTGAGTGCGGATGTGCAAGAGTGGGTTGACTGCAGGTAGGAATCCAATTGGCGATCTGAGCCGAGATTGGGTGGGCCTGGGCAGTTTGACCCTGTGTGTAAGAATAGTGAAATAGCAGTTAAGATTGCTAAGAATCACTGTAAACCATCTCAATCGTGGACATCAGACAATTTATATAATGCAATTTGAAATGGTTCAGTTCTGAAAGAAAATGCAGATGGCAAATCTGAATGTTAGAAAATGTTCAGATTGGTTGAAACTGCAAACTGTGAGCAGATTTTTGGCTGGGCGGCCTGCGTGAATTGTTCCAGTTGCTTACTGTTTAAGTCAAGGTCAGACGAAGGCTCGATTAAATAGTATGGGTCAACAAATATGACAGATCATATGAAGTCACTTGTTGTCACCAGACTGGGTTATCAAACTCTGATTGATTGGTTTGTGAGAAAGGTTCCTGGTACAAATATTTCACCAGGGGATAGAACTGCTGTGAAGAGTGCTGAACTATGTCTAGTTGTTGAAGCTGGACTATTGTTCTATGTTGTTGAGAGTTTGGGCTCGAAATTGTTTGCCCAGCAAATGATTTTAATCAGCAGCAATTATGGAAACATAAATGTTGATGATGTATTGTGTGGACATCTAAATAAGGGAAGTGGTCTTCAAATAAAAGGAAGCAACTGCGAGGAGATCAAGAAACAAGTTATGACTAGTTCTATCCATAAAGCTGTGCCGTTCTGCACAGATATGTTGACTGATATCATCAACAAGAATTCTTACAGTGATTTCACTGTGTTTTGGGTGAATAATTGGGTCCTGTAACATGCACTGTATAAATGTATTTTCCAGAGAAGCACACAGCAAAAAAACACAGAGAACTTCATTGACACTACTCTCACAGAACTTGGACTGAATTTGAATGATACACCATGCATGACCTAAAAAGGATCAAATGTTGTGGCTACAACTGCTGCAAAAACTCATGTAGATTGTTTATGTCACTGGCTAAATACTTCCATTGTCACAGCCTTACTAACTGGATAACTATTCCTATTAATTGGTCAAATATGCAAACCAAGCTTCAAGCTTACAGTCCAACTTGCCATAAAGCCTTAAACATGGGAGAGAAACGAAGCCATGGTGTAGCTTGCGTAACATGTTTTCATCAATTTTGGAGAGTTGTGATGTGCTGATTTTGCTGCTGAGGGACAGAAAAAAAGGAACATTTGATTTCCTAAATTGATATTGACCTTTTAAAGGGCATGGTGTCCTTCATGGACATTTTTCTTCCGTTATTTGATATTATTGAATATGCCACTATTCCCACTTTGCAATATTCATTGCTATACTCTTCACACAGCTTGGCAAACAAATCATTCAAACAGTGACTCAATTAGTCTGATGAAAAAAATAATTTTTAGCAACATTAACCAACAAATACTAGAGAGGTTTGACCATACTGCACTTTGTGGCAACATATCTTGATCCAACTTTGTGAAGATTTAGTTTTGTGAAAAACCTAAAGGATCACCAAAGGCAAGAGAAGTCACTGCTTATCCTGGATTGGTGGCATGGAATGCAGCTACTATTTGGATTTTTGCCAGGTACTTGTGACCTGGATTGGCCTCTGTGAAGATAGGATTCAGGGATAGATAGGCCACTGGTCTGATCCAGTAAGGCTATTCTTACGTTCTATATGTTATAAACACATTATAATCAATCACCACCATATCTAGATAACTATTTAATACCTTATTCATCAATATGTACACTTTGCTCTTTACAGCAAAACCTCATAGTAATTCCATCGATTAGGCAAATTGTATATTCATCCACTAGAGATCGTTCTTTTGCAGTCACTGGTCCCCAACTCTGGAATGCCCTGGAACATTTTAAAACAATGCTAAAAACCTTCCTATGATTCATAAAATGAGATAAGGAGCTTTATGGAGACCAGTCTGAAACAAAGAGTACAAAATCAGCTTTAACCCTTCATCTTTCAAATTTCTTGCCTTTATTATTGATATTGTAGTTCTACATTTATCTATATTATTTTAACTATTAGTTTTATATGTAAAAACTACTCTATTTATGGAAGCATTTAAATGATTGTCTATTCAAGATTCATGAGGATATTGCCACTGATATATATAGATGACAAATGTCAGGTATTTTGTCTCTTTGAAGAAACTAGTGCATGTTTTGTGAACCAGATCGAGTCCTTTTTGGGAAAGACCTAGTATATAAAAATAAGGTTAAGATTGGATTGGATTGTTTGCATGAAACTATTGTATATGCCTGTTTGAATCCATTTTATGACTGTATTTTGTAAACCGCCTAGGAATAGGCGGGTACAAAATTTTCTAAATAAATAAATAGATGCTCTTCCATTGAGATATATCAAGTGCTAAATAAACTTGGAAACTTCTTACATTCACATGCTAGCCATTGAATCAACTTGACTCAACTGCCAATGATGTACTGAAGCATTCTCGGCTTCTGCGGAATATGTTACAGATGTCAACTTGAGTGGAACCTTTATGCAAGAAGCTGAAGGTTAATCTATTTGCATGTTGCAGAAGTTCAGAGGCAAGATACCATAATCATTTTCAATCACTTTTATTTTGATTTGCAAGGACTAAGAAAAAATAGATAAATGCACATCACATAGATTTTTTTCTAAGTGTTAACACAAGATGCATAAGTATACCTATAACAATATGTTATGCTTATGCATCTTGTGTTTATTGTATACAGATAGTGCCAGTTTTGTAAACGGGGGAGGGGTTAGTTTGTGATTACATATTCCATACTAGGCGAAGGTGTTTTCTGTGTTCTGTGTGTTTAAAAGATATTGTTTTCTGTTAGGATTGACTGTGCAGGATTGATCTGTACTAGTCTGGCTTGTTTTGTTTTACAGTGGGTGTATTGATGTTGTACTGCTCACTGCAGTATGCAAGATGCTGCCTTTTCCTAGGTACACTCTTATGTGACGTGGATTGTTACTAAAAATCATGTTTTTCATACAGAAGGGGGGGGAGTGTCAAAAAATGATGTGCCCCTGGTGTCACATATGCTAGATACGCCACTGCCCACAAGAACAAATGGTTCTAGCACTTGCACTCATGTGGAGTTAGTACATTCAGGTCAAATAGCACAGTTACTTACCGTAACAGGTGTTATCCAGGGACAGCAAACAGCTATTCTCACATATGGGTGACATAATCGACGGAGCCCGGATGTGGACGCCTCACAAGCAGACTTGCTTGAAGAAACTCGAAGTTTCGAATCGCCCGCACCAAGCATGCGCGAGTGCCTTCCCGCCCAGCGTAGGGCGCGTCTCTTCAGTTCAGATAGCTAGCAGAGTAGCCAACCAGGGGAGGTGGGTGGGTTGTGAGAATAGCTGCCTGCTGTCCCTGGATAACACATGTTATGGTAAGTAACTGTGCTTTATCCCAGGACAAGCAGACAGGTATTCTCACATATGGGTGACCTCCAAGCTAACCAGAATAGGATGGTGGGAGTGTTGGCAATTTAGGAGAATAAATTTTGTAATACTGTTTGGGCAAACTGTTCATCCCGTCTGGAGAAAGTGTCCAGACAATAGTGAGAAGTGAAGGTATGAACCGAGGACCAAGTAGCGGCTCTACAAATTTCCTCAATAGGTGTAGATCTGAGGAAAGCTACTGAAGCTGCCATAGTTCTAACCTTATGGGCTGTGACTTTACTGTGAAGGGGTAATCCAGCTTGGGCATAGCAGAATGAGATACAAGCCGCCATCCAGTTGGAGATGGTATGCTTAGATATAGGATGACCCAACTTATTGGGATCGAAGGAGACAAAAAGTTGAGGAGCAGTTCTGTGTGGTTTGGTGCGTTCTAAATAGAAGGTAAAGCACATTTACAGTCCAGAGTATGAAGAGCAACTTCTCCAGGATGAGAATGAGGCTTTGGAAAAAACACTGGAAGAACAATGGATTGGTTGGGATGAAATTCCGAGACCACTTTAAGAAGGAATTTAGGATAAGTACGAAGAACCACTTTGTCATGATGGAACACTGTGAACAGTGGGTCAGCAACTAAAGCTTTCAGCTCACTAACTCGTTGAGCAAAAGTGAGGGCTATGAGAAACATCACTTTCCAAGTAAGATACTTCAGATGAGCCTTATCAATTGGTTCAAATGGAGGCTTCATGAGTTGAGAAAGGACAACATTGAGGTCCCAAACCACAGGAGGTGGTTTGAGAGGAGGTTTGACATTGAAAAGTCATTTCATGAATTTGGAAACCACTAGATGAGCAGAAAGGGGTTTCCCTTCAATAGGCTGATGGAAAGCCGCAATTGCACTGAGATGGACTCGGATAGATGTAGATTTGAGGCCAGAATTGGATAAGTGCAAAAGATAGTCCAAAACAGAACATAAGAAGGAATGCTGAGGCTCCTTATGATGAGAAAAACACCACGTAGAAAATCTAGTCCACTTTTGGTGATAGCATTGTCTAGTGGTAGGCTTCCTAGAGGCTTCTAAAACATCTCTTACAGATTGAGAAAACTGAAGAGGAGTTATGTTGAGAGGTACCAAGCTGTCAAGTATAGGGACTGCAGGTTGGGATGAAGTAGAGATCCTTGACTCTGTGTAAGCAGAGAAGGAAAACTGGTAGAAGGTATGGCTTCCTGCTGCTGAGTTAAAGTAGAAGGGAGTACCAAGGTTGTCTCGGCCACTGAGGAGCAATTAGAATCATGGTGGCATGATAATTCTTCAACTTGACCAGAGTCTTGAGAATGAGAGGGAATGCATAGAGGAAAAGATTTGACCATTCCAGAAGAAAAGCATCTGCCTCGAGGCGATGAGGAGAGTATATCCTGGAGCAGAATTGAGGCAGTTTGTAGTTGTGGGGAGCTGCAAAGAGGTCTATTTGACGCACTCCCCACAGTGAAAAAATGTGATGAAGAGTGGCAGAATGGAGTGTCCACTCGTGAGGCTGCAGGAGACGACTCAAGTTGTCCGCCAAGCAATTCTTCACCCTTTGAATGTAGACAGCTTTGAGGAAGGTGTTGTGGCGGATTGCCCAGACCCAAACATTCAAAGCTTCTTGACAAAAGGAGGCAGACCCCATCCCTCCTTGTTTGTTGACATAATACAAGGCGACTTGGCTGTCCGTCTGAATGAGGACTACTTGGTTGTGAAGCAGATGTTGAAAAGCACTGAGAGCTTTGAGGATCGCTCTGAATTCCAACAGATTGATATGACACTGACGATCTATACTGGACTATAGGCCTTTAGTACGGAGACCATCGAGATGAGCGCTCCAAGCTTAGGTTGAAGAGTTTGTCATAAGGACATTCTGATGGGGGGGCGTTTGAAAAAGCAAGCCTCTGGAAAGATTGGAAGAGAGCATCTACCAACGGAGAGACTTCTTCAATGAAGGAGTGACTGAGATGTGTTGAGAAGGAGGGTCGCAAACTTGCGTCCATTGAGATGCCAGGGTCCACTGAGGAAGTCTGAGGTGAAGTCTGGCAAAAGGAGTCACATGCACTGTGGAGGCCATGTGACCCGGAAGTACCATCATGTGTCTCGTTGAGATGGAAGAGCGGGAAGACACTGTATGACAGAGTTGAAGAAGAACTTCCAGACGTTGTTGTGGAAGGAATGCTCTGAGTTGGACAGTGTCCAGAACAGCTCCAATGAACTGTAGATTCTGTGAGGGCTGAAGTTGAGATTTGGGAAAGTTGATTATGAATCCCAGACTTTGTAGGAACCAGGTAGTCTGTTGGGTCGCTACAATAACCCCTTGAGATGTGGAATCTTTGATGAGCCAGTCGTCTAGGTAGGGAAATACCTGAAGACCATGATTTCTTAGAGCTACTGCTACCACTACCAGGCACTTGGTGAACACTCTGGGAGACGAAGCCATGCCGAAGGGTAGTACTCTGTATTGAAAATGCAGATTCCCCACCCGAAAGCTGAGATAATGACGGGAGGCCGGATGAATGGGGATATGAGTGTAGGCCTCCTTGAAATCCAGAGAGCATAACCAGTCGCTCTGCTTGAGAAGGGGATAAAGGGATGCCAGGGACAACATGCAAAACTTTTCTTTGATTAGAAATTTGTTGAGAGCCCTGAGATCTAGAATGGGTCGCAGATCGCTCATCTACTTCAGAACAAGGAAGTAATGGGAGTAAAACCCCCTGTTCTGCTGTTCCAAGGGAACTGGTTCGATGGCATGGAGGCGAAGCAGAGCTTGAGCTTCCTGAAGAAGAAGGACAATCTGGGATGGATTGGAAGGATACTCTCTTGGAGGAATCTCTGGTGGAATCTGAGAGAAATGAAGAGAATATCCTTCCCTGATGATGGAAAGTACCCAGAGGTCGGATGTAATTATCATCCATCGGTGGTAGAAATGATGGAGACAACCTCCTATAGGGGGAAAATGAGATAGAGGAGGTTATGCTCTGTTTTAAACAGTCAAAAAGGCTGAGTAGCCTTAGGTGCAGCAGAAGGTTGAGGTTTCTGTTGTATCTGAGGCTGCTGTTTCTTTAGAGGGCGATTATAAGGAGCCGTCCTCGGAGTAAAACGCCACTGATAGATAGGAGCAGGGCGTGCAGGTTTTGCAGGAGCTGGCTTCGGCTTGGGTCTGACAATAGAAGCAAAGGATTTCTCATGGTCAGACAATTTCTTGGTGGCTGCCTCGATGGATTTATCGAAGAGGTCATTGCCGTCACAAGGGATATTAGCCAAGCGGTCTTGAAGATTAGGGTCCATGTCAATGGTACGAAGCCAAGCAAGACGACGCATAGCCACAGAACAAGTAGCTGCCTAGGCAGACAACTCGAAGGCATCGTAAGATGACTACAGGAGATGCAATCTGAGTTGGGATAAAGAAGCCAGGACTTCTTGAAATTCAAAATGCTTTTGAGTATCCAGATAAGTTAAAAACTTTGGCAATAGAGAAATAAGAAATTCAAAATAAGTGATGAATTGAAAATTATAATTGAGGACTTTAGAGGACATCATGGCATTTTGATAGATGCGACGTCCGAATTTGTCCATAGTTTTCCCTTCCATTCCAGGAGTAATGGTGGCATATACCTTGGAAGGATGGGACCTCTTTAAGGAGAACTCGACAAGCAGGGATTGATGAGATAACTGTGAGTTGTCAAACATAAGAATATTACATAAGAACATAAGAAACGCCTTCACCGGATCAGGCCCTAGGTCCATCTATTCCAGCGACCCGCACACGTGGAGGCCAAGCTAGGTGCACAGTTTTATACCTAGAGTCCAATTTTCCTGGAACAGCTGGTATGGAAAAAGGTGTTTCCATGCATCGACCAAAAGTCTGATTCAAAAGCTTATGAAGTGGAAGTTTAAGAGACTCTGCTGGAGGTTGAGGAAGATGCATGACTGAGATACTCCTTAGAGTATTTGGAGCCAGTATCTAATTGAAGGTCCAAGTTCACAGCCACCTGACGAAGAAAAGATGAGAAAGATAGCTGATCTGCCAATGCTTTGCCTCGAGAAGGACTCAAGGACGTCAAGGCAGCCTGGGTCGAAGATGAAGCTTCGGCAGGAAAAAAGGCATCAAAGGAATATGGTGACTTGGACGAGGCAATCGAAACCGGGACATCCTCGAGGTACGGCATTGGAGACCTCGAATGAGGAGTCAGTGGTCTAGTCGAGGTTCGAGTAAATTGAGGCTTAATGGAAGAAGGTCTTTCTTTAGAAGAAGATCTATGCCTGGAAGGATGCCTCGAAGAAGGCCTCGATCATTGATGAGAACTATGCCTGGAAGCAGATCTCGAAGATCGAGGAGACTTCGCCTCGGAGATGGAAGCAGACGATGGTATCAACGAATGTATGGGACTTGAGGCTGCAGATCGAAGCTCCAGAGGCTTAGTGGAGGAACCTCGATGCACTCCCAAAGACTCTGCTCCTTGTATAGAGTGTGAGGATTCCTTCCGAGGCATTTGCAAAGAATCTGCTCCTTGCTGTATATGCACTGATGCCAGACTAGATACTTGCAGAGACTCTGCTCCCTGCAGAGAGTGTGGAAGGTCAGCCTGAGGCAGTGGAAGCAGCTCGACCTTGTGGGAGACTGCTGAATGCCCAGGCTGGATAAGAAGAAGAAGCTTCGGTCCCATATTAGTAAGGAACTGAATGAACTACTTCTCCAACATGGTCTGGAAAGAAGCCGGCAAGGATGGATCCGCGTCTGAAACCGGACCACCTGCCTTGGCTGGAGGTTCCTTTGAGGTAGTGTGAGTGTGCTTCGACTTGGAAGTCTTAAGCACTTTAATCACTACCGCTGGAACCGACTGCTGAGCTATCTGATCTGAGGAAACAAGGGAAGATACAGCAGATGTTGTCAAAGAAAGAGCCGCTGCAAATGACGAAGATCTGATGAGGCTCGAGGTGGAAGCAGTAGAAGCAGGAGGAACTTCGGTAGGAGTCGAGGCCGAGGTTGCCTTTGAAGTTGAGGGATCAGTAGAAGATTCCATCTCGAAGAGCTCATCCACCAAAATTCAACGATGATTGAAAGCTCGAGGCTGGAGCATTTGACAGCGCAGGCATGATCTAAGATGATGTTTAGGCCCAAGGCACTTGAGGCAGCGACGGTGTGAGTCCGTAAGAGAGATCGCGTGCTGACACTTGTCACACTTCTTGATGCCCGTGACAGGCCAGGACATAGAAGTGAAAATATCAAAGCCCTCAGGCTGCGGCCGAGCAGCCTGTCCCGGAAAACGAACGGAAGAAGAAATTAAAAAAAAAACAAAAAAAACTGAAAATAAAATAAAGAAAATAAGGAAAAAAATAATAAACCGCGGTTCAGAGAAGGCACAAGTAACAAAGTTAACGCAGAGAGTCAAAGACGGACTTCTCGGCTCCACGGAAAACTGAGAACTGAGGAGACACGCCCTACGCTGGGCGGGAAGGCACTTGCGCATGCGCGGTGCGGACAACTCGAAACTTTGAGTTTCTTCAAGCAAGTCTGCTTGTGAGGCGTCCGCATCCGGGCTCCGTCGATGACATCACCCATATGTGAGAATACCTGCCTGCTTGTCCTGGGATAACAATTATACAGTATACTGAGACTGGAAGCATGTTCATATACTCTGACTGCAAATTATGAATACTGTAATTAAATTTATTGGCTTCTGCCAGGTTCCTAAGTGTAAAGAGTAGACTGCATGCGGACAATGATTACTCCTGCTTAAATACGAGATAAAAACTTTCTTCTTACCTTTTTTCCTGCTTGGGCAACTCTTTCTTAGAAGCCTTCCTTTCTCCTTCTTCTCTCTTGCTATGTGATAAGGGCTACCCTTGCTCCCAGAGCTCATGATGCCTTTCCTGCAGCCTTGCACACCTGCAGAGGAAAGGTATAATGCAGCCCATAAGGCCACATAATAAGTAATAGAGAGCTTTAGGTCTAAAATCGAGGCTTTAGTGTCTAAACCACAATTGAGACACCTTAGAAGGTCTGTATGAAATGGCTAAAGCCATGACTGTATCCCTAGATACTCTCAGACAATTTGGAATATTTCCAGAAGCCTGCCTGTCCTCCCTGCAGAAGGGATCTTGGACTGCTCATCCTGTCGTCATTGGTACACATTTCTTAAATGATACTGCTTGCTGAAGAGGCAATCCTGAAGGGAGCACTGAGTACCCTCAGATGCAGAATGGATGGATGGCAAGGTATCCCTGAAGGCCTCAGCACACAGCTGTTTACCCTTTAATGGATTTTCACAACTGAAGTCTAGAAGGTCCAGAAAGTGTATCTTTTACAGAACCAGATGCTTGACTAACTTGTAGCACACATTTTTTTGTATTAATTAGTAACAAATGTGGATAGAAATAACTGGGCAGACTGGATGGTTCAATGGTTCTTTTTGCCATCATCTACTATATTATACCATTACTAATGCAATGCTTATAGCTTACATATATCTGTAGCACTTCAGTGTGGTTAACAGACTACCTGGAGAAAGGGAGCAGCATATAGCATAAGTCAATAGCTTAAAACCCCTTTTAACAAAGATGTAATTGAATGCAATAAGGAAAAACACAACTTGTATTTTATGTTAAATCTTTTGTATTCTTTCTGGCAAGTCAGGAGGGAACATCAACTTAATTCATTTTAAAAAAAATACTAAAGTAATTAATGTTTAGGCCTATCCTGTAATTATCATACAAATAATACCCACAGCAATGAAGTATTTCTACTACTAGTAGTATACATTTCATATACACATTCAATATGCCAAATCACCATAAATTCATCAAAGAGAACTGGGCAGACTAGATGGACCATTCAGGCCTTTATCTACTTTCATTTACTATGTTACTATGTATCCATTAAAAAGCCCAAGGGCTCCTTTTACAAAGGTGCGCTAAGTTTTAGCGCACACTTAGCGTACACTAAAATGCCGCGCGTGCTAGCCGCTACCGCCTCCTTTTAAGCAGGCAGTAATTTTTTGGCTAGCGCACGCTAATCTTGTGCGTGCGCTAAAAACGCTAGTGCACCTTTGTAAAAGGAGCCCCAAGTCTCATGGGGTCAGTTTGTGATGGTCAGCGTTTTTGTAAGTGCTGACAGCCCAGGTATTCAATGCTATTACCTGCATAGAAGCTAGCACTGAATATCTGGGTGTTTTGGGGTGCCTGAAAGTTATCCATATACAGCCAATATTCAGTGTGTAGTTAGGACAGCATTATATGCAGTTCACTATGCAGAGACCAGCACTGAATATCTGTGGTGCCCAGCTCACTTCTAGGTCTGCCCTGACTCTCACTCACCCACCCAGCCCACCACCTGGACCTCACTGGCATTTATTGGATAACACTATCAGCAGCATTATGAGCTGGATTCAGTAGATGGTGCCCAAATTTTGACGGCAACAAACATAAATGCTGAGCACTATTCTAAAAATAGCACTGAGTTGGACAGTCAAACAGACAAGGCAAGGCAGGTGTCTTTTCAACCAATGATAAAGTTTTTATTTGAAACGGTGGTCCCAACATGGATCCCTGTTTCGGCATATAGGAAACACCTTTCTCAATGGAAACTATTCAAAAATATGTAACACATAAAAAAACCCATTTAAAATCATAATGCACATATCATGAGGCATATACTAAACTAAACTAAACCTTAAGTTTATATACCGCATCATCTCCACTGATGTGGAGCTCGGCACGGTTTACAAGAACTTAAAATATAGGAATATACATTGATAAAAGACAGCATTTAAACATATAGCAATATAAATCAAAGAAAATGGCATAAACATGCAAACTATATTGAAATAAAGTATGTTCCAAAATAAAACTTATAACCAAATCAATCAGCTGATGTCATAAGGCAGAAATGGATCAGGCAAGCATGGATAAAAATGGAACCAACAATTTAATTGACGAGATTCTCCTGAAGAAGCTCTGCGCAGAGTGAAACGGGGACGCTCTGTCGAGCCCTCAAATATCATCATTAAGTACAGCAAGCAGGTGGCATTGTTAGCTATACATAAAGCCAGACGAGGAAAACAAAAGCTAAGGGCTCCTTTTATCAAGCCGCGCTAGCGGTTTAACGCGCACTAAACCGCCAGCCGCACTAGCCGCTACCGCCTCCCTTGAGCAGGCGGTAGTTTTTAGGCCAGTGCGGGGGTTAATGTGTGATGAAAAGTCACGCACGTTAACCCCGCTAACACGGCTTGATAAAAGGAGCCCTACGTATAATTCCTAAACGGAAGGCTTGTTAATCCTCTAATAGACATCGAGGTTACTGTTCTGGATGATATATTAATTTAATTTATTGGAAACAAATAACATTTAATCTATTTAATGGAAATCAATATTAAATTAGAAAAATTTGTTATAAAAAAGTACAAAAAAGAAAGAAAACAAATAAAAAGAAAGGGGGATTTAAGGGACCAATGATAGCTTGCATTACAGCTATATTGACAAGACTAGTTCTATAGTCAAAATAACTGCAAGCACTTGAGGTCACCTTTTCCCTAAATATGGTATACTGTATATCAAATTGGTTACCAGGAGGAGTAATTCATTCATATACAGTCCATCAACTATTAAGAAGGTTGATTAGTCAGAGACAATATTTTGTGAGGGGGGTGATAAAATAAAGATGCCATACTTAAAACATGACTGGACAGTGTGCATAAATCAATAAAATGTGAGGTGTTCTTCTGTCTGCCTGTCTACTCTGAGTTGGATGCCATTTATAAAATAGCATTTAAGACCTGATTCTATAAAAGGCACCTAACTCCTAGGCACCACTCAGCGTGGTTATCAATCAACCACTAGGCTCCATTTACAGAATCATGCCTACCGGCACCTAACTTGACTTAGGGTTTTCCTGCCTTCATGTACAAAATAATTCTCAGCATGATTTTCTTTGCATGATGTGTCGTGTTTCTGACCATGCCTAGAGGCATGGCTAAATAGCCATCAAACCTTTATGAACACCTCTGTTCCCAGCAATATCTCTTTTTTTCAGTCAAAAAAATCAGTCTGATTTCCTGGGTAAAAGTCATTATTTCTCCACTCACATTCCTCAGATTATTCCAGTAACTCAGAGGGCTAATTGTCAGTCTCAAAACCAGCAAGACTCCAATTCTAGACTAGCCAATGCATCCTTCACACCTAAGCATCAGTAGTCTTTATGAAGGTCTACAACTAACATCTTCAGTTGCATTCTGAATAAAATTTGACTCACTAGCCTTATTTTAGGATATTGCTAGAAAAATTAATGAGATAAAATGAAAAGAAGCTGGCAGGGAGTGTGTGGTGCGGTGGTTAAAGCTACAACCTAAGCATTCTGAGTTTATGGGTTCAAACCCATACTGCTCCTTGTGACCCTGGGCAAGTCACTTAATCCCCCCATTGCCTCAGGTACAATAGATAGATTGTGAGCCCACCAGGACAGGCAGGGAAAAATGCTTGAGTGCCTAAATAAATTCATGCAAAACCATTTTGAGCTCCATGGGGAGAATGGTATAGAAAATTGAAGATATAAATATGGCCATCTGGGGTTACCCCACATGGCCATGGGAATGCAGAAGGTACAACACATGCTCACAGGGAATCTCTGCCTTTTGCCAGAAAGTCATTGAAACATATTCCAAGTTTTGGCACCATTGGATTCATCCTCATCATTGTGACTTGTGAGTCAACAGGTCTTGAGAGAATACCAGCTGTCAAGTATGCTGAATTGAAAAAGGTTTCATTCAGTCTAATGATTTGTACTGACTATCATATTCCCACACACAGTCTGAAACATATTTTAGCTCAAAAGACATGTGATTCTAATAATGTTTCAAATTTATATCAAAATAAAGGAATAATTATTCCAGTAAGTAAAATTCACTGCATGTGGAATATACTTCTTAGAGTCCCTTTTACAAAGCCACAGTAGTGATTTGCGGTTCAGCACATGTGATGAAGCCCATATAAATTGAATGAGATGAACTTTGTTGCATTTGCCACATGAAAACCACTACCATGGCTTTGTAAAAGGGGCCTTTAGTTTGGAAAGGAAAAAGAAAGAAGAAGGGAAAATGCAATAACAATTAAAGGGCTCCTTTTCACAAAGTCACGGTAGCAATTCTCCCATAGAAAATGCACCGAAGCCCTTAGGAATTGAATGAACTTGGGTGCCAGTGGTGTAGTAAGAGGGGTGCAAAAGGGGTGGTTTGTCCCAGGCACGGTCTTTCTCGGGGTGCCGGCAACCCTCCTCCTCTATGTCCTCCCTTCACACTTCTCCCCTTGCTGCACGAGTGCACCCGCGCCCATTCTCCCTACCTTTTTAAGTTAAGCACAAGCAGCGACAAACTTACCCATGTCGACTTCAGCACTTTCTCTGATGTCACTTCTGGGAGGAAGTGACATCAGAGAGAGCTCCGAAGCTGATGCGGCAACACGTTCATTGATGCTTGCACCAAAGTTAAAAAGTTACGGGTGAGGGGCATGGGCGCTTGCGTGTGGCAGGGTAGACAGCGAAGAGGGTAGGAGAGGGGCGCCACTGCCCTGGACACTGGTCACCTTCGCTAAACCACTGTTGGGTGCATTTGCCGTAGGAAAATTGCTAATGTGGTTTTGCAAAAAGGGCCAAAAATGTCCACCAGACTTCTGTAAAAATTTTTGAAAAAAGATGATAACACTTTCCATAGTGAGTGAAATGGTGTGGTGGCCACTTTGCAAGGTAATATATAAAAATCATGTCCACTATTCCTCCGTCTTGCATCCCTTTTAATCTGTCCCATTTTTTCCTTTCCACTACCATATCCAACTTTTCTCCCTCTCATCTTTCTCTTTTCCATGCATCTGTACCTCACTCATCTCCCTCCCTATGCCCAACAATTCTCTCTTTTCTTCTTTTTCCCATGTGTACCATCTCTCTTTACCTCTCATTCACACACCCGTGCCTAACAATTTTCCCTTTCTATTCCCTCCCCCACCTCAGCATTTCTTTCTATCCCTTCCTCTATATTATGGCCAAAGTTTTTTCCCCCTTCCTCCCTCCCTCCCTTGCTTGTACAAAGTTCATGCCCCCTCCCTCTCTTCTTCCATCCAAATGTTGCCCAAAGTTCATGTCTCTCCCATGTCTAATGTGCTCCTTCCTTTGTCCCAAGTTCATGCCCCCTCTCTCTCCTTTGTCCCAATGTGCTCGCTTGCTCACTCTCTCCCTTCTGTGGTCCAAATACTTGCGCCTCCTCCTATGAGTGTGTACCAGACAGAGCCTCCAGGTAGGCCATCTCCTTAGTGCCTTACTCGCTTCATCACAGGGCTGCGGGTGATGGTTCCTGCAGGCTGCACATGGCTAACCCAGAAGACTTCCCTCTGACATCACCTCTGATGTTGGAGGGAGGACATCTGGGTCGGCTGTAGGCGGCGTGCATGGACTGCTGCACTTGGCTTTGTGGATGAGCGAGTACTGGAATGGAGGACTGGAGAAGGGTGGATGTGGTCCTTCTACATAAAAGTGGAAGAAAGGAAGAAGTAGGGAAATACAGGCCAGCAAGTCTGACTTCTGTGGTAAATAAATTAATAGAAACACTTTTAAAACAGAGAATGGTTAAGTTTCTGGAATCCTGTGGATTACAGGCCTGGAAGCAACATGGATTCACTAGAGGTAGGTCTTGTTACATAAATCTGATCAATTTCTTTGACTGGGTGACCAGAGAATTTGTTAGAGGGAGTGCGCTAGATGTGGTGTATTTAGAGATTAGCAAAGTCTTTGACAGTGTTCACACAGACGTCTAATAAATAAACTGGATGCCCTTGGGATGGGTCCCAAAATGATGGGCTGGAAGGGACAGAGGGTAGTGATCAATGGAAATCGCTCTGAGGAAAGGGATGTTACCAGTGGTGTGACTCAAGGTTCTGTTCTTGGGCCTGTTCTTTTTAACATTTTTATAAACAATATTACTGCAGGGCTGTCAGGTAAGATTTGCCTCGTTGCGAATTATACCAAAATCTACAATAGAGTAGACACCCAGGATGGTGTGAATAGCATGAAGAAAGTCCTGTCAAAGCTTAAAGAATGGTCTGAAATTTGGCAGCTAAAATTTAATGCTAAGAAATGCAAGGTCATGCATTTTGGCTGCAAAAACATGAGGGAACAGTACAGTTTAGGGAGTGAAGAACTTAAGTGCACGACAGAAGAGTGGGATTCAGGTGTGATTGTATGTGATGATCTTAAGGTGGTCAAACAGGTTGAAAAGGTGACTGCAAAAGCTAGAAGGATGCTAGGGTGAATAGGGAGAGGTACTGGGGAGGTACGTGGGGGGCATGGGGGGATGATTTAAGGTACTGGAGGGTACGTGGAGAGTATGGGGATGATTTAAGGTACTGGGGGTACATGGGGGAATGGGGGATGATTTAAGGTACTGGGGGGGTATGGGACCTGCCTTCCTGCCTGCCTTCCAGTAGGCCACTAGGCCTGCCTGCCTGCCTGCCCTGTACCCTGCCCCTGCCTACCACTAGGCCACCAGAGGGGGGGAGGAGGGTACAGAGCCTGGCAGGTAAGGGGTCAGGGTGCAAAGCTTGGCAAGGAGTGTAGGGTTGGGTACAGAACCTGGCAGGGAGAATTTGGTTCAGAATGTTTTTTTTCTTGTTTTCCTTCTCTAAATCTAGGGTGCATCTTATGATCAGGTGCATCTTATGGAGCGAAAAATATGGTAAAAAGGATGGAGTGGGTAAGATGAAGGCTACTAAAATGGTGTGAGGTCTTCGTCATAAGGCGTATGGGGACAGACTTAAAGATCTAAATCTGTACACTTTGGAGGAAAGGCGGGAGAGGGGAGATATGATAGAGATGTTTAAATACCCACGTGATATAAATTTGCACAAATCGAGTCTCTTTCATTTGAAAGAAAGCTCTAGAATGAAAGGGCATAGGATGAAGTTAAGAGGTAATAGGCTGCGGAGTAATCTAAGGAAGTACTTTTTTACAGAAAGGGTGGTAAATTCAAGGAATAGTCTCCTGGTAGAGGTGGTGGAGACAGAGACTGTGTCTGATTTCAAGAAAGCCTGGGATAGTCACGTGGGATCTCATAGAGAGAGGAATATACAATGGTTACTGCGAATGGGCAGATTGGATGGGTCATTTGGCCTTTATCTGACATCATGTTTCTATGAGTACAGTTGAAGGGCAGGAAAAAGGAGCCGCTAGTGAGGTAACACTCTTGGGAGCCTCCTGAGGTGCCTCCATTCCTGTGGGATCCCTGTGATTTTGGGGGAACTCTGCAGGATCCACACAGGTTCCGCAGGATTCCCTTCGGCTCTATACCCATGCAGTTCTCCATTTCCCACTACAAAGACATTTAAAACTGCTTTGACACTTCACTGTTTCCTGCTTACCCACAGACTCATCCCTCTTCCTGTGAAACTATCACTGAAATGATTATATACTTTCCTTATATATACTGATATTTGTCAGATGGCTGCAGAGGGAAAGCTTCGGGGCAGCCACCAGCAGCTTGTGTAAATGGCTGTCACACTGGGGCTCCCCTGAAAAGGAAGATTTGGATTTTGAAAGGAGTCCAGAAAGGTGAGGGAAAGATATTGAATAAAATTGAATAAATAAATGTCTGGACTTTGAAGCCCTGAGAAGTGTGGGGCCCAGAGCAGCTGCCTTGTTTGCTTTCCCCTAACTCCAGGCCCTGGATATTGTCTTCAGTTTATTATAAAACTAAGGGGATCTTTTACTAAATGTTAGCTCATGCCATTGCCACAGGTCCCATTTTATTCCTATGGGCTCTGCAACAGCAAACATACACTAATCATTATTAAATACCCCCTTATTTTTTCTAATTTATCTATAAAGAACAGAAAAAGAAAAATACAGTACTGTATATTTGCTTAGTTTACAAGAATCATTGAAATATGACAAATGGGTTTACTCAGATGCTCTGCTTCCACTAAGGATAAGAAAATAATTTATCTAATGAAGTGTCATTGAACCCTACACTGAACTCCAGCCAATTCAGTGCTATATGGTGATTGATTATGTCAAAATTCAGTTACATTCAAAGGGATTAACTTACAAGGAGGGTAAAGAGAGACAGAGAGGACAGCAATGGAATGAATAATACAGCTCTGAATAATTTCCACATTTCTTCCAACTGAAGAAGAGATTAGAATTATTCATAAAAAGTTGACAATACTTTTGATGCTGCCTGTATCAGCAAAATGTTTTTATATTAAAAAAAAATAATAATAAATTAGTCTTCTTTTATTTATTGATTGACTGCTTTTTCATGAAGAAATTCACCCAAAGCGGTTTGCAATACATTGAATAGTAATCAGGTATTACTACTACTACTACTATTAAATCATTTCTATAGTGCTGAAAGGCATACACAGCACTGTACATTTATGTTTTTTATTCATATGTGATATACCACTTAAGCACATTACAGATCTAAGCAGTTACAATAAAATAAAGGTACTTAAGACTTCCCTATCTGTCTCGAAGACTCACAATCTAGCTAAAGTAACTGTGTAAACAATTATTAAGATAAAGAAAAAAAGATATAGCAAAATTCCAAGAATGGTGAGGGGAAAAAGAAACAATATTAAATCACAATAAAAGATAAATAGAACGGAAAGCAGAATGT